>NC_091253.1:4392500-5017500 GCF_042477335.2 Ovis canadensis
GGCGTCTCTTGGAATGGTGGCACGACCCTGGAGTTCCTCTCGCCTCTCCTGTGGAGAGCGCCTCCTCTTGAGATGCGACGGGAACGCCGGGAATTCTTACCCTAAGAAACAGGGAAAGGATCCCTCATCTCGAGCTAGGAGGGGGAAACGGGGCCCCCTGGATGTGTACGGGACCCCACGTGCTTCCTCTCGAGTGGAGACGGGTATGTCGGGGAACTTCTTGAGTTGCAGCAAGGGTGTGAAGGACCCTTTGGAAGTTCCAGTGGTTAGATGTGATTGGCCTCGAGAAGCCTCAGCGGAAATGGGCCTCATCTCGCCTGGAGGGCAAAACCTCCTGGATTTTCTCGAGTTGCGGCATGTGCTCTCGACTTACGACGGGGACCTCGGGGACCCGCTCTGGTGACCTCAGGAAAGGCCAGTCCCCATGCGAGTTCCTCGGGGGCCTCTCGGGATTCCTCTCCCGTCGATGCCGGGGCCTAAGACCTTGTGTGGAGTCGGGGCCGGAACCTGAGGATTCCTCTCCAGTGCTGACATGGATCTTGGGGTACTTCTGGAGTCTCCCCAGGGGAGTCAGTCCTCGTCTCGAATGCGGGCATGCACTTGCGCTTTCCTCCTGAGCGGAAGCAGCAGTGTCACGCAGTCCGCCGCGTGGATCAAAGGATCTATGGTTTTCCCTCGAGTCTTTCCCACGAGGCTTTCCCATGAGGCTTTCCCACAGGGCTGTCCCACGTGCACACGTGGTGCGGGTCGATCCTCGGCTTGAACGTCAAGGCAGTGCAGGGAAAACATGTTCCTCTGGAATGGACTGACACATCTGGGGGTCTCTTGGAATGGTGGCACGACCCTGGAGTTCCTCTCGCCTTTCCTGTGGAGAGCGCCTCCTCTTGAGATGCGACGGGAACGCCGGGAATTCTTTCCCTACGAAACAGGGAAAGGATCCCTCATCTCGAGCTAGGAGGCGGAAACGGGGCTCCCCTGGATGTGTGCGGGACCCCACGTGCTTCCTCTCGAGTGGAGACGGGTATGTCGGGGAACTTCTTGAGTTGCAGCAAGGGTGTGAAGGACCCTTTGGAAGTTCCAGTGGTTAGACGTGATTAGCATCGAGAAGCCTCAGCGGAAATGGGCCTCATCTCGCCTGGAGGGCAAAACCTCCTGGATTTTCTCGAGTTGCGGCAGGTGCTCTCGACTTACGACGGGGACCTCAGGGACCCGCTCTGGTGGCCTCAGGAAAGGCCAGTCCCCATGCGAGTTCCTCGGGGGCCTCTCGAGATTCCTCTCCCGTCGATGCCGGGGCCTAAGACCTCGGGTGGAGTCAGGGCCGGAACCTGAGGATTCCTCTCCAGTGCTGACATGGATCTTGGGGTACTTCTGGAGTCTCCCCAGGGGAGTCAGTCCTCGTCTCGAATGCGGGCATGCACTTGCGCATTCCTCCAGAGCGGTAGCAGCAGTGTCACGCAGTCCGCCGCGTGGATCAAAGGATCTATGGTTTTCCCTCGAGTCTTTCCCACGAGGCTTTCCCACGAGGCTTTCCCACAGGGCTGTCCCACGGGCACACGTGGTGGGAGTGGATCCTTGGCTTGAACGTCAAGGCAGTGCAGAGAAAACAGGTTCCTCTGGAATGGACTGACACATCTGGGGGACTCTTGGAATGGTGGCACGACCCTGGAGTTCCTCTCGCCTTTCCTGTGGAGAGCGCCTCCTCTTGAGATGCGACGGGAACGCCGGGAATTCTTTCCCTACGAAACAGGGAAAGGATCCCTCATCTCGAGCTAGGAGGCGGAAACGGGGCTCCCCTGGATGTGTGCGGGACACCACGTGCTTCCTCTCGAGTGGAGAAGGGTATGTCGGGGAACTTCTTGAGTTGCAGCAAGGGTGTGAAGGACCCTTTGGAAGTTCCAGTGGTTAGATGTGATTGGCCTCGAGAAGCCTCAGCGGAAATGGGCCTCATCTCGCCTGGAGGGCAAAACCTCCTGGATTTTCTCGAGTTGCGGCAGGTGCTCTCGACTTACGATGGGGACCTCAGGGACCCGCTCTGGTGGCCTCAGGAAAGGCCAGTCCCCATGCGAGTTCCTCGGGGGCCTCTCGGGATTCCTCTCCCGTCGATGCCGGGGCCTAAGACCTTGTGTGGAGTCGGGGCCGGAACCTGAGGATTCCTCTCCAGTGCTGACATGGATCTTGGGGTACTTCTGGAGTCTCCCCAGGGGAGTCAGTCCTCGTCTCGAATGCGGGCATGCACTTGCGCTTTCCTCCAGAGCGGTAGCAGCAGTGTCACGCAGTCCGCCGCGTGCATCAAAGGATCTATGGTTTTCCCTCGAGACTTTCCCACGAGGCTTTCCCCCGAGGCTTTCCCACAGGGCTGTCCCACGTGCACACTTGGTGGGAGTCGATCCTCGGCTTGAACGTCAAGGCAGTGCAGGGAAAACAGGTTCCTCTGGAATGGACTGACACATCTGGGCGTCTCTTGGAATGGTGGCCCGACCCTGGAGTTCCTCTCGCCTCTCCTGTGGAGAGCGCCTCCTCTTGAGATGCGACGGGAACGCCGGGAATTCTTACCCTAAGAAACAGGGAAAGGATCCCTCATCTCGAGCTAGGAGGGGGAAACGGGGCCCCCTGGATGTGTACGGGACCCCACGTGCTTCCTCTCGAGTGGAGACGGGTATGTCGGGGAACTTCTTGAGTTGCAGCAAGGGTGTGAAGGACCCTTTGGAAGTTCCAGTGGTTAGATGTGATTGGCCTCGAGAAGCCTCAGCGGAAATGGGCCTCATCTCGCCTGGAGGGCAAAACATCCTGGATTTTTTCGAGTTGCGGCATGTGCTCTCGACTTACGACGGGGACCTCGGGGACCCGCTCTGGTGACCTCAGGAAAGGCCAGTCCCCATGCGAGTTCCTCGGGGGCCTCTCGGGATTCCTCTCCCATCGATGCTGGGGCCTAAGAAGTTGTGTGGAGTCGGGGCCGGAAACTGAGGATTCCTCTCCAGTGCTGATATGGATCTTGGGGTACTTCTGGAGTCTCCCCAGGGGAGTCAGTCCTCGTCTCGAATGCGGGCATGCACTTGCGCTTTCCTCCAGAGCGGTAGCATCAGTGTCACGCAGTTCGCCGCGTGGATCAAAGGATCTATGGTTTTCCCTCGAGTTTTCCCACGAGGCTTTCCCAGGAGGCTTTCCCACAGGGCTGTCTCACGTGCACACGTGGTGGGAGTCGATCCTCGGCTTGAACGTCAAGGCAGTGCAGGGAAAACAGGTTCCTCTGGAATGGACTGACACATCTGGGGGACTCTTGGAATGGTGGCACGACCCTGGAGTTCCTCTCGCCTTTCCTGTGGAGAGCGCCTCCTCTTGAGATGCGACGGGAACGCCGGGAATTCTTTCCCTACGAAACAGGGAAAGGATCCCTCATCTCGAGCTAGGAGGCGGAAACGGGGCTCCCCTGGATGTGTGCGGGACACCACGTGCTTCCTCTCGAGTGGAGACGGGTATGTCGGGGAACTTCTTGGGTTGCAGCAATGGTGTGAAGGACCCATTGGAAGTTCCAGTGGTTAGATGTGATTGGCCTCGAGAAGCCTCAGCGGAAATGGGCCTCATCTCGCCTGGAGCGCAAAACCTCCTGGATTTTCTCGAGTTGCGGCAGGTGCTCTCGACTTACGACGGGGACCTCAGGGAACCGCTCTGGTGGCCTCAGGAAAGGCCAGTCCCCATGCGAGTTCCTCGGGGGCCTCTCGGGATTCCTCTCCCGTCGATGCCGGGGCCTAAGACCTTGTGTGGAGTCGGGGCCGGAACCTGAGGATTCCTCTCCAGTGCTGACATGGATCTTGGGGTACTTCTGGAGTCTCCCCAGGGGAGTCAGTCCTCGTCTCGAATGCGGGCATGCATTGCGCTTTCCTCCAGAGCGGTAGCAGCAGTGTCACGCAGTCCGCCCCGTGCATCAAAGGATCTATGGTTTTCCCTCGAGTCTTTCCCACGAGGCTTTCCCCCGAGGCTTTCCCACAGGGCTGTCCCACGTGCACACTTGGTGGGAGTCGATCCTCGGCTTGAACGTCAAGGCAGTGCAGGGAAAACAGGTTCCTCTGGAATGGACTGACACATCTGGGCGTCTCTTGGAATGGTGGCACGACCCTGGAGTTCCTCTCGCCTCTCCTGTGGAGAGCGCCTCCTCTTGAGATGCGACGGGAACGCCGGGAATTCTTACCCTAAGAAACAGGGAAAGGATCCCTCATCTCGAGCTAGGAGGGGGAAACGGGGCCCCCTGGATGTGTACGGGACCCCACGTGCTTCCTCTCGAGTGGAGACGGGTATGTCGGGGAACTTCTTGAGTTGCAGCAAGGGTGTGAAGGACCCTTTGGAAGTTCCAGTGGTTAGATGTGATTGGCCTCGAGAAGCCTCAGCGGAAATGGGCCTCATCTCGCCTGGAGGGCAAAACCTCCTGGATTTTCTCGAGTTGCGGCATGTGCTCTCGACTTACGACGGGGACCTCGGGGACCCGCTCTGGTGACCTCAGGAAAGGCCAGTCCCCATGCGAGTTCCTCGGGGGCCTCTCGGGATTCCTCTCCCGTCGATGCCGGGGCCTAAGACCTTGTGTGGAGTCGGGGCCGGAACCTGAGGATTCCTCTCCAGTGCTGACATGGATCTTGGGGTACTTCTGGAGTCTCCCCAGGGGAGTCAGTCCTCGTCTCGAATGCGGGCATGCACTTGCGCTTTCCTCCTGAGCGGAAGCAGCAGTGTCACGCAGTCCGCCGCGTGGATCAAAGGATCTATGGTTTTCCCTCGAGTCTTTCCCACGAGGCTTTCCCATGAGGCTTTCCCACAGGGCTGTCCCACGTGCACACGTGGTGCGGGTCGATCCTCGGCTTGAACGTCAAGGCAGTGCAGGGAAAACATGTTCCTCTGGAATGGACTGACACATCTGGGGGTCTCTTGGAATGGTGGCACAACCCTGGAGTTCCTCTCGCCTTTCCTGTGGAGAGCGCCTCCTCTTGAGATGCGACGGGAACGCCGGGAATTCTTTCCCTACGAAACAGGGAAAGGATCCCTCATCTCGAGCTAGGAGGCGGAAACGGGGCTCCCCTGGATGTGTGCGGGACCCCACGTGCTTCCTCTCGAGTGGAGACGGGTATGTCGGGGAACTTCTTGAGTTGCAGCAAGGGTGTGAAGGACCCTTTGGAAGTTCCAGTGGTTAGACGTGATTAGCATCGAGAAGCCTCAGCGGAAATGGGCCTCATCTCGCCTGGAGGGCAAAACCTCCTGGATTTTCTCGAGTTGCGGCAGGTGCTCTCGACTTACGACGGGGACCTCAGGGACCCGCTCTGGTGGCCTCAGTAAAGGCCAGTCCCCATGCGAGTTCCTCGGGGGCCTCTCGAGATTCCTCTCCCGTCGATGCCGGGGCCTAAGACCTCGGGTGGAGTCAGGGCCGGAACCTGAGGATTCCTCTCCAGTGCTGACATGGATCTTGGGGTACTTCTGGAGTCTCCCCAGGGGAGTCAGTCCTCGTCTCGAATGCGGGCATGCACTTGCGCATTCCTCCAGAGCGGTAGCAGCAGTGTCACGCAGTCCGCCGCGTGGATCAAAGGATCTATGGTTTTCCCTCGAGTCTTTCCCACGAGGCTTTCCCACGAGGCTTTCCACAGGGCTGTCCCACGTGCACACGTGGTGGGACTCGATCCTCGGCTTGAACGTCAAGGTAGTGCAGGGAAAACAGGTTCCTCAGGAATGGACTGACACATCTGGGGGACTCTTGGAATGGTGGCACGACCCTGGAGTTCCTCTCGCCTTTCCTGTGGAGAGCGCCTCCTCTTGAGATGCGACGGGAACGCCGGGAATTCATTCCCTACGAAACAGGGAAAGGATCCCTCATCTCGAGGTAGGAGGCGGAAACGGGGCTCCCCTGGATGTGTGCGGGACCCCACGTGATTCCTCTCGAGTGGAGACGGGTATGTTGCGGAACTGCTTCAGTTGCAGCAAGGGTGTGAAGGACCCTTTGGAAGTTCCAGTGGTTAGATGTGATTGGCCTCGAGAAGCCTCAGCGGAAATGGGCCTCATCTCGCCTGGAGGGCAAAACCTCCTGGATTTTCTCGAGTTGCGGCAGGTGCTCTCGACTTACGATGGGGACCTCAGGGACCCGCTCTGGTGGCCTCAGGAAAGGCCAGTCCCCATGCGAGTTCCTCGGGGGCCTCTCGGGATTCCTCTCCCGTCGATGCCGGGGCCTAAGACCTTGTGTGGAGTCGGGGCCGGAACCTGAGGATTCCTCTCCAGTGCTGACATGGATCTTGGGGTACTTCTGGAGTCTCCCCAGGGGAGTCAGTCCTCGTCTCGAATGCGGGCATGCACTTGCGCTTTCCTCCAGAGCGGTAGCAGCAGTGTCACGCAGTCCGCCGCGTGCATCAAAGGATCTATGGTTTTCCCTCGAGACTTTCCCACGAGGCTTTCCCCCGAGGCTTTCCCACAGGGCTGTCCCACGTGCACACTTGGTGGGAGTCGATCCTCGGCTTGAACGTCAAGGCAGTGCAGGGAAAACAGGTTCCTCTGGAATGGACTGACACATCTGGGCGTCTCTTGGAATGGTGGCACGACCCTGGAGTTCCTCTCGCCTCTCCTGTGGAGAGCGCCTCCTCTTGAGATGCGACGGGAACGCCGGGAATTCTTACCCTAAGAAACAGGGAAAGGATCCCTCATCTCGAGCTAGGAGGGGGAAACGGGGCCCCCTGGATGTGTACGGGACCCCACGTGCTTCCTCTCGAGTGGAGACGGGTATGTCGGGGAACTTCTTGAGTTGCAGCAAGGGTGTGAAGGACCCTTTGGAAGTTCCAGTGGTTAGATGTGATTGGCCTCGAGAAGCCTCAGCGGAAATGGGCCTCATCTCGCCTGGAGGGCAAAACATCCTGGATTTTTTCGAGTTGCGGCATGTGCTCTCGACTTACGACGGGGACCTCGGGGACCCGCTCTGGTGACCTCAGGAAAGACCAGTCCCCATTCGAGTTCCTCGGGGGCCTCTCGGGATTCCTCTCCCATCGATGCTGGGGCCTAAGACGTTGTGTGGAGTCGGGGCCGGAAACTGAGGATTCCTCTCCAGTGCTGATATGGATCTTGGGGTACTTCTGGAGTCTCCCCAGGGGAGTCAGTCCTCGTCTCGAATGCGGGCATGCACTTGCGCTTTCCTCCAGAGCGGTAGCATCAGTGTCACGCAGTTCGCCGCGTGGATCAAAGGATCTATGGTTTTCCCTCGAGTTTTCCCACGAGGCTTTCCCAGGAGGCTTTCCCACAGGGCTGTCTCACGTGCACACGTGGTGGGAGTCGATCCTCGGCTTGAACGTCAAGGCAGTGCAGGGAAAACAGGTTCCTCTGGAATGGACTGACACATCTGGGGGACTCTTGGAATGGTGGCACGACCCTGGAGTTCCTCTCGCCTTTCCTGTGGAGAGCGCCTCCTCTTGAGATGCGACGGGAACGCCGGGAATTCTTTCCCTACGAAACAGGGAAAGGATCCCTCATCTCGAGCTAGGAGGCGGAAACGGGGCTCCCCTGGATGTGTGCGGGACACCACGTGCTTCCTCTCGAGTGGAGACGGGTATGTCGGGGAACTTCTTGGGTTGCAGCAATGGTGTGAAGGACCCATTGGAAGTTCCAGTGGTTAGATGTGATTGGCCTCGAGAAGCCTCAGCGGAAATGGGCCTCATCTCGCCTGGAGCGCAAAACCTCCTGGATTTTCTCGAGTTGCGGCAGGTGCTCTCGACTTACGACGGGGACCTCAGGGAACCGCTCTGGTGGCCTCAGGAAAGGCCAGTCCCCATGCGAGTTCCTCGGGGGCCTCTCGGGATTCCTCTCCCGTCGATGCCGGGGCCTAAGACCTTGTGTGGAGTCGGGGCCGGAACCTGAGGATTCCTCTCCAGTGCTGACATGGATCTTGGGGTACTTCTGGAGTCTCCCCAGGGGAGTCAGTCCTCGTCTCGAATGCGGGCATGCATTGCGCTTTCCTCCAGAGCGGTAGCAGCAGTGTCACGCAGTCCGCCCCGTGCATCAAAGGATCTATGGTTTTCCCTCGAGTCTTTCCCACGAGGCTTTCCCACGAGGCTTTCCCACAGGGCTGTCCCACGTGCACACTTGGTGGGAGTCGATCCTCGGCTTGAACGTCAAGGCAGTGCAGGGAAAACAGGTTCCTCTGGAATGGACTGACACATCTGGGCGTCTCTTGGAATGGTGGCACGACCCTGGAGTTCCTCTCGCCTCTCCTGTGGAGAGCGCCTCCTCTTGAGATGCGACGGGAACGCCGGGAATTCTTACCCTAAGAAACAGGGAAAGGATCCCTCATCTCGAGCTAGGAGGGGGAAACGGGGCCCCCTGGATGTGTACGGGACCCCACGTGCTTCCTCTCGAGTGGAGACGGGTATGTCGGGGAACTTCTTGAGTTGCAGCAAGGGTGTGAAGGACCCTTTGGAAGTTCCAGTGGTTAGATGTGATTGGCCTCGAGAAGCCTCAGCGGAAATGGGCCTCATCTCGCCTGGAGGGCAAAACCTCCTGGATTTTCTCGAGTTGCGGCATGTGCTCTCGACTTACGACGGGGACCTCGGGGACCCGCTCTGGTGACCTCAGGAAAGGCCAGTCCCCATGCGAGTTCCTCGGGGGCCTCTCGGGATTCCTCTCCCGTCGATGCCGGGGCCTAAGACCTTGTGTGGAGTCGGGGCCGGAACCTGAGGATTCCTCTCCAGTGCTGACATGGATCTTGGGGTACTTCTGGAGTCTCCCCAGGGGAGTCAGTCCTCGTCTCGAATGCGGGCATGCACTTGCGCTTTCCTCCTGAGCGGAAGCAGCAGTGTCACGCAGTCCGCCGTGTGGATCAAAGGATCTATGGTTTTCCCTCGAGTCTTTCCCACGAGGCTTTCCCATGAGGCTTTCCCACAGGGCTGTCCCACGTGCACACGTGGTGCGGGTCGATCCTCGGCTTGAACGTCAAGGCAGTGCAGGGAAAACATGTTCCTCTGGAATGGACTGACACATCTGGGGGTCTCTTGGAATGGTGGCACGACCCTGGAGTTCCTCTCGCCTTTCCTGTGGAGAGCGCCTCCTCTTGAGATGCGACGGGAACGCCGGGAATTCTTTCCCTACGAAACAGGGAAAGGATCCCTCATCTCGAGCTAGGAGGCGGAAACGGGGCTCCCCTGGATGTGTGCGGGACCCCACGTGCTTCCTCTCGAGTGGAGACGGGTATGTTGCGGAACTGCTTCAGTTGCAGCAAGGGTGTGAAGGACCCTTTGGAAGTTCAAGTGGTTAGATGTGATTAGCCTCGAGAAGCCTCAGAGGAAATCGGCCTCATTTCGCCTGGAGGGCAAAACCTCCTGGATTTTCTCGAGTTGCGGCAGGTGCTCTCGACTTACGATGGGGACCTCAGGGACCCGCTCTGGTGGCCTCAGGAAAGGCCAGTCCCCATGCGAGTTCCTCGGGGGCCTCTCGGCATTCCTCTCCCGTCGATGCCGGGGCCTAAGACCTTGTGTGGAGTCGGGGACGGAACCTGAGGATTCCTCTCCAGTGCTGACATGGATCTTGGGGTACTTCTGGAGCCTCCCCAGGGGAGTCAGTCCTCGTCTCGAATGCGGGCATGCACTTGCGCTTTCCTCCAGAGCGGTAGCAGCAGTGTCACGCAGTCCGCCGCGTGGATCAAAGGATCTATGGTTTTCCCTCGAGTCTTTCCCACGAGGCTTTCCCAGGAGGCTTTCCCACAGGGCTGTCCCACATGCACACGTGGTGGGAGTCGATCCTCGGCTTGAACGTCAAGGCAGTGCAGGGAAAACAGGTTCCTCTGGAATGGACTGACACATCTGGGGGACTCTTGGAATGGAGGCACGACCCTGGAGTTCCTCTCGCCTTTCCTGTGGAGAGCGCCTCCTCTTGAGATGCGACGGGAACGCCGGGAATTCTTTCCCTACGAAACAGGGAAAGGATCCCTCATCTCGAGCTAGGAGGCGGAAACGGGGCTCCCCTGGATGTGTGCGGGACCCCACGAGCTTCCTCTCGAGTGGAGACGGGTATGTCGGGGAACTTCTAGAGTTGCAGCAAGGGTGTGAAGGACCCTTTGGAAGTTCCAGTGGTTAGACGTGATTAGCCTCGAGAATCCTCAGCGGAAATGGGCCTCATCTCGCCTGGAGGGCAAAACCTCCTGGATTTTCTCGAGTTGTGGCATGTGCTCTCGACTTAAAACGGGGACCTCAGGGACCCGCTCTGGTGACCTCAGGAAAGGCCAGTCCCCATGCGAGTTCCTCGGGGGCCTCTCGGGATTCCTCTCCCGTCGATGACGGGGCCTAAGACCTTGTGTGGAGTCGGGGCCGGAACCTGAGGATTCCTCTCCAGTGCTGACATGGATCTTGGGGTACTTCTGGAGTCTCCCCAGGGTAGTAAGTCCTCCTCTCAAATGCGGGCATGCAATTGCGCTTTCCTCCAAAGCGGTAGCAGCAGTGTCACGCAGTCCGCCGCGTGGATCAAAGGATCTATGGTTTTCCCTCGAGTCTTTCCCACGAGGCTTTCCCACGAGGCTTTCCACAGGGCTGTCCCACGTGCACACGTGTTGGGACTCGATCCTCGGCTTGAACGTCAAGGTAGTGCAGGGAAAACAGGTTGCTCTGGAATGGACTGACACATCTGGGGGACTCTTGGAATGGTGGCACGACCCTGGAGTTCCTCTCGCTTTTCCTGTGGAGAGCGCCTCCTCTTGAGATGCGACGGGAACGCCCGGAATTCATTCCCTACGAAACAGGGAAAGGATCCCTCATCTCGAGCTATGAGGCGGAAATGGGGCTCCCCTGGAAGTTTGCGGGACCCCACGTGCTTCCTCTCGAGTGGAGACGGCTATGTCGGGGAACTTCTTGAGTTGCAGCAAGGGTGTGAAGGACCCTTTGGAAGTTCCAGTGGTTAGATGTGATTGGCCTCGAGAAGCCTCAGCGGAAATGGGCCTCATCTCGCCTGGAGGGCAAAACCTCCTGGATTTTCTCGAGTTGCGGCAGGTGCTCTCGACTTACGACGGGGACCTCAGGGACCCGCTCTGGTGGCCTCAGGAAAGGCCAGTCCCCATGCGAGTTCCTCGGGGGCCTCTCGGGATTCCTCTCCCGTCGATGCCGGCGCCGAAGACCTTGTGTTGAGTCGGGGCCGGAACCTGAGGATTCCTCTCCAGTGCTGACATGGATCTTGGGGTACTTCTGGAGTCTCCCCAGGGGAGTCAGTCCTCGTCTCGAATGCGGGCATGCACTTGCGCTTTCCTCCAGAGCGGTAGCAGCAGTGTCATGCAGTCCGCCGCGTGGATCAAAGGATCTATGGTTTTCCCTCGAGTCTTTGCCACGAGGCTTTCCCACGAGGCTTTCCCACAGGGCTGTCCCACGTGCACACGTGGTGGGACTCGATCCTCGGCTTGAACGTCAAGGCAGTGCAGGGAAAACAGGTTCCTCTGGAATGGACTGACACATCTGGGGGACTCTTGGAATGGTGGCACGTCCCTGGAGTTCCTCTCGCCTTTCCAGTGGAGAGCGCCTCCTCTTGAGATGCGACGGGAATGCCGGGAATTCTTTCCCTACGAAACAGGGAAAGGATCCCTCATCTCGAGCTAGGAGGCGGAAACGGGGCTCTCCTGGATGTGTGCGGGACCCCACGTGCTTCCTCTCGAGTGGAGACGGGTATGTCGGGGAACTTCTTGAGTTGCAGCCAGGGTGTGAAAGACCCTTTGGAAGTTCCAGTGGTTAGATGTGATTAGCCTCGAGAAGCCTCAGCGGAAATGGGCCTCATCTCGCCTGGAGGGCAAAACCTCCTGGATTTTCTCGAGTTGCGGCATGTGCTCTCGACTTACGACGGGGACCTCGGGGACCCGCTCTGTTGGCCTCAGGAAAGGCCAGTCCCCATGCGAGTTCCTCGGGGGCGTCTCGAGATTCCTCTCCCATCGATGCTGGGGCCTAAGACGTTGTGTGGAGTCGGGGCCGGAAACTGAGGATTCCTCTCCAGTGCTGACATGGATCTTGGGGTACTTCTGGAGTCTCCCCAGGGGAGTCAGTCCTCGTCTCGAATGCGGGCATGCACTTGCGCTTTCCTCCAGAGCGGTAGCAGCAGTGTCACGCAGTCCGCCGAGTGGATCAAAGGATCTATGGTTTTCCCTCGAGTCTTTCCCACGAGGCTTTCCCACGAGGCTTTCCAACAGGGCTGTCCCACGTGCACACGTGGTGGGAGTCGATCCTCGGCTTAAACGTCAAGGCAGTGCAGGGAAAACAGGTTCCTCTGGAATGGACTGACACATCTGGGGGTCTCTTGGAATGGTGGCACGACCCTGGAGTTCCTCTCGCCTTTCCTGTGGAGAGCGCCACCTCTTGAGATGTGACGGGAACGCCGGGAATTCTTTCCCTACGAAACTGGGAAAGGATCCCTCATCTCGAGCTAGGAGGCGGAAACGGGTCTCCCCTGGATGTGTGCGGGACCCCACGTGCTTCCTCTCGAGTGGAGACGGGTATGTCGGGGAACTTCTTGAGTTGCAGCAAGGGTGTGAAGGACCCTTTGGAAGTTCCAGTGGTTAGATGTGATTGGCCTCGAGAAGCCTCAGCGGAAATGGGCCTCATCTCGCCTGGAGGGCAAAACCTCCTGGATTTTGTCGAGTTGCGGTAGGTGCTCGCGACTTACGATGGGGACCTCAGGGAACCGCTCTGGTGGCCTCAGGAAAGGCCAGTCCCCATGCGAGTTCCTCGGGGGCCTCTCGGAATTCCTCTCCCGTCGATGGCGGGGCCCAGGCCTTGTGTGGAGTCGGGGCCGGAACCTGAGGATTCCTCTCCAGTGCTGACATGTATCTTGGGGTTCTTCTGGAGTCTCCCCAGGGGAGTCAGTCCTCGTCTCGAATGCGGGCATGGACTTGCGCTTTCCTCCAGAGCGGTAGCAGCAGTGTCACGCAGTCCGCCGCGTGGATCAAAGGATCTACGGTTTTCCCTCGAGTCTTTCCCACGAGGTTTTCCCATGAGGCTTTACCACAGGGCTGTCCCACGTGCACACGTGGTGGGACTCAATCCTCGGCTTGAACGTCAAGGCAGTGCAGGAAAAACAGATTCCTCTGGAATGGAATGACACATCTGGGGGTCTCTTGGAATGGTGCCACGACCCTGGAGTTCCTCTCGACTTTCCTGTGGTGAGGGCCACCTCTTGAGATGCGACGGGAACGCCGGGAATTCTTTCCCTACGAAAAAGGGAAAGGATCCCTCATCTCGAGCTAGGAGGCGGAAACGGGGCTCCCCTGGATGTGTGCGGGACCCCACGTGCTTCCTCTCGAGTGGAGACGGGTATGTCGCGGAACTGCTTGAGTTGCAGCAAGGGTGTGAAGGACCCTTTGGAAGTTCCAGTGGTTAGATGTGATTAGCCTCGAGAAGCCTCAGCGGAAATGGGCCTCATCTCGCCTGGAGGGCAAAACCTCCTGGATTTTCTCGAGTTGCGGCAGGTGCTCTCGACTTACGACGGGGACATCAGGGAACCGCTCTGGTGGCCTCAGGAAAGGCCAGTCCCCATGCGAGTTCCTCGGGGGCCTCTCGGGATTCCTCTCCCGTCGATGCCGGGGCCTAAGACCTTGTGTGGAGTCGGGGCGGGAACCTGAGGATTCCTCTCCAGTGCTGACATGGATCTTGGGGTACTTCTGGAGTCTCCCCAGGGGAGTCAGTCCTCGGCTCGAATGCGGGCATGCACTTGCGCTTTCCTCCAGAGCGGTAGCAGCAGTGTCACGCAGTCCGCCGCGTGGATCAAAGGATCTATGGTTTTCCCTCGTGTCTTTCCCACGAGGCTTTCCCACGAGGCTTTCCCACAGGGCTGTCCCACGTGCACACGTGGTGGGAGTCGATCCTCGGCTTGAACGTCAAGGCAGTGAAGGGAAAACAGGTTCCTCTGGATTGGACTGACACATCTGGGGGACTCTTGGAATGGTGGCACGACCCTGGAGTTCCTCTCGCCTTTCCTGTGGAGAGCGCCTCCTCTTGAGATGCGACGGGAACGCCGGGAATTCTTTCCCTACGAAACAGGGAAAGGATCCCTCATCTCGAGCTAGGAGGCGGAAACGGGGCTCCCCTGGATGTGTGCGGGACCCCACGTGCTTCCTCTCGAGTGGAGACGGGTATGTCGGGGAACTTCTTGAGTTGCAGCCAGGGTGTGAAGGACCCTTTGGAAGTTCCAGTGGTTAGATGTGATTAGCCTCGAGAAGCCTCAGCGGAAATGGGCCTCATCTCGCCTGGAGGGCAAAACCTCCTGGATTTTCTCGAGTTGCGGCATGTGCTCTCGACTTACGACGGGGACCTCGGGGACCCGCTCTGGTGGCCTCAGGAAAGGCCAGTCCCCATGCGAGTTCCTCGGGGGCCTCTCGGGATTCCTCTCCCGTCGATGCCGGGGACTAAGACCTTGTGTGGAGTCGGGGCCCGAACATGAGGATTCCTCTCCAGTGCTGACATGGAACTTGGGGTACTTCTGGAGTCTCCCCAGGGGAGTCAGTCCTCCTCTCGAATGCGGGCATGCACTTGCGCTTTCCTCCAGAGCGGTAGCAGCAGTGTCACGCAGTCCGCCGAGTGGATCAAAGGATCTATGGTTTTCCCTCGAGTCTTTCCCACGAGGCTTTCCCACGAGGCTTTCCAACAGGGCTGTCCCACGTGCACACGTGGTGGGAGTCGATCCTCGGCTTAAACGTCAAGGCAGTGCAGGGAAAACAGGTTCCTCTGGAATGGACTGACACATCTGGGGGTCTCTTGGAATGGTGGCACGACCCTGGAGTTCCTCTCGCCTTTCCTGTGGAGAGCGCCACCTCTTGAGATGTGACGGGAACGCCGGGAATTCTTTCCCTACGAAACTGGGAAAGGATCCCTCATCTCGAGCTAGGAGGCGGAAACGGGGCTCCCCTGGATGTGTGCGGGACCCCACGTGCTTCCTCTCGAGTGGAGACGGGTATGTCGGGGAACTTCTTGAGTTGCAGCAAGGGTGTGAAGGACCCTTTGGAAGTTCCAGTGGTTAGATGTGATTGGCCTCGAGAAGCCTCAGCGGAAATGGGCCTCATCTCGCCTGGAGGGCAAAACCTCCTGGATTTTCTCGAGTTGCAGTAGGTGCTCTCGACTTACGACGGGGACGTCAGGGACCCCCTCTGGTGGCCTCAGGAAAGGCCAGTCCCCATGCGAGTTCCTCGGGGGCCTCTCGGAATTCCGCTCCCGTCGATGCCGGGGCCCAGGACCTTGTGTGGAGTCGGGGCCGGAACCTGAGGATTCCTCTCCAGTGCTGACATGGATCTTGGGGTTCTTCTGGAGTCTCCCCAGGGGAGTCAGTCCTCGTCTCGAATGCGGGCATGGACTTGCGCTTTCCTCCAGAGCGGTAGCAGCAGTGTCACGCAGTCCGCCGCGTGGATCAAAGGATCTATGGTTTTCCCTCGAGTCTTTCCCACGAGGTTTTCCCAGGAGGCTTTCCCACAGGGCTGTCCCACGTGCACACGTGGTGGGAGTCAATCCTCGGCTTGAACGTCAAGGCAGTGCAGGAAAAACAGATTCCTCTGGAATGGACTGACACATCTGGGGGTCTCTTGGAATGGTGCCACGACCCTGGAGTTCCTCTCGGCTTTCCTGTGGAGAGGGCCACCTGTTGAGATGCGACGGGAACGCCGGGAATTCTTTCCCTACGAAAAAGGGAAAGGATCCCTCATCTCGAGCTAGGAGGCGGAAACGGGGCTCCCCTGGATGTGTGCGGGACCCCACGTGCTTCCTCTCGAGTGGAGACGGGTATGTCGCGGAACTGCTTGAGTTGCAACAAGGGTGTGAAGGACCCTTTGGAAGTTCCAGTGGTTAGATGTGATTAGCCTCGAGAAGCCTCAGCGGAAATGGGCCTCATCTCGCCTGGAGGGCAAAACCTCCTGGATTTTCTCGAGTTGCGGCAGGTGCTCTCGACTTACGACGGGGACATCAGGGAACCGCTCTGGTGGCCTCTGGAAAGGCCAGTCCCCATGCGAGTTCCTCGGGGGCCTCTCGGGATTCCTCTCCCGTCGATGCCGGGGCCTAAGACCTTGTGTGGAGTCGGGGCCGGAACCTGAGGATTCCTCTCCAGTGCTGACATGGATCTTGGGGTACTTCTGGAGTCTCCCCAGGGGAGTCAGTCCTCGTCTCGAATGCGGGCATGCACTTGCGCTTTCCTCCAGAGCGGTAGCAGCAGTGTCACGCAGTCCGCCGCGTGGATCAAAGGATCTATGGTTTTCCCTCGAGTCTTTCCCACGAGGCTTTCCCACGAGGCTTTCCCACAGGGCTGTCCCACGTGCACACGTGGTGGGAGTCGATCCTCGGCTTGAACGTCAAGGCAGTGCAGGGAAAACAGGTTCCTCTGGAATGGACTGACACATCTGGGGGACTCTTGGAATGGTGGCACGACCCTGGAGTTCCTTTCGCCTTTCCTGTGGAGAGCGCCTCCTCTTGAGATGCGACGGGAACGCCGGGAATTCTTTCCCTACGAAACAGGGAAAGGATCCCTCATCTCGAGCTAGGAGGCGGAAACGGGGCTCCCCTGGATGTGTGCGGGACCCCACGTGCTTCCTCTCGAGTGGAGACGGGTATATCGGGGAACTTCTTGAGTTGCAGCAAGGGTGTGAAGGACCCTTTGGAAGTTCCAGTGGTTAGACGTGATTAGCCTCGAGAAGCCTCAGCGGAAATGGGCCTCATCTCGCCTGGAGGGCAAAACCTCCTGGATTTTCTCGAGTTGCGGCAGGTGCTCTCGACTTACGACGGGGACCTCAGGGACCCGCTCTGGTGGCCTCAGGAAAGGCCAGTCCCCATGCGAGTTCCTCGGGGGCCTCTCGGGATTCCTCTCCCGTCGATGCCGGGGCCTTAGACCTTGTGTGGAGTCGGGGCCGGAACCTGAGGATTCCTCTCCAGTGCTGACATGGATCTTGCGGTACTACTGGAGTCTCCCCAGGGGAGTCAGTCCTCGTCTCGAATGCGGGCATGCACTTGCGCTTTCCTCCAGAGCGGTAGCAGCAGTGTCACGCAGTCCGCCGCGTGGATCAAAGGATCTATGGTTTTCCCTCGAGTCTTTCCCACGAGGCTTTCCCACGAGGCTTTCCCACAGGGCTGTCCCACGTGCACACGTGGTGGGAGTCGATCCTCGGCTTGAACGTCAAGGCAGTGCAGGGAAAACAGGTTCCTCTGGAATGGACTGACACATCTGGGGGACTCTTGGAATGGTGGCACGACCCTGGAGTTCCTCTCGCCTTTCCTGTGGAGAGCGCCTCCTCTTGAGATGCGACGGGAACGTCGGGAATTCTTTCCCTACGAAACAGGGAAAGGATCCCTCATCTCGAGCTAGGAGGCGGAAACCGGGCTCCCCTGGATGTGTGCGGGACCCCACGTGCTTCCTCTCGAGTGGAGATTGGTATGTCGGGGAACTTCTTGAGTTGCAGCAAGGGTGTGAAGGACCCTTTGTAAGTTCCAGTGGTTAGATGTGATTGGCCTCGAGAAGCCTCAGCGGAAATGGGCCTCATCTCGCCTGGAGGGCAAAACCTCCTGGATTTTCTAGAGTTGCGGCAGGTGCTCTCGACTTACGACGGGGACCTCAGGGACCCGCTCTGGTGGCCTCAGGAAAGGCCAGTCCCCATGCGAGTTCCTCGGGGGCCTCTCGGGATTCCTCTCCCGTCGATGCCGGGGCCTAAGACCTTGTGTGGAGTCGGGGCCGGAACCTGAGGATTCCTCTCCAGTGCTGACATGGATCTTGGGGTACTTCTGGAGTCTCCCCAGGGGAGTCAGTCCTCGTCTCGAATGCGGGCATGCACTTGCGCTTTCCTCCAGAGCGGTAGCAGCAGTGTCACGCAGTCCTCCGCGTGGATCAAAGGATCTATGGTTTTCCCTGGAGTCTTTCCCACGAGGTTTTCCCACGAGGCTTTCCCACAGGGCTGTCCCACGTGCACACGTGGTGGGAGTCGATCCTCGGCTTGAACGTCAAGGCAGTGCAGGGAAACAGGTTCCTCTGGAATGGACTGACACATCTGGGAGACTCTTTGAATGGTGGCAAGACCCTGGAGTTCCTCTCGCCTTTCCTGTGGAGAGCGCCTCCTCTTGAGATGCGACGGGAACGCCGGGAATTCTTTCCCTACGAAACAGGGAAAGGATCCCTCATCTCGAGTTAGGAGGCGGAAACGGGGCTCCCCTGGATGTGTGCGGGACCCCACGTGCTTCCTCTCGAGTGGAGACGGGTATGTCTTGGAACTTCTTGAGTTGCAGCAATGGTGTGAAGGACCCTTTGGAAGTTCCAGTGGTTAGATGTGATTGGCCTCGAGAAGCCTCAGCGGAAATGGGCCTCATTTCGCCTGGAGGGCAAAACCTGCTGGATTTTCTCGAGTTGCGGCAGGTGCTCTCGACTTACAACGGGGACCTCAGGGACCCGCTCTAGTGGCCTCAGGAAAGGCCAGTCCCCATGCGAGTTCCTCGGGGACCTCTCGGGATTCCTCTCCCGTCGATGCCGGGGCCTAAGACCTTGTGTGGAGTCGGGGCCGGAACCTGAGGATTCCTCTCCAGTGCTGACATGGATCTTGGGGTACTTCTGGAGTCTCCCCAGGGGAGTCAGTCCTCGTCTCGAATGCGGGCATGCACTTGCGCTTTCCTCCAGAGCGGTAGCAGCAGTGTCACGCAGTCCTCCGCGTGGATCAAAGGATCTATGGTTTTCCCTCGAGTCTTTCCCACGAGGCTTTCCCACGAGGCTTTCCCACAGGGCTGTCCCACGTGCACACGTGGTGGGAGTCGATCCTCGGCTTGAACGTCAAGGCAGTGCAGGGAAAACAGGTTCCTCTGGAATGGACTGACACATCTGGGGGACTCTTGGAATGGTGGCACGACCCTGGAGTTCCTCTCGCCTTTCCTGTGGAGAGCGCCTCCTCTTGAGATGCGACGGGAACGCCGGGAATTCTTTCCCTACGAAACAGGGAAAGGATCCCTCATCTCGAGCTAGGAGGCGGAAACGGGGCTCACCTGAATGTGTGCGGGACCCTCGTGCTTCCTCTCGAGTGGAGACGGGTATGTCGGGGAACTTCTTGGGTTGCAGCAATGGTGTGAAGGACCCTTTGGAAGTTCCAGTGGTTAGATGTGATTGGCCTCGAGAAGCCTCAGCGGAAATGGGCCTCATCTCGCCTGGAGGGCAAAACCTCCTGGATTTTCTCGAGTTGCGGCAGGTGCTCTCGACTTACGACGGGGACATCAGGGAACCGCTCTGGTGGCCTCAGGAAAGGCCAGTCCCCATGCGCGTTCCTCGGGGGCCTCTCGGGATTCCTCTCCCGTCGATGCCGGGGCCTAAGACCTTGTGTGGAGTCGGGGCCGGAACCTGAGGATTCCTCTCCAGTGCTGACATGGATCTTGGGTTACTTCTGGAGTCTCCCCAGGGGAGTCAGTCCTCGTCTCGAATGCGGGCATGCACTTGCGCTTTCCTCCAGAGCGGTAGCAGCAGTGTCACGCAGTCCGCCGCGTGGATCAAAGGATCTATGGTTTTCCCTCGAGTCTTTCCCACGAGGCTTTCCCACGAGGCTTTCCCACAGGGCTGTCCCACGTGCACACGTGGTGGGAGTCGATCCTCGGCTTGAACGTCAAGGCAGTGCAGGGAAAACAGGTTCCTCTGGAATGGACTGACACATCTGGGGGACTCTTGGAATGGTGTCACGACCCTGGAGTTCCTCTCGCCTTTCCTGTGGAGAGCGCCTCCTCTTGAGATGCGACGGGAACGCCGGGAATTCTTTCCCTACAAAACAGGGAAAGGATCCCTCATCTCGAGCTAGGAGGCGGAAACGAAGCTCCCCTGGATGTGGGCGGGAACCCACGTGCTTCCTCTCGAGTGGAGACGGGTATGTCGGGGAACTTCTTGAGTTGCAGCAATGGTGTGAAGGACCCTTTGGAAGTTCCAGTGGTTAGATGTGATTGGCCTCGAGAAGCCTCAGCGGAAATGGGCCTCATCTCGCCTGGAGGGCAAAACCTCCTGGATTTTCTCGAGTTGCGGCAGGTGCTCTCGACTTACGACGGGGACGTCAGGGAACCGCTCTGGTGGCCTCAGGAAAGTCCAGTCCCCATGCGAGTTCCTCGGGGGCCTCTCGGGATTCCTCTCCCGTCGATGCCGGGGCCTAAGACCTTGTGTGGAGTCGGGGCCGGAACCTGAGGATTCCTCTCCAGTGCTGACATGGATCTTGGGGTACTTCTGGAGTCTCCCCAGGGGAGTCAGTCCTCGTCTCGAATGCGGGCATGCACTTGCGCTTTCCTCCAGAGCGGTAGCAGCAGTGTCACGCAGTCCGCCGCGTGGATCAAAGGATCTATGGTTTTCCCTCGAGTCTTTCCCACGAGGCTTTCCCACGAGGCTTTCCCACAGGGCTGTCCCACGTGCACACGTGGTGGGAGTCGATCCTCGGCTTGAACGTCAAGGCAGTGCAGGGAGAACAGGTTCCTCTGGAATGGACTGACACATCTGGGCGTCTCTTGGAATGGTGGCACGACCCTGGAGTTCCTCTCGCCTCTCCTGTGGAGAGCGCCTCCTCTTGAGATGCGACGGGAACGCCGGGAATTCTTACCCTAAGAAACAGGGAACGGATCCCTCATCTCGAGCTAGGAGGCGGAAACGGGGCTCCCCTGGATGTGTGCGAGACACCACGTGCTTCCTCTCGAGTGGAGACGGGTATGTCGGGGAACCTCTTGGGTTGCAGCAATGGTGTGAAGGACCCTTTGGAAGTTCCAGTGGTTAGATGTGATTGGCCTCGAGAAGCCTCAGCGGAAATGGGCCTCATCTCGCCTGGTAGCGCAAAACCTCCTGGATTTTCTCGAGTTGCGGCAGGTGCTCTCGACTTACGACGGGGACCTCAGGGAACCGCTCTGGTGGCCTCAGGAAAGGCCAGTCCCCATGCGAGTTCCTCGGGGGCCTCTCGGGATTCCTCTCCCGTCGATGCCGGGGCCTAAGACCTTGTGTGGAGTCGGGGCCGGAACCTGAGGATTCCTCTCCAGTGCTGACATGGATCTTGGGGTACTTCTGGAGTCTCCCCAGGGGAGTCAGTCCTCGTCTCGAATGCGGGCATGCACTTGCGCTTTCCTCCAGAGCGGTAGCAGCAGTGTCACGCAGTCCGCCGCGTGGATGAAAGGATCTATGGTTTTCCCTCGAGTCTTTCCCACGAGGCTTACCCACGAGGCTTTCCCACAGGGCTGTCCCACGTGCACACGTGGAGGGACTCGATCCTCGGCTTGAACGTCAAGGCAGTGCAGGGAAAACAGGTTCCTCTGGAATGGACTGACACATCTGGGGGACTCTTGGAATGGTGTCACGACCCTGGAGTTCCTCTCGCCTTTCCTGTGGAGAGCGCCTCCTCTTGAGATGCGACGGGAACGCCGGGAATTCTTTCCCTACAAAACAGGGAAAGGATCCCTCATCTCGAGCTAGGAGGCGGAAACGAAGCTCCCCTGGATGTGGGCGGGAACCCACGTGCTTCCTCTCGAGTGGAGACGGGTATGTCGGGGAACTTCTTGAGTTGCAGCAATGGTGTGAAGGACCCTTTGGAAGTTCCAGTGGTTAGATGTGATTGGCCTCGAGAAGCCTCAGCGGAAATGGGCCTCATCTCGCCTGGAGGGCAAAACCTCCTGGATTTTCTCGAGTTGCGGCAGGTGCTCTCGACTTACGACGGGGACGTCAGGGAACCGCTCTGGTGGCCTCAGGAAAGGCCAGTCCCCATGCGAGTTCCTCGGGGGCCTCTCGGGATTCCTCTCCCGTCGATGCCGGGGCCTAAGACCTTGTGTGGAGTCGGGGCCGGAACCTGAGGATTCCTCTCCAGTGCTGACATGGATCTTGGGGTACTTCTGGAGTCTCCCCAGGGGAGTCAGTCCTCGTCTCGAATGCGGGCATGCACTTGCGCTTTCCTCCAGAGCGGTAGCAGCAGTGTCACGCAGTCCGCCGCGTGGATCAAAGGATCTATGGTTTTCCCTCGAGTCTTTCCCACGAGGCTTTCCCACGAGGCTTTCCCACAGGGCTGTCCCACGTGCACACGTGGTGGGAGTCGATCCTCGGCTTGAACGTCAAGGCAGTGCAGGGAAAACAGGTTCCTCTGGAATGGACTGACACATCTGGGGGACTCTTGGAATGGTGGCACGACCCTGGAGTTCCTCTCGCCTTTCCTGTGGAGAGCGCCTCCTCTTGAGATGCGACGGGAACGCCGGGAATTCTTTCCCTACGAAACAGGGAAAGGATCCCTCATCTCGAGCTAGGAGGCGAAAACGGGGCTCCCCTGGATGTGTGCGGGACCCACGTGCTTCCTCTCGAGTGGAGACGGGTATGTCGGGGAACTTCTTGAGTTGCAGCAAGGGTGTGAAGGACCCTTTGGAAGTTCCAGTGGTTAGACGTGATTGGCCTCGAGAAGCCTCAGCGGAAATGGGCCTCATCTCGCCTGGAGGGCAAAACCTCCTGGATTTTCTCGAGTTGCGGCAGGTGCTCTCGACTTACGACGGGGACCTCAGGGAACCGCTCTGGTGGCCTCAGGAAAGGCCAGTCCCCATGCGAGTTCCTCGGGGGCCTCTGGGGATTCCTCTCCCGTCGATGCCGGGGCCTAAGACCTTGTGTGGAGTCGGGGCCGGAACCTGAGGATTCCTCTCCAGTGCTGACATGGATCTTGGGGTACTTCTGGAGTCTCCCCAGGGGAGTCAGTCCTCGTCTCGAATGCGGGCATGCATTGCGCTTTCCTCCAGAGCGGTAGCAGCAGTGTCACGCAGTCCGCCGCGTGCATCAAAGGATCTATGGTTTTCCCTCGAGTCTTTCCCAAGAGGCTTTCCCCCGAGGCTTTCCCACAGGGCTGTCCCACGTGCACACTTTTTGGGAGTCGATCCTCGGCTTGAACGTCAAGGCAGTGCAGGGAAAACAGGTTCCTCTGGAATGGACTGACATATCTGGGCGTCTCTTGGAATGGTGGCACGACCCTGGAGTTCCTCTCGCCTCTCCTGTGGAGAGCGCCTCCTCTTGAGATGCTACGGGAACGCCGGGAATTCTTACCCTAAGAGACAGGGAAAGGATCCCTCATCTCGAGCTAGGAGGGGGAAACGGGGCCCCCTGGATGTGTACGGGACCCCACGTGCTTCCTCTCGAGTGGAGACGGGTATGTCGGGGAACTTCTTGAGTTGCAGCAAGGGTGTGAAGGACCCTTTGGAAGTTCCAGTGGTTAGATGTGATTGGCCTCGAGAAGCCTCAGCGGAAATGGGCCTCATCTCGCCTGGAGGGTAAAACCTCCTGGATTTTCTCGAGTTGCGGCATGTGCTCTCGACTTACGACGGGGACCTCGGGGAACCGCTCTGGTGACCTCAGGAAAGGCCAGTCCCCATGCGAGTTCCTCTGGGGCCTCTCGGGATTCCTCTCCCGTCGATGCCGGGGCCTAAGACCTTGTGTGGAGTCGGGGCCGGAACCTGAGGATTCCTCTCCAGTGCTGACATGGATCTTGGGGTACTTCTGGAGTCTCCCCAGGGGAGTCAGTCCTCGTCTCGAATGCGGGCATGCACTTGCGGTTTCCTCCAGAGCGGAAGCAGCAGTGTCACGCAGTCCGCCGCGTGGATCAAAGGATATATGGTTTTCCCTCGAGTCTTTCCCACGAGGCTTTCCCACGAGGATTTCACACAGGGCTGTCCCACGTGCACACGTGGTGGGAGTGGATCCTTGGCTTGAACGTCAAGGCAGTGCAGGGAAAACAGGTTCCTCTGGAATGGACTGACACATCTGGGGGACTCTTGGAATGGTGGCACGACCCTGGAGTTCCTCTCGCCTTTCCTGTGGAGAGCGCCTCCTCTTGAGATGCGACGGGAACGCCGGGAATTCTTTCCCTACGAAACAGGGAAAGGATCCCTCATCTCGAGCTAGGAGGCGGAAACGGGGCTCCCCTGGATGTATGCGGGACACCACGTGCTTCCTCTCGAGTGGAGAAGGGTATGTCGGGGAACTTCTTGAGTTGCAGCAAGGGTGTGAAGGACCCTTTGGAAGTTCCAGTGGTTAGATGTGATTGGCCTCGAGAAGCCTCAGCGGAAATGGGCCTCATCTCGCCTGGAGGGCAAAACCTCCTGGATTTTCTCGAGTTGCGGCAGGTGCTCTCGACTTACGATGGGGACCTCAGGGACCCGCTCTGGTGGCCTCAGGAAAGGCCAGTCCCCATGCGAGTTCCTCGGGGGCCTCTCGGGATTCCTCTCCCATCGATGCCGGGGCCTAAGACGTTGTGTGGGGTCGGGGCCGGAAACTGAGGATTCCTCTCCAGTGCTGATATGGATCTTGGGGTACTTCTGGAGTCTCCCCAGGGGAGTCAGTCCTCGTCTCGAATGCGGGCATGCACTTGGGCTTTCCTCCAGAGCGGTAGCAGCAGTGTCACGCAGTCCGCCGCGTGGATCAAAGGATCTATGGTTTTCCCTCGAGTTTTCCCACGAGGCTTTCCCACGAGGCTTTCCCACAGGGCTGTCCCACGTGCACACGTGGTGGGAGTGGATCCTCGGCTTGAACGTCAAGGCAGTGCAGGGAAAACAGGTTCCTCTGGAATGGACTGACACATCTGGGGGACTCTTGGAATGGTGGCACGACCCTGGAGTTCCTCTCGCCTTTCCTGTGGAGAGCGCCTCCTCTTGAAATGCGACGGGAACGCCGGGAATTCTTTCCCTACGAAACAGGGAAAGGATCCCTCATCTCGAGCTAGGAGGCGAAAACGGGGCTCCCCTGGATGTGTGCGGGACCCACGTGCTTCCTCTCGAGTGGAGACGGGTATGTCGGGGAACTTCTTGAGTTGCAGCAAGGGTGTGAAGGACCCTTTGGAAGTTCCAGTGGTTAGACGTGATTAGCCTCGAGAAGCCTCAGCGGAAATGGGCCTCAACTCGCCTGAAGGGCAAAACCTCCTGGATTTTCTCGAGTTGCGGCAGGTGCTCTCGACTTACGACGGGGACCTCAGGGACCCGCTCTGGTGGCCTCAGGAAAGGCCAGTCCCCATGCGAGTTCCTCGTGGGCCTCTCGGGATTCCTCTCCCGTCGATGCCGGGGACTAAGACCTTGTGTGGAGTCGGGGCCGGAAACTGAGGATTCCTCTCCAGTGTTGACATGGATCTTGGGGTACTTCTGGAGTCTCCCCAGGGGAGTCAGTCCTCGTCTCGAATGCGGGCATGCACTTGCGCTTTCCTCCAGAGGGGTAGCAGCAGTGTCACGCAGTCCGCCGCGTGGATCAAAGGATCTATGGTTTTCCCTCGAGTCTTTTCCACGAGGCTTTCCCACGAGGCTTTCCCACAGGGCTGTCCCACGTGCACACGTGGTGGGAGTCGATCCTCGGCTTGAACATCAAGGCAGTGCAGGGAAAACAGGTTCCTCTGGAATGGACTGACACATCTGGGGGACTCTTGGAATGGTGGCACGACCCTTCAGTTCCTCTCGCCTTTCCTGTGGAGAGCGCCTCCTTTTGAGATGTGACGGGAACGCCGGGAATTCTTTCCCTACGAAACAGGGAAAGGATCCCTCATCTCGAGCTAGGAGGCGGAAACGGAGCTCCCCTGGATGTGTGCGGGACACCACGTGCTTCCTCTCGAGTGGAGACGGGTATGTCGGGGAACTTCTTGAGTTGCAGCAAGGGTGTGAAGGACCCTTTGGAAGTTCCAGTGGTTAGACGTGATTAGCCTCGAGAAGCCTCAGCGGAAATGGGCCTCAACTCGCCTGAAGGGCAAAACCTCCTGGATTTTCTCGAGTTGCGGCAGGTGCTCTCGACTTACGACGGGGACCTCAGGGACCCGCTCTGGTGGCCTCAGGAAAGGCCAGTCCCCATGCGAGTTCCTCGGGGGCCTCTCGGGATTCCTCTCCCGTCGATGCCGGGGACTAAGACCTTGTGTGGAGTCGGGGCCGGAACCTGAGGATTCCTCTCCAGTGTTGACATGGATCTTGGGGTACTTCTGGAGTCTCCCCAGGGGAGTCAGTCCTCGTCTCGAATGTGGGCATGCACTTGCGCTTTCCTCCAGAGCGGTAGCAGCAGTGTCACGCAATCCGCAGCGTGCATCAAAGGATCTATGGTTTTCCCTCGAGTCTTTCCCACGAGGCTTTCCCACGAGGCTTTCCCACAGGGCTGTCTAACGTGCAAACGTGGAGCGAGTCGATCCTCGGCTTGAACGTCAAGGCAGTGCAGGGAAAACAGGTTCCTCTGGAATGGACTGACACATCTGGGGGACTCTTGGAATGGTGGCACGACCCTGGAGTTCCTCTCCCCTTTCCTGTGGAGAGCGCCTCCTCTTGAGATGCGACGGGAACGCCGGGAATTCTTTCCCTACGAAACAGGGAAAGGATCCCTCATCTCGAGCTAGGAGGCAGAAACGGGGCTTCCCTGGATGTGTGCGGGACCCCCGTGCTTCCTCTCGAGTGGAGACGGGTATGTCGGGGAACTTCTTGAGTTGCAGCAATGGTGTGAAGGACCCTTTGGAAGTTTCAGTGGTTAGATTTGATTGGCCTCGAGAAGCCTCAGCGGAAATAGGCCTCATCACGCCTGGAGGGCAAAACCTCCTGGATTTTCTCGAGTTGCGGCAGGTGCTCTCGACTTACGACGGGGACCTCAGGGAACCGCTCTGGTGGCCTCAGGAAAGGCCAGTCCCCATGCGAGTTCCTCGGGGGCCTCTCGGGATTCCTCTCCCGTCGATGCCGGGGCCTAAGACCTTGTGTGGAGTCGGGGCCGGAACCTGAGGATTCCTCTCCAGTGCTGACATGGATCTTGGGGTACTTCTGGAGTCTCCCCAGGGGAGTCAGTTCTCGTCTCGAATGCGGGCATGCATTGCGCTTTCCTCCAGAGCGGTAGCAGCAGTGTCTCGCAGTCCGCCGCGTGGATCAAAGGATCTATGGTTTTCCCTCGAATCTTTCCCACAAGGCTTTCCCACGAGGCTTTCCCACAGGGCTGTCCCACGTGCACACGTGGTGGGAGTCGATCCTCGGCTTGAACGTCTAGGCAGTGCAGGGAAAACAGGTTCCTCTGGAATGGACTGACTCATCTGGGGGACTCTTGGAATGATGGCACGACCCTGGAGTTCCTCTCGCCTTTCCTGTGGAGAGCGCCTCCTCTTGAGATGCGACGGGAACGCCGGGAATTCTTTCCCTACGAAACAGGGAAAGGATTCCTCATCTCGAGCTAGGAGGCGGAAACGGGGCTCCCCTGGATGTGTGCGGGACCCCACGTGCTTCCTCTCGAGTGGAGACGGGTATGTCGGGGAACTTCTTGAGTTGCAGCAGTGGTGTGAAGGACCCTTTGGAAGTTCCAGTGGTTAGATGTGATTGGCCTCGAGAAGCCTCAGCGGAAATGGGCCTCATCTCGCCTGGAGCGCAAAACCTCCTGGATTTTCTCGAGTTGCGGCAGGTGCTCTCCACTTACGACGGGGACCTCAGGGAACCGCTCTGGTGGCCTCAGGAAAGGCCAGTCCCCATGCGAGTTCCTCGGGGGCCTCTCGGGATTCCTCTCCCGTCGATGCCGGGGCCTAAGACCTTGTGTGGAGTCGGGGCCGGAACCTGAGGATTCCTCTCCAGTGCTGACATGGATCTTGGGGTACTTCTGGAGTCTCCCCAGGGGAGTCAGTCCTCGTCTCGAATGCGGGCATGCACTTGCGCTTTCCTCCAGAGGGGTAGCAGCAGTGTCACGCAGTCCGCCGCGTGGATCAAAGGATCTATGGTTTTCCCTCGAGTCTTTCCCATGAGGCTTTCCCACGAGGCTTTCCCACAGGGCTGTCCCACGTGCACACGTGGTGGGAGTCGATCCTCGGCTTGAACGTCAAGGCAGTGCAGGGAAAACAGGTTCCTCTGGAATGGACTGACACATCTGGGGGACTCTTGGAATGGTGGCACGACCCTTCAGTTCCTCTCGCCTTTCATGTGGAGAGCGCCTCCTCTTGAGATGCGACGGGAACGCCGGGAATTCTTTCCCTACGAAACAGGGAAAGGATCCCTCATCTCGAGCTAGGAGGCGGAAACGAAGCTCCCCTGGATGTGGGCGGGACACCACGTGCTTCCCCTCGAGTGGAGACGGGTATGTCGGGGAACTTCTTGAGTTGCAGCAAGGATGTGCAGGACCCTTTGGAAGTTCCAGTGGTTAGACGTGATTTGCCTCGAGAAGCCTCAGGGGAAATGGGCCTCATCTCGCCTGGAGGGCAAAACCTCCTGGATTTTCTCGAGTTGCCGCAGGTGCTCTCGACTAACGACGGGGCCTCAGGGACCCGCTCTGGTGGCCTCAGGAAAGGCCAGTCCCCATGCGAGTTCCTCGGGGGCCTCTCGGGATTCCTCTCCCGTCGATGCCAGGGCCTAAGGCCTTGTGTGGAGTCGGGGCCAGAACCTGAGGATTCCTCTCCAGTGCTGACATGGATCTTGGGGTACTTCTGGAGTCTCCCCAGGGGAGTCAGTCCTCGTCTCGAATGCGGGCATGCACTTTCGCTTTCCTCCAGAGGGGTAGCAGCAGTGTCACGCAGTCCGCCGCGTGGATCAAAGGATCTATGGTTTTCCCTCGAGTCTTTCCCACGAGGCTTTCCCACGAGGCTTTCCCACAGGGCTGTCCCACGTGCACACGTGGTGGGAGTCGATCCTCGGCTTGAACATCAAGGCAGTGCAGGGAAAACAGGTTACTCTGGAATGGACTGACACATCTGGGGGACTCTTGGAATGGTGGCACGACCCTTCAGTTCCTCTCACCTTTCCTGTGGAGAGCGCCTCCTCTTGAGATGTGACGGGAACGCCGGGAATTCTTTCCCTAGGAAACAGGGAAAGGATCCCTCATCTCGAGCTAGGAGGCGGAAACGGGGCTCCCCTGGATGTGTGCGGGACACCACGTGCTTCCTCTCGAGTGGAGACGGGTATGTCGGGGAACTTCTTGAGTTGCAGCAAGGGTGTGAAGGACCCTTTGGAAGTTCCAGTGGTTAGACGTGATTAGCCTCGAGAAGCCTCAGCGGAAATGGGCCTCATCTCGCCTGGAGGGCAAAACCTCCTGGAGTTTCTCGAGTTGCGGCAGGTGCTCTCGACTTACGACGAGGACCTCAGGGACCCGCTCTGGTGGCCTCAGGAAAGGCCAGTCCCCATGCGAGTTCCTCGGGGGCCCCTCGGGATTCCTCTCCCGTCGATGCCGGGGCCTAAGACCTTGTGTGGAGTCGGGGCCGGAACCTGAGGATTCCTCTCCAGTGCTGACAAGGATCTTGGGGTACTTCTGGAGTCTCCCCAGGGGAGTCAGTCCTCGTCTCGAATGCGGGCATGCACTTGCGCTTTCCTCCAGAGCGGGAGCAGCAGTGTCACGCATTCCGCCGCGTGGATCAAAGGATCTATGGTTTTCCCTCGAGTCTTTTCCACGAGGCTTTCCCACGAGGCTTTCCCACAGGGCTGTCCCACGTGCACACGTGGTGGGAGTCGATCCTCGGCTTGAACGTCAAGGCAGTGCAGGGAAAACAGGTTCCTCTGGAATGGACTGACACATCTGGGGGACTCTTGGAATGGTGTCACGACCCTGGAGTTCCTCTCGCCTTTCCTGTGGAGAGCGCCTCCTCTTGAGATGCGACGGGAACGCCGGGAATTCTTTCCCTACGAAACAGGGAAAGGATCCCTCATCTCGTGCTAGGAGGCGGAAACGGGGCTCCCCTGGATGTGTGCGGGACCCACGTGCTTCCTCTCGAGTGGAGACGGGTATGTCGGGGAACTTCTTGAGTTGCAGCAAGGGTGTGAAGGACCCTTTGGAAGTTCCAGTGGTTAGACGTGATTAGCCTCGAGAAGCCTCAGCGGAAATGGGCCTCATCTCGCCTGGAGGGCAAAACCTCCTAGATTTTCTCGAGTTGCGGCAGGTGCTCTCGACTTACGACGGGGACCTCAGGGACCCGCTCTGGTGGCCTCAGGAAAGGCCAGTCCCCATGCGAGTTCCTCGGGGGCCTCACGGGATTCCTCTCCCGTCGATGCCGGGGCCTAAGACCTTGTGTGGAGTCGGGGCCGGAACCTGAGGATTCCTCTCCAGTGCTGACATGGATCTTGGGGTACTTCTGAAGTCTCCCCAGGGGAGTCAGTCCTCCTCTCGAATGCGGGCATGCACTTGCGCTTTCCTCCAGAGCGGTAGCAGCAGTGTCACGCAGTCCGCCGCGTGGATCAAAGGATCTATGGTTTTCCCTCGAGTCTTTCCCACGAGGCTTTCCCACGAGGCTTTCCCACAGGGCTGTCCCACGTGCACAGGTGGTGGGAGTCGATCCTCGGCTTGAACGTCAAGGCAGTGCAGGGAAAACAGGTTCCTCTGGAATGGACTGACACATCTGGGGGACTCTTGGAATGGTGGCACGACCCTGGATTTCCTCTCGCCTTTCCTGTGGAGAGCGCCTCCTCTTGAGATGCGACGGGAACGCCGGGTATTCTTTCCCTACGAAACAGGGAAAGGATCCCTCATCTCGAGCTAGGAGGCGGAAAAGGGGCTCCCCTGGATGTGTGCGGGACCCCACGTGCTTCCTCTCGAGTGGAGACGGGTATGTCGGGGAACTTCTTGAGTTACAGCAATGGTTTGAAGGACCCTTTGGAAGTTCCAGTGGTTAGATGTGATTGGCCTCGAGAAGCCTCAGCGGAAATGGGCCTCATCTCGCCTGGAGGGCAAAACCTCCTGGATTTTCTCGAGTTGCGGCAGGTGCTCTCAACTTACGACGGGGACCTCAGGGAACCGCTCTGGTGGCCTCAGGAAAGGCCAGTTCCCATGCGAGTTCCTCGGGGGCCTCTCGGGATTCCTCTCCCGTTGATGCCGGGGCCTAAGACCTAGTGTGGAGTCGGGGCCGGAACCTGAGGATTCCTCTCCAGTGCTGACATGGATCTTGGGGTACTTCTGGAGTCTCCCCAGGGGAGTCAGTCCTAGTCTCGAATGCGGGCATGCATTGCGCTTTCCTCCAGAGCGGTAGCAGCAGTGTCACGCAGTCCGCCGCGTGGATCAAAGGATCTATGTTTTTCCCTCCAGTCTTTCCCACGAGGCTTTCCCACGAGGCTTTCCCACAGGGCTGTCCCACGTGCACACGTGGTGGGAGTCGATCCTCGGCTTGAACGTCAAGGCAGTGCAGGGAAAACAGGTTCCTCTGGAATGGACTGACTCATCTGGGGGACTCTTGGAATGGTGGCACGACCCTGGAGTTCCTCTCGCCTTTCCTGTGGAGAGCGCCTCCTCTTGAGATGCGACGGGAACGCCGGGAATTCTTTCCCTACGAAACAGGGAACGGATCCCTCATCTCGAGCTAGGATGCGGAAACGGGGCTCCCCTGGATGTGTGCGGGACACCACGTGCTTCCTCTCGAGTGGAGACGGGTATGTCGGGGAACTGCTTGAGTTGCAGCAATGGTGTGAAGGACCCTTTGGAAGTTCCAGTGGTTAGATGTGATTGGCCTCGAGAAGCCTCAGCGGAAATGGGCCTCATCTCGCCTGGAGGGCAAAACCTCCTGGATTTTCTCGAGTTGCGGCAGGTGCTCTCGACTTACGACGGGGACCTCAGGGACCCGCTCTGGTGGCCTCAGGAAAGGCCAGTCCCCATGCGAGTTCCTCGGGGGCCTCTCGGGATTCCTCTCCCGTCGATGCCGGGGCCTTAAACCTTTTGTGGAGTCGGGACCGGAACCTGAGGATTCCTCTCCAGTGCTGACATGGATCTTGGGGTACTTCTGGAGTCTCCCCAGGGGAGTCAGTCCTCGTCTCGAATGCGGGCATGCATTTGCCCTTTCCTCCAGAGCGGGAGCAGCAGTGTCACGCAGTCCGCCGCGTGGATCAAAGGATCTATGGTTTTCCCTCGAGTCTTTCCCACGAGGCTTTCCCACGAGGCTTTCCCACAGGGCTGTCCCACGTGCACACGTGGTGGGAGTCGATCCTCTGCTTGAACGTCAAGGCAGTGCAGGGAAAACAGGTTCCTCTGGAATGGACTGACACATCTGGGGGACTCTTGGAATGGTGGCACGACCCTGGAGTTCCTCTCGCCTTTCCTGTGGAGAGCGCCTCCTCTTGAGATGCGACGGGAACGCCGGGAATTCTTTCCCTACGAAACAGGGAAAGGATCCCTCATCTCGTGCTAGGAGGCAGAAACGGGGCTCCCCTGGATGTGTGCGGGACCCACGTGCTTCCTCTCGAGTGGAGACGGGTATGTCGGGGAACTTCTTGAGTTGCAGCAAGGGTGTGAAGGACCCTTTGGAAGTTCCAGTGGTTAGACGTGATTAGCCTCGAGAAGCCTCAGCGGAAATGGGCCTCATCTCGCCTGGAGGGCAAAACCTCCTGGATTTTCTCGAGTTGCGGCAGGTGCTCTCGACTTACGACGGGGACCTCAGGGACCCGCTCTGGTGGCCTCAGGAAAGGCCAGTCCCCATGCGAGTTCCTCGGGGGCCTCTCGGGATTCCTCTCCCGTCGATGCCGGGGCCTAAGACCTTGTGTGGAGTCGGGGCCGGAACCTGAGGATTCCTCTCCAGTGCTGACATGGATCTTGGGGTACTTCTGTAGTCTCCCCAGGGGAGTCAGTCCTCGTCTCGAATGCGGGCATGCACTTGCGCTTTCCTCCAGAGCGGTAGCAGCAGTGTCACGCAGTCCGCCGCGTGGATCAAAGGATCTATGGTTTTCCCTCGAGTCTTTCCCACGAGGCTTTCCCACGAGGCTTTCCCACAGGGCTGTCCCACGTGCACACGTGGTGGGAGTCGATCCTCGGCTTGAACGTCAAGGCAGTGCAGGGAAAACAGGTTCCTCTGGAATGGACTGACACATCTGGGGGACTCTTGGAATGGTGTCACGACCCTGGAGTTCCTCTCGCCTTTCCTGTGGAGAGCGCCTCCTCTTGAGATGCGACGGGAACGCCGGGAATTCTTACCCTACGAAACAGGGAAAGGATCCCTCATCTCGAGTTGGAGGCGGAAACGGGGCTCCCCTGGATGTGTGCGGGACACCACGTGCTTCCTCTTGAGTGCAGACGGGTATGTCGGGGAACTTCTTGAATTGCAGCAAGGGTGTGAAGGACCCTTTGGAAGTTCCAGTGGTTAGATGTGATTGACCTCGAGAAGCCTCAGCGGAAATGGGCCTCATCTCGCCTGGAGTGCAAAACCTCCTGGATTTTCTCGAGTTGCGGCAGGTGCTCTCGACTTACGACGGGGACCTCAGGGACCCGCTCTGGTGGCCTCAGGAAAGGCCAGTCCCCATGCGAGTTCCTCGGGGGCCTCTCGGGATTCCTCTCCCGTCGATGCCGGGGCCTAAGACCTTGTGTGGAGTCGGGGCCGGAACCTGAGGATTCCTCTCCAGTGCTGACATGGATCTTGGGGTACTTCTGTAGTCTCCCCAGGGGAGTCAGTCCTCGTCTCGAATGCGGGCATGCACTTGCGCTTTCCTCCAGAGCGGTAGCAGCAGTGTCACGCAGTCCGCCGCGTGGATCAAAGGATCTATGGTTTTCCCTCGAGTCTTTCCCACGAGGCTTTCCCACGAGGCTTTCCCACAGGGCTGTCCCACGTGCACACGTGGTGGGAGTCGATCCTCGGCTTGAACGTCAAGGCAGTGCAGGGAAAACAGGTTCCTCTGGAATGGACTGACACATCTGGGGGACTCTTGGAATGGTGTCACGACCCTGGAGTTCCTCTCGCCTTTCCTGTGGAGAGCGCCTCCTCTTGAGATGCGACGGGAACGCCGGGAATTCTTACCCTACGAAACAGGGAAAGGATCCCTCATCTCGAGTTGGAGGCGGAAACGGGGCTCCCCTGGATGTGTGCGGGACACCACGTGCTTCCTCTTGAGTGCAGACGGGTATGTCGGGGAACTTCTTGAATTGCAGCAAGGGTGTGAAGGACCCTTTGGAAGTTCCAGTGGTTAGATGTGATTGACCTCGAGAAGCCTCAGCGGAAATGGGCCTCATCTCGCCTGGAGTGCAAAACCTCCTGGATTTTCTCGAGTTGCGGCAGGTGCTCTCGACTTACGACGGGGACCTCAGGGACCCGCTCTGGTGGCCTCAGGAAAGGCCAGTCCCCATGCGAGTTCCTCGGGGGCCTCTCGGGATTCCTCTCCCGTCGATGCCGGGGCCTAAGACCTTGTGTGGAGTTGGGGCCGGAACCTGAGGATTCCTCTCCAGTGCTGACATGGATCTTGGGGTACTTCTGAAGTCTCCCCAGGGGAGTCAGTCCTCCTCTCGAATGCGGGCATGCACTTGCGCTTTCCTCCAGAGCGGTAGCAGCAGTGTCACGCAGTCCGCCGCGTGGATCAAAGGATCTATGGTTTTCCCTCGAGTCTTTCCCACGAGGCTTTCCCACGAGGCTTTCCCACAGGGCTGTCCCACGTGCACAGGTGGTGGGAGTCGATCCTCGGCTTGAACGTCAAGGCAGTGCAGGGAAAACAGGATCCTCTGGAATGGACTGACACATCTGGGGGACTCTTGGAATGGTGGCACGACCCTGGATTTCCTCTCGCCTTTCCTGTGGAGAGCGCCTCCTCTTGAGATGCGACGGGAACGCCGGGTATTCTTTCCCTACGAAACAGGGAAAGGATCCCTCATCTCGAGCTAGGAGGCGGAAACGGGGCTCCCCTGGATGTGTGCGGGACCCCACGTGCTTCCTCTCGAGTGGAGACGGGTATGTCAGGGAACTTCTTGAGTTGCAGCAAGGGTGTGAAGACCCTTTGGAAATTCCAGTGTTTAAATGTGATTGGCCTCGAGAAGCCTCAGCGGAAATGGGCCTCATCTCGCCTGGAGGGCAAAACCTCCTGGATTTTCTCGAGTTGCGGCAGGTGCTCTCGACTTACGACGGGGACCTCAGGGACCCGCTCTGGTGACCTCAGGAAAGGCCAGTCCCCATGCGAGTTCCTCGGGGTCCTCTCGGGATTCCTCTCCGGTCGATGCCGGGGCCTAAGACCTTGTGTGGAGTCGGGGCCGGAACCTGAGGATTCCTCTCCAGTGCTGACATGGATCTTGGGGTACTTCTGGAGTCTCCCCAGGCGAGTCAGTCCTCGTCTCGAATGCGGGCATGCACTTGCGCTTTCCTCCAGAGCGGTAGCAGAAGTGTCACGCAGTCCGCCGCGTGGATCAATGGATCTATGGTTTTCCCTCGAGTCTTTCCCACGAGGCTTTCCCACGAGGCTTTCCCACAGGGCTGTCCCACGTGCACACGTGGTGGGAGTCGATCCTCGGCTTGAACGTCAAGGCAGTGCAGGGAAAACAGGTTCCTCTTGAATGGACTGACACATCTGGGGGACTCTTGGAATGGTGGCACGACCCTGGAGTTCCTCTCGCCTTTCCTGTGGAGAGCGCCTCCTCTTGAGATGCGACGGGAACGCCGGGAATTCTTTCCCTACGAAACAGGGAAAGGATCCCTCATCTCGAGCTAGGGGGCGGAAACGGGGCTCCCCTGGATGTGTGCGGGACCCCACGTGCTTCCACTCGAGTGGAGACGGGTATGTCGGGGAACTTCTTGAGTTGCAGCAAGGGTGTGAAGGACCCTTTGGAAGTTCCAGTGGTTAGACGTGATTAGCCTCGAGAAGCCTCAGCGGAAATGGGCCTCAACTCGCCTGAAGGGCAAAACCTCCTGGATTTTCTCGAGTTGCGGCAGGTGCTCTCGACTTACGACGGGGACCTCAGGGACCCGCTCTGGTGGCCTCAGGAAAGGCCAGTCCCCATGCGAGTTCCTCGGGGGCCTCTCGGGATTCCTCTCCCGTCGATGCCGGGGACTAAGACCTTGTGTGGAGTCGGGGCCGGAACCTGAGGATTCCTCTCCAGTGTTGACATGGATCTTGGGGTACTTCTGGAGTCTCCCCAGGGGAGTCAGTCCTCGTCTCGAATGTGGGCATGCACTTGCGCTTTCCTCCAGAGCGGTAGCAGCAGTGTCACGCAATCCGCAGCGTGCATCAAAGGATCTATGGTTTTCCCTCGAGTCTTTCCCACGAGGCTTTCCCACGAGGCTTTCCCACAGGGCTGTCTAACGTGCAAACGTGGAGCGAGTCGATCCTCGGCTTGAACGTCAAGGCAGTGCAGGGAAAACAGGTTCCTCTGGAATGGACTGACACATCTGGGGGACTCTTGGAATGGTGGCACGACCCTGGAGTTCCTCTCCCCTTTCCTGTGGAGAGCGCCTCCTCTTGAGATGCGACGGGAACGCCGGGAATTCTTTCCCTACGAAACAGGGAAAGGATCCCTCATCTCGAGCTAGGAGGCAGAAACGGGGCTTCCCTGGATGTGTGCGGGACCCCCGTGCTTCCTCTCGAGTGGAGACGGGTATGTCGGGGAACTTCTTGAGTTGCAGCAATGGTGTGAAGGACCCTTTGGAAGTTTCAGTGGTTAGATTTGATTGGCCTCGAGAAGCCTCAGCGGAAATAGGCCTCATCACGCCTGGAGGGCAAAACCTCCTGGATTTTCTCGAGTTGCGGCAGGTGCTCTCGACTTACGACGGGGACCTCAGGGAACCGCTCTGGTGGCCTCAGGAAAGGCCAGTCCCCATGCGAGTTCCTCGGGGGCCTCTCGGGATTCCTCTCCCGTCGATGCCGGGGCCTAAGACCTTGTGTGGAGTCGGGGCCGGAACCTGAGGATTCCTCTCCAGTGCTGACATGGATCTTGGGGTACTTCTGGAGTCTCCCCAGGGGAGTCAGTTCTCGTCTCGAATGCGGGCATGCATTGCGCTTTCCTCCAGAGCGGTAGCAGCAGTGTCTCGCAGTCCGCCGCGTGGATCAAAGGATCTATGGTTTTCCCTCGAATCTTTCCCACAAGGCTTTCCCACGAGGCTTTCCCACAGGGCTGTCCCACGTGCACACGTGGTGGGAGTCGATCCTCGGCTTGAACGTCTAGGCAGTGCAGGGAAAACAGGTTCCTCTGGAATGGACTGACTCATCTGGGGGACTCTTGGAATGATGGCACGACCCTGGAGTTCCTCTCGCCTTTCCTGTGGAGAGCGCCTCCTCTTGAGATGCGACGGGAACGCCGGGAATTCTTTCCCTACGAAACAGGGAAAGGATTCCTCATCTCGAGCTAGGAGGCGGAAACGGGGCTCCCCTGGATGTGTGCGGGACCCCACGTGCTTCCTCTCGAGTGGAGACGGGTATGTCGGGGAACTTCTTGAGTTGCAGCAGTGGTGTGAAGGACCCTTTGGAAGTTCCAGTGGTTAGATGTGATTGGCCTCGAGAAGCCTCAGCGGAAATGGGCCTCATCTCGCCTGGAGCGCAAAACCTCCTGGATTTTCTCGAGTTGCGGCAGGTGCTCTCCACTTACGACGGGGACCTCAGGGAACCGCTCTGGTGGCCTCAGGAAAGGCCAGTCCCCATGCGAGTTCCTCGGGGGCCTCTCGGGATTCCTCTCCCGTCGATGCCGGGGCCTAAGACCTTGTGTGGAGTCGGGGCCGGAACCTGAGGATTCCTCTCCAGTGCTGACATGGATCTTGGGGTACTTCTGGAGTCTCCCCAGGGGAGTCAGTCCTCGTCTCGAATGCGGGCATGCACTTGCGCTTTCCTCCAGAGGGGTAGCAGCAGTGTCACGCAGTCCGCCGCGTGGATCAAAGGATCTATGGTTTTCCCTCGAGTCTTTCCCATGAGGCTTTCCCACGAGGCTTTCCCACAGGGCTGTCCCACGTGCACACGTGGTGGGAGTCGATCCTCGGCTTGAACGTCAAGGCAGTGCAGGGAAAACAGGTTCCTCTGGAATGGACTGACACATCTGGGGGACTCTTGGAATGGTGGCACGACCCTTCAGTTCCTCTCGCCTTTCATGTGGAGATTGCCTCCTCTTGAGATGCGACGGGAATGCCGGGAATTCTTTCCCTACGAAACAGGGAAAGGATCCCTCATCTCGAGCTAGGAAGCGGAAACGGGGCTCCCCTGGATGTGTGCGGGACCCATGTGCTTTCTCTCGAGTGGAGACGGGTATGTCGGGGAACTTCTTGAGTTGCAGCAAGGGTGTGAAGGACCCTTTGGAAGTTCCAGTGGTTAGACGTGATTAGCCTCGAGAAGCCTCAGCGGAAATGGGCCTCATCTCGCCTGGAGGGCAAAACCTCCTGGATTTTCTCGAGTTGCGGCAGGTGCTCTAGACTTACTACGGGGACCTCAGGGACCCGCTCTGGTGGCCTCAGGAAAGGCCAGACCCCATGCGAGTTCCTCGGGGGCCTCTGGGGATTCCTCTCCCGTCGATGCCGGGGCCTAAGTCCTTGTGTGGAGTCGGGGCCGGAACCTGAGGATTCCTCTCCAGTGCTGACATGGATCTTGGGGTACTTCTGGAGTCTCCCCAGGGGAGGCAGTCTTCGTCTCGAATGCGGGCATGCACTTGCGCTTTCCTCCAGAGCGGTAGCAGCAGTGTCACGCAGTCCGCCGCGTGGATCAAAGGATCTATGTTTTTCCCTCGAGTCTTTTCCACGAGGCTTTCCCACGAGGCTTTCCCACAGGGCTCTCCCACGTGCACACGTGGTGGGAGTCGATCCTTGGCTTGAACGTCAAGACAGTGCAGGGAAAACAGGTTCCTCTGGAATGGACTGACACAGCTGGGGGACTCTTGGAATGGTGGCGCGACCCTGGAGTTCCTCTCGCCTTTCCTGTGGAGAGCGCCTCCTCTTGAGATGCGACGGGAACGCCGGGAATTCTTTCCCTACGAAACAGGGAAAGGATCCCTCATCTCGAGCTAGGAGTCGGAAACGAAGCTCCCCTGGATGTGGGCGGGACACCACGTGCTTCCCCTCGAGTGGAGACGGGTATGTCGGGGAACTTCTTGAGTTGCAGCAAGGGTGTGAAGGACCCTTTGGAAGTTCCAGTGGTTAGACGTGATTAGCCTCGAGAAGCCTCAGGGGAAATGGGCCTCATCTCGCCTGGAGGGCAAAACCTCCTGGATTTTCTCGAGTTGCGGCAGGTGCTCTAGACTTACCACGGGGACCTCAGGGACCCGCTCTGGTGGCCTCAGGAAAGGCCAGTCCCCATGCGAGTTCCTCGGGGGCGTCTCGGGATTCCTCTCCCGTCGATGCCGGGGCCTAAGACCTTGTGTGGAGTCGGGGCCGGAACCTGAGGATTCCTCTCCAGTGCTGACATGGATCTTGGGGTACTTCTGGAGTCTCCCCAGGGGAGTCAGTCCTCGTCTCGAATGCGGGCATGCACTTGCGCTTTCCTCCAGAGCGGTAGCAGCAGTGTCACGCAGTCCGCCGCGTGGATCAAAGGATCTATGGTTTTCCCTCGAGTCTTTCCCACGAGGCTTTCCCACGAGGCTTTCCCACAGGGCTGTCCCACGTGCACACGTGGTTGGAGTCGATCTTCGGCTTGAACGTCAAGGCAGTGCAGGGAAAACATGTTCCTCTGGAATGGACTGACACATCTGCGGGACTCTTGGAATGGTGGCACGACCCTGGAGTTCCTCTCGCCTTTCCTGTGGAGAGCGCCTCCTCTTGAGATGCGACGGGAACGCCGGGAATTCTTTCCCTACGAAGCAGGGAAAGGATCCCTCATCTCGAGCTAGGAGGCGGAAACGGGACTCCCCTGGATGTGTGCGGGACACCACGTGCTTCCTCTCGAGTGGAGACGGGTATGTCGGGGAACTTCTTGAGTTGCAGCAAGGGTGTGAAGGACCCTTTGGAAGTTCCAGTGGTTAGATGTGATTGGCCTCGAGAAGCCTCAGCGGAAATGGGCCTCATCTCGCCTGGAGGGCAAAACCTCCTGGATTTTCTCGAGTTGCGGCAGGTGCTCTCGACTTACGACGAGGACCTCAGGGAACCGCTCTGGTGGCCTCAGGAAAGGCCAGTCCCCATGCGAGTTCCTCGGGGGCCTCTCGGGATTCCTCTCCCTTCGATGCCGGGGCCTAAGACCTTGTGTGGAGTCGGGGCCGGAAACTGAGGATTCCTCTCCAGTGCTGACATGGATCTTGGGGTACTTCTGGAGTCTCCCCAGGGGAGTCAGTCCTCGTCTCGAATGCGGGCATGCACTTGCGCTTTCCTCCAGAGTGGTAGCAGCAGTGTCACGCAGTCCGCCGCGTGGATCAAAGGATCTATGGTTTTCCCTCGAGTCTTTCCCACGAGGCTTTCCCACAAGGCTTTCCCACAGGGCTGTCCCACGTGCACACGTGGTGGGAGTCGATCCTCGGCTTGAACGTCAAGGCAGTGCAGGGAAAACAGGTTCCTCTGGAATGGACTGACATATCTGGGGGACACTTTAGATGGTGGCACGACCCTGGAGTTCCTCTCGCCTTTCCTGTGGAGAGCGCCTCCTCTTGAGATGCGACGGGAACGCCGGGAATTCTTTCCCTACGAAACAGGGAAAGGATCCCTCATCTCGAGCTAGGAGGCGGAAAAGGGGCTCCCCTGGATTTTTGCGGGACCCCACGTGCTTCCTCTCGAGTGGAGACGGGTATGTCGGGGAACTTCTTGAGTTGCAGCAAGGGTGTGAAGGACCCTTTGGGAGTTCCAGTGGTTAGATGTGATTGGCCTCAAGAAGCCTCAGCGGAAATGGGCCTCATCTCGCCTGGAGGGCAAAACCTCCTGGATTTTCTCGAGTTGCGGCAGGTGCTCTCGACTTACGACGGGGACCTCAGGGAACCGCTCTGGTGGCCTCAGGAAAGGCCAGTCCCCATGCGAGTTCCTCGGGGGCCTCTCGGGATTCCTCTCCCGTCGATGCCGGGGCCGAAGACCTTGTGTGGAGTCGGGCCCGGAACCTGAGGATTCCTCTCCAGTGCTGACATGGATCTTGGGGTACTTCTGGAGTCTCCCCAGGGGAGTCAGTCCTCGTCTCGAATGCGGGCATGCACTTGCGCTATCCTCCAGAGCGGTAGCAGCAGTGTCAAGCAGTCCTCCGCGTGCATCAAAGGATCTATGGTTTTCCCTCGAGTCTTTCACACGAGGCTTTCCCACGAGGCCTTCACACAGGGCTGTCCCACGTGCACACGTGGTGGGAGTCGATCCTCGGCTTGAACGTCAAGGCAGTGCAGGGAAAAAAGGTTCCTCTGGAATGGACTGACATATCTGGGGGACACTTTAGATGGTGGCACGACGCTGGTGTCCTCTCGCCTTTCCTGTGGAGAGCGCCTCCTCTTGAGATGCGACGGGAACGCCGGGAATTCTTTCCCTACGAAACAGGGAAAGGATCTCTCATCTCGAGCTAGGAGGCGAAAACGGGGCTCCCCTGGATGTGTGCGGGACACCACGTGCTTCCTCTCAAGTGGAGAAGGGTATGTCGGGGAACTTCTTGAGTTGCAGCAAGGGTGTGAAGGACCCTTTGGAAGTTCCAGTGGTTAGATGTGATTGGCCTCGAGAAGCCTCAGCGGAAATGGGCCTCATCTCGCCTGGAGGGCAAAACCTCCTGGATTTTCTCGAGTTGCGGCAGGTGCTCTCGACTTACGATGGGGACCTCAGGGACCCGCTCTGGTGGCCTCAGGAAAGGCCAGTCCCCATGCGAGTTCCTCGGGGGCCTCTCGGGATTCCTCTCCCGTCGATGCCGGGGCCTAAGACCTTGTGTGGAGTCGGGGCCGGAACATGAGGATTCCTCTCCAGTGCTGACATGGATCTTGGGGTACTTCTGGAGTCTCCCCAAGGGAGTCAGTCCTCGTCTCGAATGCGGGCATGCACTTGCGCTTTCCTCCAGAGCGGTAGCAGCAGTGTCACGCAGTCCGCCGCGTGCATCAAAGGATCTATGGTTTTCCCTCGAGTCTTTCCCACGAGGCTTTCCCCCGAGGCTTTCCCACAGGGCTGTCCCACGTGCACACGTGGTGGGAGTCGATCCTCGGCTTGAACGTCAAGGCAGTGCAGGGAAAACAGGTTCCTCTGGAATGGACTGACACATCTGGGCGTCTCTTGGAATGGTGGCACGACCCTGGAGTTCCTCTCGCCTCTCCTGTGGAGAGCGCCTCCTCTTGAGATGCGACGGGAACGCCGGGAATTCTTACCCTAAGAAACAGGGAAAGGATCCCTCATCTCGAGCTAGGAGGGGGAAACGGGGCCCCCTGGATGTGTACGGGACCCCACGTGCTTCCTCTCGAGTGGAGACGGGTATGTCGGGGAACTTCTTGAGTTGCAGCAAGGGTGTGAAGGACCCTTTGGAAGTTCCAGTGGTTAGATGTGATTGGCCTCGAGAAGCCTCAGCGGAAATGGGCCTCATCTCGCCTGGAGGGCAAAACCTCCTGGATTTTCTCGAGTTGCGGCATGTGCTCTCGACTTACGACGGGGACCTCGGGGACCCGCTCTGGTGACCTCAGGAAAGGCCAGTCCCCATGCGAGTTCCTCGGGGGCCTCTCGGGATTCCTCTCCCATCGATGCCGGGGCCTAAGACCTTGTGTGGAGTCGGGGCCGGAACCTGAGGATTCCTCTCCAGTGCTGACATGGATCTTGGGGAACTTCTGGAGTCTCCCCAGGGGAGTCAGTCCTCGTCTCGAATGCGGGCATGCACTTGCGCTTTCCTCCAGAGCGGTAGCAGCAGTGTCACGCAGTCCGCCGCGTGGATCAAAGGATCTATGTTTTTCCCTCGAGTCTTTTCCACGAGGCTTTCCCACGAGGCTTTCCCACAGGGCTCTCCCACGTGCACACGTGGTGGGAGTCGATCCTTGGCTTGAACGTCAAGACAGTGCAGGGAAAACAGGTTCCTCTGGAATGGACTGACACATCTGGGGGACTCTTGGAATGGTGGCACGACCCTGGAGTTCCTCTCGCCTTTCCTGTGGAGAGCGCCTCCTCTTGAGATGCGACGGGAACGCCGGGAATTCTTTCCCTACGAAACAGGGAAAGGATCCCTCATCTCGAGCTAGGAGGCGGAAACGGGACTCCCCTGGATGTGTGCGGGACACCACGTGCTTCCTCTCGAGTGGAGACGGGTATGTCGGGGAACTTCTTGAGTTGCAGCAAGGGTGTGAAGGACCCTTTGGAAGTTCCAGTGGTTAGATGTGATTGGCCTCGAGAAGCCTCAGCGGAAATGGGCCTCATCTCGCCTGGAGGGCAAAACCTCCTGGATTTTCTCGAGTTGCGGCAGGTGCTCTCGACTTACGACGAGGACCTCAGGGAACCGCTCTGGTGGCCTCAGGAAAGGCCAGTCCCCATGCGAGTTCCTCGGGGGCCTCTCGGGATTCCTCTCCCGTCGATGCCCGGGCCTAAGACCTTGTGTGGAGTCGGGGCCGGAAACTGAGGATTCCTCTCCAGTGCTGACATGGATCTTGGGGTACTTCTGGAGTCTCCCCAGGGGAGTCAGTCCTCGTCTCGAATGCGGGCATGCACTTGCGCTTTCCTCCAGAGTGGTAGCAGCAGTGTCACGCAGTCCGCCGCGTGGATCAAAGGATCTATGGTTTTCCCTCGAGTCTTTCCCACGAGGCTTTCCCACGAGGCTTTCCACAGGGCTGTCACACGTGCACACGTGGTGGGAGTCGATCCTCGGCTTGAACGTCAAGGCAGTGCAGGGAAAACAGGTTCCTCTGGAATGGACTGACATATCAGGGGGACACTTTAGATGGTGGCACGACCCTGGAGTTACTCTCGCCTTTCCTGTGGAGAGCGCCTCCTCTTGAGATGCGACGGGAACGCCGGGAATTCTTTCCCTACGAAACAGGGAAAGGATCCCTCATCTCGAGCTAGGAGGCGGAAAAGGGGCTCCCCTGGATTTTTGCGGGACCCCACGTGCTTCCTCTCGAGTGGAGACGGGTATGTCGGGGAACTTCTTGAGTTGCAGCAAGGGTGTGAAGGACCCTTTGGGAGTTCCAGTGGTTAGATGTGATTGGCCTCAAGAAGCCTCAGCAGAAATGGGCCTCATCTCGCCTGGAGGGCAAAACCTCCTGGATTTTCTCGAGTTGCGGCAGGTGCTCTCGACTTACGACGGGGACCTCAGGGAACCGCTCTGGTGGCCTCAGGAAAGGCCAGTCCCCATGCGAGTTCCTCGGGGGCCTCTCGGGATTCCTCTCCCGTCGATGCCGGGGCCTAAGACCTTGTGTGGAGTCGGGGCCGGAACCTGAGGATTCCTCTCCAGTGCTGACATGGATCTTGGGGTACTTCTGGAGTCTCCCCAGGGGAGTCAGTCCTCGTCTCGAATGCGGGCATGCACTTGCGCTATCCTCCAGAGCGGTAGCAGCAGTGTCAAGCAGTCCTCCGCGTGCATCAAAGGATCTATGGTTTTCCCTCGAGTCTTTCCCACGAGGCTTTCCCACGAGGCCTTCACACAGGGCTGTCCCACGTGCACACGTGGTGGGAGTCGATCCTCGGCTTGAACGTCAAGGCAGTGCAGGGAAAACAGGTTCCTCTGGAATGGACTGACATATCTGGGGGACACTTTAGATGGTGGCACGACGCTGGTGTCCTCTCGCCTTTCCTGTGGAGAGCGCCTCCTCTTGAGATGCGACGGGAACGCCGGGAATTCTTTCCCTACGAAACAGGGAAAGGATCCCTCATCTCGAGCTAGGAGGCGAAAACGGGGCTCCCCTGGATGTGTGCGGGACACCACGTGCTTCCTCTCGAGTGGAGAAGGGTATGTCGGGGAACTTCTTGAGTTGCAGCAAGGGTGTGAAGGACCCTTTGGAAGTTCCAGTGGTTAGATGTGATTGGCCTCGAGAAGCCTCAGCGGAAATGGGCCTCATCTCGCCTGGAGGGCAAAACCTCCTGGATTTTCTCGAGTTGCGGCAGGTGCTCTCGACTTACGATGGGGACCTCAGGGACCCGCTCTGGTGGCCTCAGGAAAGGCCAGTCCCCATGCGAGTTCCTCGGGGGCCTCTCGGGATTCCTCTCCCGTCGATGCCGGGGCCTAAGACCTTGTGTGGAGTCGGGGCCGGAACCTGAGGATTCCTCTCCAGTGCTGACATGGATCTTGGGGTACTTCTGGAGTCTCCCCAAGGGAGTCAGTCCTCGTCTCGAATGCGGGCATGCACTTGCGCTTTCCTCCAGAGCGGTAGCAGCAGTGTCACGCAGTCCGCCGCGTGCATCAAAGGATCTATGTTTTTCCCTCGAGTCTTTCCCACGAGGCTTTCCCACGAGGCTTTCCCACAGGGCTGTCCCACGTGCACACGTGGTGGGAGTCGATCCTCGGCTTGAACGTCAAGGCAGTGCAGGGAAAACAGGTTCCTCTGGAATGGACTGACACATCTGGGCGTCTCTTGGAATGGTGGCACGACCCTGGAGTTCCTCTCGCCTCTCCTGTGGAGAGCGCCTCCTCTTGAGATGCGACGGGAACGCCGGGAATTCTTACCCTAAGAAACAGGGAAAGGATCCCTCATCTCGAGCTAGGAGGGGGAAACGGGGCCCCCTGGATGTGTACGGGACCCCACGTGCTTCCTCTCGAGTGGAGACGGGTATGTCGGGGAACTTCTTGAGTTGCAACAAGGGTGTGAAGGACCCTTTGGAAGTTCCAGTGGTTAGATGTGATTGGCCTCGAGAAGCCTCAGCGGAAATGGGCCTCATCTCGCCTGGAGGGCAAAACCTCCTGGATTTTCTCGAGTTGCGGCATGTGCTCTCGACTTACGACGGGGACCTCGGGGACCCGCTCTGGTGACCTCAGGAAAGGCCAGTCCCCATGCGGGTTCCTCGGGGGCCTCTCGGGATTCCTCTCCCATCGATGACGGGGCCTAAGACGTTGTGTGGAGTCGGGGCCGGAAACTGAGGATTCCTCTCCAGTGCTGATATGGATCTTGGGGTACTTCTGGAGTCTCCCCAGGGGAGTCAGTCCTCGTCTCGAATGCGGGCATGCACTTGCACTTTCCTCCAGAGCGGTAGCAGCAGTGTCACGCAGTCCGCCGCGTGGATCAAAGGATCTATGGTTTTCCCTCGAGTTTTCCCACGAGGCTTTCCCACGAGGCTTTCCCACAGGGCTGTCCCACGTGCACACGTGGTGGGAGTGGATCCTCGGCTTGAACGTCAAGGCAGTGCAGGGAAAACAGGTTCCTCTGGAATGGACTGACACTTCTGGGGGACTCTTGGAATGGTGGCACGACCCTGGAGTTCCTCTCGCCTTTCCTGTGGAGAGCGCCTCCTCTTGAAATGCGACGGGAACGCCGGGAATTCTTTCCCTACGAAACAGGCAAAGGATCCCTCACCTCGAGCTAGGAGGCGGAAACGGAACTCCCCTGGATATGTGCGGGACCCCACGTGCTTCCTCTCGAGTGGAGACGGGTATGTCGGGGAACTTCTTGAGTTGCAGCAAGGGTGTGAAGGACCCTTTGGAAGTTCCAGTGGTTAGATGTGACTGGCCTCGAGAAGCCTCAGCGGAAATGGGCCTCATCTCGCCTGGAGGGCAAAACCTCCTGGATTTTCTCGAGTTGCGGCAGGTGCTCTCGACTTACGACAGGGACCTCAGGGAACCGCTCTGGTGGCCTCAGGAAAGGCCAGTCCCAATGCAAGTTCCTCGGGGGCCTCTCGGGATTCCTCTCCCGTCGATGCCGGGGCCGAAGACCTTGTGTGGAGTCGGGCCCGGAACCTGAGGATTCCTCTCCAGTGCTGACATGGATCTTGGGGTACTTCTGGAGTCTCCCCAGGGGAGTCAGTCCTCGTCTCGAATGCGGGCATGCACTTGCGCTTTCCTCCAGAGCAGTAGCAGCAGTGTCACGCAGTCCGCTGCGTGGGTCAAAGGATCTATGGTTTTCCCTCGAGTCTTTCCCACGAGGCTTTCCCACGAGGCTTTCCACAGGGCTGTCCCACGTGCACACGTGGTGGGAGTCGATCCTCGGCTTGAACGTCAAGGCAGTGCAGGGAAAACAGGTTCCTCTGGAATGGACTGACATATCTGGGGGACACTTTAGATGGTGGCACGACCCTGGAGTTCCTCTCGCCTTTCCTGTGGAGAGCGCCTCCTCTTGAGATGCGACGGGAACGCCGGGAATTCTTTCCCTACGAAACAGGGAAAGGATCCCTCATCTCGAGCTAGGAGGCGGAAAAGGGGCTCCCCTGGATTTTTGCGGGACCCCACGTGCTTCCTCTCGAGTGGAGACGGGTATGTCGGGGAACTTCTTGAGTTGCAGCAAGGGTGTGAAGGACCCTTTGGGAGTTCCAGTGGTTAGATGTGATTGGCCTCAAGAAGCCTCAGCAGAAATGGGCCTCATCTCGCCTGGAGGGCAAAACCTCCTGGATTTTCTCGAGTTGCGGCAGGTGCTCTCGACTTACGACGGGGACCTCAGGGAACCGCTCTGGTGGCCTCAGGAAAGGCCAGTCCCCATGCGAGTTCCTCGGGGGCCTCTCGGGATTCCTCTCCCGTCGATGCCGGGGCCGAAGACCTTGTGTGGAGTCGGGCCCGGAACCTGAGGATTCCTCTCCAGTGCTGACATGGATCTTGGGGTACTTCTGGAGTCTCCCCAGGGGAGTCAGTCCTCGTCTCGAATGCGGGCATGCACTTGCGCTATCCTCCAGAGCGGTAGCAGCATTGTCATGCAGTCCTCCGCGTGCATCAAAGGATCTATGGTTTTCCCTCGAGTCTTTCCCACGAGGCTTTCCCACGAGGCCTTCACACAGGGCTGTCCCACGTGCACACGTGGTGGGAGTCGATCCTCGGCTTGAACGTCAAGGCAGTGCAGGGAAAACAGGTTCCTCTGGAATGGACTGACATATCTGGGGGACACTTTATATGGTGGCACGACGCTGGTGTCCTCTCGCCTTTCCTGTGGAGAGCGCCTCCTCTTGAGATGCGACGGGAACGCCGGGAATTCTTTCCCTACGAAACAGGGAAAGGATCCCTCATCTCGAGCTAGGAGGCGAAAACGGGGCTCCCCTGGATGTGTACGGGACCCCACGTGCTTCCTCTCGAGTGGAGACGGGTATGTCGGGGAACTTCTTGAGTTGCAACAAGGGTGTGAAGGACCCTTTGGAAGTTCCAGTGGTTAGATGTGATTGGCCTCGAGAAGCCTCAGCGGAAATGGGCCTCATCTCGCCTGGAGGGCAAAACCTCCTGGATTTTCTCGAGTTGCGGCATGTGCTCTCGACTTACGACGGGGACCTCGGGGACCCGCTCTGGTGACCTCAGGAAAGGCCAGTCCCCATGCGAGTTCCTCGGGGGCCTCTCGGGATTCCTCTCCCATCGATGACGGGGCCTAAGACGTTGTGTGGAGTCGGGGCCGGAAACTGAGGATTCCTCTCCAGTGCTGATATGGATCTTGGGGTACTTCTGGAGTCTCCCCAGGGGAGTCAGTCCTCGTCTCGAATGCGGGCATGCACTTGCACTTTCCTCCAGAGCGGTAGCAGCAGTGTCACGCAGTCCGCCGCGTGGATCAAAGGATCTATGGTTTTCCCTCGAGTTTTCCCACGAGGCTTTCCCACGAGGCTTTCCCACAGGGCTGTCCCACGTGCACACGTGGTGGGAGTGGATCCTCGGCTTGAACGTCAAGGCAGTGCAGGGAAAACAGGTTCCTCTGGAATGGACTGACACTTCTGGGGGACTCTTGGAATGGTGGCACGACCCTGGAGTTCCTCTCGCCTTTCCTGTGGAGAGCGCCTCCTCTTGAAATGCGACGGGAACGCCGGGAATTCTTTCCCTACGAAACAGGCAAAGGATCCCTCACCTCGAGCTAGGAGGCGGAAACGGAGCTCCCCTGGATATGTGCGGGACCCCACGTGCTTCCTCTCGAGTGGAGACGGGTATGTCGGGGAACTTCTTGAGTTGCAGCAAGGGTGTGAAGGACCCTTTGGAAGTTCCAGTGGTTAGATGTGACTGGCCTCGAGAAGCCTCAGCGGAAATGGGCCTCATCTCGCCTGGAGGGCAAAACCTCCTGGATTTTCTCGAGTTGCGGCAGGTGCTCTCGACTTACGACAGGGACCTCAGGGAACCGCTCTGGTGGTCTCAGGAAAGGCCAGTCCCAATGCAAGTTCCTCGGGGGCCTCTCGGGATTCCTCTCCCGTCGATGCCGGGGCCGAAGACCTTGTGTGGAGTCGGGCCCGGAACCTGAGGATTCCTCTCCAGTGCTGACATGGATCTTGGGGTACTTCTGGAGTCTCCCCAGGGGAGTCAGTCCTCGTCTCGAATGCGGGCATGCACTTGCGCTTTCCTCCAGAGCGGTAGCAGCAGTGTCACGCAGTCCGCCGCGTGCATCAAAGGATCTATGGTTTTCCCTCGAGTCTTTCCCACGAGGCTTTCCCCGAGGCTTTCCCACAGGGCTGTCCCACGTGCACACGTGGTGGGAGTGGATCCTCGGCTTGAACGTCAAGGCAGTGCAGGGAAAACAGGTTCCTCTGGAATGGACTGACACATCTGGGCGTCTCTAGGAATGGTGGCACGACCCTGGAGTTCCTCTCGCCTCTCCTGTGGAGAGCGCCTCCTCTTGAGATGCGACGGGAACGCCGGGAATTCTTACCCTATGAAACAGGGAAAGGATCCCTCATCTCGAGCTAGGAGGGGGAACCGGGCCCCCTGGATGTGTACGGGACCCCACGTGCTTCCTCTCGAGTGGAGACGGGTATGTCGGGGAACTTCTTGAGTTGCAGCAAGGGTGTGAAGGACCCTTTGGAAGTTCCAGTGGTTAGATGTGATTAGCCTCGAGAAGCCTCAACGGAAATGGGCCTCATCTCGCCTGGAGGGCAAAACCTCCTGGATTTTCTCGAGTTGCGGCAGGTGCTCTCGACTTACGACGGGGACCTCGGGGACCCGCTCTGGTGACCTCAGGAAAGGCCAGTCCCCATGCGAGTTCCTCGGGGGCCTCTCGGGATTCCTCTCCCGTCGATGCCGGGGCCTAAGACCTTGTGTGGAGTCGGGGCCGGAACCTGAGGATTCCTCTCCAGTGCTGACATGGATCTTGGGGTACTTCTGGAGTCTCCCCAGGGGAGTCAGTCCTCGTCTCGAATGCGGGCATGCACTTGCGCTTTCCTCCAGAGCGGTAGCAGCAGTGTCACGCAGTCCGCCGCGTGGATCAAAGGATCTATGGTTTTCCCTCGAGTCTTTCCCACGAGGCTTTCCCACGAGGCTTTCCCACAGGGCTGTCCCACGTGCACACGTGGTGGGAGTGGATCCTCGGCTTGAACGTCAAGGCAGTGCAGGGAAAACAGGTTCCTCTGGAATGGACTGACACATCTGGGGGACTCTTGGAATGGTGGCACGACCCTGGAGTTCCTCTCGCCTTTCCTGTGGAGAGCGCCTCCTCTTGAGATGCGACGGGAACGCCGGGAATTCTTTCCCTACGAAACAGGGAAAGGATCCCTCATCTCGAGCTAGGAGGCGGAAACGGGGCTCCCCTGGATGTGTGCGGGACCCCACGTGCTTCCTCTCGAGTGGAGACGGGTATGTCGGGGAACTTCTTGAGTTGCAGCAAGGGTGTGAAGGACCCTTTGGAAGTTCCAGTGGTTAGACGTGATTCGCCTGGAGAAGCCACAGCGGAAATGGGCCTCATCTCGCCTGGAGGGCAAAACCTCCTGGATTTTCTCGAGTTGCGGCAGGTGCTCTCGACTTACGACGGGGACCTCAGGGACCCGCTCTGGTGGCCTCAGGAAAGGCCAGTCCCCATGCGAGTTCCTCGGGGGCCTCTCGGGATTCCTCTCCCGTCGATGCCGGGGCCTAAGACCTTGTGTGGAGTCGGGGCCGGAACCTGAGGATTCCTCCCCAGTGCTGACATGGATCTTGGGGTACTTCTGGAGTCTCCCCAGGGGAGTCAGTCCTCGTCTCGAATGCGGGCATGCACTTGCACTTTCCTCCAGAGCGGTAGCAGCAGTGTCACGCAGTCCGCCGCGTGGATCAAAGGATCTATGGTTTTCCCTCGAGTTTTCCCACGAGGCTTTCCCACGAGGCTTTCCCACAGGGCTGTCCCACGTGCACACGTGGTGGGAGTGGATCCTCGGCTTGAACGTCAAGGCAGTGCAGGGAAAACAGGTTCCTCTGGAATGGACTGACACTTCTGGGGGACTCTTGGAATGGTGGCACGACCCTGGAGTTCCTCTCGCCTTTCCTGTGGAGAGCGCCTCCTCTTGAAATGCGACGGGAACGCCGGGAATTCTTTCCCTACGAAACAGGCAAAGGATCCCTCACCTCGAGCTAGGAGGCGGAAACGGAGCTCCCCTGGATATGTGCGGGACCCCACGTGCTTCCTCTCGAGTGGAGACGGGTATGTCGGGGAACTTCTTGAGTTGCAGCAAGGGTGTGAAGGACCCTTTGGAAGTTCCAGTGGTTAGATGTGACTGGCCTCGAGAAGCCTCAGCGGAAATGGGCCTCATCTCGCCTGGAGGGCAAAACCTCCTGGATTTTCTCGAGTTGCGGCAGGTGCTCTCGACTTACGACAGGGACCTCAGGGAACCGCTCTGGTGGTCTCAGGAAAGGCCAGTCCCAATGCAAGTTCCTCGGGGGCCTCTCGGGATTCCTCTCCCGTCGATGCCGGGGCCGAAGACCTTGTGTGGAGTCGGGCCCGGAACCTGAGGATTCCTCTCCAGTGCTGACATGGATCTTGGGGTACTTCTGGAGTCTCCCCAGGGGAGTCAGTCCTCGTCTCGAATGCGGGCATGCACTTGCGCTTTCCTCCAGAGCGGTAGCAGCAGTGTCACGCAGTCCGCCGCGTGCATCAAAGGATCTATGGTTTTCCCTCGAGTCTTTCCCACGAGGCTTTCCCCGAGGCTTTCCCACAGGGCTGTCCCACGTGCACACGTGGTGGGAGTGGATCCTCGGCTTGAACGTCAAGGCAGTGCAGGGAAAACAGGTTCCTCTGGAATGGACTGACACATCTGGGCGTCTCTAGGAATGGTGGCACGACCCTGGAGTTCCTCTCGCCTTTCCTGTGGAGAGCGCCTCCTCTTGAGATGCGACGGGAACGCCGGGAATTCTTACCCTATGAAACAGGGAAAGGATCCCTCATCTCGAGCTAGGAGGGGGAACCGGGCCCCCTGGATGTGTACGGGACCCCACGTGCTTCCTCTCGAGTGGAGACGGGTATGTCGGGGAACTTCTTGAGTTGCAGCAAGGGTGTGAAGGACCCTTTGGAAGTTCCAGTGGTTAGATGTGATTAGCCTCGAGAAGCCTCAACGGAAATGGGCCTCATCTCGCCTGGAGGACAAAACCTCCTGGATTTTCTCGAGTTGCGGCAGGTGCTCTCGACTTACGACGGGGACCTCGGGGACCCGCTCTGGTGACCTCAGGAAAGGCCAGTCCCCATGCGAGTTCCTCGGGGGCCTCTCGGGATTCCTCTCCCGTCGATGCCGGGGCCTAAGACCTTGTGTGGAGTCGGGGCCGGAACCTGAGGATTCCTCTCCAGTGCTGACATGGATCTTGGGGTACTTCTGGAGTCTCCCCAGGGGAGTCAGTCCTCGTCTCGAATGCGGGCATGCACTTGCGCTTTCCTCCAGAGCGGTAGCAGCAGTGTCACGCAGTCCGCCGCGTGGATCAAAGGATCTATGGTTTTCCCTCGAGTCTTTCCCACGAGGCTTTCCCACGAGGCTTTCCCACAGGGCTGTCCCACGTGCACACGTGGTGGGAGTGGATCCTCGGCTTGAACGTCAAGGCAGTGCAGGGAAAACAGGTTCCTCTGGAATGGACTGACACATCTGGGGGACTCTTGGAATGGTGGCACGACCCTGGAGTTCCTCTCGCCTTTCCTGTGGAGAGCGCCTCCTCTTGAGATGCGACGGGAACGCCGGGAATTCTTTCCCTACGAAACAGGGAAAGGATCCCTCATCTCGAGCTAGGAGGCGGAAACGGGGCTCCCCTGGATGTGTGCGGGACCCCACGTGCTTCCTCTCGAGTGGAGACGGGTATGTCGGGGAACTTCTTGAGTTGCAGCAAGGGTGTGAAGGACCCTTTGGAAGTTCCAGTGGTTAGATGTGATTAGCCTCGAGAAGCCTCAACGGAAATGGGCCTCATCTCGCCTGGAGGACAAAACCTCCTGGATTTTCTCGAGTTGCGGCAGGTGCTCTCGACTTACGACGGGGACCTCGGGGACCCGCTCTGGTGACCTCAGGAAAGGCCAGTCCCCATGCGAGTTCCTCGGGGGCCTCTCGGGATTCCTCTCCCGTCGATGCCGGGGCCTAAGACCTTGTGTGGAGTCGGGGCCGGAACCTGAGGATTCCTCTCCAGTGCTGACATGGATCTTGGGGTACTTCTGGAGTCTCCCCAGGGGAGTCAGTCCTCGTCTCGAATGCGGGCATGCACTTGCGCTTTCCTCCAGAGCGGTAGCAGCAGTGTCACGCAGTCCGCCGCGTGGATCAAAGGATCTATGGTTTTCCCTCGAGTCTTTCCCACGAGGCTTTCCCACGAGGCTTTCCCACAGGGCTGTCCCACGTGCACACGTGGTGGGAGTGGATCCTCGGCTTGAACGTCAAGGCAGTGCAGGGAAAACAGGTTCCTCTGGAATGGACTGACACATCTGGGGGACTCTTGGAATGGTGGCACGACCCTGGAGTTCCTCTCGCCTTTCCTGTGGAGAGCGCCTCCTCTTGAGATGCGACGGGAACGCCGGGAATTCTTTCCCTACGAAACAGGGAAAGGATCCCTCATCTCGAGCTAGGAGGCGGAAACGGGGCTCCCCTGGATGTGTGCGGGACCCCACGTGCTTCCTCTCGAGTGGAGACGGGTATGTCGGGGAACTTCTTGAGTTGCAGCAAGGGTGTGAAGGACCCTTTGGAAGTTCCAGTGGTTAGACGTGATTCGCCTGGAGAAGCCACAGCGGAAATGGGCCTCATCTCGCCTGGAGGGCAAAACCTCCTGGATTTTCTCGAGTTGCGGCAGGTGCTCTCGACTTACGACGGGGACCTCAGGGACCCGCTCTGGTGGCCTCAGGAAAGGCCAGTCCCCATGCGAGTTCCTCGGGGGCCTCTCGGGATTCCTCTCCCGTCGATGCCGGGGCCTAAGACCTTGTGTGGAGTCGGGGCCGGAACCTGAGGATTCCTCCCCAGTGCTGACATGGATCTTGGGGTACTTCTGGAGTCTCCCCAGGGGAGTCAGTCCTCGTCTCGAATGCGGGCATGCACTTGCGCTTTCCTCCAGAGCGGTAGCAGCAGTGTCACGCAGTCCGCCGCGTGGATCAAAGGATCTATGGTTTTCCCTCGAGTCTTTCCCACGAGGCTTTCCCACGAGGCTTTCCCACAGGGCTGTCCCACGTGCACACGTGGTGGGAGTCGATCCTCGGCTTGAACGTCAAGGCAGTGCAGGGAAACTGCTTCCTCTGGAATGGACTGACACATCAGGGGGACTCTTGGAATGGTGGCACGACCCTGGAATTCCTCTCGCCTTTCCTGTGGAGAGCGCCTCCTCTTGAGATGCGATGGGAACGCCGGGAATTCTTTCCCTACGCAACAGGGAAAGGATCCCTCATCTCGAGCTAGGAGGCGGAAACGGGGCTCCCCTGGATGTGTGCGGGACCCCACGTGCTTCCTCTCGAGTGGAGACGGGTATGTCGGGGAACTTCTTGAGTTGCAGCAAGGGTGTGAAGGACCCTTTGGAAGTTCCAGTGGTTAGACGTGATTAGCCTCGAGAAGCCTCAGCGGAAATGGGCCTCATCTCGCCTGGAGGACAAAACCTCCTGGATTTTGTCGAGTTGCGGCAGGTGCTCTCGACTTACGACGGGGACCTCAGGGACCAGCTCGGGTGGCCTCAGGTAAGGCCAGTCCCCATGCGAGTTCCTCGGGGGCCTCTGGGGATTCCTCTCCCATCGATGCCGGTGCCGAAGACCTTGTGTGGAGTCATGGCCGGAACCTGAGGATTCCTCTCCAGTGCTGACATGGATCTTGGGGTACTTCTGGAGTCTCCCGAGGGGAGTCAGTCCTCGTCTCGAATGCGGGCATGCACTTGCGCTTTCCTCCAGAGCGGTAGCAGCAGTGTCACGCAGTCCGCCCAATGGATCAAAGGATCTATGGTTTTCCCTCGAGTCTTTCCCACGAGGCTTTCCCACGAGGCTTTCCCTCAGGGCTGTCCCACGTGCACACGTGATGGGAGTCGATCCTCGGCTTGAACGTCAAGGCAGTGCAGGGAAAACAGGTTCCTCTGGAATGGACTGACACATCTGGGGGACTCTTGGAATGGTGGCACGACCCTGGAGTTCCTCTCGCCTTTCCTGTGGAGAGCGCCTCCTCTTGAGATGCGACGGGAACGCCGGGAATTCTTTCCCTACGAAACAGGGAAAGGATCCCTCATCTCGAGCTAGGAGGCGGAAACGGGGCTCCCCTGGATGTGTGCGGGACCCCACGTGCTTCCTCTCGAGTGGAGACGGGTATGTCGGGGAACTTCTTGAGTTGCAGCAAGGGTGTGAAGGACCCTTTGGAAGTTCCAGTGGTTAGATGTGATTGGCCTCGAGAAGCCTCAGCGGAAATGGGCCTCATCTCGCCTGGAGGGCATAACCTCCTGGATTTTCTCGAGTTGCGGCAGGTGCCCTCGACTTACGACGGGGACCTCAGGGACCCGCTCTGGTGGCCTCAGGAATGGTCAGTCCCCATGCGAGTTCCTCGGGGCCTCTCGGGATTCCTCTCCCGTCGATGCCGGGGCCTAAGACCTTGTGTGGAGTCGGGGCCGGAACCTGAGGATTCCTCTCCAGTGCTGACATGGATCTTGGGGTACTTCTGGAGTCTCCCCAGGGGAGTCAGTCCTCGTCTCGAATGCGGGCATGCACTTGCGCTTTCCTCCAGAGCGGTAGCAGCAGTGTCACGCAGTCCGCCGCGTGGATCAAAGGATCTATGGTTTTCCCTCGAGTCTTTCCCACGAGGCTTTCCCACGAGGCTTTCCCACAGGGCTGTCCCACGTGCACACGTGGTGGGAGTCGATCCTCGGCTTGAACGTCAAGGCAGTCCAGGGAAAACAGGTTCCTCTGGAATGGACTGACACATCTGGGGGACTCTTGGACTGGTGGCACGACCCTGGAGTTCCTCTCGCCTTTCCTGTGGAGAGCGCCTCCTCTTGAGATGCGACGGGAACGCCGGGAATTCTTTCCCTACGAAACAGGGAAAGGATCCCTCATCTCGAGCTAGGAGGCGGAAACGGGGCTCCCCTGGATGTGTGCGGGACCCCACGTCCTTCCTCTCGAGTGGAGACGGGTATGTCGGGGAACTTCTTGAGTTGCAGCAATGGTGTGAAGGACCCTTTGGAAGTTCCAGTGGTTAGATGTGATTGGCCTCGAGAAGCCTCAGCGGAAATGGGCCTCATCTCGCCTGGAGGGCAAAACCTCCTGGATTTTCTCGAGTTGCGGCAGGTGCTCTCGACTTACGACGGGGACCTCAGGGACCCGCTCTGGTGGCCTCAGGAAAGGCCAGTCCCCGTGCGAGTTCCGCGGGGGCCTCTCGGGATTCCTCTCCCGTCGATGCCGGGGCCTAAGACCTTGTGTGGAGTCGGGGCCGGAACCTGAGGATTCCTCTCCAGTGCTGACATGGATCTTGGGGTACTTCTGGAGTCTCCCCAGGGGAGTCAGTCCTCGTCTCGAATGCGGGCATGCACTTGCACTTTCCTCCAGAGCAGTAGCAGCAGTGTCACGCAGTCCGCCGCGTGGATCAAAGGATCTATGGTTTTCCCTCGAGTCTTTCCCACGAGGCTTTCCCAAGAGGCTTTCCCACAGGGCTGTCCCACGTGCACACGTGGTGGGAGTCGATCCTCGGCTTGAACGTCAAGGCAGTGCAGGGAAAACAGGTTCCTCTGGAATGGACTGACACATCTGGGAGACTCTTGGAATGGTGGCACGACCGTGGAGTTCCTCTCGCCTTTCCTGTGGAGAGCGCCTCCTCTTGAGATGCGACGGGAACGCCGGGAATTCTTTCCCTAGGAAACAGGGAAAGGATCCCTCATCTCGAGCTAGGAGGCGGAAACGGGGCTCCCCTGGATGTGTGCGGGACCCCACGTGCTTCCTCTCGAGTGGAGACGGGTATGTCGGGGAACTTCTTGAGTTGCAGCAATGGTGTGAAGGACCCTTTGGAAGTTCCAGTGGTTAGATGTGATTGGCCTCGAGAAGCCTCAGCGGAAATGGGCCTCATCTCGCCTGGAGGGCAAAACCTCCTGGATTTTCTCGAGTTGCGGCAGGTGCTCTCGACTTACGACGGGGACCTCAGGGACCCGCTCTGGTGGCCTCAGGAAAGGCCAGTCCCCATGCGAGTTCCTCGGGGGCCTCTCGGGATTCCTCTCCCGTCGATGCCGGGGCCTAAGACCTTGTGTGGAGTCGGGGCCGGAACCTGAGGATTCCTCTCCAGTGCTGACATGTATCTTGGGGTACTTCTGGAGTCTCCCCAGGGGAGTCAGTCCTCGTCTCGAATGCGGGCATGCACTTGCACTTTCCTCCAGAGCGGTAGCAGCAGTGTCACGCAGTCCGCCGCGTGGATCAAAGGATCTATGGTTTTCCCTCGAGTCTTTCCCACGAGGCTTTCCCACGAGGCTTTCCCACAGGGCTGTCCCACGTGCACACGTGGTGGGAGTCGATCCTCGGCTTGAACGTCAAGGCAGTGCAGGGAAAACAGGTTCCTCTGGAATGGACTGACACATCTGGGGGACTCTTGGAATGGTGGCACGAACCTGGAGTTCCTCTCGCCTTTCCTGTGGAGAGCGCCTCCTCTTGAGATGCGACGGGAACGCCGGGAATTCTTTCCCTACGAAACAGGGAAAGGATCCCTCATCTCAAGCTAGGAGGCGGAAACGGGGCTCCCCTAGATGTGTGCGGGACACCACGTGCTTCCTCTCGAGTGGAGACGGGTATGTCGGGGAACTTCTTGAGTTGCAGCAAGGGTGTGAAGGACCCTTTGGAAGTTCCAGTGGTTAGATGTGATTAGCCTCGAGAAGCCTCAGCGGAAATGGGCCTCATCTCGCCTGGAGGGCAAAACCTCCTGGATTTTCTCGAGTTGCGGCAGGTGCTCTCGACTTACGACGGGAACCTCAGGGACCCGCTCTGGTGGCCTCAGGAAAGGCCAGTCCCCATGCGAGTTCCTCGGGGGCCTCTCGGGATTCCTCTCCCATCGATGCCGGGGCCTAAGACCCTGTGTGGAGTCGGGGCCGGAACCTGAGGATTCCTCTCCAGTGCTGACATGGATCTTGGGGTACTTCTGGAGTCTCCCCAGGGGAGTCAGTCCTCGTCTCGAATGCGGGCATGCACTTGCGCTTTCCTCCAGAGCGGTAGCAGCAGTGTCACGCAGTCCGCCGCGTGGATCAAAGGATCTATGGTTTTCCCTCGAGTCTTTCCCACGAGGCTTTCCCACGAGGCTTTCCCACAGGGCTGTCCCACGTGCACACGTGGTGGGAGTCGATCCTCGGCTTGAACGTCAAGGCAGTGCAGGGAAAACAGGTTCCTCTGGAATGGACTGACACATCTGGGGGACTCTTGGAATGGTGGCACGACCCTGGAGTTCCTCTCGCCTTTCCTGTGGAGAGCGCCTCCTCTTGAGATGCGACGGGAACGCCGGGAATTCTTTCCCTACGAAACAGGGAAAGGATCCCTCATCTCGAGCTAGGAGGCGGAAACGGGTCTCCCCTGGATGTGTGCGGGACCCCACGTGCTTCCTCTCGAGTGGAGACGGGTATGTCGGGGAACTTCTTGAGTTGCAGCAATGGTGTGAAGGACCCTTTGGAAGTTCCAGTGGTTAGATGTGATTGGCCTCGAGAAGCCTCAGCGGAAATGGGCCTCATCTCGCCTGGAGGGCAAAACCTCCTGGATTTTCTCGAGTTGCGGCAGGTGCTCTCGACTTACGACGGGGACCTCAGGGACCCGCTCTGGTGGCCTCAGGAAAGGCCAGTCCCCATGCGACTTCCTCGGGGCCTCCCGGGATTCCTCTCCCGTCGATGCCGGGGCCTAAGACCTTGTGTGGAGTCGGGGCCGGAACCTGAGGATTCCTCTCCAGTGCTGACGTGGATCTTGGGGTACTTCTGGAGTCTCCCCAGGGGAGTCAGTCCTCGTCTCGAATGCGGGCCTGCACTTGCGCTTTCCTCCAGAGCGGTAGCAGCAGTGTCACGCAGTCCGCCGCGTGGATCAAAGGATCTATGGTTTTCCCTCGAGTCTTTCCCACGAGGCTTTCCCACGAGGCTTCCCACAGGGCTGTCCCACGTGCACACGTGGTGGGAGTCGATCCTCGGCTTGAACAGCAAGGCAGTGCAGGGAAAACAGGTTCCTCTGGAATGGACTGACACATCTGGGGGACTCTTGGAATGCTGGCACGACCCTGGAGTTCCTCTCGCCTTTCCTGTGGAGAGCGCCTCCTCTTGAGATGCGACGGGAACGCCGGGAATTCTTTCCCTACGAAACAGGGAAAGGATCCCTCATCTCGAGCTAGGAGGCGGAAACGGGGCTCCCCTGGATGTGTGCGGGACACCACGTGCTTCCTCTCGAGTGGAGACGGGTATGTCGGGGAACTTCTTGAGTTGCAGCAATGGTGTGAAGGACCCTTTGGAAGTTCCAGTGGTAAGATGTGATTGGCCTCGAGAAGCCTCAGCGGAAATGGGCCTCATCTCGCCTGGAGGGCAAAACCTCCTGGATTTTCTCGAGTTGCTTCAGGTGCTCTCGACTTACGACGGGGACCTCAGGGACCCGCTCTGGTGGCCTCAGGAAAGGCCAGTCCCCATGCGAGTTCCTCGGGGGCCACTCGGGATTCCTCTCCCGTCGATGCCGGGGCCTAAGGCCTTGTGTGGAGTCGGGGCCGGAACCTGAGGATTCCTCTCCAGTGCTGACATGGATCTTGGGGTACTTCTGGAGTCTCCCCAGGGGAGTCAGTCCTCGTCTCGAATGCGGGCATGCACTTGCACTTTCCTCCAGAGCGGTAGCAGCAGTGTCACGCAGTCCGCCGCGTGGATCAAAGGATCTATGGTTTTCCCTCGAGTCTTTCCCACGAGGCTTTCCCACGAGGCTTTCCCCCAGGGCTGTCCCACGTGCACACATGGTGGGAGTCGATCCTCGGCTTGAACGTCAAGGCAGTGCAGGGAAAACAGGTTCCTCTGGAATGGACTGACACATCTGGGGGACTCTTGGAATGGTGGCACGACCCTGGAGTTCCTCTCGCCTTTCCTGTGGAGAGCGCCTCCTCTTGAGATGCGACGGGAACGCCGGGAATTCTTTCCCTACGAAACAGGGAAAGGATCCCTCATCTCGAGCTAGGAGGCGGAAACGGGGCTCCCCTGGATGTGTGCGAGACCCCACGTGCTTCCTCTCGAGTGGAGACGGGTATGTCGGGGAACTTCTTGAGTTGCAGCAAGGGTGTGAAGGACCCTTTGGAAGTTCCAGTGGTAAGATGTGATTGGCCTCGAGAAGCCTCAGCGGAAATGGGCCTCATCTCGCCTGGAGGGCAAAACCTCCTGGATTTTCTCGAGTTGCGGCAGGTGCTCTCGACTTACGACGGGGACCTCAGGGACCCGCTCTGGTGGCCTCAGGAAAGGCCAGTCCCCATGCGAGTTCCTCGTGGGCCTCTCGGGATTCCTCTCCCGTCGATGCCGGGGCCTAAGGCCTTGTGTGGAGTCGGGGCCGGAACCTGAGGATTCCTCTCCAGTGCTGACATGGATCTTGGGGTACTTCTGGAGTCTCCCCAGGGGAGTCAGTCCTCGTCTCGAATGCGGGCATGCACTTGCGCTTTCCTCCAGAGCGGTAGCAGCAGTGTCACGCAGTCCGCCGCGTGCATCAAAGGATCTATGGTTTTCCCTCGAGTCTTTCCCATGAGGCTTTCCCACGAGGCTTTCCCACAGGGCTGTCCCACGTGCACACGTGGTGGGAGTCGATCCTCGGCTTGAACGTCAAGGCAGTGCAGGGAAAACAGGTTCCTCTGGAATGGACTGACACATCTGGGGGACTCTTTGAATGGTGGCATGACCCTGGAGTTCCTCTCGCCTTTCCTGTGGAGAGCGCCTCCTCTTGAGATGCGACGGGAACGCCGGGAATTCTTTCCCTACGAAACAGGGAAAGGATCCCTCATCTCGAGCTAGGAGGCGGAAAAGGGGCTCCCCTGGATGTGTGCGGGACCGCACGTGCTTCCTCTCGAGTGGAGATGGGTATGTCGGGGAACTTCTTGAGTTGCAGCAATGGTGTGAAGGACCCTTTGGAAGTTCCAGTGGTTAGATGTGATTGGCCTCGAGAAGCCTCAGCGGAAATGGGCCTCATCTCGCCTGGAGGGCAAAACCTCCTGGATTTTCTCGAGTTGCGGCAGGTGCTCTCGTCTTACTACGGGGACCTCAGGGACCCGCTCTGGTGGCCTCAGGAAAGGCCAGTCCCCATGCGAGTTCCTCGGGGGCCTCTCGGGATTCCTCTCCCGTCGATGCCGGGGCCTAAGACCTTGTGTGGAGTCGGGGCCGGAACCTGAGGATTCCTCTCCAGTGCTGACATGGATCTTGGGGTACTTCTGGAGTCTCCCCAGGGGAGTCAGTCCTCGTCTCGAATGCGGGCATGCACTTGCGCTTTCCTCCAGAGCGGTAGCAGCAGTGTCACGCAGTCCGCCGCGTGGATCAAAGGATCTATGGTTTTCCCTCGAGTCTTTCCCACGAGGCTTTCCCACGAGGCTTTCCCACAGGGCTGTCCCACGTGCACACGTGGTGGGAGTCGATCCTCGGCTTGAACGTCAAGGCAGTGCAGGGAAAACAGGTTCCTCTGGAATGGACTGACACATCTGGGGGACTCTTGGAATGGTGGCACGACCCTGGAGTTCCTCTCGCCTTTCCTGTGGAGAGCGCCTCCTCTTGAGATGAGACGGGAACGCCGGGAATTCTTTCCCTACGAAACAGGGAAAGGATCCCTCATCTCGAGCTAGGAGGCGGAAACGGGGCTCCCCTGGATGTGTGTGGGACCCCACGTGCTTCCTCTCGAGTGGAGACGGGTATGTCGGGGAACTTCTTGAGTTACAGCAAGGGTGTGAAGGACCCTTTGGAAGTTCCAGTGGTTAGATGTGATTGGCCTCGAGAAGCCTCAGCGGAAATGGGCCTCATCTCGCCTGGAGGGCAAAACCTCCTGGATTTTCTCGAGTTGCGGCAGGTGCTCTCGACTTACGACGGGGACCTCAGGGACCCGCTCTGGTGGCCTCAGGAAAGGCCAGTCCCCATGCGAGTTCCTCGGGGGCCTCTCGAGATTCCTCTCCCGTCGATGCCGGGGCCTAAGACCTTGTGTGGAGTCGGGGCCGGAACCTGAGGATTCCTCTCCAGTGCTGACATGGATCTTGGGGTACTTCTGGAGTCTCCCCAGGGGAGTCAGTCCTCGTCTCGAATGCGGGCATGCACTTGCGCTTTCCTCCAGAGCGGTAGCAGCAGTGTCACGCAGTCCCCCGCGTGGAGCAAAGGATCTATGGTTTTCCCTCGAGTCTTTCCCACGAGGCTTTCCCACGAGGCTTTCCCACAGGGCTGTCCCACGTGCACACGTGGTGGGAGTCGATCCTCGGCTTGAACGTCAAGGCAGTGCAGGGAAAACAGTTTCCTCTGGAATGGACTGACACATCTGGGGGACTCTTGGAATGGTGGCACGACCCTGGAGTTCCTCTCGCCTTTCCTGTGGAGAGCGCCTCCTCTTGAGATGCGACGGGAACGCCGGGAATTCTTTCCCTACGAAACAGGGAAAGGATCCCTCATCTCGAGCTAGGAGGCGGAAACGGGGCTCCCCTGGATGTGTGTGGGACCCCACGTGCTTCCTCTCGAGTGGAGACGGGTATGTCAGGGAACTTCTTGAGTTGCAGCAAGGGTGTGAAGGACCCTTTGGAAGTTCCAGTGGTTAGATGTGATTGGCCTCGAGAAGCCTCAGCGGAAATGGGCCTCATCTCGCCTGGAGGGCAAAACCTCCTGGATTTCTCGAGTTGCGGCAGGTGCTCTCGACTTACGACGGGGACCTCAGGGACCCGCTCTGGTGGCCTCAGGAAAGGCCAGTCCCCATGCGAGTTCCTCGGGGGCCTCTCGGGATTCCTCTCCCGTCGATGCCGGGGCCTAAGACCTTGTGTGGAGTCGGGGCCGGAACCTGAGGATTCCTCTCCAGTGCTGACATGGATCTTGGGGTACTTCTGGAGTCTCCCCAGGGGAGTCAGTCCTCGTCTCGAATGCGGGCATGCACTTGCGCTTTCCTCCAGAGCGGTAGCAGCAGTGTCACGCAGTCCGCCGCGTGGATCAAAGGATCTATGGTTTTCCCTCGAGTCTTTCCCACGAGGCTTTCCCACGAGGCTTTCCCACAGGGCTGTCCCACGTGCACACGTGGTGGGAGTCGATCCTCCGCTTGAACGTCTAGGCAGTGCAGAGAAAACAGGTTCCTCTGGAATGGACTGACACATCTGGGGGACTCTTGGAATGGTGGCATGACCCTGGAGTTCCTCTCGCCTTTCTTGTGGAGAGCGCCTCCTCTTGAGGTGCGACGGGAACGCCAGGAATTCTTTCCCTACGAAACAGGGAAAGGATCCCTCATCTCGAGCTAGGAGGTGGAAACGGGGCTCACCTGGATATGTGCGGGACCCCACGTGCTTCCTCTCGAGTGGAGACGGGTATGTCGGGGAACTTCTTGAGTTGCAGCAATGGTGTGAAGGACCCTTTGGAAGTTCCAGTGGTTAGATGTGATTGGCCTCGAGAAGCCTCAGCGGAAATGGGCCTCATCTCGCCTGGAGGGCAAAACCTCCTGGATTTTCTCGAGTTGCGGCAGGTGCTCTCGACTTACGACGGGGACCTCAGGGACCCGCTCTGGTGGCCTCAGGAAAGGCCAGTCCCCATGCGAGTTCCTCGGGGGCCTCTCGGGATTCCTCTCCCGTCGATGCCGGGGCCTAAGACCTTGTGTGGAGTCGGGGCCGGAACCTGAGGATTCCTCTCCAGTGCTGACATGGATCTTGGGGTACTTCTGGAGTCTCCCCAGGGGAGTCAGTCCTCGTCTCGAATGCGGGCATGCACTTGCGCTTTCCTCCAGAGCGGTAGCAGCAGTGTCACGCAGTCCGCCGCGTGGATCAAAGGATGTATGGTTTTCCCTGGAGTCTTTCCCACGAGGCTTTCCCACGAGGCTTTCCCACAGGGCTGTCCCACGTGCACACGTGGTGGGAGTCGATCCTCGGCTTGAACGTCAAGGCAGTGCAGGGAAAACCAGTTCCTCTGGAATGGACTGACACATCTGGGGGACTCTTGGAATGGTGGCATGACCCTGGAGTTCCTCTCGCCTTTCCTGTGGAGAGCGCCTCCTCTTGAGATGCGACGGGAACGCCGGGAATTCTTTCCCTACGAAACAGGGAAAGGATCCCTCATCTCGAGCTAGGAGGCGGAAACGGGGCTCCCCTGGATGTGTGTGGGACCCCACGTGCTTCCTCTCGAGTGGAGACGGGTATGTCAGGGAACTTCTTGAGTTGCAGCAAGGGTGTGAAGGACCCTTTGGAAGTTCCAGTGGTTAGATGTGATTGGCCTCGAGAAGCCTCAGCGGAAATGGGCCTCATCTCGCCTGGAGGGCAAAACCTCCTGGATTTCTCGAGTTGCGGCAGGTGCTCTCGACTTACGACGGGGACCTCAGGGACCCGCTCTGGTGGCCTCAGGAAAGGCCAGTCCCCATGCGAGTTCCTCGGGGGCCTCTCGGGATTCCTCTCCCGTCGATGCCGGGGCCTAAGACCTTGTGTGGAGTCGGGGCCGGAACCTGAGGATTCCTCTCCAGTGCTGACATGGATCTTGGGGTACTTCTGGAGTCTCCCCAGGGGAGTCAGTCCTCGTCTCGAATGCGGGCATGCACTTGCGCTTTCCTCCAGAGCGGTAGCAGCAGTGTCACGCAGTCCGCCGCGTGGATCAAAGGATCTATGGTTTTCCCTCGAGTCTTTCCCACGAGGCTTTCCCACGAGGCTTTCCCACAGGGCTGTCCCACGTGCACACGTGGTGGGAGTCGATCCTCCGCTTGAACGTCTAGGCAGTGCAGAGAAAACAGGTTCCTCTGGAATGGACTGACACATCTGGGGGACTCTTGGAATGGTGGCATGACCCTGGAGTTCCTCTCGCCTTTCTTGTGGAGAGCGCCTCCTCTTGAGGTGCGACGGGAACGCCAGGAATTCTTTCCCTACGAAACAGGGAAAGGATCCCTCATCTCGAGCTAGGAGGTGGAAACGGGGCTCACCTGGATATGTGCGGGACCCCACGTGCTTCCTCTCGAGTGGAGACGGGTATGTCGGGGAACTTCTTGAGTTGCAGCAATGGTGTGAAGGACCCTTTGGAAGTTCCAGTGGTTAGATGTGATTGGCCTCGAGAAGCCTCAGCGGAAATGGGCCTCATCTCGCCTGGAGGGCAAAACCTCCTGGATTTTCTCGAGTTGCGGCAGGTGCTCTCGACTTACGACGGGGACCTCAGGGACCCGCTCTGGTGGCCTCAGGAAAGGCCAGTCCCCATGCGAGTTCCTCGGGGGCCTCTCGGGATTCCTCTCCCGTCGATGCCGGGGCCTAAGACCTTGTGTGGAGTCGGGGCCGGAACCTGAGGATTCCTCTCCAGTGCTGACATGGATCTTGGGGTACTTCTGGAGTCTCCCCAGGGGAGTCAGTCCTCGTCTCGAATGCGGGCATGCACTTGCGCTTTCCTCCAGAGCGGTAGCAGCAGTGTCACGCAGTCCGCCGCGTGGATCAAAGGATCTATGGTTTTCCCTGGAGTCTTTCCCACGAGGCTTTCCCACGAGGCTTTCCCACAGGGCTGTCCCACGTGCACACGTGGTGGGAGTCGATCCTCGGCTTGAACGTCAAGGCAGTGCAGGGAAAACCAGTTCCTCTGGAATGGACTGACACATCTGGGGGACTCTTGGAATGGTGGCATGACCCTGGAGTTCCTCTCGCCTTTCCTGTGGAGAGCGCCTCCTCTTGAGATGCGACGGGAACGCCGGGAATTCTTTCCCTACGAAACAGGGAAAGGATCCCTCATCTCGAGCTAGGAGGCGGAAACGGGGCTCCCCTGGATGTGTGCGGGACACCACGTGCTTCCTCTCGAGTGGAGATGGGTATGTCGGGGAACTTCTTGAGTTGCAGCAAGGGTGTGAAGGACCCTTTGGAAGTTCCAGTGGTTAGATGTGATTGGCCTCGAGAAGCCTCAGCGGAAATGGGCCTCATCTCGCCTGGAGGGCAAAACCTCCAGGATTTTCTCGAGTTGCGGCAGGTGCTCTCGACTTACGACGGGGACCTCAGGGACCCGCTCTGGTGGCCTCAGGAAAGGCCAGTCCCCATGCGAGTTCCTCGGGGGCCTCTCGGGATTCCTCTCCCGTCAATGCCGGGGCCTTAGACCTTGTGTGGAGTCGGGGCCGGAACCTGAGGATTCCTCTCCAGTGCTGACATGGATCTTTGGGTACTTCTGGGGTCTCCCCAGGGGAGTCAGTCCTCGTCTCGAATGCGGGCATGCATTGCGCTTTCCTCCAGAGCGGTAGCAGCAGTGTCAAGCAGTCCGCCGCGTGGATCAAAGGATCTATGGTTTTCCCTCGAGTCTTTCCCACGAGGCTTTCCCTCGAGGCTTTCCCACAGGGCTGTCCCCGTGCACACGTGGTGGGAGTCGATCCTCGGCTTGAACGTCAAGGCAGTGCAGGGAAAACAGGTTCTTCTGGAATGGACTGACACATCTGGGGGACTCTTGGAATGGTGGCACGACCCTGGAGTTCCTCTCGCCTTTCCTGTGGAGAGCGCCTCCTCTTGAGATGCGACGGGAACGCCGGGAATTCTTTCCCTACGAAACAGGGAAAGGATCCCTCATCTCGAGCTAGGAGGCGGAAACGGGGCTCCCCTGGATGTGTGCGGGACCCCACGTGCTTCCTCTCGAGTGGAGACGGGTATGTCGGGGAACTTCTTGAGTTGCAGCAAGGGTGTGAAGGACCCTTTGGAAGTTCCAGTGGTTAGATGTGATTGGCCTCGAGAAGCCTCAGCGGAAATGGGCCTCATCTCGCCTGGAGGGCAAAACCTCCTGGATTTTCTCGAGTTGCGGCAGGTGCTCTCGACTTACGACGGGGACCTCAGGGACCCGCTCTGGTGGCCTCAGGAAAGGCCAGTCCCCATGCGAGTTCCTCGGGGGCCTCTCGGGATTCCTCTCCCGTCGATGCCGGGGCCTAAGACCTTGTGTGGAGTCGGGGCCGGAACCTGAGGATTCCTCTCCAGTGCTGACATGGATCTTGGGGTACTTCTGGAGTCTCCCCAGGGGAGTCAGTCCTCGTCTCGAATGCGAGCATGCACTTGCGCTTTCCTCCAGAGCGGTAGCAGCAGTGTCACGCAGTCCGCCGCGTGGATCAAAGGATCTATGGTTTTCCCTCGAGTCTTTCCCACGAGGCTTTCCCACAGGGCTGTCCCACGTGCACACGTGGTGGGAGTCGATCCTCGGATTGAACTTCAAGGCAGTGCAGGGAAAAAAGGTTCCTCTGGAATGGACTGACACATCTGGGGGACTCTTGGAATGGTGGCACGACCCTGGAGTTCCTCTCGCCTTTCCTGTGGAGAGCGCCTCCTATTGAGATGCGACGGGATCGCCGGGAATTCTTTCCCTACGAAACAGGGAAAGGATCCATCATCTCGAGCTAGGAGGCAGAAACGGGGCTCCCCTGGATGTGTGCGGGACCCACGTGCTTCCTCCCCAGTGGAGACGGGTATGTCGGGGAACTTCTTGAGTTGCAGCAAGGGTGTGAAGGACCCTTTGGAAGTTCCAGTGGTTAGACGTGATTAGCCTCGAGAAGCCTCAGCGGAAATGGGCCTCATTAGGCCTGAAGGGTAATACCTCCTGGATTTTCTCGAGTTGCGGCAGGTGCTCTCGACTTACGACGGGGACCTCAGGGACCCGCTCTGGTGGCCTCAGGAAAGGCCAGTCCCCATGCGAGTTCCTCGGGGGCCTCTCGGGATTCCTCTCCCGTCAATGCCGGGGCCTAAGACCTTGTGTGGAGTCGGGGCCGGAACCTGAGGATTCCTCTCCAGTGCTGACATGGATCTTGGGGTACTTCTGGAGTCTTCCCAGGGGAGTCAGTCCTCGTCTCGAATGCGGGCATGCACTTGCGCTTTCCTCCAGAGCGGTAGCAGCAGTGTCACGCAGTCCGCCGCGTGGATCAAAGGATCTATGGTTTTCCCTCGAGTCTTTCCCACGAGGCTTTCCCACGAGGCTTTCCCACAGGGCTACGTGCACACGTGGTGGGAGTCGATCCTCGGCTTGAACGTCAAGGCAGTTCAGGGAAAACAGGTTCCTCTGGAATGGACTGACACATCTGGGGGACTCTTGGAATGGTGGCACGACCCTGGAGTTCCTCTCGCCTTTCCTGTGGAGAGCGCCTCCTCTTGAGATGCGACGGGAACGCCGGGAATTCTTTCCCTACGAAACAGGGAAAGGATCCCTCATCTCGAGCTAGGAGGCGGAAACGGGGCTCCCCTGGATGTGTGCGGGACCCCACGTGCTTCCTCTCGAGTGGAGACGGGTATGTCGGGGAACTTCTTGAGTTGCAGCAATGGTGTGAAGGACCCTTTGGAAGTTCCAGTGGTTAGATGTGATTGGCCTCGAGAAGCCTCAGCGGAAATGGGCCTCATCTCGCCTGGAGGGCAAAACCTCCTGGATTTTCTCGAGTTGCGGCAGGTGCTCTCGACTTACGACGGGGACCTCAGGGACCCGCTCTGGTGGCCTCAGGAAAAGCCAGTCCCCATGCGAGTTCATCGGGGGCGTCTCGGGATTCCTCTCCCGTCGATGCCGGGGCCTTAGACCTTATGTGGAGTCGGGGACGGAACCTGAGGATTCCTCTCAAGTGCTGACATGGATCTTGGGGTACTTCTGGAGTCTCCCCAGGGGAGTCAGTCCTCGTCTCGAATGCGGGCATGCATTGCGCTTTCCTCCAGAGCGGTAGCAGCAGTGTCACGCAGTCCGCCGCGTGGATCAAAGGATCTATGGTTTTCCCTCGAGTCTTTCCCACGAGGCTTTCCCACGAGGCTTTCGCACAGGGCTGTCCCACGTGCACACGTGGTGGGAGTCGATCCTCGGCTTGAACGTCAAGGCAGTGCAGGGAAAACAGGTTCCTCTGGAATGGACTGACACATCTGGGGGACTCTTGGAATGGTGGCACGACCCTGGAGTTCCTCTCGCCTTTCCTGTGGAGAGCGCCTCATCTTGAGATGCGACGGGAACGCCGGGAATTCTTTCCCTACGAAACAGGGAAAGGATCCCTCATCTCGAGCTAGGAGGCGGAAACGGGGCTCCCCTGGATGTGTGCGGGACACCACGTGCTTCCTCTCGAGTGGAGACGGGTATGTCGGGGAACTTCTTGAGTTGCAGCAAGGGTGTGAAGGACCCTTTGGAAGTTCCAGTGGTTAGATGTGATTGGCCTCGAGAAGCCTCAGCGGAAATGGGCCTCATCTCGCCTGGAGGGCAAAACCTCCTGGATTTTCTCGAGTTGCGGCAGGTGCTCTCGACTTACGACGGGGACCTCAGGGACCCGCTCTGGTGGCCTCAGGAAAGGCCAGTCCCCATGCGAGTTCCTCGGGGGCCTCTCGGGATTCCTCTCCCGTCGATGCCGGGGCCTAAGACCTTGTGTAGAGTCGGGGCCGGATCCTGAGGATTCCTCTCCAGTGCTGACATGGATCTTGGGGTACTTCTGGAGTCTCCCCAGGGGAGTCAGTCCTCGTCTCGAATGCGGGCATGCACTTGCGCTTTCCTCCAGAGCGGTAGCAGCAGTGTCACGCAGTCCCCCGCGTGGAGCAAAGGATCTATGGTTTTCCCTCGAGTCTTTCCCACGAGGCTTTCCCACGAGGCTTTCCCACAGGGCTGTCCCACGTGCACACGTGGTGGGAGTCGATCCTCGGCTTGATCGTCAAGGCAGTGCAGGGAAAACAGGTTCCTCTGGAATGGACTGACACATCTGGGGGCTCTTGGAATGGTGGCACGACCCTGGAGTTCCTCTCGCCTTTCCTGTGGAGAGCGCCTCCTCTTGACATGCGACGGGAACGCCGGGAATTCTTTCCCTACGAAACAGGGAAAGGATCCCTCATCTCGAGCTAGGAGGCGGAAACGGGGCTCCCCTGGATGTGTGCAGGACCCCACGTGCTTCCTCTCGAGTGGAGACGGGTATGTCGGGGAACTTCTTAAGTTGCAGCAATGGCGTGAAGGACCCTTTGGAAGTTCCAGTGGTTAGATGTGATTGGCCTCGAGAAGCCTCAGCGGAAATGGGCCTCATCTCGCCTGGAGGGCAAAACCTCCTGGATTTTCTCGAGTTGCGGCAGGTGCTCTCGACTTACGACGGGGACCTCAGGGAACCGCTCTGGTGGCCGCAGGAAAGGCCAGTCCCCATGCGAGTTCCTCGGGGGCTTCTCGGGATTCCTCTCCGTCGATGCCGGGGCCTAAGACCTTGTGTGGAGTCGGGGCCGGAACCTGAGGATTCCTCTCCAGTGCTGACATGGATCTTGGGGTACTTCTGGAGTCTCCCCAGGGGAGTCAGTCCTCGTCTCGAATGCGGGCATGCACTTGCGCTTTCCTCCAGAGCGGTAGCAGCAGTGTCACGCAGTCCGCCGCGTGGATCAAAGGATCTATGGTTTTCCCTCGAGTCTTTCCCACGAGGCTTTCCCACAGGGCTGTCCCACGTGCACACGTGGTGGGAGTCGATCCTCGGATTGAACTTCAAGGCAGTGCAGGGAAAAAAGTTTCCTCTGGAATGGACTGACACATCTGGGGGACTCTTGGAATGGTGGCACGACCCTGGAATTCCTCTCGCCTTTCCTGTGGAGAGCGCCTCCTATTGAGATGCGACGGGATCACCGGGAATTCTTTCCCTACGAAACAGGGAAAGGATCCCTCATCTCGAGCTAGGAGGCAGAAACGGGGCTCCCCTGGATGTGTGCGGGACCCACGTGCTTCCTCCCCAGTGGAGACGGGTATGTCGGGGAACTTCTTGAGTTGCAGCAAGGGTGTGAAGGACCCTTTGGAAGTTCCAGTGGTTAGACGTGATTAGCCTCGAGAAGCCTCAGCGGAAATGGGCCTCATCTCGCCTGAAGGGTAATACCTCCTGGATTTTCTCGAGTTGCGGCAGGTGCTCTCGACTTACGACGGGGACCTCAGGGACCCGCTCTCGTGGCCTCAGGAAAGGCCAGTCCTCATGCGAGTTCCTCGGGGGCCTCTCGGGATTCCTCTCCCGTCGATGCCGGGGCCTAAGACCTTGTGTGGAGTCGGGGCCGGAACCTGAGGATTCCTCTCCAGTGCTGACATGGATCTTGGGGTACTTCTGGAGTCTCCCCAGGGGAGTCAGTCCTCGTCTCGAATGCGAGCATGCACTTGCGCTTTCCTCCAGAGCGGTAGCAGCAGTGTCACGCAGTCCGCCGCGTGGATCAAAGGATCTATGGTTTTCCCTCGAGTCTTTCCCACGAGGCTTTCCCACGAGGCTTTCCCACAGGGCTGTCCCACGTGCACACGTGGTGGGAGTCGATCCTCGGCTTGAACGTCAAGGCAGTGCAGGGAAAACAGTTTCCTCTGGAATGGACTGACACATCTGGGGGACTCTTGGAATGGTGGCATGACCCTGGAGTTCCTCTCTCCTTTCCTGTGGAGAGCGCCTCCTCTTGAGATGCGACGGGAACGCCGGGAATTCTTTCCCTACGAAACAGGGAAAGGATCCCTCATCTCGAGCTAGGAGGCGGAAACGGGGCTCCCCTGGATGTGTGCGGGACCCCACGTGCTTCCTCTCGAGTGGAGACGGGTATGTCGGGGAACTTCTTGAGTTGCAGCAAGGGTGTGAAGGACCCTTTGGAAGTTCCAGTGGTTAGATGTGATTGGCCTCGAGAAGCCTCAGCGGAAATGGGCCTCATCTCGCCTGGAGGGCAAAACCTCCTGGATTTTCTCGAGTTGCGGCAGGTGCTCTCGACTTACAACGGGGACCTCAGGGAACCGCTCTGATGGCCTCAGGAAAGGCCAGTCTCCATGCGAGTTCCTCGGGGGCGTCTCGGGATTCCTCTCCCGTCGATGCCGGGGCTTAAGACCTTGTGTGGAGTCGGGGCCGGAACCTGAGGATTCCTCTCCAGTGCTGACATGGATCTTGAGGTACTTCTGGAGTCTCCCCAGGGGAGTCAGTCCTCGTCTCGAATGCGGGCATGCACTTGCGCTTTCCTCCAGAGCGGAAGCAGCAGTGTCATGCAGTCCGCCGCCTGGATCAAAGGATGTATGGTTTTCCCTGGAGTCTTTCCCACGAGGCTTTCCCACGAGGCTTTCCCACAGGGCTGTCCCACGTGCACACGTGGTGGGAGTCGATCCTCGGCTTGAACGTCAAGGCAGTGCAGGGAAAACAAGTTCCGCTGGAATGGACTGACACATCGGGGGGACTCTTGGAATGGTGGCATGACCCTGGAGTTCCTCTCGCCTTTCCTGTGGAGAGCGCCTCCTCTTGAGATGCGACGGGAACGCCGGGAATTCTTTCCCTACGAAACAGGGAAAGGATCCCTCATCTCGAGCTAGGAGGCGGAAACGGGGCTCCCCTGGATGTGTGCGGGACACCACGTGCTTCCTCTCGAGTGGAGACGGGTATGTCGGGGAACTTCTTGAGTTGCAGCAAGGGTGTGAAGGACCCTTTGGAAGTTCCAGTGGTTAGATGTGATTGGCCTCGAGAAGCCTCAGCGGAAATGGGCCTCATCTCGCCTGGAGGGCAAAACCTCCTGGATTTTCTCGAGTTGCGGCAGGTGCTCTCGACTTACGACGGGGACCTCAGGGACCCGCTCTGGTGGCCTCAGGAAAGGCCAGTCCCCATGCGAGTTCCTCGGGGGCCTCTCGGGATTCCTCTCCCGTCAATGCCGGGGCCTAAGACCTTGTGTGGAGTCGGGGCCGGAACCTGAGGATTCCTCTCCAGTGCTGACATGGATCTTGGGGTACTTCTGGAGTCTTCCCAGGGGAGTCAGTCCTCGTCTCGAATGCGGGCATGCACTTGCGCTTTCCTCCAGAGCGGTAGCAGCAGTGTCACGCAGTCCGCCGCGTGGATCAAAGGATCTATGTTTTTCCCTCGAGGCTTTCCCACGAGGCTTTCCCACAGGGCTGTCCCACGTGCACACGTGGTGGGAGTCGATCCTCGGCTTGAACGTCAAGGCAGTGCAGGGAAAACAGGTTCCTCTGGAATGGACTGACACATCTGGGGGACTCTTGGAATGGTGGCACGACCCTGGAGTTCCTCTCGCCTTTCCTGTGGAGAGCGCCTCCTCTTGAGATGCGACGGGAACGCCGGGAATTCTTTCCCTACGAAACAGGGAAAGGATCCCTCATCTCGAGCTAGGAGGCGGAAACGGGGCTCCCCTGGATGTGTGCGGGACACCACGTGCTTCCTCTCGAGTGGAGACGGGTATGTCGGGGAACTTCTTGAGTTGCAGCAATGGTGTGAAGGACCCTTTGGAAGTTCCAGTGGTTAGATGTGATTGGCCTCGAGAAGCCTCAGCGGAAATGGGCCTCATCTCGCCTGGAGGGCAAAACCTCCTGGATTTACTCGAGTTGCGGCAGGTGCTCTCGACTTACGACGGGGACCTCAGGGACCCGCTCTGGTGGCCTCAGGAAAGACCAGTCCCCATGCGAGTTCCTCGGGGGCCTCTGGGGATTCCTCTCCCGTCGATGCCGGGGCCTAAGACCTTGTGTGGAGTCGGGGCCGGAACCTGAGGATTCCTCTCCAGTGCTGACATGGATCTTGGGGTACTTCTGGAGTCTTCCCAGGGGAGTCAGTCCTCGTCTCGAATGCGGGCATGCACTTGCGCTTTCCTACAGAGCGGTAGCAACAGTGTCACGCAGTTCGCCGCATGGATCAAAGGATCTATGGTTTTCCCTCGAGTCTTTCCCACGAGGCTTTCCCACGAGGCTTTCCCACAGGGCTGTCCCACGTGCACACATGGTGGGAGTCGATCCTCGGCTTGAACGTCAAGGCAGTGCAGGGAAAACAGGTTCCTCTGGAATGGACTGACACATCTGGGGGACTCTTGGAATGGTGGCACGACCCTGGAGTTCCTCTCGCCTTTCCTGTGGAGAGCGCCTCCTCTTGAGATGCGACGGGAACGCAGGGAATTCTTTCCCTACGAAACAGGGAAAGGATCCCTCATCTCGAGCTAGGAGGCGGAAACGGGGCTCCCCTGGATGTGTGCGGGACCCCACGTGCTTCCTCTCGAGTGGAGACGGGTATGTCGGGGAACTTCTTGAGTTGCAGCAAGGGTGTGAATGACCCTTTGGAAGTTCCAGTGGTTAGATGTGATTGGCCTCGAGAAGCCTCAGCGGAAATGGGCCTCATCTCGCCTGGAGGGCAAAACCTCCTGGATTTTCTCGAGTTGCGGCAGGTGCTCTCGACTTACGACGGGGACCTCAGGGACCCGCTCTGGTGGCCTCAGGAAAAGCCAGTCCCCATGCGAGTTCATCGGGGGCCTCTCGGGATTCCTCTCCCGTCGATGCCGGGGCCTTAGACCTTGTGTGGAGTCGGGGCCGGAACCTGGGGATTCCTCTCCAGTGCTGACATGGATCTTGGGGTACTTCTGGAGTCTCCCCAGGGAAGTCAGTCCTCGTCTCGAATGCGGGCATGCATTGCGCTTTCCTCCAGAGCGGTAGCAGCAGTGTCACGCAGTCCGCCGCGTGGATCAAAGGATCTATGGTTTTCCCTCGAGTCTTTCCCACGAGGCTTTCCCACGAGGCTTTCCCACAGGGCTGTCCCACGTGCACACGTGGTGGGAGTCGATCCTCGGCTTGAACGTCAAGGCAGTGCAGGGAAAACAGGTTCCTCTGGAATGGACTGACACATCTGGGGGACTCTTGGAATGGTGGCACGACCCTGGAGTTCCTCTCGCCTTTCCTGTGGAGAGCGCCTCCTCTTGAGATGCGACGGGAACGCCGGGAATTCTTTCCCTACGAAACAGGGAAAGGATCCCTCATCTCGAGCTAGGAGGCGGAAACGGGGCTCCCCTGGATGTGTGCGGGACACCACGTGCTTCCTCTCGAGTGGAGACGGGTATGTCGGGGAACTTCTTGAGTTGCAGAAAGGGTGTGAAGGACCCTTTGGAAGTTCCAGTGGTTAGATGTGATTGGCCTCGAGAAGCCTCAGCGGAAATGGGCCTCATCTCGCCTGGAGGGCAAAACCTCCTGGATTTTCTCGAGTTGCGGCAGGTGCTCTCGACTTACGACGGGGACCTCAGGGACCCGCTCTGGTGGCCTCAGGAAAGGCCAGTCCCCATGCGAGTTCCTCGGGGGCCTCTCGGGATTCCTCTCCCGTCAATGCCGGGGCCTAAGACCTTGTGTGGAGTCGGGGCCGGAACCTGAGGATTCCGCTCCAGTGCTGACATGGATCTTGGGGTTCTTCTGGAGTCTTCCCAGGGGAGTCAGTCCTCGTCTCAAATGCGGGCATGCACTTGCGCTTTCCTCCAGAGCGGTAGCAGCAGTGTCACGCAGTCCACCGCGTGGATCAAAGGATCTATGGTTTTCCCTCGAGTCTTTCCCACGAGGCTTTCCCACAGGGCTGTCCCACGTGCACACGTGGTGGGAGTCGATCCTCGGCTTGAACGTCAAGGCAGTGCAGGGAAAACAGGTTCCTCTGGAATGGACTGACACATCTGGGGGACTCTTGGAATGGTGGCACGACCCTGGAGTTCCTCTCGCCTTTCCTGTGGAGAGCGCCTCCTCTTGAGATGCGACGGGAACGCCGGGAATTCTTTCCCTACGAAACAGGGAAAGGATCCCTCATCTCGAGCTAGGAGGCGGAAACGGGGCTCCCCTGGATGTGTGCGGGACCCCACGTGCTTCCTCTCGAGTGGAGACGGGTATGTCGGGGAACTTCTTGAGTTGCAGCAAGGGTGTGAAGGACCCTTTGGAAGTTCCAGTGGTTAGATGTGATTGGCCTCGAGAAGCCTCAGCGGAAATGGGCCTCATCTCGCCTGGAGGGCAAAACCTCCTGGATTTTCTCGAGTTGCGGCAGGTGCTCTCGACTTACGACGGGGACCTCAGGGACCCGCTCTGGTGGCCTCAGGAAAGGCCAGTCCCCATGCGAGTTCCTCGGGGGCCTCTCGGGATTCCTCTCCCGTCAATGCCGGGGCCTAAGACCTTGTGTGGAGTCGGGGCCGGAACCTGAGGATTCCGCTCCAGTGCTGACATGGATCTTGGGGTTCTTCTGGAGTCTTCCCAGGGGAGTCTGTCCTCGTCTCAAATGCGGGCATGCACTTGCGCTTTCCTCCCGAGCGGTAGCAGCAGTGTCACGCAGTCCACCGCGTGGATCAAAGGATCTATGGTTTTCCCTCGAGTCTTTCCCACGAGGCTTTCCCACAGGGCTGTCCCACGTGCACACGTGGTGGGAGTCGATCCTCGGCTTGAACGTCAAGGCAGTGCAGGGAAAACAGGTTCCTCTGGAATGGACTGACACATCTGGGGGACTCTTGGAATGGTGGCACGACCCTGGAGTTCCTCTCGCCTTTCCTGTGGAGAGCGCCTCCTCTTGAGATGCGACGGGAACGCCGGGAATTCTTTCCCTACGATACAGGGAAAGGATCCCTCATCTCGAGCTCGGAGGCGGAAACGGGGCTCCCCTGGATGTGTGCGGGACCCCACGTGCTTCCTCTCGAGTGGAGACGGGTATGTCGGGGAACTTCTTGAGTTGCAGCAAGGGTGTGAAGGACCCTTTGGAAGTTCCAGTGGTTAGATGTGATTGGCCTCGAGAAGCCTCAGCGGAAATGGGCCTCATCTCGCCTGGAGGGCAAAACCTCCTGGATTTTCTCGAGTTGCGGCAGGTGCTCTCGACTTACGACGGGGACCTCAGGGACCCGCTCTGTTGGCCTCAGGAAAAGCCAGTCCCCATGCGAGTTCATCGGGGGCGTCTCGGGATTCCTCTCCCGTCAATGCCGGGGCCTAAGACCTTGTGTGGAGTCGGGGCCGGAACCTGAGGATTCCTCTCCAGTGCTGACATGGATCTTGGGGTACTTCTGGAGTCTTCCCAGGGGAGTCAGTCCTCGTCTCGAATGCGGGCATGCACTTGCGCTTTCCTCCAGAGCGGTAGCAGCAGTGTCACGCAGTCCCCCGCGTGGAGCAAAGGATCTATGGTTTTCCCTCGAGTCTTTCCCACGAGGCTTTCCCACGAGGCTTTCCCACAGGGCTGTCCCACGTGCACACGTGGTGGGAGTCGATCCTCGGCTGGAACGTCAAGGCAGTGCAGGGAAAACAGGTTCCTCTGGAATGGACTGACACATCTGGGGGACTCTTGGAATGGTGGCACGACCCTGGAGTTCCTCTCGCCTTTCCTGTGGAGAGCGCCTCCTCTTGAGATGCGACGGAAACGCCGGGAATTCTTTCCCTACGAAACAGGGAAAGGATCCTTCATCTCGAGCTCGGAGGCGGAAACGGGGCTCCCCTGGATGTGTGCGGGACCCCACGTGCTTCCTCTCGAGTGGAGACGGGTATGTCGGGGAACTTCTTGAGTTGCAGCAAGGGTGTGAAGGACCCTTTGGAAGTTCCAGTGGTTAGATGTGATTGGCCTCGATAAGCCTCAGCGGAAATGGGCCTCATCTCGCCTGGAGGGCAAAACCTCCTGGATTTTCTCGAGTTGCGGCAGGTGCTCTCGACTTACGACGGGGACCTCAGGGAACCGCTCTGGTGGCCTCAGGAAAGGCCAGTCCCCATGCGAGTTCCTCGGGGGCCTCTCGGGATTCCTCTCCGGTCGATGCCGGGGCCTAAGACCTTGTGTGGAGTCGGGGCCGGAACCTGAGGATTCCTCTCCAGTGCTGACATGGATCTTGGGGTACTTCTGGAGTCTCCCCAGGGGAGTCAGTGCTCGTCTCGAATGCGGGCATGCACTTGCGCTTTCCTCCAGAGCGGTAGCAGCAGTGTCACGCAGTCCGCCGCGTGGATCAAAGGATCTATGGTTTTCCCTCGAGTCTTTCCCACGAGGCTTTCCCACGAGGCTTTCCCACAGGGCTGTCCCACGTGCACACGTGGTGGGAGTCGATCCTCGGCTTGAACGTCAAGGCAGTGCAGGGAAAACAGGTTCTTCTTAAATGGACTGACACATCTGGGGGACTCTTGGAATGGTGGCACGACCCTGGAGTTCCTCTCGCCTTTCCTGTGGAGAGCGCCTCCTCTTGAGATGCGACGGGAACGCCGGGAATTCTTTCCCTACGAAACAGGGAAAGGATCCCTCATCTCGAGCTAGGAGGTGGAAACGGGGCTCCCCTGGACGTTTGCGGGATACCACATGCTTCCTCTCGAGTGCAGACGGGTATGTCGGGGAACTTCTTGAGTTGCAGCAAGGGTGTGAAGGACCCTTTGGAAGTTCCAGTGGTTAGATGTGATTGGCCTCGAGAAGCCTCAGCGGAAATGGGCCTCATCTCGCCTGGAGGGCAAAACCTCCTGGATTTTCTCGAGTTGCGCAGGTGTTCTCGACTTACGACGGGGACCTCAGGGACCCTCTCTGGTGGCCTCAGGAAAGGCCAGTCCCCATGCGAGTTCCTCGGGGGCCTCTCGGGATTCCTCTCCCGTCGATGCCGGGGCCTAAGGCCTTGTGTGGAGTCGGGGCCGGAACCTGAGGATTCCTTTCCAGTGCTGACATGGATCTTGGGGTACTTCTGGAGTCTCCCCAGGGGAGTCAGTCCTCGTCTCGAATGCGGGCATGCACTTGCGCTTTCCTCCAGAGCGGTAGCAGCAGTGTCACGCAGTCCGCCGCGTGGATCAAAGGATCTATGGTTTTCCCTGGAGTCTTTCCCACGAGGCTTTCCCACGATGCTTTCCCACAGGGCTGTCCCACGTGCACACGTGGTGGGAGTCGATCCTCGGCTTGAACGTCAAGGCAGTGCAGGGAAAACAGGTTCCTCTGGAATGGACTGACACATCTGGGGGACTCTTGGAATGGTGTCACGACCCTGGAGTTCCTGTCGCCTTTCCTGTGGAGAGCGCCTCCTCTTGAGATGCGACGGGAACGCCGGGAATTCTTTCCCTACGAAACAGGGAAAGGATCCCTCATCTCCAGCTAGGAGGCGGAAACGGGGCTCCCCTGGATTTTTGCGGGACCCACGTGCTTCCTCTCGAGTGGAGACGGGTATGTCGGGGAACTTCTTGAGTTGCAGCAAGGGTGTGAAGGACCCTTTGGAAGTTCCATGGTTAGATGTGATTGGCCTCGAGAAGCCTCAGTGGAAATGGGCCTCATCTCGCCTGGAGAGCAAAACCTCCTGGATTTTCTCGAGTTGCGGCAGGTGCTCTCGACTTACGACGGGGACCTCAGGGACCCGCTCTGGTGGCCTCAGGAAAGGCCAGTCCCCATGCGACTTCCTCGGGGGCCTCTCGGGATTCCTCTCCAGTTGATGCCGGGGCCTAAGACCTTGTGTGGAGTCGGGCCCGGAACCTGAGGATTCCTCTCCAGTGCTGACATGGATCTTGGGGTACTTCTGGAGTTCCCCGAAGGGAGTCAGTCCTCGTCTCGAATGCGGGCATGCACTTGCGCTTTCCTCCAGAGCGGTAGCAGCAGTGTCACGCATTCCGCCGCGTGGATCAAGGGAAATATGGCTTTCCCTCGAGGCTTTCCCACGAGGCTTTCCCACAGGGCTGTCCCACGTGCACACGTGGTGGGAGTCCATCCTCGGCATGAAAGTCGAGGCAGTGCAGGGAAAATACGTTCCTCTGGAATGGACTGACACATCTGGGGGACTCTTGGAATGGTGGGACGACCCTGGAGTTCCTCTCGCCTTTTCTGTGGAGAGCACCTCCTCTTGAGATGCGATGGGAACGCCGGGAATTCTTTGCCTACGAAACAGGGAAAGGATCCCTCATATCGAGCTAGGAGGCGGATACGGGGCTCCCCTGGATGTGTGCGGGACCCTCGTGCTTCCTCTCGAGTGGAGACGGGTATGTCGGGGAACTTCTGGAGTTGCAGCACGGGTGTCAAGTACCCTTTGGAAGTTCCAGTGGTTAGATGTGATTAGCCTCGAGAAGCCTCAGCAGAAATGGGCCTCATCTCGCCTGGAGGGCAAAACCTCCTGGATTTTCTCGAGTTGCGGCAGGTGCTCTCAACGTACGACGGGGACCTCAGGGACCCGCTCTGGTGGCCTCAGGAAAGGCCAGTCCCCTTTCGCGTTGCTCGGGGGCCTCTCAGGATTGCTCTCCCATCGATGCCGGGGCCTAAGACCTTGTGTGGAGTCGGGGCCGGAACCTGAGGATTCCTCTCCAGAGCTGACATGGATCTTGGGGTACTTCTGGAGTCTCCCCAGGGGAGTCAGTCCTCGTCTCGAATGCGGGAATGCTCTTGCGCTTTCCTCCAGAGCGGTAGCAGACGTGTCACGCAGTCCGCCGCGTGGAGAAAAGGATCTATGGTTTTCCCTCGTGTCTTTCCCACAAGGCTTTCCCACGAGGCTTTCCCACAGGGCTGTCCCACGTGCACACGTGGTGGGAGTTGATCCTCGGCTTGAACGTCAAGGCAGTGCAGGGAAAACAGGTTCCTCTGGAATGGACTGACACATCTGGGGGACTCTTGGAATGGTGGCACGACCCTGGAGTTCCTCTCGCCTTTCCTGTGGAGAGCGCCCCTCTTGAGATCCGACGGGAACACCGGGAATTCTTTCCCTACGAAACAGGGAAAGGATCCCTCATCTCGAGCTAGGAGGCGGAAACGGGGCTCCCCTGCATGCGTGCGGGACCCTCGTGCTTCCTCTCCAGTGGAGACGGGTATGTCGGGGAACTTCTGGAGTTGCAGCAAGGGTGTGAAGGACCCTTTGGAAGTTCCAGTGGTTAGATGTGATTAGCCTGGAGAAGCCTCATCGGAAATGGGCCTCATCTCGCCTGGAGGGCAAAACCTCCTGAATTTTCTCAAGTTGCGGCAGGTACTCTCGACTTACGACGGGGACCTCAGGGACCCGCTCTGGTGGCCTCAGGAAAGGCCAGTCCCCATGCGAGTTCCTCGGGGGCCTCTCGGGATTCCTCTCCCGTCGATGCCGGGGCCTAAGACCTTGTGTGGAGTCGGGGCCGGAACCTGAGGATTCCTCTCCAGTGCTGACATGGATCTTGGGGTACTTCTGGAGTCTCCCCAGGGGAGTCAGTCCTCGTCTCGAATGCGGGCATGCACTTGCGCTTTCCTCCAGAGCGGTAGCAGCAGTGTCACGCAGTGCGCCGCGTGGATCAAAGGATCTATGTTGTTCCCTCGAGTTTTTCCCACAAGTCTTTCCCACGAGGCTTTCCCACAGGGCTGTCCCACGTGCACACGTGGTGGGAGTCGATCCTCGGCTTGAACGTCAAGGCAGTGCAGGGAAAACAGGTTCCTCTGGAATGGACTGACACACCTGGGGGACTCTTGGAATGGTGGCATGACCCTGGAGTTGCTCTCGCCTTTCCTGTGGAGAGCGACTCCTCTTGAGATGTGACGGGAACGCCGGAAACTCTTTCCCTGCGAAACAGGGAAAGGATCCCTCATCTCGAGCTAGGAGGTGGAAACGGGGCTCCCCTGGGTGTGTGCGGGACCCTCGTGCTTCCTCTCGAGTGGAGACGGGTATGTCGGGGAACTTCTTGAGTTGCAGCAAGTGTGTGAAGGACCCTTTGGAAGTTCCAGTGGTTAGATGTGATTAGCCTCGAGAAGCCTCAGCGGAAATGGGCCTCATCTCGCCTGGAGGGCAAAACCTCCTGGATTTTCTCGAGTTGCGGCAGGTGTTCTCGACTTACGACGCGGACCTCAGGGACCCTCTCTGGTGGCCTCAGGAAAGGCCAGTCCCCATGCGAGTTCCTCGGGGGCCTCTCGGGATTCCTCTCCCGTCGATGCCGGGGCCTAACACCTTGTGTGGAGTCGGGGCCGGAACCTGAGGATTCCTCTCCAGTGCTGACATGGATCTTGGGGTACTTCTGGAGTCTCCCCAGGGGAGTCAGTCCTCGTCTCAAATGCGGGCATGCACCTGCTCTTTCCTCCAGAGCGGTAGCAGCAGTGTCACGCAGTCCTCCGCTTAGATCAAAGGATCTATGGTTTTGCCTCGTGTCTTTCCCACGAGTCTTTCCCACGAGGCTTTCCCACAGGGCTGTCCCAAGTGCACACGTGGTGGGAGTTGATCCTAGGCTTGAACGTCAAGGCAGTGCAGGGAAAACAGGGTCCTCTGGAATGGACTGACACATCTGGGGGCTCTTGGAATGGTGGCACGACCCTGGAGTTCCTCTCGCCTTTCCTGTAGAGAGCGCCTCCTCTTGAGATGCGACGGGAACGCAGGGAATTCTTTCCCTACGAAACAGGGAAAGGATCCCTCATCTCGAGCTAGGAGGCGGAAACGGGGCTCCCCTGGATGTGTGCGGGACCCTCGTGCTTCCTCTCGAGTGGAGACGGGTATGTCGGGGAACTTCTTGAGTTGCAGCAAGGGTGTGAAGGACCCTTTGGAAGTTCCAGTGGTTAGATGTGATTAGCCTGGAGAAGCCTCAGCGGAAATGGGCCTCATTTCGCCTGGAGGGCAAAACCTCCTGGATTTTCTCGAGTTGCCGCAGGTGTTCTCGATTAACGACGGGGCCCTCAGGGACCCGCTCTGGTGTCCTCAGGAAAGGCCAGTCCCCATGCGAGTTCCTCGGGGGCCTCTCGGGATTCCTCTCCCGTCGATGCCGGGGCCTAAGACCTTGTGTGGAGTCGGGGCCGGATCATGAGGATTCCGCTCCAGTGCTGACATGGATCTTGGGGTACTTCTGGAGTCTCCCCAGGGGAGTCAGTCCTCGTCTCGAATGCGGGCATGCACTTGCGCTTTCCTCCAGAGCGTTAGCAGCAATGTCACGCAGGCCGCCGCGTGGATCAAGGGATCTATGGCGTTCCCTCGAGTCTTTCCCACGAGGCTTTCCCACGAGGCTTTCCCACAGGGCTGTCCCACGTGCACACGTGGTGGGAGTCGATCCTCGGCTTGAACGTCAAGGCAGTGCAGGGAAAACAGGTTCCTCTGGAATGGACTGACACATCTGGGTGACTCTTGGAATGGTGGCACGACCCTGGAGTTCCTCTCGCCTTTCCTGTGGAGAGAGCCTCCTCTTGAGATGCGACGGGAACGCCGGGAATTCTTTCCCTACGAAACAGGGAAAGGATCCCTCATCTCGAGCTAGGAGGCGGAAACGGGGCTCCCCTGGATGTGTGCGGGACCCTCGTGCTTCCTCTCGAGTGGAGACGGGTTTGTCGGGGAACTTCTTGAGTTGCAGCAAGTGTGTGAAGGACCCTTTGGAAGTTCCAGTGGTTAGATGTGATTAGCCTCGAGAAGCCTCAGCGGAAATGGGCCTCATCTCGCCTGGAGGGCAAAACCTCCTGGATTTTCTCGAGTTGCGGCAGGTGCTCTCGACTTACGACGGGGACCTCAAGGACCCGCTCTGGTGGCCTCAGGAAAGGCCAGTCCCCATGCGAGTTCCTCGGGGGCCTCTCGGGATTCCTCTCCCGTCGATGCCGGGGCCTAAGACCTTGTGTGGAGTCGGGGCCGGAACCTGAGTATTCCTCTCTAGTGCTGACATGGATCTTGGGGTACTTCTGGAGTCTCCCCAGGGGAGTCAGTCCTCGTCTCGAATGTGGGCATGCACTTGCCCTTTCCCCCAGAGCGGTAGCAGCAGTGTCACGCAGTCCGCCGCGTGGATCAAAGGATCTATGGTTTTCCCTCGAGTCTTTCCCACGAGGCTTTCCCACAGGGCTGTCCCACGTGCACACGTGGTGGGAGTTGATCCTCGGCTTGAACGTCAAGGCAGTGCAGGGAAAACAGGGTCCTCTGGAATGGACTGACACATCTGGGGGCTCTTGGAATGGTGGCACGAACCTGGAGTTCCTCTCGTCTTTCCTGTAGAGAGCGCCTCCTCTTGAGATGCGACGGGAACGCCGGGAATTCTTAGCCTACGAAACAGGGAAAGGATCCCTCATCTCGAGCTAGGAGGCGGAAACGGGGCTCCCCTGGATGTGTGTGGGACCCTCGTGCTTCCTCTCGAGTGGAGACGGGTATGTCGGGGAACTTCTTGAGTTGCAGCAAGGGTGTGAAGGACCCTTTGGAAGTTCCAGTGGTTAGATGTGATTAGCCTGGAGAAGCCTCAGCGGAAATGGGCCTCATCTCGCCTGGAGGGCAAAACCTCCTGGATTTTCTCGAGTTGCGGCAGGTGCTCTCGACTTACGACAGGGACCTCAGGGACCCTCTCTGGTGGCCTCAGGAAAGGCCAGTCCCCATGCGAGTTCCTCGGGGGCCTCTCGGGATTCCTCTCCCGTCGATGCCGGGGCCTATGACCTTGTGTGGAGTCGGGGCCCGAACCTGAGGATTCCTCTCTAGTGCTGACATGGATCTTGGGGTACTTCTGGAGTCTCCCCAGGGGAGTCAGTCCTCGTCTCGAATGTGGGCATGCACTTGCCCTTTCCCCCAGAGCGGTAGCAGCAGTGTCACGCAGTCCGCCGCGTGGATCAAAGGATCTATGGTTTTCCCTCGAGTCTTTCCCACGAGGCTTTCCCACGAGGCTTTCCCACAGGCTGTCCCACGTGCACACGTGGTGGGAGTCGATCCTCGGCTTGAACGTCAAGGCAGTGCAGGGAAAACAGGTTCCTCTGGAATGGACTGACACATCTGGGGGACTCTTGGAATGGTGGCACGACCCTGGAGTTCCTCTGGCCTTTCATGTGGAGAGCGCCTCCTCTTGAGATGTGACGGGAACGCCGGGAATTCTTTCCCTACGAAACAGGGAAAGGATCCCTCATCTCGAGCTCGGAGGCGGAAACGGGGCTCCCCTGGATGTGTGCGGGACCCTCGTGCTTCCTCTCGAGTGGAGACGGGTATGTCGGGGAACTTCTTGAGTTGCATCAAGGGTGTGAAGGACCGTTTGGAAGTTCCAGTGGTTAGATGTGATTAGCCTCGAGAAGCTTCAGCGGAAATGGGCCTCATCTCGACGGCAGGGCAAAACCTCCTGGATTTTCTCGAGTTGCGGCAGGTGCTCTCGACTTACGACGGGGACCTCAGGGACCCGCTCTGGTGGCCTCAGGAAAGGCCAGTCCCCATGCGAGTTCCTTGGGGGCCTCTCGGGATTCCTCTCCCGTCGCTGCCGGGGCCTGAGACCTTGTGTGGAGTCGGGGCCGGAACCTGAGGATTCCTCTCCAGTGCTGACATGGACCTTGGGGTACTTCTGGAGTCTCCCCAGGGGAGTCAGTCCTCATCTCGAATGCGGGCATGCACTTGCGCTTTCCTCCAGGGCAGTAGCAGCAGTGTCACGCAGTCCGCCCCGTGGATTAAAGGATCTATGGTTTTCCCTCGAGTCTTTCCCACGAGGCTTTCCCACGAGGCTTTCCCACAGGGCTGTCCCACGTGCACACGTGGTGGGAGTCGATCCTCGGCTTGAACGTCAAGGCAGTGCAGGGAAAACAGGTTCCCCTGGAATGGACTGACACATATGGGGGACTCTTGGAATGGTGGCACGACCCTGGGGTTCCTCTCGCCTTTCCTGTTGAGAGGGCCTCCTCTTGAGATGCGACGGAAACGCCGGGAATTCTTTCCCTACGAAACAGGGATAGGATCGGTCATCCCGAGCTAGGAGGCGGAAACGGGTCTCCCCTGGATGTGTGCGGGACCCTCGTGCTTCCTCTCGAGGGGAGACGGGTATGTCGGGGAACTTCTTGAGTTGCAGCAAGGGTGTGAAGGACCCTTTGGAAGTTCCAGGGGTTAGATGTGATTAGCCTCGAGAACCCTCAGCGGAAATGGGCCTCATCTCGCCTGGAGGGCAAAACCTCCTGGATTTTCTCGCATTGCGGCAGTTGCTTTCGACTCTACGACGGGGCCCTCAGGGACCCACTCTGGTGGCCTCAGGAAAGTCCAGTCCCCATGCGAGTTCCTCAAGGGCCTTTCGGGCTAACTGTCCCGTTGATGCCGGGGCCTAAGACCTTGTGTGGAGTCGGGGCCGGAACCTGAGGATTCCTCTCCGGTGCTGACATGGATCTTGGGGTACTTCTGGAGTCTCCCCAGGGGAGTCAGTCCTCGTCTCGAATGCGGGCATGCACTTGCGCTTTCCTACAGAGCTGTAGCAGCAGTGTCAACCTTCTGCCGCGTGGATCAAAGGATCTATGGTTTTCCCTCGAGACTTTCCCACGAGGCTTTCCCATGAGGCTTTCCCACAGGGCTGTCCCACGTGCACACGTGGTGGGAGTCGATCCTCGGCTTGAACGTCAAGGCAGTGCAGGGAAAACAGGTTCCTCTGGAATGGACTGACACATCTGGGGGACTCTTGGAATGGTGGCACGACCCTGGAGTTCCTCTCGCCTTTCCTGTGGAGAGCGCCTCCTCTTGAGATGCGAAGGGAACGGCGGGAATTCTTTCCCTACGAAACAGGGAAAGGATCCCTCATCTCGAGCTAGGAGCCGGAAACGGGGCTCCCCTGCATGTGTGCGGGACCCTCGTGTTTCCTCTCGAGTGGAGACGGGTATGTCGGGGAACTTCCTGAGTTGCAGCAAGGGTGTGAAGGACCCTTTGGAAGTTCCAGTGGTTAGATGTGATTAGCCTCGAGAAGCCTCAGCAGAAATGGGCCTCATCTCGCCTGGAGGGCAAAACCTCCTGGATTTTCTCGAGTTGTGGCAGTTGCTCTCGACTTACGACAGGGACCTCAGGGACCCGCTCTGGTGGCCTCAGGAAAGGCCAGTCCCCATGCGAGTTCCTCGGGGGCCTCTCGGGATTCCTCTCCCGGCGATACCGGGGCCTAAGACCTTGTGTGGAGTCGGGGCCGGAACCTGAGATTCCTCTCCAGTGCTGACATGGATCTTGGGGTACTTCTGGAGTCTCCCCAGGGGAGTCAGTCCTCGTCTCGAATGTGGGCATGCACTTGCCCTTTCCCCCAGAGCGGTAGCAGCAGTGTCACGCAGTCCGCCGCGTGGATCAAAGGATCTATGGTTTTCCCTCGAGTCTTTCCCACGAGGCTTTCCCACGAGGCTTTCCCACAGGCTGTCCCACGTGCACACGTGGTGGGAGTCGATCCTCGGCTTGAACGTCAAGGCAGTGCAGGGAAAACAGGTTCCTCTGGAATGGACTGACACATCTGGGGGACTCTTGGAATGGTGGCACGACCCTGGAGTTCCTCTGGCCTTTCATGTGGAGAGCGCCTCCTCTTGAGATGTGACGGGAACGCCGGGAATTCTTTCCCTACGAAACAGGGAAAGGATCCCTCATCTCGAGCTCGGAGGCGGAAACGGGGCTCCCCTGGATGTGTGCGGGACCCTCGTGCTTCCTCTCGAGTGGAGACGGGTATGTCGGGGAACTTCTTGAGTTGCATCAAGGGTGTGAAGGACCGTTTGGAAGTTCCAGTGGTTAGATGTGATTAGCCTCGAGAAGCTTCAGCGGAAATGGGCCTCATCTCGACGGCAGGGCAAAACCTCCTGGATTTTCTCGAGTTGCGGCAGGTGCTCTCGACTTACGACGGGGACCTCAGGGACCCGCTCTGGTGGCCTCAGGAAAGGCCAGTCCCCATGCGAGTTCCTTGGGGGCCTCTCGGGATTCCTCTCCCGTCGATGCCGGGGCCTGAGACCTTGTGTGGAGTCGGGGCCGGAACCTGAGGATTCCTCTCCAGTGCTGACATGGACCTTGGGGTACTTCTGGAGTCTCCCCAGGGGAGTCAGTCCTCATCTCGAATGCGGGCATGCACTTGCGCTTTCCTCCAGGGCAGTAGCAGCAGTGTCACGCAGTCCGCCCCGTGGATTAAAGGATCTATGGTTTTCCCTCGAGTCTTTCCCACGAGGCTTTCCCACGAGGCTTTCCCACAGGGCTGTCCCACGTGCACACGTGGTGGGAGTCGATCCTCGGCTTGAACGTCAAGGCAGTGCAGGGAAAACAGGTTCCCCTGGAATGGACTGACACATATGGGGGACTCTTGGAATGGTGGCACGACCCTGGGGTTCCTCTCGCCTTTCCTGTTGAGAGGGCCTCCTCTTGAGATGCGACGGAAACGCCGGGAATTCTTTCCCTACGAAACAGGGATAGGATCGGTCATCCCGAGCTAGGAGGCGGAAACGGGTCTCCCCTGGATGTGTGCGGGACCCTCGTGCTTCCTCTCGAGGGGAGACGGGTATGTCGGGGAACTTCTTGAGTTGCAGCAAGGGTGTGAAGGACCCTTTGGAAGTTCCAGGGGTTAGATGTGATTAGCCTCGAGAACCCTCAGCGGAAATGGGCCTCATCTCGCCTGGAGGGCAAAACCTCCTGGATTTTCTCGCATTGCGGCAGTTGCTTTCGACTCTACGACGGGGCCCTCAGGGACCCACTCTGGTGGCCTCAGGAAAGTCCAGTCCCCATGCGAGTTCCTCAAGGGCCTTTCGGGCTAACTGTCCCGTTGATGCCGGGGCCTAAGACCTTGTGTGGAGTCGGGGCCGGAACCTGAGGATTCCTCTCCGGTGCTGACATGGATCTTGGGGTACTTCTGGAGTCTCCCCAGGGGAGTCAGTCCTCGTCTCGAATGCGGGCATGCACTTGCGCTTTCCTACAGAGCTGTAGCAGCAGTGTCAACCTTCTGCCGCGTGGATCAAAGGATCTATGGTTTTCCCTCGAGACTTTCCCACGAGGCTTTCCCATGAGGCTTTCCCACAGGGCTGTCCCACGTGCACACGTGGTGGGAGTCGATCCTCGGCTTGAACGTCAAGGCAGTGCAGGGAAAACAGGTTCCTCTGGAATGGACTGACACATCTGGGGGACTCTTGGAATGGTGGCACGACCCTGGAGTTCCTCTCGCCTTTCCTGTGGAGAGCGCCTCCTCTTGAGATGCGAAGGGAACGGCGGGAATTCTTTCCCTACGAAACAGGGAAAGGATCCCTCATCTCGAGCTAGGAGCCGGAAACGGGGCTCCCCTGCATGTGTGCGGGACCCTCGTGTTTCCTCTCGAGTGGAGACGGGTATGTCGGGGAACTTCCTGAGTTGCAGCAAGGGTGTGAAGGACCCTTTGGAAGTTCCAGTGGTTAGATGTGATTAGCCTCGAGAAGCCTCAGCAGAAATGGGCCTCATCTCGCCTGGAGGGCAAAACCTCCTGGATTTTCTCGAGTTGTGGCAGTTGCTCTCGACTTACGACAGGGACCTCAGGGACCCGCTCTGGTGGCCTCAGGAAAGGCCAGTCCCCATGCGAGTTCCTCGGGGGCCTCTCGGGATTCCTCTCCCGGCGATACCGGGGCCTAAGACCTTGTGTGGAGTCGGGGCCGGAACCTGAGATTCCTCTCCAGTGCTGACATGGATCTTGGGGTACTTCTGGAGTCTCCCCAGGGGAGTCAGTCCTCGTCTCGAATGCGGGCATGCACTTGCGCTTTCCTCCACATTGGTAGCAGCAGTGTCACGCAGTCCACCGTGTGGATCAAAGGATCTATGGTTTTCCCTCGAGTCTTTCCCACGAGGCTTTCCCACGAGGCTTTCCCACAGGGCTGTCACACGTGCACACGTGGTGGGAGTCGATCCTCAGCTTGAACGTCAAGGCAGTGCAGGGAAAACAGGTTCCTCTGGAATGGACTGACACATCTGGGGGTCTCTTGGAATGGTGGCACAACCCTGGAGTTCCTCTCGCCTTTCCTGTGGAGAGCGCCTCCTCTTGAGTTGCGACGGGAATGCCGGGAATTCTTTCCCTACGAAACAGGGAAAGGATCCCTCATCTCGAGCTAGGAGGCGGAAACGGGGCTCCCCTGGATGTGTGCGGGACCCTCGTGCTTCCTCTCGAGTGGAGACGGTTATGTCGGGGAACTTCCTGAGTTTCAGCAAGGGTGTGAAGGACCCTTTGGAAGTTCCAGTGGTTAGATGTGATTAGCCTCGAGAACCCTCAGCGGAAATGGGCCTCATCTCGCCTGGAGGGCAAAACCTCCTCGATTTTCTCGAGTTGCGGCAGGTGCTCTCGACTTACGACGGGGACCTCAGGGACCCGCTCTGGTGGCCTCAGGAAAGGCCAGTCCCCATGCGAGTTCCTCGGGGGCCTCTCGGGATTCCTCTCCCGTCGATGCCGGGGCCTAAGACCTTGTGTGGAGTCGGGGCCGGAACCTGAGGAGTCCTCTCCAGTGTTGACATGGATCTTGGGGTAATTCTGGTGTCTTCCCAGGGGAGTCAGTCCTCGTCACGAGTGGGGTCATGCAGGTGTGCTTTCCTCCTGAGCAGTAGCAGCAGTGTCTCGCTTCCCGTCTTGTGGATCAAGGGATCTGTGTCTTTCCCTCGAGGCTTTTCCATGGGCTTTCCCACAGGGCTATTCCACGTGCCACCATGCAGTGCTGGGAAAACAGGAACCTCCTTCCCCACATAGGGGGTACACTGTCCCCTTGGGCATGTATCTCCGGGGCATTCGCGCTTGGGGTTTGCCACGGATGTTGGCCTCAGGCTCCACATGAAAAAGCCCCTAATGGCATTAGCTGCCGGTCCAGACGCTGGCCCCTCAGGTCTCTGGCCGGAGCCTTGGGCTCCAGGCAACTCAAAGCCCTCGGGGCTGGTGCTCTGGGACTGCTGTAGGGAAAGGACGCCAGGAGCCCACGGAGGAGTTGGGGAGGCGCAGGTGGCATATGGAGGCGAGGACAGCGTGGGATCTAGGTGGAGGCGCTGGAGAGAGCGTCCGTTGTCCCGGAATGCCTCGGAGGAGCCAGCGGGGGACAGTCCAGGCCCAGGGACCTGTGGTATGTGAAAAGGTGGGAAACCCCAGAACAAGGCAGGCTGGGAAAGGGGGCGTGGGCGGCCAATTCAAAGGGACCTAGGGGGCGTTTCCTGGGCGTTGAGCTCCCTTGGCACTGCTGAGGGCCCCTGATTGATCCACCCGGGGTTGATCCCACCATCCGCTGCGAGGGAGGGCCACAAACCAAAGCCCCCGAACTGCCCACCCACCCCAACGGGGATCTTGGCGGTCCGGGGCACAGCTGTGCCCGGGAAAAGCCCACTCACTCCACGGGACTCCGTCCAGGGTCTCTGCTTGGAAAGAGGCCAGGGGCGGCCCCCTCCATCTACGCACCCAAACCCTATTGACGTCAATGGGGGCGGAGACGCCTCCCGCTCTCCAGAGTCCTGGGCTGCTGGGTCCCCGCCCACTCGGCCAGCAGTCTGCAGCGCTCCTGTGTGCCTCTCCCACCATGGCTTCGTCCAGCTCCTCCAGCACCTCAAGCGGTACGTTTGCCCTCGGTCCCTGGGGTCGAATCACGTCTCAGGGGATTTGCGGGTGGCCCGGGCAAGGGCTCTCGGCCCACGTGTCGACCCCCGCTCCCGCCCAAGAACGGCGGGGACCCATCGGCCGGGCCCCGGGTTCCCAGACGTCAGGTGTGCCCAATGTTGGAGGGTGTTGCATCGTTCGTTCATCTTGCTCCTTTGGCACACACATGGCTTTTCCGTTCTCTTTTCTGGGAAGACAGTGTTGTTTTAGGGGGCATGCTGTGGGAGTCAGGGGCCGGTGGGAGCGGGTGCTGTGCTGGGATGAGGCCCTTTATCCTCACATCTTCCTGTGGGAACGGGAGTCGGGGAGCTCTGTGGCCTTGCCGCCTTCAGTGGCTTCCTCTGCACACGGGCTTAGTGCCTTCTGCCTTCTGTCAGTCGTTACGGGGTTTGGGCTTCGCTTTGGCGGCCTTGGCCTTGGCCCTGGCCTGGGGCTTGGCCTTACCCTTGGCGTTGCCCTTGCCCTTGCCCTTGGCCTTCGGCTTGGCCTTCCCTAGGCCTTGCCCTTGGCCTTACCTTGTCCTTGCCCTTACCTTGTCCTTGCCCTTAAACTTAAACTTGACCTTGACTTTGACCTTGAACTTGAAATTGACCTTGACTTTGACCTTGAACTTGAACTTGACCTTGACTTTGACCTTGAACTTTACCATGACTTTGACCTTGAACTTGAACTTGACCTTGACTTTGACCTTGAACTTGACCTTGAACTTGAACTTGACCTTGACCTTGACCTTGACTTTGACCTTGAACTTGAACTTGAACTTGACCTTGACTTTGACCTTGAACTTGAACTTGAACTTGAATTTGACCTTGAACTTGAACTTGACCTTGACCTTGACCTTGACCTTGAACTTGAACTTGACCAAGAACGGGAGACCAGATTTGCTCAGAGCACCGGAGGTCCAGAGGCAGGGCCGTGTATCTCCCCTTCCCTTTGTGATCATTGCAAAGACATTCCTAGCTGATAGCGGGAGTGCCCATGAAGAAGCAAGCAGTGGGAGTGTGTTTGACACGACTGTGTGCCTCAACTCCACAAGGGGCCTTTCCTCTCGAAGTAGGCCCCATGTCCCCTTGGGGAGGGTGTCATGCCTCTTTTCTCCACACTGCCAAAGGGTGGAGCAAAGCTCGCTCTGACAGAGGTACAAAAACAGCAATTGAATGGATTTTCAAGCTCTTGCTAGGCTGCACCCTTTCAGGGCCCACTTTACTGAAACAGGTGCTCTGTGGCCCCCGGTTGGGTATGCAGGTTCACAAACAGGGTGAGATCCTGTCCAAGCCAACAATTTTCCTGAAAGACCTAGGCTCACTAAAGCTCTCCTCCAGAGCAAAGGGGATAGAGGAGATGTATGGAGGAGTCTTTGCCTTTCCCTGTGAGTGTGGGGCTACTCCCTACGGCCCCAAGCTCAGGGATAACTGCCTCTAAGAAAGGAATGGCAAGAAGCGCTAATCTTGGAGGTTGGGACAGGGAGTTCGCAGCATGTGGGGAAAGAAAGACTTCTTCGGGAAAGAAGAGGCAACCACCGGGGGTGTGTTCACAAGCCTCTATTTGGAAGGAACACGTTTGCTTATACAACTCAAGACCTCCAGATCTGCTCAGAGGACTGAAGTTCCAGAGACAGGGCCATGTATCTCCCCTTCCCTTTGAGATCCTTGCCAAGACATTCCTAGCAGATTGTCGGAGTGCCCATGAAGAAGCAAGCAGCGGGAGTGTGCTTGACATCACTGGCTGCCTACCTGGGCTCAGCTCCTCAAGGGGCCTTTCTCTCCTGGTAGGCCCTATGTCCCCTTTGGGAGAGGGTTGTGCCCTCTTCCCTCCACACTGCCAAAGGGTGGAGGTGGAGCAAACTCGTTCTCTCCGAGGTAAAAGAAAGACAAATTGGATGGATCTTTAAGCTCTTGCTATGCTGCACCCCTCCAGGACCCACTCGAGCAAAACAGGTGCCCTGTGGCCCCTAGGTCGGGTATGCAGGTTCACACACCGGGTGTGATCCCGTCAAAGCCAACAATTTTCCTGACAGACCTAGGCTCACTAGAGCTCTCCTCCAGAGGAAAGGGGACAGAAAAGATGTGTGTGTGGAGGTGGCTCTGCCTTTCCAGGTCCCAATCTCAGGGATAACTGCCCCTAAGAAAGGAACTGCTGCTGCTGCTGCTGCTGCTGCTGCTGCTGCTGCTGCTGCTGCTGCTGCTGCTGCTAAGTTGGTTCAGTCGTGTTCGACTCTGTGCGACGCCATAGACGGTAGCCCACTAGGCTCCCCCGTCCCTGGGATTCTCCAGGCAAGAACAGTAAGTGGGTTGCCATTGCCTTCTCCAATGCATGAAAGTGAAAATGAAAGTGCAGTCGCTCAGTCGTGTCCGACCCTCAGCGACCCCATGGACTGCAGCCTACCAGGCTTCTCTGTCCATAGGATTTTCTGAAAGGAACTGCAAGAAGCACTTTTCCAGGAGGCTGGGAAAGGGAGTTTGCAGGATGTGGGGAAAGAGAGCCTCCTTCGGGGAAGAATAGGCGGCCACTTGTTTTGTGTTGCAAACCTCTATTTGGAAGGAACAGGTTAGCTTATACAAAGGGAGACCTCCAGATCTGCTCAGAGGAGCGAAGTTGCAGAGGCAGGTCGGTGTATCTTCCCTTCACTTTGCGATCCTTGCAAAGACATTCCTTGCTGCTAGATGACTCAGCAAGGGCCTTTGAGACTGTTGTTTTCTTTCCTAGGTTCAAAGATTCCTTCAGTTCCTAATATAGATATCCTAGAAATGATATGACATCCGTGAAAATCTGATATGTCCTGGTCAAATGCTGTCAGTTATCATTCTAGTTATCATATTAAAGCATTTCAAGTCGCAGCAGTGACCAGATGACATTGTCAATTTCTATTTCATCAGGTTTTAACCATGTCCTCTGTGGTTTCACACTGATGACTTTGCAGAAATACTGCTACTTCAAGATATATGGAAAATACTTTTTTTAAGCTTACTGATAATTTGTTTGTTTGTTTGCTTGTCTTCTGGTAAGCTGCTACCAGATGGAATTTAGTCTCCTCTCTAGGTTAAGAGAACTAAGTTTTCTTAGAATGCAATTTTTGATCACAGACTATGAGTTTCTCTACCTTTCATTGATTTATAATTGTTTTCATCATCTGTTTTTTTACTTCGGTAAAGTAAATAAGCCTTATTTAAGATTTTGGTACATGTAGGATGGACTAAGCTTTCCCAACTCTTGCAAGTTTCCTTAACCCTTCAGATTCTTCTCGTGGGACCAAGATCTCACTTTCCTCCAGAGGGACAATCCAAGCTTTTTATCAGTTGATCTGCCCCTGACATCAGAGTCAAGTTGAGCACGAGTTGGCCTATAATTTAGGCATGAAACTATGACTACATAAAGAAAAGGTGACTTTATGATTCAGGGATGGCCATGATATGCTTTGCACTTCAGAGAAAATGGGTTAAAATGATTTTTTTTTCCTTCAAAACTGCACACCCAGTTCTTTCAGCATATGCAATTGAAAACATCTAGTCATTAGGTCAGTTTTCATTCCAATCCCAAAGAAAGGCAATGACAAAGACTATTCAAGCTGCTGCACAATTGCACTCATCTCACACACTAGTAAAGTAATGCTCAAAATTCTCCAAGTTCACATGAACTGTGAACTTCCAGATGTTCAAGAGGGATTTAAAAAATGCAGAGAAACCAGAGATCAAATTGCCAACATCCACTGGATCATTGAAAAAGCAAGAGAGTTCCGGAAAAAAAAAAAAACCATCTATTTCTGCTTTATTGACAATGCCAAAGCCTTTGACTGTGTGGATCACAAGAAACTGGGAAAAATTCTGAAAGAGATGGGAATACCAGACCACCTGACCTGTCTCTTGAGAAACCTGTATGCAGGTCAGGAAGAAACAGTTCGAACTGGACATGGAACAACAGACTGGTTCTACATAGGAAAAGGAACATGTCAAGGCTGTATATTGTCACCCTGCTTATTTAACTTATATGCAGAGTACAGCATGAGAAACACTGGGCTGGAGGAAGCACACGCTGGAATCAAGGTTGCTGGGAGAAATATCAATAATCTCAGATATTCAGATGACACCACCCTTATGGCAGAAAGTGAAGAAGAGCTAAAGAGTCTCCTGATGAAAGTGAAAGAGGAGAGTGAAAAAGTTAGCTTAAAGCTCAGCATTCAGAAAACTACAATCATTGCATCCAGTCTCATCACTTCATGGCAAATAGATGGGAAAACATTGGAAACAGCAGCAGACTATTTTGGGGGGCTTGGAAATCACTGCAGGTGATGGCTGCCTCCATGAACTTAAAACATATTTATGACTTGGAAGAAAAGTGATGACCAAACTAGACAGCATATTAAAAAGCCGAGACGTTGCTTTGCCAACAAAGATCCATCCGGTCAAGGCTATGGTTTTTCCATATGTCATGGATGGATATGAAAGATGTACTATAAAGAAAGTGACAGCTGAAAATTTGATGCTTTTGAACAGTGGTGTTGGAGAAGATGCTTGTAGGTCGCTTAGACTACAAGGAGACGCAACCACTCCATCCTAAAGGAAATCAGGTCTGAATATCCATTGGAAGGACTAATACTGAACCTGAAACTCCAATACTTTGGCCACTTGATGTGAAGAGCTGACTCACTTGGAAGTTGCTTTGATTTGCCTATGAGTGTGGGAGCCCTCCCTGGGCAAAGGGCCTCAGGGGTCATTGCCACTGAATCATGACATCCAAGCAAGCGCATTCCAGCTGTGTGACATGCAGGAAGCAGGAGACTGGGAAAACTGTCTTCCTTAGAGGAAGGAAAGTCATCCACAGAGAGTGTGTTTTCAGGCCTCTCTTTGCAGCAAGTGTTTTGCTTCTCAGACATCAGAGCTGCAGGCTTGCTCTGAGGGCCTCAATTCCAGAGTCAGGGCTGTGTGTCTCACTGCACTTTCCAAGCATTGCAGACACATTCCTAGGTTGGAGCAGTGCTTCCCATGAGAAAGAAGCCTCGGGAGTGTGTCTGAGCGGGCTGAGTGCCATGCTAGGGTCACCTAGTCGAGGGCACCTTGCACATCCAATGGGCCCCAGGCGAGTAGCTATGGACCGGCCCCTCGGTTGAGATATCCCAAAGCAGGGAACAAAGCTAGCTCTGTCTGTCAGAAGGAGGAAAACAGCAATGGGATGGATTTTCAAGCAGTTGCTAAGTCACACCACGTGAGGGCTCCGCGGGAAAGAAATGCGAATTTTGGCCTCTAGGCCCAGTATCCAGATGTGTGCACAGGATATTTTCCCCACAGGATCCAAGAATGTTCCAGACAGACCTAAGCTCACTAGCTCTCTCCTGCAGAGGAAATGAAATATTGTTGCTGAACCACGAAAAGATGCTGGGATTCTTGGCTTATGGAGGAGAAGAATTCAATCCAGGGCCCAAGACGAGGCTTGATTGCTCAGAGCTTTTGTGCAATCGAGTCTTATTCAAGTAGAAAGGAGATAGAGAAAGTTTCTGACAGAGACATCACAAGGGGCAGAAAGTGTACCCCCTTGCTAGTGTTAGTAATGGAGTTATATACTCTCCAATAAGTTATTACAACGAACAAAAGAATGTCTGGAGGTTGTAAAGACTCACTAGACCTACTCCCATCATTTACATTTTAAGATAACAGGATTAGCCAGAAGGTTTTTCCAGAGACCGTCCTCAAGAAGGATGCATGATTGTTATATAATCCGAAGGAATGTAGAGGGAAAAAAGTGTGCCCTTTCTTCCTCCTTGAGAATTCTAGACCCCTCTCTCCTTGGGGACCCTCGAACTTCTTATAAACCTGCCTTGGCAATGACTCTCTCCGAAACATGATTGAACAGCCGTTTGGAGCTTCCTTTGACTTTCCCTGGGAGGGAGGGAGCCCTCCCTGAGCACAGGGCCTCAGGGGCCATGGCCAATGAAAACTAATCTCCCAGTAAGTGCTTTTCAGCCCTGTGTGACTCTCAGCCCACAGGAGGCTGAGAAAACTCTTTTCCTTGGAGGAAGGAAAGGCAGCCCAAGAGTGTGTTTTCAGGCCTGTATCTTGCAGCAAGTGTTTGGCTTGTTAGACATAAGACCTGCAGGCCTGCTCCAACAGACTCCATTCCAGAATCAGGGCCTTGTGTCTCCCTGCAGTTTCCTGGCCTCGCAAACACATTCCTAGGGGAGAGCAGTCCTGCCCATGGGGAAGCAGGCTGCGGGAGTGTGTCTGAGGGGGCCAGGTGCCATGCTGGGGTCACCTGGTCGAGGGCACCTTGCACCTCCAATGGACCCCAGGCAAGGAGTTGCAGGCCACCACCTTGCTTCTGAAATCCCAAAGTGGGGAGCAAAGCTCGCTCTGTCAGAGGGAAGAAAACAGCAACAGGATGGATTTTCAAGCAGTTGCTAGGCTGTACTGCGTTAGGGCTCCAAGGAAGAAAAATGCAGATGTTAGCCCCTACGACTGGTATCCAGGTGGGCTCCCAGGATGATTTCCCCGCAGGATCCAAGAACGTTCCAGACAGACCTGGGCTCACTAGCTCCCTCCTGCAGAGGAAACATGATAGAACAGCTGTTTGGAGGTTGCTTTGACTTCCCCTGGGAGGGTAGGATCCCTCCCTGGGTGCAGGGCCTCAGGGGCCATTGCCGCTGAGAAATGCCCTCTAAGCCAGACCTTTCCAGCCTTGTATGACTCAGCACGGAGGAGACTGGAAAAGCTATCTTCCTTGGAGGAAGGAAAGGCAGCCCCAGAGAGTGTGTTTTCACACCTGTATCTCGCAGCAAGCGTTTGCCGTCTCAGACGTCAGACCTCCAGGCCTGCTCCAACGGCCTCAGTTCCAGAGTCAGGGCCGTGTGTCTCCCTGCATTTTCTGAGCCTTGGGAACACATTCCTAGGTCAGAACAGTCCTGCCCATGGGGAAGGAGGCTGCGGGAGTGTGTCTGAGGGGGTCGGGTGCCATGCTGGGGTCCAGTAGACCTGGTACCTCCAATAGACCCCAGGACAACAGCGGTGGGGCTCCCCCTGGCTTCCGAAATGCCAAAGCGAGAAGCAAAGCTAGCTCTATCAGAAGGAAGAAAAGAGCAATTAGATGGATGTTCAGGCTGTTGCTGGGCCGCACCACTTCAGGTTACCCCCCGAGAGGAGCAGGCGCCCTGTGGCCCCTCGGTCCCATATGCAGGTTAACACACAGGATGTGTCCCCATAGGAGCCAAGAATTTTCCTGACAGACCTAGGCTCACTAGAGCTCTCCTACAGGGCAAAAGGGATAGAACAGACTGTGGATGTGACTCTGCCTTTCCCAGCGAGCATGGGGCCCTCCCTACGGCCCCGGGCTCCAGGGAAAATTGTCCCTGAAAAATGACCTCCAAGAAGCGCTTTTCCAGCAGGCTGGGATGCAGAGTTCACAGGATGTGGGGAAAGTGATCGTCCTTCAGGGAAGAAGAGGCAGCCACCCAGTGTGTGTTTGCAAGCCTGTATTTGGAAGAAACTGGTTTGCTTCTTCAAGGGGAGACCTCCAGGTCTGCTCAGAGGACCGAAATTCCAGAGGCAGCACCATGCATCTCCCCTGTCCTTTCTGAGCCTTGGAAAGACATTCCTAGCTTATAGCGGTATTGCTCATGAAGAAGCAGGATGCAGGAATGTGTCAGACATGACTGGGTGCCTTCCTGGGTTCAGCTCCGTGAGGGGCCTTTCCACTCAAAGTAGGTCCCATGCCTCCTTGGGGAGGAAGTGGGGCCCGCTTGCCTCCAAATTGCCAAAGGCTGGAACAAAGCTAGTTCTATCAGAGGTAAGAAAAGAGCAATTGGATGGATGTGGAAGCTGTTGCTGGGCCGCACTGCTTCAGGCCCCCCACCCCTCCGGCCCCGAGAGAAACAGGCGCCCTGTGGCCCCTCGGTCCTGTATGCAGTTTCACACATAGAATGTGTCCCCATAGGAGCCAAGAATTTTCCTGACAGACCTAGGCTCACTAGAGCTCTCCTACAGAGCAAAGGGGATGGGACAGATGTGTGGCTGTGGCTCTGCCTTTCCCTGGGAGTGTGGAGCCACTCCCTATGGCCCCGGGCTCCAGGGGAAATTGCCCCTGAATAATGACCTCCAAGAAGCGCTTTTCCAACTGGCTGAGACGTGGAGTTCTCAGGATGCAGGGAAAGCGAGTGTCCCTTCGGGGAAGCAAAGGCAGTCACCTGTTATCATTACTTACTAGAATAGTAGGTACCTTCTCTGGTTGGGCAGAGGCCTTCCCTACCTGATCTGAAAAAGAAAATGAAGTAGCTCGCTGATTTGAGAAATAATTCCCAGACTTGGGTTTCCAACCAGTATAGAATCCGACAATGGCCCTGTCTTTGTAGCCGCGTTAATTAACAGGTATGTGAAGCTCTAAATATCAGTGGAAATTACATACAGCATATAGGCCCCAGTGTTCTGGAATGGTGGAAAGAAACAACCAAACTCTTGAAGAGACTCTTTCAAAATGGATCATAGAGACTGACTGTACATGGATGGGCTTACTTCTGGCAGACTTACTCATATTACGGGTAACTGCACGTTCCCATTGTTGTTGTCCTTATGAAATTTTCTATGGGAGAACCCCCCACCCCAAATGAGGCAGGTGTTAGCAGATTTGCCACAAGTAAGGAGGTGGGATTTCACAGCAGCTGGAACAATTAGGTAAGGTAATAAATCAGGTAACTAAGTTTGTGTAAAAAAAAATATCATTCCCCCTTGAGGAACAGATTCATGAATTTGTGCTCAGTGATCAGGTGTGGCTCAATGACTGGAAACACAATTCCTTGGCCTGACATCGGAAAGGTCCTTATACTGTTGTTTTAGCCACAATTCTGAAAGAGAAGGGAATACTAGACCACCTAACCTGCCTCTTGAGAAATCTGTATGACGGTCAGGAAGCAACAGTTAGAGCAGGACATGGAACAACATACTGGTTCCAAAAAGGAAAAGGAGTATGTCAAGGCTGTATATTGTCACCCTGTTTATTTAACTTATATGCAGACTACATCATGAAAAATGCTGGGATGGAAGATACCTGAGCTGGAATCAAGATTGCCGGAAGAAATAGCAACAAACTTAGATATGCAGATGTCACCACCATTATGGCAGAATGGGAAGAGGAACGCGTATGTCGGGGAACTTCTTGAGTTGCAGCAAAGGTGTGAAGGACCCTTTCGAAGTTCCAGAGGTTAGGTGTGGTTAGTCTCGAGATGCCTCAGCAGAAATGGGCCTCATGGCGCCTGGAATGGAGAGGCTTCTAGATATTCCCCAGTTTCAGCAGGTGCTCTCAAGTTACCACGGGGACTTCAGGGACCCGCTCTGGCGGCCTCAGGAAAGGCCAGTCATCATGCGTGTTGCTAGGGGGCCTCTCGTGATTCCTCTCCCGTCGGTGCCGGGGCCTAAGACGTTGTGTGGAGTCGGGGCCGGAACCTGAGGATTCCTCACCAATGCCGACATGGATCTTGGGGTAATTATGGAGTCTCCCCAGGGGAGTCAGTCCTCGTCTCGAGAGGGGGCATGCAGGTGCGCTTTCCTCCTGATCTGTAGCAGCAGTGTCACGCTTCCCATCTCGTGAGTCATGGGATCTGTGGCTTTCCCTCCAGGATTTTCCACGAGGCTTTCCCACGAGGCTTTCCCACAGGGCTGTCCCACGAGGCTTTCGCACAGGGCTGTCTCACGTGCCACCTTGGTGGCAGTCGATCCTCGGCGTGAAAGTCGAGGCAGTGCAGGGAAAACAGGTTCCTCTGGAATGGACTGAGACATCTGGGGGACTCTTGGAATGGTGGAACGACGCTGGCGTACCTCTCGCCTTTCCTGTGGAGAGCGCCTCCTCTTGAGATGCGACGGGAACGCCGGGAATTCTTTCCCGGCCACCAGCGAAAGGATCCCTCATCACGAGCTACGAGCGGAAATGGGGCTCTTCTGGATGTGGGCCGGACCCTCGTGCTTCCTCTCGAGTGGAGACAGGTATGTCAGGCAACTTCTTGAGTTGCAGCAAGGGTGTGAAGGACCTTTTGGAAGTTACAGACTGTAGGTTTGATTAGCTTCGAGAAGCCTCAACGGAAATGGGCCTCATCTCGCCTGGAGGGCAAAACCTCCTGGATTTTCTCGAGTTGCGGCAGGTGCTCTCGACTTACGACGGGGACCTCAGGGACCCTCTCTGGTGGCCTCAGGAAAGGCCAATCCCCATGCGAGTTGCTCGGGGGCCTCTCGGCATTCCTCTCCTTTCGATGCCGGGGCCTAAGACCTTGTGTGGAGTCGGGGCCAGAACCTGAGGATTCCTCTCCAGGGCTGACATGGATCTTGGGGTACTTCTGGAGTCTCCCCAGGGGAGTAAGTCCTCGTCTCGAATGGGGGCATGCACGTGCGCTTTCCTCCAGAGCAGTAGCAGCAGTGTCACCCTTCCTGTCACGTGGATCAAGGAATCTGTGGCTTTCCCTCGAGGCTTTCCCACGAGGTTTTCCCACGTGGCTTTCCCACGAGGCTTTCCCACGTGGCTTTCCCACGAGGCTTTAACACAGGGCTGTCCCACCTGCCACCGTGGTGGGAGTCGATCCTCGGCGTGAAAGTCGAGGCAGTGCATGGAAAATAGGTTCCTCTGGAATGGACTGAGACATCTGGGGGCTCTCGGAATGGTGGCACGACGCTGGAGTTCCTCTCGCCTTTCCTATTGCGACCGCCTCCTCTTGAAATGCAACGGGAACGCCGAGAATTCTTCCTCGACCAAGAAGCGAAAGGATGCCTCATCTCGAGCCACTAGGCGGAAACGAGGCTCCTCTGGATGTGCCCAGGACCCTCGTGCTTCCTCTAGAGTGGAGACGGGTAAGTCGGGGAACTTCTCGAGTGGCAGCAAGGGAGTGAAGGACCTTTTGGAAGTTCCAGAGGTTAGGTGTGATTAGCCTCGAGAAGCATCAGTGGAAATGGGACTCTTCTCGCCTGGAGGGCAAAACCTCCTGGATTTTTTCGAGTTGCGGCTGGTGCTCTCGACTTACCACGGGGACCTCAGGGACACTATCTGGTGGCCTCAGGAAAGGCCAGTCCCCATGCAGGTTTCTCGTGGGCATCTTGGGATTCCTCTCACTTTGATGTCGGGGCCTAAGACCTTGTGTGGTGTTGGGCCCGGAACATGAGGATTCCTCTCCAGTGTTGAAATGGATCTTGGGTCACTTCTGGAGTCTCCCCAGGGGAGTGAGTCCTCGTCTCGAGAGGGGGCATGCACGTGCGCTTTCCTTCCGACCTGTAGCAGCAGTGTCACGCTTCCCGTGGCGTGGATCAAGGGATCTGTGGCTTTCCCTCGAGGCTTTCCCACGAGGCTTTCCCACAGGGCTGTCCCACGTGAGACTGTGGTGGGAGTCGATCCTCGGCGTGAAAGTCAAGGCAGTGCACGGAAAACAGGTTCCTCCGGAATGGACTGAGACATCTGGGGGACTCTTGGAATGGTGGCACGACACTGGAGTTGCTCTCACCTTTCCTGTGGAGAGCACCTCCTCTTGCGATGCGACGGGAACGCCCAGGATTCTCTCCCGAACAATCAGCGAAAGGATCCCTCATCTCCAGCTACGAGGCGGAAACGGAGCTCTTCTGGATGTGGGCGGGACCCACGTGCTTTCTCTCGAGTGGAGAGGGGTATGTCGGGGAACTTCTTGAGTTGCAACAAGGGTGTGAAGGACCCTTTGGAAGTTCCAGAGGTTAGATGTGATTAGCCTCGAGACGCCTCAGCGGAAATGGGCCTCATCGAGCCTGGATGGGAGAACTTCCTGGATTTTCTCGAGTTTTGGCAGGTGGTCTCGTCTTACGACGGTGACCTAAGGAACCCGGTCTGGTGACCTCAGGACTGGCCAGTCCCCATACGACTTGTTCGGTGGCCTCCTGGGATTACACTCCCGTCGATGCCAGGGCCTAAGTTGTTGTGTGGAGTCGGGGCCGGCACCTGAGAATTCCTCTCCAGTGCTGAAATGGATATTGGGGTAATTCTGGAGTCTCCCCAGGGAAGTCAGCCCTCCGCTCTAAGGGACATGCACGTGCGCTTTCCTCCCGAGCTGTAGCAGCAGTGTGACGCTTGCCATCGCGTCGACCATGGGATCTGTGGCTTTCCCTCGAGGATTTCCCTCGAAGCTTTCTCACGAGGATTTCGTACAGAGCTTTCCAACGTGCCACCGTGGTCGGAGTCGATCCTCGGCGTGAAAGTAGAGGCAGCACAGGGAAAACAGGTCCTCTGGAATGGACTGAGACAATGGGGGACTCTTGGTTTGGTGGCACGACCCTGGTGTTCCTTTCGCGTTTCCTGTGGAGAACGCATCCTCTTGAGATGGGACGGGAATGCCGAGAATTCTTTCCCGACCAAGCAGGGAAAGGATCCCTCATGTCAAGCTAGGAGGCGGAAACGGGGCTCCTCTGGATGTGGGCGGGACCTTCGTGCTTCCTCTCGAGTGGAGACAGGTAAGTCGGGGAACTTCTTCAGTTGCAGCAAGGGTGTGAAGGACCTTTTGAAAGTCCCAGATGTTAGGTGTGATTAGCCTCGAAACGCCTCAGCGGAAATGGGCCTCATCTCACCTGGAGGGCAAAACCTCGTGGATTTTCTCGAGTTGCGGCAGGTGCTCTCGACTTACGACGGGGACCTCAGGGACCCGCTCTGGTGGCCTCAGGAAAGGCCAGTCCCCATGCGAGTTTCTCGGGGTCCTCTCAGGATTCCTCTCCCTTTGATGCCAGGGCCTAAAACCTTGTGTGGAATCCGGGCCGGAACCTGAGGATTCCTCTCCAGTGCTGACATGGATCTTGGGGTACTTCTGGAGTCTTCCCAGGGGAGTAAGTCCTCGTCTCCAATGGGGGCATGCACGTGCGCTTTCCTCCAGAGTGGTAGCAGCAGTGTCACGCTACCGTCGCGTGGATCAAGGGATCTGTGGCTTTCCCTCAAAGCTTTCCCACGAGGCTTTCCCACAGGGCTCTCCCACGTGCCACCGTGGTGGTAGTCGATCCTCGGCGTGAAAGTCGAGGCAGTGCAGGGAAAACAGGTTCCTCTAGAATGGACTGAGATATTTGGGGGACTCTTGGAATGGCGGCACGACGCTGGAGTTCCTCTCGCCTTTCCTGTGGAGAGTGCCTCCTCTTGAGATGCGACGGGAATGCCCAGAATTCTTTCCCGACCAAGCAGGGAAAGGATCCCTCATCTCAAGGGGCGAGGCGGAAATGGGGCTTCTCTGGATGTGGGCGGGACCCTCGTGCTTCCTCTAGAGTGGAGAAGGGTATGTCGGGGAACTACTTGAGTTGCAGCAAGGGTGTGAAGGACCCTTTGGAAGTTCCAGAGGTTAGATGTGATTAGCCTCGAGACGCCTCAGCGAAAATGGGCCTCATCGAGCCTGGATGGGAGAACTTCCTGGATTTTCTCGAGTTTCGGCAGGTGATCTCGTCTTACGACGGTGACCTAAGGAACCCGCTCTGGTGACCTCAGGACTGGCCAGTCCCCATACAACTTGTTCGGTGGCCTCCTGGGATTACACTGCCGTTGATGCCGGGGCCTAAGAGGTTGTATGGAGTCGGGGCCGGAACCTGAGGCTTCCTCTCCAGTGCTGAAATGGATATTGGGGTAATTCTTGATTCTCCCCAGGGAAGTCAGTCCTCGTCTCAAGAAGGGGCATGCACGTGCGCTTTCCTCCTGAGCTGTAGCAGCAGTTTCACGCTTCCCATCGCGTGAGTCATGGGATCTGTGGCTTTCCCTCGAGGATTTAACATGAGGCATTCCCACGAGGCTTTCCCACAGGGCTGTCACACGTGCCACCGTGGTGGGAGTCGATCCTCGGCGTGAAAGTCGAGGCAGTGCAGGGAAAACAGGTTCCTCTAGAATGGAATGAAACATCTGGGGTTTTCTGGGAATGGTGGCACGACGCTGGAGTTCTAGCCTTTCCTGTGGAGAGCACCTCCTAATTGAGATGCGACAGGAATGCACAGAATTCTTTCCCGAACACGCAGCGAAAGGATTCCTCATCTCGAGCTACGTAGCGGAAACGGGGCTCCTCTGGATGTGGCCGGGACCCTCGTGTTTCCTCTAGATGTGAGACGGGTATGTCAGGCAACTTCTTGAGCTGCAGCAAGGGTGCGAAAGACCTTTTGGAAATTCCATAGTTTAGGTGTGATTAGCTTCGGAAAGCCTCAGTGGAAATGGGCCTCATCTCTCCTGGAGGGCAAAACCTCTTGGATTCTGTCGAGTTGCGGCAGGTGCTCTCAACTTCCGACGGGGACCTCATGGACCCGCTCTGGTTGCCTCAGGAAAGGCCAGTCCCTATGCGAGTTGCACGGGGGCCACTCAGGATAACTTTCCCTTCGAAGCCGGGGCCTAAGACCTTGTGTGGAGTCGTGCCTGGAACATGAGGTTTCCTCTCCAGTGCTGACATGGATCGTGGGGTACTTCTGGAGTCTCCCCAGGGGAGTAAGTCCTCGTCTCGAATGGGTGCATGCACGTGTGCTTTCCTCCAGAGCTGTAGCTGCAGTGTCACTCTTCCCGTCCCGTGGATCAAGGGATCTGTGGCTTTCCCTCGAGGCTTTCCCACGAGGCTTTCCACTAGGCTTTCCCACAGGGCTGCTTCACGTGCCACCGTTGTGGCTGTCGATCCTCGGCGAGAAAGTCGAGGCAGTGCAGGGAAAACAGGTTCCTCTGAAATGAACTGAGAAATCTGGGGGACTCGGAATGGTGGCGCGGCCCTGGAGTTCCTCTTGCCTTTCCTGTGGAGACGGCCTCCTCTTGAGATGCAACGGGAACGACGGGAATTCTTTCCCAACCAAGCAGGGAAAGGATCCCTCATCTCGAGCTATGAGGCAGAAACGGGGCTCCCCTGGATGTGCGAGGGAGCCTCGTGCTCCCTCTAGAGTGGATACAGGTATGTCGGGGTCCTTCTTGAGCTGCGGCAAGTGTGTGAAGGACCTTTTAGAATTTCCACAAATTAGGTGTGATTAGCCTTGAGAAGCCTCAGAGGAAATGGGCCTCATCTCGCCTGGAGGGCAAAACCTCCTGGATTTTCTCGAGTTGGGGCAGGTGCTCTCGACTTACGATGGGGACCTCAGGGACCCGCTCTGGTGACTTCAGGAAAGGCCAGTCCCCATGCGAGTTGCTCGGGGGCCTCTCGGGATTCCTCTCCCGTCCTTGCCGGGGTCTAAGACCTTGTGTGGAGTCGGGGCCGGAAAGTGAAGATTCCACTCCAGTGCTGACATGGATCTTGGGGTTCTTCTGAAGTCCCCCGAGGGGAGGCAGTACTCGTCTTTAGAGGGGGCATGCACGTTCGCTTTCATCCCGAGGTGTAACAACAGTGTCACGCCTCCCGGCACGCCGATCATGGGATCTGTGGCTTACCCACGAGGCTTTCCCACGAGGCTTTCCCACAGGACTGTCCCACGTGCCACCGTGGTGTGAGTCGATGCTCGGTGTGAAACTCGAGGCAATGCAGGGAAAACAGGTTCCTCTGGAATGGACTGAGATATCTGGGGGACTCTGGGAATGGTGGCACGACGCTGGAGTTCCTCTCGCCTTTCCTGTGGGGAGCGCCTCCACTTGAGATGCAACAGGAACTCCCAGAATTATTTCCCGAAAAAGCTGCGAAAGGATCCCTCATCTTGAGCTACGAGGCGGACACGGGGCTCCTCTGGATGTGGGCGGGACCGTCGTGCTTCCTCTCGAGTGGAGATGGGTATGTTAGGGAACTTCTTGAGTTGCAGCAAGGGTGTGAAGGACCTTTTAGAAGTTCCAGAGGTTAGATGTGATTACCTTCCAGAAGCCTCAGCGGAAATGGGCGTCATCTCGCCTGGAGTGCCAAACCTCCTTGATTTTCCCGAGTTGCCGCAGGTGCTCTCGACTTACGACGTGGACTTTAGGGACCAGCTCTGGTGGCCTCAAGAGTGGCCCGTCCCCATCCGAATTGCTCGGGGTCCTCTCGGGTTTCCTCTTCCGTAGATGCCGGGGCCTAAGTCCTTGTGTGGAGTCGGGGCCGGAACCTGAGGATTCCTCTCCAGTACTGACATGGATCTTGGAGTACTTTTGGAGTCTCCCCAAGGGAGTAAGTCCTCGTCTCGAATGGGGGCATGCACGTGCGCTTTCCTCCGAGCTGTAGCACCAGCGTCACGATTCCTGTCGCATGGATCAAGGGATCTGTGGCTTTCCCTCGAGGCTTTCCCACGAGGCTTTCCCACAGGGCTGTCCTACGTGAGACCGTGGTTGGAGTCGATCCTCCTCGTGAAAGTCAAGGCAGTGCAGGGAAAACAGTTTCCTCAGGAATGTTCTGAGACATCTGGGGGACTCTTGGAATGGTGGCACTACGCTGGAGTTGCTCTCAGCTTTCCTGTGGAGAGCCCCTACTCTTGAGATGCGACGGGAACGCCCAGGAATCTCTCCTGAACAAGCAGCGAAAGGATTCCTCATCTCGACCTACGAGGCGGAAATGGAGCTCTTCTGGATGTGGGTGGGACCCACGTGCTTCCTCTCGAGTGGAGAGGGGTATCTCGGGGAACTTCTTGAGTTGCAGCAAGGGTGTCAAGGACCCTTTGAAAGTTCCAGAGCTTAGGTGTGATTAGCCTTGAGAAGCCTCAGCGGAAATGGTCCTCATCTCGCCTGGAGGGCAAATCCTCCTGGATTTTCTGAAGTTGCCGCAGGTGCTCTCGACATACGACGGGGACCTCTGGGACCCGCTCTGGTGGCCTCAGGAAAGGCCAGTCCCCATGCGAGTTGCACGTGGGCCTCTCGGGATACCTCTCCCTTCGATGCCTGCGCCTAATACCTTGTGTGGAGGCGGGGCCGGAATCGGAGGATTCCTCTCCAGTGCTGACATGGATAATGGGGTAATTCTGGAGTCTCCCCAGGGGAGTAAGTCCTCGTCTCAAATGGGGGCATGCACGTGTGCTTTCCTCCAGAGCAGTAGCAGCAGTGTCATGCTTTCCATCGCCTGGAACAAGGGATCTGTGGCTTTCCCTCGAGGCTTTCCCACGAGGCTTTCCCACAGGGCTGTCACACGTGCCACTGTGGTGGGAGTCAATCCTCGGCGTGAAAGTCGAGGCAGTGCAGGGAAAACAGGTTCCACTGGAATGGACTGAGACTTCTGGGGAACTCTTGGAATGGTGACACGACGCTGGAGTTCCTCTCGCCTTTCCTGTGGAGAGCACCTCCTCTTGAGGTGAGAGTGGAACGCCGGGAATTCTTTCCCGACAAAGCAGAGAAATGTCCCTCATCTCGAGGCGGAAACGGGTCTCCTCTGGATGTGGCCGGGACCCTTGTGCTTCCTCTAGAGTGGAGACGGGTATGTCAGGCAACTTCTTGAGTTACAGCAAGGGTGTGAAGGAACTTTTGGAAGTTACAGAGGTTAGGTTTGATTAGCTTCGAGAAGCCTCAGCGGAAATGGGCTCTTCTCGCCTGGAGGGCAATACCTCCTAGATTTTTTCGAGTTGCGGCAGGTGCTCTCGATTTACGACGGGGACCTCAGGGACTCGCTCTGGTGGCCTCAGGCAATGCCAGTCCTCATGCGAGTTGCTCGGGTGCCTCTCGGGATTCCTCTCGCTTCGATGCCGGGGCCTGAGACCTTGTGTGGCGTCGGGGCGGAACATGAGGATTCCTCTTCAGTGCTGACATGGATCTTGTGGGAACTTCTGGAGTCTCCCCAGGGGAGTAAGTCCTCGTCTCGAGAGGGGGTCATGCACGTGCGCTTTCCTCCAGAACGGTAGCAGCAGTGTCTGGTTCCAGGAGCATGGATCATGAGATCTGTGGCTTTCCCTCGAGGTTTTTCAATGAGGATTTTCCACGAGGCTTTCCCACAGGGCGGTCCCAAGTGCCACTGTGGTGGGAGTCGATCCTCGGCGTGAAAGTCAAGGCAGTGCAGGGAAAACAGGTTCCTCTGGAATGGACAAAGACATCTGGGGGACTCTGGGAATGGTCGCACGACACTGGAGTTCTTCTCTCCTTTCCTGTGGAGAGCTTCTCCTCTTAAGATGCGACGGGAATGCCCCGAATTCTTTCTCGACCAAGCAGGGAAAGGATCCCTCATCTCGAGCTACGAGGCGGAAACGGGGCTCTTCTGGATGTGGCCAGGACCCTCGTGCTTCCTCTCTAGTGTAAACGGTTATGTCAGGGAACCTCGTGAGTTGAAGCAAGGGTGTGAAGGACCTTTTTGAAGTTCCAGAGTTTAGGTGTCATTAGCTTCGAGAAGCCTCAGTGGAAATGGGCATCACCTCGCCTGGAGGGCAAAACTTCCTGGATTTTATCCAGTTGTGGCAGCTGCTCTCGACTTACCACGGCGACCTCAGGGACCCTCTCTAGTGGCCTCAGGAAAGGCCAGTCCGTATGCGAGTTGCTCAGGGGCCTCTCGGGATTCCTGTACCATCGATGCCGGGACTCAAGACCTTGTGTGGAGTTGGCGCCGGAACCTGCGGATTCCTCCCCAGTGCTGACATGGATCTTGGGGTACTTCTGGAGTCTCCCCAGGGGAGTCAGTCATTATCTCCAGAGGGGGTATTCACGTGTGCTGTCCTCCCGAGCTGTACCAGCAGTGTCACGTTTCCTGTCGCGTTGATCATGGGATCTCTGGTTTTCCTTTGAGGATTTCCCACGAGGCTTTCCCAACAGGCTCTCCCACAGTGCTCTCCCACGTATCACCGAGGTGGGAGTCGAACCTCGGCTTGAAAGTCGAGGCAGTGCAGGGAAAACAGGTTCCTCTGGAATGGACTGAGACTTCTGGAGGACTCTTGGAATGGTGGAACGATGCTGTAGTTCCTCCCGCGTTTCCTGTGGAGACCGCCTCCTCTTGAGATTGGACGGGAATGCCCAGAATTCTTTCCCGACAAAGCAGTGAAAGGATCCCTCATCTCGAGCTACGAGGCGGAAACGGGGCTCCTCTGGATGTGGGCGGGACCCTCTGCTTCCGCTCGAAGGGAGACGGGTATGTCGGGGAACTTCTTGAGTTGCAGCAAGGGTGTGAAGGAACTTTTGGAAGTTCCAGGGCTTAGATGTGATTAGCCTTGAGAAACCTCCGAGGAAATCGGCCCCATCTCTCCTGGAGGGCAAAACCTGCTGGATTTACTCGAGTTGCGGCAGGTGCTCTCGACTTACGACGGGGACCTCAGGGACACACTCTGGTGGCCTCAGGAAAGGCCAGTCCCCATGCGAGTTGAAAGGGGACCTCTCATGATTCCTGTACCTTCTATAACGGGGCCTAAGACATTGTGTGGAGTTGGGGCTGGAACCTGAGGATTCCTCTCCAGTGCTGACATGGATCTTGGGGTACTTCTGGAGTCTCCCCAGGGGAGTAAGTCCTCGTCTCAAATGGGGGCATGCACGTGCCCTTTCCTCCCGAGCGGTAGCAGCAATGTCACGCTTCCCGTTGCGTGGTTCAAGGGATCTGTGGCTTTCCCTCGAGGCTTTCCCACGAGGCTTTCCCACGAGGCTTTCCCACAGGGCTGTCCCACTTGCCACCGTGGTGGAGTCGTACCTCGGCGAGAAAGTCGAGGCAGTGCAGGGAAAACAGGTTCCTCTGGAATGGACCTAGAATTCTGGGGGACTCTTGGAATGGTGGCACGACGCTGGAGTTCCTCTCGCCTTTCCTGTGGAGAGCGGCTCCTCTTGAGAAGCGACGGGAATGCCAAGAATTCTTTCCCGTCCAAGCCGCGAAAGGATCACTCATCTCGAGGTACGAGGCGGAAACAGGACTTCTCTGAATGTGGCCGGGACCCTCGTGCTTCCTCTAGATTGGAGACGGGTATGTCAGGGAACATCTTGAGTTGCAGCAAGGGTGTGAAGGACCTTTCGGAAGTTCCAGAGGTTAGGTGTGATTAGCCTCGAGAAGCCTCAGTGGAAATGGGCCTCATCTCGCCTGGAGGGCAAAACCTCCTAGATTTTCTCGAGTTGTGGCAGGTGCTCTCGACTTACGACGGGGACCTCAGGGACCCGCTCTGGTGGCCTCAGGAAAGGCCAGTCCCCATGCGAGTTGCTCGGGGGCCTCTCGGGATTCCTCTCCTTTCGATGCCGCGGCCTAAGTCCTTGTGTGGTGTCGGGCCCGGAACCTTAGGATTCCTCTCCTGTGCTGACATGGATCTTGGGGTACTTCTGGAGTCTCCCCAGGGGAGTAAGTCCTCGTCTCGATTGGCGGAATGCACGAGCGCTTTCCTCAAGACTGTATCAGCAGTGTCACGCTTCCCATCGCCTGGATCAAGGGATCTGTATTTTTCCCTCGAGGCTTTCCCCCGAGGTGTTCTCACGAGGCTATCCAACAGGGCTGTCCCACGTGCCACCATTGTGTGAGTAGATCCTCAGCGTGAAAGTCGTGGCAGTGCAAGGAAAACATGTTCCTCTTGAATGGACTGAGATATCTGGGGGACTTTGGGATAGCGGCACGGCCCTCGATTTCCCCTCGCTTTTGCTGTCGAGAGCGCCTCCTCTTGAGATGCGATGGGAACCCCGGGAATTCTTTCCCGAGGAAGCATGGGAAGGATCCCTCATCTCGAGCTACAAGGCGTAAACGGGGGCTCCTCTGGATGTGGGCGGGACCGTCGTGCTTCCTCTACAGTGGAGACGGAGATGTCGGGGAACTTCTTGAGTTGCAGCAAGGGTGTGAAGTACCTTTTGGAAGTTCCAGAGGTTAGGTGTGATCAGCCTCGAGAAGCCTCAGCGGAAATGGGCCTCATCTCGCCTGGAGGGCAAAACCGCTTGGATTTTCTCGAGTTGTGGCATGTGCTCTCGACTTAAGGCGGGGACATCAGGGACCTGCTCTGGTGGCCTCAGGACTGGCCAGTCCCCAATCGAGTTGCTCGGGGGCCTCTCGGGATTACTTTCCCGTCGATGCCGGGGCCTAAGTCCTTGTGTGGTGTCGGGCCCAGGACCTGAGGATTCCTCTGCAGTGCTGACATGGATTTTCGGGTACGTCTGGAGTCTCCCCATTGGAGTAAGTCCTCGTCTCGAATGGGGGCATGCACGTGCGCTTTCCTCAACAGCTGTAGCAGCAGTGTCAACTTCCCATCGCCTACATCAAGTGATCTGTGCCTTTTCCTTGAGGATTTCCCACGAGGTGTTCCCACCAGTCCTTCCCACAGGGCTGTCCCACGTGCCACCGAGTTGTGAGTCGATCCTCGGCTTGAATGTCGAGGCAGTGCAGGGAAAACAGATTCCTCTGGAATGGACTAAGACATCTAGCCGACTCTTGGAATGGTGGCACGACGCTGGAGTTCCTCTCGCCTTCCCTATGGAGAGCGCCTCCTCTTGAGATGCGAAGGGAACGCCGGGAATTCTTGCCCGACGAAGCAGGGAAAGGATCCCACATCTCGAGCAACGAGCAGAAACGGGGCTCCTCTGGATGTGGGCGGGACCCTCGTGCTTCCTCTACAGTGGAGACCAGGATGTCGAGGAACTTCTTGAGTTGCAGCAAGGTTGTGAAGGACCTTTTGGAAGTTCCAGAGGTTAGGTGTGATTAGCCTCGAGAAGCCTCAGTGGAAATGGGCCTCATCTCGCCTGGAGGGCAAACCTCCTGGATTTTCTCGAGTTGCCGCAGGTGCTCTCGACTTACGACGGGGACCTCAGGGACCCGCTCTGGTGGCCTCAGGAAAGGCCAGTCGCCATGCGAGTTCCTCGGGGTCCTCTCGGGATTCCTCTCCCTTCGATGCCGGGGCATAAGACCTTGTGTGGAGTCGGGGCCGGAACCTGAGGATTCCTCTCCAGTGCTGACATGGATCTTGGGGTACTTCTGGAGTCTCCCCAGGGGAGTCAGTCCTCGTCTCGAATGCGGGCATGCACTTGCGCTTTCCTCCAGAGCGGTAGCAGCAGTGTCACGCAGTCCGCCGCGTGGATCAAAGGATCTATGGCTTTCCATCGAGTCTTTCCCACGAGGCTTTTTCACGAGGCTTTCCCACAGGGCTGTCCCACGTGCACACGTGGTGGGAGTCGATCCTTGGCTTGAACGTCAAGGCAGTGAAGGGAAAACAGGTTCCTCTGGAATGGACTGACACATCTGGGGGACTCTTGGAACGGTGGCACGACCCTGGAGTTCCTCTCGCCTTTCCTATGGAGAGCGCCTCGTCTTGAGATGCGACGGGAACGCCGGGAATTCTTTCCCTACGAAACAGGGAAAGGATCCCTCATCTCGAGCTAGGAGGCGGAAACGGGGCTCCCCTGGATGTGTGCGGGACCCTCGTGCTTCCTCTCGAGTGGAGACGGCTATGTCGGGGAACTTCTTGAGTTGCAGCAAGGGTGTGAAGGACCCTTTGGAAGTTCCAGTGGTTAGATGTGATTAGCCTCGAGAAGCCTCAGCGGAAATGGGCCTCATCACGCCTGGAGGGCAAAACCTCCTGGATTTTCTCGAGTTGCGGCAGGTGCTCTCGACGTACGACGGGGACCTCAGGGACCCGCTCTGGTGGCCTCAGGAAAGGCCAGTCAGCACGCGAGTTCCTCGGGGGCCTCTCGGGATTCCGCTCCAGTCCATGCCGTGGCCTAAGACCTTGTGTGGAGTCGGGGCCGGAACCTGCGGATTCCTCTCCAGTGCTGACATGGATCTTGGGGTACTTCTGGAGTCTCCTCAGGGGAGTCAGTCCTCGTCTCGAATGCGGGCATGCACTTGCGCTTTCCTCCAGATCGGTAGCAGCAGTGTCACGCAGTCCGATGCGTGGATCAAAGGATCTATGGTTTTCCCTCGAGTCTTTCCCACGAGGCTTTCCCACGAGGCTTTCCCATGAGGCTTTCCCACAGGGCTGTCCCACGTGCACACGTGGTGGGAGTCGATCCTCGGCTTGAACGTCAATGTAGTGCAGGGAAAACAGGTTCCTCTGGAATGGACTGACACATCTGGGGGACTCTAGGAATGGTGGCACGACCCTGAAGTTCCTCCCGGCGTTCCTGTGGAGAGCGCCTTCTCTTGAGATGCGACGGGAACGCCGGGAATTCTTTCCCTACGAAACAGGGAAAGGATCCCTCATCTCGAGCTAGGAGGCGGAAACGGGGCTCCCCTGGATGTGTGCGGGACCCTGGTGCTTCCTCTCGGCTGGATACGGGTAAGGCGGGGAACTTCTTGAGTTGCAGCAAGAGTGTGAAGGACCCTTTGGAAGTTCCAGTGGTTAGATGTGATTAGCCTCGAGAATCCCGAGCGGAAATGGGCCTCATCTCGCCTGGAGGGCAAAACCTCCTGGATTTTCTCGAGTTGCGGCAGGTGCTCTCGACTTACGACGGGGACCTCAGGGACCCGCTCTGCTGGACTCAGGAAAGGCCAGTCCCCAGGCGAGTTCCTCGGGGGCCTCTCGGGATTCCTCTCCCGTCGATGCCGGGGCCTAAGACCTTGTGTGGAGTCGGGGCCGGAACCTGAGGATTCCTCTCCAGTGCTGACATGGATCTTGGGGTACTTCTGAAGTCTCCCCAGGGGAGTCAGTCCTCGTCTCGAATGCGGGCATGCACTTGCGCTTTCCTCCAGAGCGGTAGCAGCAGTGTCACGCAGTCCGCCGCGTGGAGCAAAGGATCTATGGTTTTCCCTCGAGTCTTTCCCTCGAGGCTTTCCCACGAGGCTTTCGCACAGGGCTGTCCCACGTGCACACGTGCTGGGAGTCGATCCTCGGCTTGAACGTCAAGGCAGTGCAGGGAAAACAGGTTCCTCTGGAATGGACTGACACAACTGGGGAACTCTTGGAATGGTGGCACGACCCTGGAGTTCCTCTCGCCTTTCCTGTGGAGAGCGCCTCCTCTTGAGGTGCGACGGGAACGCCGGGAATTCTTTCCCTACGAAACAGGGAAAGGATCCCTCATCTCGAGCTAGGAGGCGGAAACGGGGCTCTGCTGGATGTGTGCGGGACCCTCGTCCTTCCTCTCGAGTGGAGACGAGTATGTCAGGGAACTTCTTGAGTTGCAGCAAGGGTGTGAAGGACCCTTTGGAAGTTCCAGTGGTTAGATGTGATTAGCCTCGAGAAGCCTCAGCGGAAATGGGCCTCATTTCTCCTGGAGGGCAAAACCTCCTGGATTTTCTCGAGTTGCGGCAGGTGCTCTCGACTTACGACGGGGACCTCAGGGACCCTCTCTGGTGGCCTCAGGAAAGGCCAGTCCCCATGCGAGTTCCTCGGGGGCCTCTCGGGATTCCTCTCCCGTCGATGCCGGGGCCTAAGACCTTGTGTGGAGTCGGGGCCGGAACCTGAGGATTCCTCTCCAGTGCTGACATGGATCTTGGGGTACTTCTGGAGTCTCCCCAGGGGAGTCAGTCCTCGTCTCGAATGCGGGCATGCACTGGCGCTTTCCTCCAGAGCGGTAGCAGCAGTGTCACGCAGTCCGCCGCGTGGATCAAAGGATCTATGGTTTTCCCTCGAGTCTTTCCCACGAGGCTTTCCCACGAGGCTTTCCCACAGGGCTGTCCCACGTGCACACGTGGTGGGAGTCGATCCTCGGCTTGAACGTCAAGGCAGTTCAGTGAAAACAGGTTCCTCTGGAATGGACTGACACATCTGGGGGACTCTTGGAATGGTGGCACGACCCTGGAGTTCCTCTCGCCTTTCCTGTGGAGAGCGCCTCTTCTTGAGATGCGCCGGGAACGCAGGGAATTCTTTCCTACGAAACAGGGAAGGATCACTCATCTCGAGCTAGGAGGCGGAAACGGGGCTCCCCTGGATATGTGAGGGACCCCACGTGCTTCCTCTCGAGTGGAGACGGGTATGTAGGGGAACTTCTTGAGTTTCAGCAATGGTGTGAAGGACCCTTTGGAAGTTCCAGTGGTTAGATGTGATTGGCCTCGAGAAGCCTCAGCGGAAATGGGCCTCATCTCGCCTGGAGGGCAAAACCTCCTGGATTTTCTCGAGTTGCGGCAGGTGCTCTCGACTTACGACGGGGACCTCAGGGACCCGCTCTGGTGGCCTCAGGAAAGGCCAGTCCCCATGCGAGTTCCTCGGGGGCCTCTCGGGATTCCTCTCCCGTCGATGCCGGGGCCTAAGACCTTGTGTGGAGTCGGGGCCGGAACCTGAGGTTTCCTCTCCAGTGCTGACATGGATCTTGGGGTACTTCTGGAGTCTCTCCAGGGGAGTCAGTCCTCGTCTCGAATGCGGGCATGCACTTGCGCTTTCCTCCAGAGCGGTAGCAGCAGTGTCACGCAGTCCGCCGCGTGGATCAAAGGATCTATGGTTTTCCCTCGAGTCTTTCCCACGAGGCTTTCCCACGAGGCTTTCCCACAGGGCTGTCCCACGTGCACACGTGATGGGAGTCGATCCTCGGATTGAACGTCAAGGCAGTGCAGGGAAAACAGGTTCCTCTGGAATGGACTGACCCATCTGGGGGACTCTTGGAATGGTGGCACAACCCTGGAGTTCCTCTCGCCTTTCCTGTGGAGAGCACCTCCTCTTGAGATGCGACGGGAACGCCGGGAATTCTTTCCCTACGAAACAGGGAAAGGATCCCTCATCTCGAGCTAGGAGGCAGAAACGGGGCTCCCCTGGATGTGTGCGGGACCCACGTGCTTCCTCTCGAGTGGAGACGGGTATGTCGGGGAACTTCTTGAGTTGCAGCAAGGGTGTGAAGGACCCTTTGAAAGTTCCAGTGGTTAGACGTGATTAGCCTCGAGAAGCCTCAGCGGAAATGGGCCTCATCTCGCCTGGAGGGCAAAACCTCCTGGATTTTCTCGAGTTGCGGCAGGTGCTCTCGACTTACGACGGGGACCTCAGGGACCCGCTCTGGTGGCCTCAGGAAAGGCCAGTCCCCATGCGAGTTCCTCGGGGGCCTCTCGGGATTCCTCTCCCGTCGATGTCGGGGCCTAAGACCTTGTGTGGAGTCGGGGCCGGAACCTGAGGATTCCTCTCCAGTGCTGACATGGATCTTGGGGTACTTCTGGAGTCTCCCCAGGGGAGTCAGTCCTCGTCTCTAATGCGGGCATGCACTTGCGCTTTCCTCCAGAGCGGTAGCAGCAGTGTCACGCAGTCCGCCGCATGGATCAAAGGATCTATGGTTTTCCCTCGAGTCTTTCCCACGAGGCTTTCCCACGAGGCTTTCCCACAGGGCTGTCCCACGTGCACACGTGGTGGGAGTCGATCCTCGGCTTGAACGTCAAGGCAGTGCAGGGAAAACAGGTTCCTCTGGAATGGACTGACACATCTGGGGGACTCTTGGAATGGTGGCATGACCCTTGAGTTCCTTTCGCCTTTCCTGTGGAGAGCGCCTCCTCTTGAGATGCGACGGGAACGCCGGGAATTCTTTCCCTACGAAACAGGGAAAGGATCCCTCATCTCGAGCTAGGAGGCGGAAACGGGGCTCCCCTGGATGTGTGCGGGACACCACGTGCTTCCTCTCGAGTGGAGACCGGTATGTCGGGGAACTTCTTCAGTTGCAGCAAGGGTGTGAAGGACCCTTTGAAAGTTCCAGTGGTTAAATGTGATTGGCCTCGAGAGGCCTCAGCGGAAATGGGCCTCATCTCGCCTGGAGGGCAAAACCTCCTGGATTTTCTCTAGTTGCGGCAGGTGCTCTCGACTTACGACGCGGAGCTCAGGGACCCGCACTGGTGGCCTCAGGAAAGGCCAGTCCCCATGCGAGTTCCTCGGGGGCCTCTCGGGATTCCTCTCCCGTCGATGCCGGGGCCTAAGACCTTGTGTGGAGTCGGGGCCGGAACCTGAGGATTCCTCTCCAGTGCTGACATGGATCTTGGGGTACTTCTGGAGTCTCCCCAGGGGAGTCAGTCCTCGTCTCGAATGCGGGCATGCACTGGCGCTTTCCTCCAGAGCGGTAGCAGCAGTGTCACGCAGTCCGCCGCGTGGATCAAAGGATCTATGGTTTTCCCTCGAGTCTTTTCCACGAGGCTTTCCCACGAGGCTTTCCCACAGGGCTGTCCCACGTGCACACGTGGTGGGAGTCGATCCTCGGCTTGAACGTCAAGGCAGTGCAGGGAAAACAGGTTCCTCTGGAATGGACTGACACATCTGGGGGACTCTTGGAATGGTGGCACGACCCTGGAGTTCCTCTCGCCTTTCCTGTGGTGAGCGCCTCCTCTTGAGATGCGACGGGAACGCCGGGAATTCTTTCCCTACGAAACAGGGAAAGGATCCCTCATCTCGAGCTAGGAGGCGGAAACGGGGCTCCCCTGGATGTGTGCGGGACCCTCGTCCTTCCTCTCGAGTGGAGACGAGTATGTCAGGGAACTTCTTGAGTTGCAGCAAGGGTGTGAAGGACCCTTTGGAAGTTCCAGTGGTTAGATGTGATTAGCCTCGAGAAGCCTCAGCGGAAATGGGCCTCATTTCTCCTGGAGGGCAAAACCTCCTGGATTTTCTCGAGTTGCGGCAGTTGCTCTCGACTTAAGACGGGGACCTCAGGGACCCGCTCTGGTGGCCTCAGGAAAGGCCAGTCCCCATGCGAGTTCCTCGGGGGCCTCTCGGGATTCCTCTCCCGTCGATGCCGGGGCCTATCCTTGCGTGGAGTCGGGGCCGGAACCTGAGGATTCCTCTCCAGTGCTGACATGGATCTTGGGGTACTTCTGGAGTCTCCCCAGGGGAGTCAGTCCTCGTCTCGAATGCGGGCATGCACTTGCGCTTTCCTCCAGAGCGGTAGCAGCAGTGTCACGCAGTCCGCCTCATGGATCAAAGGATCTATGGTGTTCCCTCGAGTCTTTCCCACGAGGCTTTCCCACGAGGCTTTCCCAAAGGGCTGTCCCACGTGCACACGTGGTGGGAGTCGATCCTTGGCTTGAACGTCAAGGCAGTGCAGGGAAAACAGGTTCCTCTGGAATGGACTGACACATCTGGGGGCCTCTTGGAATGGTGGCACGACCCTGGAGTTCCTCTCGCCTTTCCTGTGGAGAGCGCCTCTTCTTGAGATGCGACGGGAACGCCGGGAATTCTTTCCCTACGAAACAGGGAAAGGATCCCTCATCTGGAGCTAGGAGGCGGAAACGGGGCTCCCCTGGATGTGTTCGGGACCCCACGTGCTTCCTTTCGAGTGGAGACGGGTATTCGGGGAACTTCTTGAGTTGCAGCAAGGGTGTGAAGGACCCTTTGGAAGTTCCAGTGGTTAGACGTGATTAGCCTCGAGAAGCCTCAGAGGAAATGAGCCTCATCTCGCCTGGAGGGCAAAACCTCCTGGATTTTCTCGAGTTGCAGCAGGTGCTCTCGACTTACGACGGGGACCTCAGGAACCCGCTCTGGTGGCCTCAGGAAAGGCCAGTCCCCATGCGAGTTCCTCTGGGGATTCCTTTCCCGTCGATGCCGGGACCTAAGACCTTGTGTGGAGTCGGGGCCGGAACCTGAGGATTCCTCTCCAGTGCTGACATGGATCTTGGGGTACTTCTGGAGTCTCCCCAGGGGAGTCAGTCCTCGTCTCGAATGCGGGCATGCACTTGCGCTTTCCTCCAGAGCGGTAGCAGCAGTGTCACGCAGTCCGCCGCATGGATCAAAGGATCTATGGTTTTCCCTCGAGTCTTTCCCACGAGGCTTTCCCACGAGGCTTTCCCACAGGGCTGTCCCACGTGCACACGTGGTGGGAGTCGATCCTTGGCTTGAACGTCAAGGCAGTGCAGGGAAAACAGGTTCCTCTGGAATGGACTGACACATCTGGGGGACTCTTGGAATGGTGGCACGACCCTGGAGTTCCTGTCGCCTTTCCTGTGGAGAGCGCCTCCTCTTGAGATGCGACGGGAACGCCGGGAATTCTTTCCCTACGAAACAGGGAAAGGATCCCTCATCTGGAGCTAGGAGGCGGAAACGGGGCTCCCCTGGATGTGTGCGGGACCCCACGTGCTTCCTCTCGAATGGAGACGGGTATGTCGGGGAACTTCTTGAGTTGCAACAAGGGTGTGAAGGACCCTTTATAAGTTCCAGTGGTTAGATGTGATTGGCCTCGAGAAGCCTCAGCGGAAATGGGCCTCATCTCGCCTGGAGGGCAAAACCTCCTGGATTTTCTCGAGTTGCGGCAGGTGCTCTCGACTTACGACGGGGACCTCAGGGACCCGCTCTGGTGGCCTCAGGAAAGGCCTGTCCCCATGCGAGTTCCTCGGGGGCCTCTCGGGATTCCTCTCCCGTCGATGCCGGGGCCTAAGACCTTGTGTGGAGTCGGGGCCGGAACCTGAGGATTCCTCTCCAGTGCTGACATGGATCTTGGGGTACTTCTGGAGTCTCCCCAGGGGAGTCAGTCCTCGTCTCGAATGCGGGCATGCACTTGCGCTTTCCTCCAGAGCGGTAGCAGCAGTGTCACGCAGTCCGCCGCGTGGATCAAAGGATCTATGGTTTTCCCTCGAGTCTTTCCCACGAGGCTTTCCCACGAGGCTTTCCCACAGGGCTGTCCCACGTGCACACGTGGTGGGAGTCGATCCTCGGCTTGAACGTCAAGGCAGTGCAGGGAAAACAGGTTCCTCTGGAATGGACTGACACATCTGGGGGACTCTTGGAATGGTGGCACGACCCTGGAGTTCCTCTCGCCTTTCCTGTGGAGAGCGCCTCCTCTTGAGATGCGACGGGAACGCCGGGAATTCTTTCCCTACGAAACAGGGAAAGGATCCCTCATCTCGAGCTAGGAGGCGAAACGGGGCTCCCCTGGATGTGTGCGGGACACCACGTGCTTCCTCTCGAGTGGAGACGGGTATGTCGGGGAACTTCTTGAGTTGCAGCAAGGGTGTGAAGGACCCTTTGGAAGTTCCAGTGGTTAGATGTGATTGGCCTCGAGAAGCCTAAGCGGAAATGGGCCTCATCTCGCCTGGAGGGCAAAACCTCCTGGATTTTCTCGAGTTGCGGCAGGTGCTCTCGACTTACGACGGGGACCTCAGGGAACCGCTCTGGTGGCCTCAGGAAAGGCCAGTCCCCATGCGAGTTCCTCGGGGGCCTCTCGGGATTCCTCTCCCGTCGATGCCGGGGCCTAAGACCTTGTGTGGAGTCGGGCCGGAACCTGAGGATTCCTCTCCAGTGCTGACATGGATCTTGGGGTACTTCTGGAGTCTCCCCAGGGGAGTCAGTCCTCGTCTCGAATGCGGGCATGCACTTGCGCTTTCCTCCAGAGCGGTAGCAGCAGTGTCACGCAGTCTGCCGCGTGGATCAAAGGATCTATGGTTTTCCCTCGAGTCTTTCCCACGAGGCTTTCCCACGAGGCTTTCCCACAGGGCTGTCCCACGTGCACACGTGGTGGGAGTCGATCCTCGGCTTGAACGTCAAGGCAGTGCAGGGAAAACAGGTTCCTCTGGAATGGACTGACACATCTGGGGGACTCTTGGAATGGTGGCACGACCCTGGAGTTCCTCTCGCCTTTCCTGTGGAGAGCGCCTCCTCTTGAGATGCGACGGGAACGCCGGGAATTCTTTCCCTACGAAACAGGGAAAGGATCCCTCATCTCGAGCTAGGAGGCGGAAACGGGGCTCCCCTGGATGTGTGCGGTACCCCACGTGCTTCCTCTCGAGTGGAGACGGGTATGTCGGGGAACTTCTTGAGTTGCAGCAAGGGTGTGAAGGACCCTTTGGAAGTTCCAGTGGTTAGATGTGATTGGCCTCGAGAAGCCTCAGCGGAAATGGGCCTCATCTCGCCTGGAGGGCAAAACCTCCTGGATTTTCTCGAGTTGTGGCAGGTGCTCTCGACTTACCACGGAGACCTCTGGGAACCGCTCTGGTGGCCTCAGGAAAGGCCAGTCCCCATGCGAGTTCCTCGGGGGCCTCTCGGGATTCCTCTCCCGTCGATGCCAGGGCCTAAGACCTTGTGTGGAGTCGGGGCCGGAACCTGAGGATTCCTCTCCAGTGCTGACATGGATCTTGGGGTACTTCTGGAGTCTCCCCAGGGGAGTCAGTCCTCGTCTCGAATGCGGGCATGCACTTGCGCTTTCCTCCAGATCGGTAGCAGCAGTGTCACGCAGTCTGCCGCGTGGATCAAAGGATCTATGGTTTTCCCTCGAGTCTTTCCCACGAGGCTTTCCCTCGAGGCTTTCCCACAGGGCTGTCCCACGTGCACACGTGGTGGGAGTCGATCCTCGGCTTGAACGTCAAGGCAGTGCATGGAAAACAGGTTCCTCTGGAATGGACTGACACATCTGGGGGACTCTTGGAATGGTGGCACGACACTGGAGTTCCTCTCGCCTTTCCTGTGGAGAGCGCCTCCTCTTGAGATGCGACGGGAACGCCGGGAATTCTTTCCCTTCGAAACAGGGAAAGGATCCCTCATCTCGAGCTAGGAGGCGAAACGGGGCTCCCCTGGATGTGTGCGGGACACCACGTGTTTCCTCTCGAGTGGAGACGGGTATGTCGGGGAACTTCTTGAGTTGCAGCAAGGGTGTGAAGGACCCTTTGGAAGTTCCAGTGGTTAGATGTGATTGGCCTCGAGAAGCCTAAGCGGAAATGGGCCTCATCTCGCCTGGAGGGCAAAACCTCCTGGATTTTCTCGAGTTGCGGCAGGTGCTCTCGACTTACCACGGGGACCTCAGGGACCCGCTCTGGTGGCCTCAGGAAAGGCCAGTCCCCATGCGAGTTCCTCGGGGGCCTCTCGGGATTCCTCTCCCGTCGATGCCGGGGCCTAAGACCTTGTGTGGAGTCGGGGCCGGAACCTGAGGATTCCTCTCCAGTGCTGACATGGATCTTGGGGTACTTCTGGAGTCTCCCCAGGGGAGTCAGTCCTCGTCTCGAATGCGGGCATGCACTTGCGCTTTCCTCCAGAGCGGTAGCAGCAGTGTCACGCAGTCCGCCGCGTGGATCAAAGGATCTATGGTTTTCCCTCGAGTCTTTCCCACGAGGCTTTCCCACGAGGCTTTCCCACAGGGATGTCCCACGTGCACACGTGGTGGGAGTCGATCCTCGGCTTGAACGTCAAGGCAGTTCAGGGAAAACAGGTTCCTCTGGAATGGACTGACACATCTGGGGGACTCTTGGAATGGTGTCACGACCCTGGAGTTCCTCTCGCCTTTCCTGTGGAGAGCGCCTCCTCTTGAGATGCGACGGGAACGCCGGGAATTCTTTCCCTTTGAAACAGGGAAAGGATCCCTCATCTCGAGTTAGGAGGCGGAAACGGGGCTCCCCTGTATGTGTGCGGGACCCACGTGCTTCCTCTCGAGTGGAGACGGGTATGTCGGGGAACTTCTTGAGTTGCAGCAAGGGTGTGAAGGACCCTTTGGAAATTCCAGTGGTTAGACGTGATTAGCCTCGAGAAGCCTCAGCGGAAATGGGCCTCATCTCGCCTGGAGGGCAAAACCTCCTGGATTTTCTCGAGTTGCGGCAGGTGCTCTCGACTTACGACGGGGACCTCAGGGACCCGCTCTGGTGGCCTCAGGAAAGGCCAGTCCCCATGCGAGTTCCTCGGGGGCCTCTCGGGATTCCTCTCCCGTCGATGCCGGGGCCTAAGACCTTGTGTGGAGTCGGGGCCGGAACCTGAGGATTCCTCTCCAGTGCTGACATGGATCTTGGGGAACTTCTGGAGTCTCCCCAGGGGAGTCAGTCCTCGTCTCGAATGCGGGCATGCACTTGCGCTTTCCTCCAGAGCGGTAGCAGCAGTGTCACGCAGTCCGCCGCGTGGATCAAAGGATCTATGGTTTTCCCTCGAGTCTTTCCCACGAGGCTTTCCCACGAGGCTTTCCCACAGGGCTGTCCCACGTGCACACGTGGTGGGAGTCGATCCTCGGCTTGAACGTCAAGGCAGTGCAGGGAAAACAGGTTCCTCTGGAATGGACTGACACATCTGGGGGACTCTTGGAATGGTGGCACGACCCTGGAGTTCCTCTCGCCTTTCCTGTGGAGAGCGCCTCCTCTTGAGATGCGACGGGAACGCCGGGAATTCTTTCCCTACGAAACAGGGAAAGGATCCCTCATCTCGAGCTAGGAGGCGGAAACGGGGCTCCCCTGGATGTGTGCGGGACCCACGTGCTTCCTCTCGAGTGGAGACGGGTATGTCGGGGAACTTCTTGAGTTTCAGCAAGGGTGTGAAGGACCCTTTGGAATTTCCAGTGGTTAGACGTGATTAGCCTCGAGAAGCCTCAGCGGAAATGGGCCTCATCTCGCCTGGAGGGCAAAACCTCCTGGATTTTCTCGAGTTGCGGCAGGTGCTCTCGACTTACCACGGGGACCTCAGGGACCCGCTCTGGTGGCCTCAGGAAAGGCCAGTCCCCATGCGAGTTCCTCGGGGGCCTCTCGGGATTCCTCTCCCGTCGATGCCGGGGCCTAAGACCTTGTGTGGAGTCGGGGCCGGAACCTGAGGATTCCTCTCCAGTGCTGACATGGATCTTGGGGACTTCTGGAGTCTCCCCAGGGGAGTCAGTCCTCGTCTCGAATGCGGGCATGCACTTGCGCTTTCCTCCAGAGCGGTAGCAGCAGTGTCACGCAGTCCGCCGCGTGGATCAAAGGATCTATGGTTTTCCCTCGAGTCTTTCCCACGAGGCTTTCCCACAGGGCTGTCCCACGTGCACACGTGGTGGGAGTCGATCCTCGGCTTGAACGTCAAGGCAGTGCAGGGAAAACAGGTTCCTCTGGAATGGACTGACACATCTGGGGGACTCTTGGAATGGTGGCACGACCCTGGAGTTCCTCTCGCCTTTCCTGTGGAGAGCGCCTCCTCTTGAGATGCGACGGGAACGCCGGGAATTCTTTCCCTACGAAACAGGGAAAGTATCCCTCATCTAGAGCTAGGAGGCGAAACGGGGCTCCCCTGGATGTGTGCGGGACACCACGTGCTTCCTCTCGAGTGGAGACGGGTATGTCGGGGAACTTCTTGAGTTGCAGCAAGGGTGTGAAGGACACTTTGGAAGTTCCAGTGGTTAGATGTGATTGGCCTCGAGAAGCCTAAGCGGAAATGGGCCTCATCTCGCCTGGAGGGCAAAACCTCCTGGATTTTCTCGAGTTGCGGCAGGTGCTCTCGACTTACGACGGGGACCTCAGGGACCCGCTCTGGTGGCCTCAGGAAAGGCCAGTCCCCATGCGAGTTCCTCGGGGGCCTCTCGGGATTCCTCTCCCGTCGATGCCGGGGCCTAAGACCTTGTGTGGAGTCGGGGCCGGAACCTGAGGATTCCTCTCCAGTGCTGACATGGATCTTGGGGTACTTCTGGAGTCTCCCCAGGGGAGTCAGTCCTCGTCTCGAATGCGGGCATGCACTTGCGCTTTCCTCCAGAGCGGTAGCAGCAGTGTCACGCAGTCCGCCGCGTGGATCAAAGGATCTATGGTTTTCCCTCGAGTCTTTCCCACGAGGCTTTCCCACGAGGCTTTCCCACAGGGCTGTCCCACGTGCACACGTGGTGGGAGTCGATCCTCGGCTTGAACGTCAAGGCAGTTCAGGGAAAACAGGTTCCTCTGGAATGGACTGACACATCTGGGGGGCTCTTGGAATGGTGGCACGACCCTGGAGTTCCTCTCGCCTTTCCTGTGGAGAGCGCCTCCTCTTGAGATGCGACGGGAACGCAGTGAATTCTTTCCTACGAAACAGGGAAGGATCACTCATCTCGAGCTAGTAGGCGGAAACGGAGCTCCCCTGGATGTGTGAGGGACCCCACGTGCTTCCTCTCGAGTGGAGACGGGTATGTCGGGGAACTTCTTGAGTTTCAGCAATGGTGTGAAGGACCCTTTGGAAGTTCCAGTGGTTAGATATGATTGGCCTCGAGAAGCCTCAGCGGAAATGGGCCTCATCTCGCCTGGAGGGCAAAACCTCCTGGATTTTCTCGAGCTGCGGCAGGTGCTCTCGACTTACGACGGGGACCTCAGGGACCCGCTCTGGTGGCCTCAGGAAAGGCCAGTCCCCATGCGAGTTCCTCGGGGGCGTCTCAGGATTCCTCTCCCGTCGATGCCGGGGCCTAAGCCCTTCTGTGGAGTCGGGGCCGGAACCTGAGGATTCCTCTCCAGTGCTGACATGGATCTTGGGGTACTTCTGGAGTCTCCCCAGGGGAGTCAGTCCTCGTCTCGAATGCGGGCATGCACTTGCGCTTTCCTCCAGAGCGGTAGCAGCAGTGTCACGCAGTCCGCCACGTGGATCAAAGGATCTATGGTTTTCCCTCGAGTCTTTCCCACGAGGCTTTCCCACGAGGCTTTCCCACAGGGCTGTCCCACGTGCACACGTGGTGGGAGTCGATCCTCGGCTTGAACGTCAAGGCAGTGCAGGGAAAACAGGTTCCTCTGGAATGGGCTGACACATCTGGGGGACTCTTGGAATGGTGGCACGACCCTGGAGTTCCTCTCGCCTTTCCTGTGGAGAGCGCCTCCTCTTGAGATGCGACGGGAACGCCGGGAATTCTTTCTCTACGAAACAGGGAAAGGATCCCTCATCTCGAGCTAGGAGGCGGAAACGGGGCTCCCATGGATGTGTGCGGGACACCACGTGCTTCCTCTCGAGTGGAGACGGGTATGTCGTGGAACTTCTTGAGTTGCAGCAAGGGTGTGAAGGACCCTTTGGAAGTTCCAGTGGTTAGATGTGATTGGCCTCGAGAAGCCTCAGCGGAAATGGGCCTCATCTCGCCTGGAGGGCAAAACCTCCTGGATTTTCTCGAGTTGCGGCAGGTGCTCTCGACTTACGACGGGGACCTCAGGGACCCGCTCTGGTGGCCTCAGGAAAGGCCAGTCCCCATGCGAGTTCCTCGGGGGCCTCTCGGGATTCCTCTCCCGTCGATGCCGGGGCCTAAGACCTTGTGTGGAGTCGGGGCCGGAACCTGAGGATTCCTCTCCAGTGCTGACATGGATCTTGGGGTACTTCTGGAGTCTCCCCAGGGGAGTCAGTCCTCGTCTCGAATGCGGGCATGCACTTTCGCTTTCCTCCAGAGCGGTAGCAGCAGTGTCACGCATTCCGCCGCGTGGATCAAAGGATCTATGGTTTTCCCTCGAGTCTTTCCCACGAGGCTTTCCCACGAGGCTTTCCCACAGGTATGTCCCACGTGCACACGTGGTGGGAGTCGATCCTCGGCTTGAACGTCAAGGCAGTGCAGGGAAAACAGGTTCCTCTGGAATGGACTGACACATCTGGTGGACTCTTGGAATGGTGTCTCGACCCTGGAGTTCCTCTCGCCTTTCCTGTGGAGAGCGCCTCCTCTTGAGATGCGACGGGAACGCCGGGAATTCTTTCCCTACGAAACAGGGAAAGGATCCCTCATCTCGAGCTAGGAGGCGGAAACGGGGCTCACCTGGATGTGTGCGGGAACTCACGTGCTTCCTCTCGAGTGGAGACGGGTATGTCGGGGAACTTCTTGAGTTGCAGCAATGGTGTGAAGGACCCTTTGGAAGTTCCAGTGGTTAGATGTGATTGGCCTCGAGAAGCCTCAGCGGAAATGGGCCTCATCTCGCCTGGAGGGCAAAACCTCCTGGATTTTCTCGAGTTGTGGCAGGTGCTCTCGACTTACCACGGGGACCTTGAGAACCGCTCTGGTGGCCTCAGGAAAGGCCAGTCCCCATGCAAGTTCCTCGGGGGCCTCTCGGGATTCCTCTCCCGTCGATGCCAGGGCCTAAGACCTTGTGTGGAGTCGGGGCCGGAACCTGAGGATTCCTCTCCAGTGCTGACATGGATCTTGGGGTACTTCTGGAGTCTCCCCAGGGGAGTCAGTCCTCGTCTCGAATGCGGGCATGCACTTGCGCTTTCCTCCTGAGCGGTAGCAGCAGTGTCACGCAGTCTGCCGCGTGGATCAAAGGATCTATGGTTTTCCCTCGAGGCTTTTCCCCGAGGCTTTCCCACAGGGCTGTCCCACGTGCACACGTGGTGGGAGTCGATCCTCGGCTTGAACGTCAAGGCAGTGCAGGGAAAACAGGTTCCTCTGGAATGGACTGACACATCTGGGGGACTCTTGGAATGGTGGCACGACCCTGGAGTTCCTCTCGCCTTTCCTGTGGAGAGCGCCTCCTCTTGAGATGCGACGGGAATGCCGGGAATTCTTTCCCTACGAAACAGGGAAAGGATCCCTCATCTCGAGCTAGGAGGCGAAACGGGGCTCCCCTGGATGTGTGCGGGACACCACGTGCTTCCTCTCGAGTGGAGACGGGTATGTCGGGGAACTTCTTGAGTTGCAGCAAGGGTGTGAAGGACCCTTTGGAAGTTCCAGTGGTTAGATGTGATTGGCCTCGAGAAGCCTAAGCGGAAATGGGCCTCATCTCGCCTGGAGGACAAAACCTCCTGGATTTTCTCAGTTGCGGCAGGTGCTCTCGACTTACGACGGGGACCTCAGGGACCCGCTCTGGTGGCCTCAGGAAAGGCCAGTCCCCATGCGAGTTCCTCGGGGGCCTCTCGGGATTCCTCTCCCATCGATGCCGGGGCCTAAGACCTTGTGTGGAGTCGGGGCCGGAACCTGAGGATTCCTCTCCAGTGCTGACATGGATCTTGGGGTACTTCTGGAGTCTCCCCAGGGGAGTCAGTCCTCGTCTCGAATGCGGGCATGCACTTGCGCTTTCCTCCAGAGTGGTAGCAGCGGTGTCACGCAGTCTGGTACGTGGATCAAAGGATCTATGGTTTTCCCTCGAGTCTTTCCCACGAGGCTTTCCCACGAGGCTTTCCCACAGGGCTGTCCCACGTGCACACGTGGTGGGAGTCGATCCTCGGCTTGAACGTCAAGGCAGTGCAGGGAAAACAGGTTCCTCTGGAATGGACTGACACATCTGGGGGACTCTTGGAATGGTGGCACGACCCTGGAGTTCCTCTCGCCTTTCCTGTGGAGAGCGCCTCCTCTTGAGATGCGACGGGAACGCCGGGAATTCTTTCCCTATGAAACAGGGAAAGGATCCCTCATCTCGAGCTAGGAGGCGGAAACGGGGCTCCCCTGGATGTGTGCGGGACCCACGTGCTTCCTCTCGAGTGGAGACGGGTATGTCGGGGAACTTCTTGAGTTGCAGCAAGGGTGTGAAAGACCCTTTGGAAGTTCCAGTGGTTAGACGTGATTGGCCTCGAGAAGCCTCAGCGGAAAAGGGCCTCATCTCGCCTGGAGGGCAAAACCTCCTGGATTTTCTCGAGTTGCGGCAGGTGCTCTCGACTTATGACAGGGACCTCAGGGACCCGCTCTGGTGGCCTCAGGAAAGGCCAGTCCCCATGCGAGTTCCTCGGGGGCCTCTCGGGATTCCTCTCCCGTCGATGCCGGGGCCTAAGACCTTGTGTGGAGTCGGGGCCGGAACCTGAGGATTCCTCTCCAGTGCTGACATGGATCTTGCGGTACTTCTGGAGTCTCCCCAGGGGAGTCAGTCCTCGTCTCGAATGCCGGCATGCACTTGCGCTTTCCTCCAGAGCGGTAGCAGCAGTGTCACGCAGTCCGCCGCGTGGATCAAAGGATCTATGGTTTTCCCTCGAGTCTTTCCCACGAGGCTTTCCCACGAGGCTTTCCCACAGGGCTGTCCCACGTGCACACGTGGTGGGAGTCGATCCTCGGCTTGAACGTCAAGGCAGTGCAGGGAAAACAGGTTCCTCTGGAATGGACTGACACATCTGGGGGACTCTTGGAATGGTGACACGACCCTGGAGTTTCTCTCGCCTTTCCTGTGGAGAGCGCCTCCTCTTGAGATGCGACGGGAACGCCGGGAATTCTTTCCCTACGAAACAGGGAAAGGATCCCTCATCTCTAGCTAGGAGGTGGAAACGGGGCTCCCCTGGATGTGTGCGGGACACCACGTGCTTCCTCTCGAGTGGAGACGGGTATGTCGGGAAACTTCTTGAGTTGCAGCAAGGGTGTGAAGGACCCTTTGGAAGTTCCAGTGGTTAGACGTGATTGGCCTCGAGAAGCCTCAGCGGAAATGGGCCTCATCTCGCCTGGAGGGCAAAACCTCCTGGATTATCTCGAGTTGCGGCAGGTGCTCTCGACTTACGACGGGGACCTCAGGGACCCGCTCTGGTGGCCTCAGGAAAGGCCAGTCCCCATGCGAGTTCCTCGGGGTCCTCTCGGGATTCCTCTCCCGTCGATGCCGGGGCCTAAGACCTTGTGTGGAGTCGGGGCCGGAACCTGAGGATTCCTCTCCAATGCTGACATGGATCTTGGGGTACTTCTGGAGTCTCCCCAGGGGAGTCAGTCCTCGTCTCAAATGCGGGCATGCACTTGCGCTTTCCTCCAGAGCGGTAGCAGCAGTGTCACGCAGTCCGCCGCGTGGATCAAAGGATCTATGGTTTTCCCTCGAGTCTTTCCCACGAGGCTTTCCCACGAGGCTTTCCCCCAGGGCTGTCCCACATGCACACGTGGTGGGAGTCGATCCTCGGCTTGAACGTCAAGGCAGTGCAGGGAAAACAGGTTCCTCTGGAATGGACTGACACATCTGGGGGACTCTTGGAATGGTGGCACGACCCTGGAGTTCCTCTCGCCTTTGCTGTGGAGAGCGCCTCCTCTTGAGATGCGACGGGAACGCCGGGAATTCTTTCCCTACGAAACAGGGAAAGGATCCCTCATCTCGAGCTAGGAGGCGGAAACGGGGCTCCCCTGGATGTGTGCGGGACCCCACGTGCTTCCTCTCGAGTGCAGACGGGTATGTCGGGGAACTTCTTGAGTTGCAGGAAGGGTGTGAAGGACCCTTTGGAAGTTCCAGTGGTTAGATGTGATTGGCCTCGAGAAGCCTCAGCGGAAATGGGCCTCATCTCGCCTGGAGGGCAAAACCTCCTGGATTTTCTCGAGTTGCGGCAGGTGCTCTCGACTTACGACGAGGACCTCAGGGAACCGCTCTGGTGGCCTCAGGAAAGGCCAGTCCCCATGCGAGTTCCTCGGGGGCGGCTCGTGATTCCTCTCCCGTCGATCCCGGGCCTAAGACCTTGTGTGGAGTCGGGGCCGGAACCTGAGGATTCCTCTCCAGTGCTGACATGGATTTTGGGGTACTTCTGGAGTCTCCCCAGGGGAGTCAGTCCTCGTCTCGAATGCGGGCATGCACTTGCGCTTTCCTCCAGAGCGGTAGCAGCAGTGTCACGCAGTCCGCCCCGTGGATCAAAGGATCTATGGTTTTCCCTCGAGTCTTTCCCACGAGGCTTTCCCACGAGGCTTTCCCACAGGTCTGTCCCACGTGCACACGTGGTGGGAGTCGGTCCTCGGCTTGAACGTCAAGGCAGTGCAGGGAAAACAGGTTCCTCTGGAATGGACTGGCACATCTGGGGGACTCTTGGAATGGTGACACGACCCTGGAGTTCCTCTCGCCTTTCCTGTGGAGAGCGCCTCCTCTTGAGATGCGACGGGAACGCCGGGAATTCTTTCCCTACGAAACAGGGAAAGGATCCCTCATCTCTAGCTAGGAGGCGGAAACGGGGCTCCCCTGGATGTGTGCGGGACACCACGTGCTTCCTCTCGAGTGGAGACGGGTATGTCGGGAAACTTCTTGAGTTGCAGCAAGGGTGTGAAGGACCCTTTGGAAGTTCCAGTGGTTAGACGTGATTGGCCTCGAGAAGCCTCAGCGGAAATGGGCCTCATCTCGCCTGGAGGGCAAAACCTCCTGGATTTTCTCGAGTTGCGGCAGGTGCTCTCGACTTACGACGGGGACCTCAGGGACCCGCTCTGGTGGCCTCAGGAAAGGCCAGTCCCCATGCGAGTTCCTCGGGGGCCTCTCGGGATTCCTCTCCCGTCGATGCCGGGGCCTAAGACCTTGTGTGGAGTCGGGGCCGGAACCTGAGGATTCCTCTCCAGTGCTGACATGGATCTTGGGGTACTTCTGGAGTCTCCCCAGGGGAGTCAGTCCTCGTCTCGAATGCGTGCATGCACTTGCGCTTTCCTCCAGAGCGGTAGCAGCAGTGTCACGCAGTCCGCCGCCTGGATCAAAGTATCTATGGTTTTCCCTCGAGTCTTTCCCACGAGGCTTTCCCACAGGGCTGTCCCACGTGCACACCTGTTGGGAGTCGATCCTCGGCTTGAACGTCAAGGCAGTGCAGGGAAAACAGGTTCCTCTGGAATGGACTGACACATCTGGGGGACTCTTGGAATGGTGGCACGACCCTGGAGTTCCTCTCGCCTTTCCTGTGGAGAGCGCCTCCTCTTGAGATGCGACGGGAACGCCGGGAATTCTTTCCCTACGAAACAGGGAAAGGATCCCTCATCTCGAGCAAGGAGGCGGAAATGGGGCTCCCCTGGATGTGTGCGGGACCCCACGTGCTTCCTCTCGAGTGGAGACGGGTATGTCGGGGAACTTCTTGAGTTGCAGCAATTGTGTGAAGGACCCTTTGGAAGGTCCAGTGGTTAGATGTGATTGGCCTCGAGAAGCCTCAGCGGAAATGGGCCTCATCTCGCCTGGAGGGCAAAACCTCCTGGATTTTCTCGAGTTGCGGCAGGTGCTCTCGACTTACGACGGGGACCTCAGGGACCCGCTCTGGTGGCCTCAGGAAAGGCCAGTCCCCATGCGATTTCCTCGGGGGCCTCTCGGGATTCCTCTTCCGTCGATGCCGTGGCCTAAGACCTTGTGTGGAGTCGGGGCCGGAACCTGAGGATTCCTCTCCAGTGCTGACATGGATCTTGGGGTACTTCTGGAGTCTCCCCAGGGGAGTCAGTCCTCGTCTCGAATGCGGGCATGCACTTGCGCTTTCCTCCAGAGCGGTAGCAGCAGTGTCACGCAGTCCGCCGCGTGGATCAAAGGATCTATGGTTTTCCCTCGAGTCTTTCCCACGAGGCTTTCCCACGAGGCTTTCCCACAGGGCTGTCCCACGTGCACACGTGGTGGGAGTCGATCCTCGGCTTGAACGTCAAGGCAGTGCAGGGAAAACAGGTTCCTCTGGAATGGACTGACACATCTGGGGGACTCTTGGAATGGTGGCACGACCCTGGAGTTCCTCTCGCCTTTCCTGTGGAGAGCGCCTCCTCTTGAGATGCGACGGGAACGCCGGGAATTCTTTCCCTACGAAACAGGGAAAGGATCCCTCATCTCGAGCTAGGAGGCGGAAACGGGGCTCCCCTGGATGTGTGCGGGACCCACGTGCTTCCTCTCCAGTGGAGATGGGTATGTCGGGGAACTTCTTGAGTTGCAGCAAGGGTGTGAAGGACCCTTTGGAAGTTCCAGTGGTTAGACGTGATTAGCCTCGAGAAGCCTTAGCGGAAATGGGCCTCATCTCGCCTGGAGGGCAAAACCTCCTGGATTTTCTCGAGTTGCGGCAGGTGCTCTCGACTTACGACGGGGACCTCAGGGACCCGCTCTGGTGGCCTAAGGAACGGCCAGTCCCCATGCGAGTTCCTCGGGGGCCTCTCGGGATTCCTCTCGCGTCGATGCCGGGGCCTAAGACCTTGTGTGGAGTCGGGGCCGGAAACTGAGGATTCCTCTCCAGTGCTGACATGGATCTTGGGGTACTTCTGGAGTCTCCCCAGGATAGTCAGTCCTCGTCTCGAATGCGAGCATGCACTTGCGCTTTCCTCCAGAGCGGTAGCAGCAGTGTCACGCAGTCCGCCCCGTGGATCAAAGGATCTATGGTTTTCCCTCGAGTCTTTCCCAAGAGGCTTTCCCACGAGGCTTTCCCACAGGGCTGTCCCACGTGCACACGTGGTGGGAGTCGATCCTCGGCTTGAACGTCAAGGCAGTGCAGGGAAAGCAGGTTCCTCTGGAATGGACTGACACATCTGGGGGACTCTTGGAATGGTGGCATGACCCTGGAGTTCCTCTCGCCTTTCCTGTGCAGAGCGCCTCCTCTTGAGATGCGACGGGAACGCCGGGAATTCTTTCCCTAAGAAACAGGGAAAGGATCCCTCATCTCGAGCTAGGAGGCGGAAACGGGGCTCCCCTGGATGTGTGCGGGACCCCACGTGCTTCCTCTCGAGTGCAGACGGTTATGTCGGGGAACTTCTTGAGTTGCAGCAATGGTGTGAGGGACCCTATTGGAAGTTCCAGTGGTTAGATGTGATTGGCCTCGAGAAGCCTCAGCGGAAATGGGCATCATCGCGCCTGGAGGGCAAAACCTCCTGGATTTTCTCGAGTTGCGGCAGGTGCTCTCGACTTACGACGAGGACATCAGGGAACCGCTCTGGTGGCCTCAGGAAAGGCCAGTCCCCATGCGAGTTCCTCGGGGGCGTCTCGTGATTCCTCTCCCGTCGATGCCGGGGCCTAAGACCTTGTGTGGAGTCGGGGCCGGAACCTGAGGATTCCTCTCCAGTGCTGACATGGATCTTGGGGTACTTCTGGAGTCTCCCCAGGGGAGTCAGTCCTCGTCTCGAATGCGGGCATGCACTTGCACTTTCCTCCAGAGCGGTAGCAGCAGTGTCACCCAGTCCGCCGCGTGGATCAAAGGATCTATGGTTTTCCCTCGAGTCTTTCCCACGAGGCTTTCCCAAAGGGCTGTCCCACGTGCACACGTGGTGGAAGTCGATCCTCGGCTTGAACGTCAAGGCAGTGCAGGGAAAACAGGTTCCTCTGGAATGGACTGACACATCTGGGGGACTCTTGGAATGGTGGCACGACCCTGGAGTTCCTCTCGCCTTTCCTGTGGAGAGCGCCTCCTCTTGAGATGCGACGGGAACGCCGGGAATTCTTTCCCTACGAAACAGGGAAAGGATCCCTCATCTCGAGATAGGAGGCGGAAACGGGGCTCCCCTGGATGTGTGCGGGACCCCACGTGCTTCCTCTCGAGTGGAGACGGGTATGTCGGGGAACTTCTTGAGTTGCAGCAATTGTGTGAAGGACCCTTTGCAAGGTCCAGTGGTTAGATGTGATTGGCCTCGAGAAGCCTCAGCGGAAATGGGCCTCATCTCGCCTGGAGGGCAAAACCTCCTGGATTTTCTCGAGTTGCGGCAGGTGCTCTCGACTTACGACGGGGACCTCAGGGACCCGCTCTGGTGGCCTCGGGAAAGGCCAGTCCCCATGCGAGTTCCTCGGGGGCCTCTCGGGATTCCTCTCCCGTCGATGCCGGGGCCTAAGACCTTGTGTGGAGGCGGGGCCGGAACCTGAGGATTCCTCTCCAGTGCTGACATGGATTTTGGGGTACTTCTGGAGTCTCCCCAGGATAGTCAGTCCTCGTCTCGAATGCGAGCATGCACTTGCGCTTTCCTCCAGAGCGGTAGCAGCAGTGTCACGCAGTCCGCCGCGTGGATCAAAGGATGTATGGTTTTCCCTCGAGTCTTTCCCACGAGGCTTTCCCACGAGGCTTTCCCACAGGGCTGTCCCACGTGCACACGTGGTGGGAGTCGATCCTCGGCTTGAACGTCAAGGCAGTGCAGGGAAAACAGGTTCCTCTGGAATGGACTGACACATCTGGGGGACTCTTGGAATGGTGGCACGACCCTGGAGATCCTCTTGCCTTTCCTGTGGAGAGCGCCTCCTCTTGAGATGCGACGGGAACGTCGGGAATTCTTTCCCTACGAAACAGGGAAAGGATCCCTCATCTCGAGCAAGGAGGCGGAAACGGGGCTCCCCTGGATGTGTGCGGGACCCCACGTGCTTCCTCTCGAGTGGAGACGGGTATGTCGGGGAACTTCTTGAGTTGCAGCAATGGTGTGAAGGACCCTTTGGAAGTTCCAGTGGTTAGATGTGATTGGCCTCGAGAAGCCTCAGCTGAAATGGGCCTCATCTCGCCTGGAGGGCAAAACCTCCTGGATTTTCTCGAGTTGCGGCAGGTGCTCTCGACTTACGACGGGGACCTCAGGGACCCGCTCTGGTGGCCTCGGGAAAGGCCAGTCCCCATGCGAGTTCCTCGGGGGCCTCTCGGGATTCCTCTCCCGTCGATGCCGGGGCCTAAGACCTTGTGTGGAGTCGGGGCCGGAACCTGAGGATTCCTCTCCAGTGCTGACATGGATCTTGGGGTACTTCTGGAGTCTCCCCGGGGAGTCAGTCCTCGTCTCGAATGCGGGCATGCACTTGCGCTTTCCTCCAGAGCGGTAGCAGCAGTGTCACGCAGTCCGCCGCGTGGATCAAAGGATCTATGGTTTTCCCTCGAGTCTTTCCCACGAGGCTTTCCCACGAGGCTTTCCCACAGGGCTGTTCCACGTGCACACGAGGTGGGAGTCGATCCTCGGCTTGAACGTCAAGGCAGTGCAGGGAAAACAGGTTCCTCTGGAATGGACTGACACATCTGGGGGACTCTTGGAATGGTGGCACGACCCTGGAGTTCCTCTCGCCTTTCCTGTGGAGAGCGCCTCCTCTTGAGATGCGACGGGAACGCCGGGATTTCTTTCCCTACGAAACCGGGAAAGGATCCCTCATCTCGAGCTAGGAGGCGGAAACGGGGCTCCCCTGGATGTGTGCGGGACACCACGTGCTTCCTCTCGAGTGGAGACGGGTATGTCGGGGAACTTCTTGAGTTGCAGCAATGGTGTGAAGGACCCTTTGGAAGTTCCAGTGGTTAGATGTCATTGGCCTCGAGAAGCCTCAGCGGAAATGGGACTCATCTCGCCTGGAGGGCAAAACCTCCTGGATTTTCTCGAGTTGCGGCAGGTGCTCTCGACTTACGACGGGGACCTCAGGGACCCGCTCTGGTGGCCTCAGGAAAGGCCAGTCCCCATGCGAGTTCCTCGGGGGCCTCTCGGGATTCCTCTCCCGTCGATGCCGGGGCCTAAGACCTTGTGTGGAGTCGGGGCCGGAACCTGAGGATTCCTCTCCAGTGCTGACATGGATCTTGGGGTACTTCTGGAGTCTCCCCAGGGGAGTCAGTCCTCGTCTCGAATGCGGGCATGCACTTGCGCTTTCCTCCAGAGCGGTAGCAGCAGTGTCACGCAGTCCGCCGCGTGGATCAAAGGATCTATGGTTTTCCCTCGAGTCTTTCCCTCGAGGCTTTCCCACGAGGCTTTCCCACAGGGCTGTCCCACGTGCACACGTGGTGGGAGTCGATCCTCGGCTTGAACGTCAAGGCAGTGCAGGGAAAACAGGTTCCTCTGGAATGGACTGACACATCTGGGGGACTCTTGGAATGGTGGCACGACCCTGGAGTTCCTCTCGCCTTTCCTGTGGAGAGCGCCTCCTCTTGAGATGCGACGGGAACGCCGGGAATTCTTTCCCTACGAAACAGGGAAAGGATCCCTCTTCTCGAGCTACGAGGCGGAAACGGGGCTCCCCTGGATGTGTGCGGGACATCACGTGCTTCCTCTCGAGTGGAGACGGGTATGTCGGGGAACTTCTTGAGTTGCAGCAATGGTGTGAAGGACCCTTTGGAAGTTCCAGTGGTTAGATGTGATTGGCCTCGAGAAGCCTCAGCGGAAATGGGCCTCATCTCGCCTGGAGGGCAAAACTTCCTGGATTTTCTCGAGTTGCGGCAGGTGCTCTCGACTTATGACGGGGACCTCAGGGACCCGCTCTGGTGGCCTCAGGAAAGGCCAGTCCCCATGCGAGTTCCTCGGGGGCCTCTCGGGATTCCTCTCCCGTCGATGCCGGGGCCTAAGACCTTGTGTGGAGTCGGGGCCGGAACCTGAGGATTCCTCTCCAGTGTTGACATGGATCTTGGGGTACTTCTGGAGTCTCCCCAGGGGAGTCAGTCCTCGTCTCGAATGCGGGCATGCACTTTCGCTTTCCTCCAGAGCGGTAGCAGCAGTGTCACGCAGTCCGCCGCGTGGATCAAAGGATCTATGATTATCCCTCAGTCTTTCCCACGAGGCTTTCACGCGAGGCTTTCCCACAGGGCTGTCCCACGTGCACACGTGGTGGGAGTCGATCCTCGGCTTGAACGTCAAGGCATGCAGGGAAAACAGGTTCCTCTGGAATCGACTGACACATCTGGGGGACTCTTGGAATGGTGTCATGACCCTGGAGTTCCTCTCGCCTTTCCTGTGGAGAGCGCCTCCTCTTGAGATGCGACGGGAACGCCGGGAATTCTTTCCCTACGAAACAGGGAAAGGATCCCTCATCTCGAGCTAGGAGGCGGAAACGGGGCTCCCCTGGATGTGTGCGGGACCCACGTGCTTCCTCTCGAGTGGAGACGGGTATGTCGGGGAACTTCTTGAGTTGCAGCAATGGTGTGAAGGACCCTTTGGAAGTTCCAGTGGTTAGACGTGATTAGCCTCGAGAAGCCTCAGCGGAAATGGGCCTCATCTCGCCTGGAGGGCAAAACCTCCTGGATTTTCTCGAGTTGCGGCAGGTGCTCTCGACTTACGACGGGGACCTCAGGGACCAGCTCTGGTGGCCTCAGGAAAGGCCAGTCCCCATGCGAGTTCCTCGGGGGCCTCTCGGGATTCCTCTCCCGTCGATGCGGAGCCTAAGACCTTGTGTGGAGTCGGGGCCGGAACCTGAGGATTCCTCTCCATTGCTGACATGGATCTTGGGGTACTTCTGGAGTCTCCCCAGGGGAGTCAGTCCTCGTCTCGAATGCGGGCATGCACTTGCGCTTTCCTCCAGAGCGGTAGCAGCAGTGTCACGCAGTCCGCCGCGTGGATCAAAGGATCTATGGTTTTCCCTCGAGTCTTTCCCACGAGGCTTTCCCACGAGGCTTTCCCACAGGGCTGTCCCACGTGCACACGTGGTGGGAGTCGATCCTCGGCTTGAACGTCAAGGCAGTGCAGGGAAAAAAGGTTCCTCTGGAATGGACTGACACATCTGGGGGCTCTTGGAATGGTGGCATGACCGTGGAGTTCCTCTCGCCTTTCCTGTGGAGAGCGCCTCCTCTTGAGATGCGACGGGAACGCCGGGAATTCTTTCCCTACGAAACAGGGAAAGGATCCCTCATCTCGAGCTAGGAGGCTGAAACGGGGCTCCCCTGGATGTGTGCGGGACACCACGTGCTTCCTCTCGAGTGCAGACGGGTATGTCGGGGAACTTCTTGAGTTGCAGCTAGGGTGTGAAGGACCCTTTGGATGTTCCAGTGGTTAGATGTGATTGGCCTCGAGAAGCCTCAGCGGAAATGGGCCTCAACTCGCCTGGAGGTGAAAACCTCCTGGATTTTCTCGAGTTGCGGCAGGTGCTCTCGACTTACGACGGGGACCTCAGGGACCCGCTCTGGTGGCCTCAGGAAAGGCCCGTCCCCATGCGAGTTCCTCGGGTGCCTCTCGGGATTCCTCTCCCGTCGATGCCAGTGCCTAAGACCTTGTGTGGAGTCGGGGCCGGAACCTGAGGATTCCTCTCCAGTGCTGACATGGATCTTGGGGTACTTCTGGAGTCTCCCCAGGGGAGTCAGTCCCCGTCTCGAATGCGGGCATGCACTTGCGCTTTCCTCCAGAGCGGTAGCAGCAGTGTCACGCAGTCCGCCGCGTGGATCAAAGGATCTATGGTTTTCCCTCGAGTCTTTCCCTCGAGGCTTTCCCACGAGGCTTTCCCACAGGGCTGTCCCACGTGCACACGTGGTGGGAGTCGATCCTCGGCTTGAACGTCAAGGCAGTGTAGGGAAAACAGGTTCCTCTGGAATGGACTGACACATCTGGGGGACTCTTGGAATGGTGGCACGACCCTGGAGTTCCTCTCGCCTTTCCTGTGGAGAGCGCCTCCTCTTGAGATGCGACGGGAACGCCGGGAATTCTTTCCCTACGAAACAGGGAAAGGATCCCTCTTCTCGAGATACGAGGCGGAAACGGGGCTCCCCTGGATGTGTGCGGGACCCCACGTGCTTCCTCTCGAGTGGAGACGGGTATGTCGGGGAACTTCTTGAGTTGCAGCAATGGTGTGAAGGACCCTTTGGAAGTTCCAGTGGTTAGATGTGATTGGCCTCGAGAAGCCTCAGCGGAAATGGGCCTCATCTCGCCTGGAGGGCAAAACCTCCTGGATTTTCTCGAGTTGCGGCAGGTGCTCTCGACTTACGACGGGAACCTCAGGGACCCGCTCTGGTGGTCTCAGGAAAGGCCAGTCCCCATGCGATTTCCTCGGGGGCCTCTCGAGATTCCTCTTCCGTCGATGCCGTGGCCTAAGACCTTGTGTGGAGTCGGGGCCGGAACCTGAGGATTCCTCTCCAGTGCTGACATGGATCTTGGGGTACTTCTGGAGTCTCCCCAGGGGAGTCAGTCCTCGTCTCGAATGCGGGCATGCACTTGCGCTTTCCTCCAGAGCGGTAGCAGCAGTGTCACGCAGTCCGCCGCGTGGATCAAAGGATCTATGGTTTTCCCTGGAGTCTTTCCCACGAGGCTTTCCCACGAGGCTTTCCCACAGGGCTGTCCCACGTGCACACGTGGTGGGAGTCGATCCTCGGCTTGAACGTCAAAGCAGTGCAGGGAAAACAGGTTCCTCTGGAATGGACTGACACATCTGGGGGACTCTTGGAATGGTGGCACGACCATGGAGTTCCTCTCGCCTTTCCTGTGGAGAGCGCCTCCTCTTGAGATGCGACGGGAACGCCGGGAATTCTTTCCCTATGAAACAGGGAAAGGATCCCTCATCTCGAGCTAGGAGGCGGAAACGGGGCTCCCCTGGATGTGTGCGGGACCCACGTGCTTCCACTCGAGTGGAGATGGGTATCTCCGGGAACTTCTGGAGTTGCAGCAAGGGTGTGAAGGACCCTTTGGAAGTTCCAATGGTTAGACGTGATTAGCCTCGAGAAGCCTCAGCGAAAATGGGCCTCATCTCGCCTGGAGAGCAAAACCTCCTGGATTTTCTCGAGTTGCGGCAGGTGCTCTCGACTTACGACGGGGACCTCAGGGACCCGCTCTGGTGGCCTCAGGAAAGGCCAGTCCCCATGCGAGTTCCTCGGGGGCCTCTCGGGATTCCTCTCCAGTCGATGCCGGGGCCTAAGACCTTGTGTGGAGGCGGGGCCGGAACCTGAGGATTCCTCTCCAGTGCTGACATGGATTTTGGGGTACTTCTGGAGTCTCCCCAGGATAGTCAGTCCTCGTCTCGAATGCGAGCATGCACTTGCGCTTTACTCCAGAGCGGTAGCAGCAGTGTCACGCAGTCCGCCGCGTGGATCAAAGGATGTATGGTTTTCCCTCGAGTCTTTCCCACGAGGCTTTCCCACGAGGCTTTCCCACAGGGCTGTCCCACGTGCACACGTGGTGGGAGTCGATCCTCGGCTTGAACGTCAAGGCAGTGCAGGGAAAACAGGTTCCTCTGGAATGGACTGACACATCTGGGGGTCTCTTGGAATGGTGGCACGACCCTGGAGATCCTCTTGCCTTTCCTGTGGAGAGCGACTCCTCTTGAGATGCGACGGGAACGCCGGGAATTCTTTCCCTACGAAACAGGGAAAGGATCCCTCATCTCGAGCAAGGAGGCGGAAACGGGGCTCCCCTGGATGTGTGCGGGACCCCACGTGCTTCCTCTCGAGTGGAGACGGGTATGTCGGGGAACTTCTTGAGTTGCAGCAATGGTGTGAAGGACCCTTTGGAAGTTCCAGTGGTTAGATGTGATTGGCCTCGAGAAGCCTCAGCTGAAATGGGCCTCATCTCGCCTGGAGGGCAAAACCTCCTGGATTTTCTCGAGTTGCGGCAGGTGCTCTCGACTTACGACGGGGACCTCAGGGACCCGCTCTGGTGGCCTCAGGAAAGGCCAGTCCCCATGCGAGTTCCTCGGGGGCCTCTCGGGATTCCTCTCCCGTCGATGCCGGGGCCTAAGACCTTGTGTGGAGTCGGGGCCGGAACCTGAGGATTCCTCTCCAGTGCTGACATGGATCTTGGGGTACTTCTGGAGTCTCCCCAGGGGAGTCAGTCCTCGTCTCGAATGCGGGCATGCACTTGCGCTTTCCTCCAGAGCGGTAGCAGCAGTGTCACGCAGTCCGCCGCGTGGATCAAAGGATCTATGGTTTTCCCTCGAGTCTTTCCCACGAGGCTTTCCCACGAGGCTTTCCCACAGGGCTGTCCCACGTGCACACGAGGTGGGAGTCGATCCTCGGCTTGAACGTCAAGGCAGTGCAGGGAAAACAGGTTCCTCTGGAATGGACTGACACATCTGGGGGACTCTTGGAATGGTGGCACGACCCTGGAGTTCCTCTCGCCTTTCCTGTGGAGAGCGCCTCCTCTTGAGATGCGACGGGAACGCCGGGATTTCTTTCCCTACGAAACAGGGAAAGGATCCCTCATCTCGAGCTAGGAGGCGGAAACGGGGCTCCCCTGGATGTGTGCGGGACACCACGTGCTTCCTCTCGAGTGGAGACGGGTATGTCGGGGAACTTCTTGAGTTGCAGCAATGGTGTGAAGGACCCTTTGGAAGTTCCAGTGGTTAGATGTGATTGGCCTCGAGAAGCCTCAGCGGAAATGGGACTCATCTCGCCTGGAGGGCAAAACCTCCTGGATTTTCTCGAGTTGCGGCAGGTGCTCTCGACTTACGACGGGGACCTCAGGGACCCGCTCTGGTGGCCTCAGGAAAGGCCAGTCCCCATGCGAGTTCCTCGGGGGCCTCTCGGGATTCCTCTCCCGTCGATGCCGGGGCCTAAGACCTTGTGTGGAGTCGGGGCCGGAACCTGAGGATTCCTCTCCAGTGCTGACATGGATCTTGGGGTACTTCTGGAGTCTCCCCAGGGGAGTCAGTCCTCGTCTCGAATGCGGGCATGCACTTGCGCTTTCCTCCATAGCGGTAGCAGCAGTGTCACGCAGTCCGCCGCGTGGATCAAAGGATCTATGGTTTTCCCTCGAGTATTTCCCACGAGGCTTTCCCACGAGGCTTTCCCACAGGGCTGTCCCACGTGCACACGTGTTGGGAGTCGATCCTCGGCTTGAACGTCAAGGCAGTGCAGGGAAAACAGGTTCCTCTGGAATGGACTGACACATCTGGGGGACACTTGGAATGGTGTCACGACACTGGAGTTCATCTCGCCTTTCCTGTGGAGAGCGCCTCCTCTTGAGATGCGACGGGAACGCCGGGAATTCTTTCCCTACGAAACAGGGAAAGGATCCCTCATCTCGAGCTAGGAGGCGGAAACGGAGCTCCCCTGGATGTGTGCGGGACCCCACGTGCTTCCTCTCGAGTGGAGACGGGTATGTCGGGGAACTTCTTGAGTTGAAGCAATGGTGTGAAGGACCCTTTGGAAGTTCCAGTGGTTAGATATGATTGGCCTCGAGAAGCCTCAGCGGAAATGGGCCTCATCTCGCCTGGAGGGCAAAACCTCCTGGATTTTCTCGAGTTGCGGCAGGTGCTCTCGACTTACGACGGGGACCTCAGGGACCCGCTCTGGTGGCCTCAGGAAAGGCCAGTCCCCATGCGAGTTCCTCGGGGCCTCTCGGGATTCCTCTCCCGTCGATGCCGGGGCCTAAAACCTTGTGCGGAGTCGGGGCCGGAACCTGAGGATTCCTCTCCAGTGCTGACGGGATCTTGGGGTACTTCTGGAGTCTCCCCAGGGGAGTCAGTCCTCGTCTCGAATGCGGGCATGCACTTGCGCTTTCCTCCAGAGCGGTAGCAGCAGTGTCACGCAGTCCGCCGCGTGGATCAAAGGATCTATGGTTTTCCCTCGAGTCTTTCCCAAGAGGCTTTCCCACGAGGCTTTCCCACAGGGCTGTCCCACGTGCACACGTGGTGGGAGTCGATCCTCGGCTTGAACGTCAAGGCAGTGCTGGGAAAACAGGTTCCTCTGGAATGGACTGACACATCTGGGGGACTCTTGGAATGGTGGCACGACACTGGAGTTCCTCTCGCCTTTCCTGTGGAGAGCGCCTCCTCTTGAGATGCAACGGGAACACCGGGAATTCTTTCCCTACGAAACAGGGAAAGGATCCCTCATCTCGAGCTAGGAGGCGGAAACGGGGCTACCCTGGATGTGTGCGGGACACCACGTGCTTCCTCTCGAGTGGAGACGGGTATGTCGGGGATCTTCTTGAGTTGCAGCAAGGGTGTGAAGGACCCTTTGGAAGTTCCAGTGGTTAGATATGATTGGCCTCGAGAAGCCTCAGCGGAAATGTGCCTCATCTCGCCTGGAGGGCAAAACCTCCTGGATTTTCTCGAGTTGCGGCAGGTGCTCTCGACTTACGATGGGGACCTCAGGGACCCGCTCTGGTGGCCTCAGGAAAGGCCAGTCCCCATGCGAGTTCCTCGGGGGCGTCTCGGGATTCCTCTCCCGTCGATGCCGGGGCCTAAGACCTTGTGTGGAGTCGGGGCCGGAACCTGAGGATTCCTCTCCAGTGCTGACATGGATCTTGGGGTACTTCTGGAGTCTCCCCAGGGGAGTCAGTCCTCGTCTCGAATGCGGGCATGCACTTGCGCTTTCCTCCAGAGCGGTAGCAGCAGTGTCACGCAGTCCGCCGCGTGGATCAAAGGATCTATGGTTTTCCCTCGAGTCTTTCCCATGAGGCTTTCCCACGAGGCTTTCCCACAGGGCTGTCCCCCGTGCACACGTGGTGGGAGTCGATCCTCGGCTTGAACGTCAAGGCAGTGCAGGGAAAACAGGTTCCTCTGAAATGGACTGACACATCTGGTGGACTCTTGGAATGGTGGCACGACCCTGGAGTTCCTCTCGCCTTTCCTGTGGAGAGCGCCTCCTCTTGAGATGCGACGGGAACGCCGGGAATTCTTTCCCTACGAAACAGTGAAAGGATCCCACATCTCGAGCTAGGAGGCGGAAACGGGGCTCCCCTGGATGTGTGCGGGACCCCACGTGCTTCCTCTCGAGTGGAGACGTGTATGTCGGGAAACTTCTTGAGTTGCAGCAAGGGTGTGAAGGACCCTTTGGAAGTTCCAGTGGTTAGATGTGATTGGCCTCGAGAAGCCTCAGCGGAAATGGGCCTCATCTCGCCTGGAGGGCAAAACCTCCTGGATTTTCTCGAGTTGCGGCAGGTGCTCTCGAGTTACGATGGGGACCTCAGGGAACCGCTCTGGTGGCCTGAGGAAAAGCCAGTCCCCATGCGAGTTCCTCGGGGGCGTCTCGGGATTCCTCTCCCGGCGATGCCGGGGCCTAAGACCTTGTGTGGAGTCGGGGCCGGAACCTGAGGATTCCTCTCCAGTGCTGACATGGATCTTGGGGTACTTCTGGAGTCTCCCCAGGGGAGTCAGTCCTCGTCTCGAATGCGGGCATGCATAGCGCTTTCCTCCAGAGCGGTAGCAGCAGTGTCACGCAGTCCGCCGCGTGGATCAATGGATCTATGGTTTTCCCTCGAGTCTTTCCCACGAGGCTTTCCCACGAGGCTTTCCCACAGGGCTGTCCCACGTGCACACGTGGTGGTAGTCGATCCTCGGCTTGAACGTCAAGGCAGTGCAGGGAATACAGGTTCCTCTGGAATGGACTGACACATCCGGGGGACTCTTGGAATGGTGGCACGACCCTGGAGTTCCTCTCGCCTTTCCTGTGGCGAGCGCCTCCTCTTGAGATGCGACGGGAACGCCGGGAATTCTTTCCCTACGAAACAGGGAAAGGATCCCTCATCTCGAGCTAGGAGGCTGAAACGGGGCTCCCCTGGATGTGTGCGGGACACCACGTGCTTCCTCTCGAGTGCAGACGGGTATGTCGGGGAACTCCTTGAGTTGCAGCAAGGGTGTGAAGGACCCTTTGGATGTTCCAGTGGTTAGATGTGAATGGCCTCGAGAAGCCTCAGCGGAAATGGGCCTCATCTCGCCTGGAGGTGAAAACCTCCTGGATTTTCTCGAGTTGCGGCAGGTGCTCTCGACTTACGACGGGGACCTCAGGGACCCGCTCTGGTGGCCTCAGGAAAGGCCAGTCCCCATGCGAGTTCCTCGGGGGCCTCTCGGGATTCCTCTCCCGTCGATGCCGGGGCCTAAGACCTTGTGTGGAGTTGGGGCCGGAACCTGAGGATTCCTCTCCAGTGCTGACATGGATCTTGGGGTACTTCTGGAGTCTCCCCAGGGGAGTCAGTCCTCGTCGAATGCGGGCATGCACTTGCGCTTTCCTCCAGAGCGGTAGCAGCAGTGTCACGCAGTCCGCCGCGTGGATCAAAGGATCTATGGTTTTCCCTCGAGTCTTTCCCACGAGGCTTTCCCACGAGGCTTTCCCACAGGGCTGTCCCACGTGCACACGTGGTGGGAGTCGATCCTCGGCTTGAACGTCAAGGCAGTGCAGGGAAAACAGGTTCCTCTGGAATGGACTGACACATTTGGGGGACTCTTGGAATGGTGGCACAACCCTGGAGTTCCTCTCGCCTTTCCTGTGGAGAGCGCCTCCTCTTGAGATGCGACAGGAACGCCGGGAATTCTTTCCCTACGAAACAGGGAAAGAATCCCTCATCTCGAGCTAGGAGGCGCAAACGGGGCTCCCCTGGATGTGTGCGGGACACCACGTGCTTCCTCTCGAGTGGAGACGGGTATGTCGGGGAACTTCTTGAGTTGCAGCAATTGTGTGAAGGACCCTTTGGAAGTTCCAGTGGTTAGATGTGATTGGCCTCGAGAAGCCTCAGCGGAAATGGGCCTCATCTCGCCTGGAGGGCAAAACCTCCTGGATTTTCTCGAGTTGCGGCAGGTGCTCTCGACTTACGACGGGGACCTCAGGGACCCGCTCTGGTGGCCTCAGGAAAGGCCAGTCCCCATGCGAGTTCCTCGGGGGCCTCTCGGGATTCCTCTCCCGTCGATGCCGGGGCCTAAGACCTTGTGTGGAGTCGGGGCCGGAACCTGAGGATTCCTCTCCAGTGCTGACATGGATCTTGGGGTACTTCTGGAGTCTCCCCAGGATAGTCAGTCCTCGTCTCGAATGCGAGCATGCACTTGCGCTTTACTCCAGAGCGGTAGCAGCAGTGTCACGCAGTCCGCCGCGTGGATCAAATGATCTATGGTTTTCCCTCGAGTCTTTCCCACGAGGCTTTCCCACGAGGCTTTCCCACAGGGCTGTCCCACGTGCACACGTGGTGGGAGTCGATCCTCGGCTTGAACGTCAAGGCAGTGCAGGGAAAACAGGTTCCTCTGGAATGGACTGACACATCTGGGGGACTGTTGGAATGGTGGCACGACCCTGGAGATCCTCTTGCCTTTCCTGTGGAGAGCGCCTCCTCTTGAGATGCGACGGGAACGCCGGGAATTCTTTCCCTACGAAACAGGGAAAGGATCCCTCATCTCGAGCTACGAGGCGGAAACGGGGCTCCCCTGGATGTGTGCGGGACACCACGTGCTTCCTCTCGAGTGGAGACGGGTATGTCGGGGAACTTCTTGAGTTGCAGCAATGGTGTGAAGGACCCTTTGGAAGTTCCAGTGGTTAGATGTGATTGGCCTCGAGAAGCCTCAGCTGAAATGGGCCTCATCTCGCCTGGAGGGCAAAACCTCCTGGATTTTCTCGAGTTGCGGCAGGTGCTCTCGACTTACGACGGGGACCTCAGGGACCCGCTCTGGTGGCCTCAGGAAAGGCCAGTCCCCATGCGAGTTCCTCGGGGGCCTCTCGGGATTCCTCTCCCGTCGATGCCGGGGCCTAAGACCTTGTGTGGAGTCGGGGCCGGAACCTGAGGATTCCTCTCCAGTGCTGACATGGATCTTGGGGTACTTCTGGAGTCTCCCCAGGGGAGTCAGTCCTCGTCTCGAATGCGGGCATGCACTTGCGCTTTCCTCCAGAGCGGTAGCAGCAGTGTCACGCAGTCCGCCGCGTGGATCAAAGGATCTATGGTTTTCCCTCGAGTCTTTCCCACGAGGCTTTCCCACGAGGCTTTCCCACAGGGCTGTCCCACGTGCACACGAGGTGGGAGTCGATCCTCGGCTTGAACGTCAAGGCAGTGCAGGGAAAACAGGTTACTCTGGAATGGACTGACACATCTGGGGGACTCTTGGAATGGTGGCACGACCCTGGAGTTCCTCTCGCCTTTCCTGTGGAGAGCGCCTCCTCTTGAGATGCGACGGGAACGCCGGGAATTCTTTCCCTACGAAACAGGGAAAGGATCCCTCATCTCGAGCTAGGAGGCGGAAACGGGGCTCCCCTGGATGTGTGCGGGACCCACGTGCTTCCTCTCGAGTGGAGATGGGTATGTCGGGGAACTTCTTGAGTTGCAGCAAGGGTGTGAAGGACCCTTTGGAAGTTCCAGTGGTTAGACGTTGTTAGCCTCGAGAAGCCTCAGCGGAAATGGGCCTCATCTCGCCTGGAGGGCAAAACCTCCTGGATTTTCTCGAGTTGCGGCAGGTGCTCTCGACTTACGACGGGGACCTCAGGGACCCGCTCTGGTGGCCTCAGGAAAGGCCAGTCCCCATGCGATTTCCTCGGGGGCCTCTCGAGATTCCTCTTCCGTCGATGCCGTGGCCTAAGACCTTGTGTGGAGTCGGGGCCGGAACCTGAGGATTCCTCTCCAGTGCTGACATGGATCTTGGGGTACTTCTGGAGTCTCCCCAGGGGAGTCAGTCCTCGTCTCGAATGCGGGCATGCACTTGCACTTTCCTCCAGAGCGGTAGCAGCAGTCTCACGCAGTCCGCCGTGTGGATCAAAGGATCTATGGTTTCCCTGGAGTCTTTCCCACGAGGCTTTCCCACGAGGCTTTCCCACAGGGCTGTCCCACGTGCACACGTGGTGGAGGTCGATCCTCGGCTTGAACGTCAAAGCAGTGCAGGGAAAACAGGTTCCTCTGGAATGGACTGACACATCTGGGGGACTCTTGGAATGGTGGCACGACCCTGGAGTTCCTCTCGCCTTTCCTGTGGAGAGCGCCTCCTCTTGAGATGCGACGGGAACGCCGGGAATTCTTTCCCTATGAAACAGGGAAAGGATCCCTCATCTCGAGCTAGGAGGCGGAAACGGGGCTCCCCTGGATGTGTGCGGGACCCACGTGCTTCCACTCGAGTGGAGATGGGTATCTCGGGGAACTTCTGGAGTTGCAGCAAGGGTGTGAAGGACCCTTTGGAAGTTCCAGTGGTTAGACGTGATTAGCCTCGAGAAGCATCAGCGAAAATGGGCCTCATCTCGCCTGGAGGGCAAAACCTCCTGGATTTTCTCGAGTTGCGGCAGGTGCTCTCGACTTACGACGGGGACCTCAGGGACCCGCTCTGGTGGCCTCAGGAAAGGCCAGTCCCCATGCGAGTTCCTCGGGGGCCTCTCGGGATTCCTCTCCCGTCGATGCCGGGGCCTAAGACCTTGTGTGGAGTCGTGGCCGGACCTGAGGATTCCTCTCCAGTGCTGACATGGATCTTGGGGTACTTCTGGAGTCTCCCCAGGATAGTCAGTCCTCGTCTCGAATGCGAGCATGCACTTGCGCTTTACTCCAGAGCGGTAGCAGCAGTGTCACGCAGTCCGCCGCGTGGATCAAAGGATCTATGGTTTTCCCTCGAGTCTTTCCCACGAGGCTTTCCCACGAGGCTTTCCCACAGGGCTGTCCCACGTGCACACGTGGTGGGAGTCGATCCTCGGCTTGAACGTCAAGGCAGTGCAGGGAAAACAGGTTCCTCTGGAATGGACTGACACATCTGGGGGACTCTTGGAATGGTGGCACGACCCTGGAGATCCTCTTGCCTTTCCTGTGGAGAGCGCCTCCTCTTGAGATGCGACGGGAACGCCGGGAATTCTTTCCCTACGAAACAGGGAAAGGATCCCTCATCTCGAGCAAGGAGGCGGAAACGGGGCTCCCCTGGATGTGTGCGGGACTCCACGTGCTTCCTCTCGAGTGGAGACGGGTATGTCGGGGAACTTCTTGAGTTGCAGCAATGGTGTGAAGGACCCTTTGGAAGTTCCAGTGGTTAGATGTGATTGGCCTCGAGAAGCCTCAGCTGAAATGGGCCTCATCTCGGCTGGAGGGCAAAACCTCCTGGATTTTCTCGAGTTGCGGCAGGTGCTCTCGACTTACGACGGGGACCTCAGGGACCCGCTCTGGTGGCCTCAGGAAAGGCCAGTCCCCATGCGAGTTCCTCGGGGGCCTCTCGGGATTCCTCTCCCGTCGATGCCGGGGCCTAAGACCTTGTGTGGAGTCGGGGCCGGAACCTGAGGATTCCTCTCCAGTGCTGATATGGATCTTGGGGTACTTCTGGAGTCTCCCCAGGGGAGTCAGTCCTCGTCTCGAATGCGGGCATGCACTTGTGCTTTCCTCCAGAGCGGTAGCAGCAGTGTCACGCAGTCCGCCGCGTGGATCAAAGGATCTATGGTTTTCCCTCGAGTCTTTCCTAGGAGGCTTTCCCACGAGGCTTTCCCACAGGGCTGTCCCACGTGCACACGAGGTGGGAGTCGATCCTCGGCTTGAACGTCAAGGCAGTGCAGGGAAAACAGGTTCCTCTGGAATGGACTGACACATCTGGGGGACTCTTGGAATGGTGGCACGACCCTGGAGTTCCTCTCGCCTTTCCTGTGGAGAGCGCCTCCTCTTGAGATGCGACGGGAACGCCGGGATTTCTTTCCCTACGAAACAGGGAAAGGATCCCTCATCTCGAGCTAGGAGGCGGAAACGGGGCTCCCCTGGATGTGTGCGGGACACCACGTGCTTCCTCTCGAGTGGAGACGGGTATGTCGGGGAACTTCTTGAGTTGCAGCAATGGTGTGAAGGACCCTTTGGAAGTTCCAGTGGTTAGATGTGATTGGCCTCGAGAAGCCTCAGCGGAAATGGGCCTCATCTCGCCTGGAGGGCAAAACCTCCTGGATTTTCTCGAGTTGCGGCAGGTGCTCTCGACTTACGACGGGGACCTAAGGGACCCGCTCTGGTGGCCTCAGGAAAGGCCAGTCCCCATGCGAGTTCCTCGGGGGCCTCTCGGGATTCCTCTCCCGTCGATGCCGGGGCCTAAGACCTTGTGTGGAGTCGGGGCCGAAACCTGAGGATTCCTCTCTAGTGCTGACATGGATCTTGGGGTACTTCTGGAGTCTCCCCAGGGGAGTCAGTCCTCGTCTCGAATGCGGGCATGCACTTGCGCTTTCCTCCAGAGCGGTAGCAGCAGTGTCACGCAGTCCGCCGCGTGGATCAAAGGATCTATGGTTTTCCCTCGAGTCTTTCCCACGAGGCTTTCCCACGAGGCTTTCCCACAGGGCTGTCCCACGTGCACACGTGGTGGGAGTCGATCCTCCGCTTGAACGTCAAGGCAGTGCAGGGAAAAAAGATTCCTCTGGAATGGACTGACACATCTGGGGGCTCTTGGAATGGTGGCATGACTGTGGAGTTCCTCTCGCCTTTCCTGTGGAGAGCGCCTCCTCTTGAGATGCGAGGGGAACGCCGGGAATTCTTTCCCTACGAAACAGGGAAAGGATCCCTCATCTCGAGCTAGGAGGCTGAAACGGGGCTCCCCTGGATGTGTGCGGGACACCACGTGCTTCCTCTCGAGTGCAGACGGGTATGTCGGGGAACTTCTTGAGTTGCAGCAAGGGTGTGAAGGACCCTTTGGATGTTCCAGTGGTTAGATGTGATTGGCCTCGAGAAGCCTCAGCGGAAATGGGCCTCATCTCGCCTGGAGGTGAAAACCTCCTGGATTTTCTCGAGTTGCGGCAGGTGCTCTCGACTTACGACGGGGACCTCAGGGACCCGCTCTGGTGGCCTCAGGAAAGGCCCGTCCCCATGCGAGTTCCTCGGGGGCCTCTCGGGATTCCTCTCCCGTCGATGCCAGGGCCTAAGACCTTGTGTGCAGTCGGGGCCGGAACCTGAGGATTCCTCTCCAGTGCTGACATGGATCTTGGGGTACTTCTGGAGTCTCCCCAGGGGAGTCAGTCCCCGTCTCGAATGCGGGCATGCACTTGCGCTTTCCTCCAGAGCGGTAGCAGCAGTGTCACGCAGTCCGCCGCGTGGATCAAAGGATCTATGGTTTTCCCTGGAGTCTTTCCCACGAGGCTTTCCCACGAGGCTTTCCCACAGGGCTGTCCCACGTGCACACGTGGTGGGAGTCGATCCTCGGCTTGAACGTCAAGGCAGTGCAGGGAAAACAGGTTCCTCTGGAATGGACTGACACATCTGGGGGACTCTTGGAATGGTGGCACGACCCTGGAGTTCCTCTCGCCTTTCCTGTGGAGAGCGCCTCCTCTTGAGATGCGACGGGAACGCCGGGAATTCTTTCCCTACGAAACAGGGAAAGGATCCCTCTTCTCGAGATACGAGGCGGAAACGGGGCTCCCCTGGATGTGTGCGGGACCCCACGTGCTTCCTCTCGAGTGGAGACGGGTATGTCGGGGAACTTCTTGAGTTGCAGCAATGGTGTGAAGGACCATTTGGAAGTTCCAGTGGTTAGATGTGATTGGCCTCGAGAAGCCTCAGCGGAAATGGGCCTCATCTCGCCTGGAGGGCAAAACCTCCTGGATTTTCTCGAGTTGCGGCAGGTGCTCTCGACTTACGACGGGGACCTCAGGGACCCGCTCTGGTGGCCTCAGGAAAGGCCAGTCCCCATGCGAGTTCCTCGGGGGCCTCTCGGGATTCCTCTCCCGTCGATGCCTGGGCCTAAGACCTTGTGTGGAGTCGGGGCCGGAACCTGAGGATTCCTCTCCAGTGCTGACATGGATCTTGGGGTACTTCTGGAGTCTCCCCAGGGGAGTCAGTCCTCGTCTCGAATGCGGGCATGCACTTGCGCTTTCCTCCAGAGCGGTAGCAGCAGTGTCACGCAGTCCGCCGCGTGGATCAAAGGATCTATGTTTTTCTCTCGAGTCTTTCCCACGAGGCTTTCCCACGAGGCTTTCCCACAGTGCTGTCCCACGTGCACACGTGGTGGGAGTCGATCCTCGGCTTGAACGTCAAGGCAGTGCAGGGAAAACAGGTTCCTCTGGAATGGACTGACACATCTGGGGGACTCTTGGAATGGTGGCACGACCCTGGAGTTCCTCTCGCCTTTCCTGTGGAGAGCGCCTCCTCTTGACATGCGACTTGAACGCCGGGAATTCTTTCCCTACGAAACAGGGAAAGGATCCCTCATCTCGAGCTAGGAGGCGGAAACGGGGCTCCGCTGGATGTGTGCGGGACCCACGTGCTTCCTCTCGAGTGGAGATGGGTATGTCGGGGAACTTCTTGAGTTGCAGCAAGGGTGTGAAGGACCCTTTGAAAGTTCCAGTGGTTAGACGTGATTAGCCTCGAGAAGCCTCAGCGGAAATGGGCCTCATCTCGCCTGGAGGGCAAAACCTCCTGGATTTTCTCGAGTTGCGGCAGGTGCTCTCGACTTACGACGGGGACCTCAGGGACCCGCTCTGGTGGCCTCAGGAAAGGCCAGTCCCCATGCGATTTCCTCGGGGGCCTCTCGAGATTCCTCTTCCGTCGATGCCGTGGCCTAAGACCTTGTGTGGAGTCGGGGCCGGAACCTGAGGATTCCTCTCCAGTGCTGACATGGATCTTGGGGTACTTCTGGAGTCTCCCCAGGGGAGTCAGTCCTCGTCTCGAATGCGGGCATGCACTTGCGCTTTCCTCCAGAGCGGTAGCAGCAGTGTCACGCAGTCGGCCGCGTGGATCAAAGGATCTATGGTTTTCCCTGGAGTCTTTCCCACGAGGCTTTCCCACAGGGCTGTCCCACGTGCACACGTGGTGGGAGTCGATCCTCGGCTTGAACGTCAAAGCAGTGCAGGGAAAACAGGTTCCTCTGGAATGGACTGACACATCTGGGGGACTCTTGGAATGGTGGCACGACCATGGAGTTCCTCTCGCCTTTCCTGTGGAGAGCGCCTCCTCTTGAGATGCGACGGGAACGCCGGGACTCTTTCCCTATGAAACAGGGAAAGGATCCCTCATCTCGAGCTAGGAGGCGGAAACGGGGCTCCCCTGGATGTGTGCGGGACCCACGTGCTTCCACTCGAGTGGAGATGGGTATCTCCGGGAACTTCTGGATTTGCAGCAAGGGTGTGAAGGACCCTTTGGAAGTTCCAATGGTTAGACGTGATTAGCCTCGAGAAGCCTCAGCGAAAATGGGCCTCATCTCGCCTGGAGGGCAAAACCTCCTGGATTTTCTCGAGTTGCGGCAGGTGCTCTCGACTTACGTCGGGGACCTCAGGGACCCGCTCTGGTGGCCTCAGGAAAGGCCAGTCCCCATGCGAGTTCCTCGGGGGCCTCTCGGGATTCCTCTCCCGTCGATGCCGGGGCCTAAGACCTTGTGTGGAGGCGGGGCCGGAACCTGAGGATTCCTCTCCAGTGCTGACATGGATTTTGGGGTACTTCTGGAGTCTCCCCAGGATAGTCAGTCCTCGTCTCGAATGCGAGCATGCACTTGCGCTTTACTCCAGAGCGGTAGCAGCAGTGTCACGCAGTCCGCCGCGTGGATCAAAGGATGTATGGTTTTCCCTCGAGTCTTTCCACGAGGCTTTCCCACGAGGCTTTCCCACAGGGCTGTCCCACGTGCACACGTGGTGGGAGTCGATCCTCGGCTTGAACGTCAAGGCAGTGCAGGGAAAACAGGTTCCTGTGGAATGGACTGACACATCTGGGGGACTCTTGGAATGGTGGCACGACCCTGGAGATCCTCTTGCCTTTCCTGTGGAGAGCGCCTCCTCTTGAGATGCGACGGGAACGTCGGGAATTCTTTCCCTACGAAACAGGGAAAGGATCCCTCATCTCGAGCAAGGAGGCGGAAACGGGGCTCCCCTGGATGTGTGCGGGACCCCACGTGCTTCCTCTCGAGTGGAGACGGGTATGTCGGGGAACTTCTTGAGTTGCAGCAATGGTGTGAAGGACCCTTTGGAAGTTCCAGTGGTTAGATGTGATTGGCCTCGAGAAGCCTCAGCTGAAATGGGCCTCATCTCGCCTGGAGGGCAAAACCTCCTGGATTTTCTCGAGTTGCGGCAGGTGCTCTCGACTTACGACGGGGACCTCAGGGACCCGCTCTGGTGGCCTCAGGAAAGGCCAGTCCCCATGCGAGTTCCTCGGGGGCCTCTCGGGATTCCTCTCCCGTCGATGCCGGGGCCTAAGACCTTGTGTGGAGTCGGGGCCGGAACCTGAGGATTCCTCTCCAGTGCTGACATGGATCTTGGGGTACTTCTGGAGTCTCCCCGGGGAGTCAGTCCTCGTCTCGAATGCGGGCATGCACTTGCGCTTTCCTCCAGAGCGGTAGCAGCAGTGTCACGCAGTCCGCCGCGTGGATCAAAGGATCTATGGTTTTCCCTCGAGTCTTTCCCACGAGGCTTTCCCACGAGGCTTTCCCACAGGGCTGTTCCACGTGCACACGAGGTGGGAGTCGATCCTCGGCTTGAACGTCAAGGCAGTGCAGGGAAAACAGGTTCCTCTGGAATGGACTGACACATCTGGGGGACTCTTGGAATGGTGGCACGACCCTGGAGTTCCTCTCGCCTTTCCTGTGGAGAGCGCCTCCTCTTGAGATGCGACGGGAACGCCGGGATTTCTTTCCCTACGAAAACGGGAAAGGATCCCTCATCTCGAGCTAGGAGGCGGAAACGGGGCTCCCCTGGATGTGTGCGGGACACCACGTGCTTCCTCTCGAGTGGAGACGGGTATGTCGGGGAACTTCTTGAGTTGCAGCAATGGTGTGAAGGACCCTTTGGAAGTTCCAGTGGTTAGATGTCATTGGCCTCGAGAAGCCTCAGCGGAAATGGGACTCATCTCGCCTGGAGGGCAAAACCTCCTGGATTTTCTCGAGTTGCGGCAGGTGCTCTCGACTTACGACGGGGACCTCAGGGACCCGCTCTGGTGGCCTCAGGAAAGGCCAGTCCCCATGCGAGTTCCTCGGGGGCCTCTCGGGATTCCTCTCCCGTCGATGCCGGGGCCTAAGACCTTGTGTGGAGTCGGGGCCGGAACCTGAGGATTCCTCTCCAGTGCTGACATGGATCTTGGGGTACTTCTGGAGTCTCCCCAGGGGAGTCAGTCCTCGTCTCGAATGCGGGCATGCACTTGCGCTTTCCTCCAGAGCGGTAGCAGCAGTGTCACGCAGTCCGCCGCGTGGATCAAAGGATCTATGGTTTTCCCTCGAGTCTTTCCCTCGAGGCTTTCCCACGAGGCTTTCCCACAGGGCTGTCCCACGTGCACACGTGGTGGGAGTCGATCCTCGGCTTGAACGTCAAGGCAGTGCAGGGAAAACAGGTTCCTCTGGAATGGACTGACACATCTGGGGGACTCTTGGAATGGTGGCACGACCCTGGAGTTCCTCTCGCCTTTCCTGTGGAGAGCGCCTCCTCTTGAGATGCGACGGGAACGCCGGGAATTCTTTCCCTACGAAACAGGGAAAGGATCCCTCTTCTCGAGCTACGAGGCGGAAACGGGGCTCCCCTGGATGTGTGCGGGACATCACGTGCTTCCTCTCGAGTGGAGACGGGTATGTCGGGGAACTTCTTGAGTTGCAGCAATGGTGTGAAGGACCCTTTGGAAGTTCCAGTGGTTAGATGTGATTGGCCTCGAGAAGCCTCAGCGGAAATGGGCCTCATCTCGCCTGGAGGGCAAAACTTCCTGGATTTTCTCGAGTTGCGGCAGGTGCTCTCGACTTATGACGGGGACCTCAGGGACCCGCTCTGGTGGCCTCAGGAAAGGCCAGTCCCCATGCGAGTTCCTCGGGGGCCTCTCGGGATTCCTCTCCCGTCGATGCCGGGGCCTAAGACCTTGTGTGGAGTCGGGGCCGGAACCTGAGGATTCCTCTCCAGTGTTGACATGGATCTTGGGGTACTTCTGGAGTCTCCCCAGGGGAGTCAGTCCTCGTCTCGAATGCGGGCATGCACTTTCGCTTTCCTCCAGAGCGGTAGCAGCAGTGTCACGCAGTCCGCCGCGTGGATCAAAGGATCTATGATTATCCCTCAGTCTTTCCCACGAGGCTTTCACGCGAGGCTTTCCCACAGGGCTGTCCCACGTGCACACGTGGTGGGAGTCGATCCTCGGCTTGAACGTCAAGGCAGTGCAGGGAAAACAGGTTCCTCTGGAATCGACTGACACATCTGGGGGACTCTTGGAATGGTGTCATGACCCTGGAGTTCCTCTCGCCTTTCCTGTGGAGAGCGCCTCCTCTTGAGATGCGACGGGAACGCCGGGAATTCTTTCCCTACGAAACAGGGAAAGGATCCCTCATCTCGAGCTAGGAGGCGGAAACGGGGCTCCCATGGATGTGTGCGGGACCCACGTGCTTCCTCTCGAGTGGAGACGGGTATGTCGGGGAACTTCTTGAGTTGCAGCAATGGTGTGAAGGACCCTTTGGAAGTTCCAGTGGTTAGACGTGATTAGCCTCGAGAAGCCTCAGCGGAAATGGGCCTCATCTCGCCTGGAGGGCAAAACCTCCTGGATTTTCTCGAGTTGCGGCAGGTGCTCTCGACTTACGACGGGGACCTCAGGGACCAGCTCTGGTGGCCTCAGGAAAGGCCAGTCCCCATGCGAGTTCCTCGGGGGCCTCTCGGGATTCCTCTCCCGTCGATGCGGAGCCTAAGACCTTGTGTGGAGTCGGGGCCGGAACCTGAGGATTCCTCTCCATTGCTGACATGGATCTTGGGGTACTTCTGGAGTCTCCCCAGGGGAGTCAGTCCTCGTCTCGAATGCGGGCATGCACTTGCGCTTTCCTCCAGAGCGGTAGCAGCAGTGTCACGCAGTCCGCCGCGTGGATCAAAGGATCTATGGTTTTCCCTCGAGTCTTTCCCACGAGGCTTTCCCACGAGGCTTTCCCACAGGGCTGTCCCACGTGCACACGTGGTGGGAGTCGATCCTCGGCTTGAACGTCAAGGCAGTGCAGGGAAAAAAGGTTCCTCTGGAATGGACTGACACATCTGGGGGCTCTTGGAATGGTGGCATGACCGTGGAGTTCCTCTCGCCTTTCCTGTGGAGAGCGCCTCCTCTTGAGATGCGACGGGAACGCCGGGAATTCTTTCCCTACGAAACAGGGAAAGGATCCCTCATCTCGAGCTAGGAGGCTGAAACGGGGCTCCCCTGGATGTGTGCGGGACACCACGTGCTTCCTCTCGAGTGCAGACGGGTATGTCGGGGAACTTCTTGAGTTGCAGCTAGGGTGTGAAGGACCCTTTGGATGTTCCAGTGGTTAGATGTGATTGGCCTCGAGAAGCCTCAGCGGAAATGGGCCTCATCTCGCCTGGAGGTGAAAACCTCCTGGATTTTCTCGAGTTGCGGCAGGTGCTCTCGACTTACGACGGGGACCTCAGGGACCCGCTCTGGTGGCCTCAGGAAAGGCCCGTCCCCATGCGAGTTCCTCGGGTGCCTCTCGGGATTCCTCTCCCGTCGATGCCAGTGCCTAAGACCTTGTGTGGAGTCGGGGCCGGAACCTGAGGATTCCTCTCCAGTGCTGACATGGATCTTGGGGTACTTCTGGAGTCTCCCCAGGGGAGTCAGTCCTCGTCTCGAATGCGGGCATGCACTTGCGCTTTCCTCCAGAGCGGTAGCAGCAGTGTCACGCAGTCCGCCGCGTGGATCAAAGGATCTATGGTTTTCCCTGGAGTCTTTCCCACGAGGCTTTCCCACGAGGCTTTCCCACAGGGCTGTCCCACGTGCACACGTGGTGGGAGTCGATCCTCGGCTTGAACGTCAAAGCAGTGCAGGGAAAACAGGTTCCTCTGGAATGGACTGACACATCTGGGGGACTCTTGGAATGGTGGCACGACCATGGAGTTCCTCTCGCCTTTCCTGTGGAGAGCGCCTCCTCTTGAGATGCGACGGGAACGCCGGGAATTCTTTCCCTATGAAACAGGGAAAGGATCCCTCATCTCGAGCTAGGAGGCGGAAACGGGGCTCCCCTGGATGTGTGCGGGACCCACGTGCTTCCACTCGAGTGGAGATGGGTATCTCCGGGAACTTCTGGAGTTGCAGCAAGGGTGTGAAGGACCCTTTGGAAGTTCCAATGGTTAGACGTGATTAGCCTCGAGAAGCCTCAGCGAAAATGGGCCTCATCTCGCCTGGAGAGCAAAACCTCCTGGATTTTCTCGAGTTGCGGCAGGTGCTCTCGACTTACGACGGGGACCTCAGGGACCCGCTCTGGTGGCCTCAGGAAAGGCCAGTCCCCATGCGAGTTCCTCGGGGGCCTCTCGGGATTCCTCTCCAGTCGATGCCGGGGCCTAAGACCTTGTGTGGAGGCGGGGCCGGAACCTGAGGATTCCTCTCCAGTGCTGACATGGATTTTGGGGTACTTCTGGAGTCTCCCCAGGATAGTCAGTCCTCGTCTCGAATGCGAGCATGCACTTGCGCTTTACTCCAGAGCGGTAGCAGCAGTGTCACGCAGTCCGCCGCGTGGATCAAAGGATGTATGGTTTTCCCTCGAGTCTTTCCCACGAGGCTTTCCCACGAGGCTTTCCCACAGGGCTGTCCCACGTGCACACGTGGTGGGAGTCGATCCTCGGCTTGAACGTCAAGGCAGTGCAGGGAAAACAGGTTCCTCTGGAATGGACTGACACATCTGGGGGTCTCTTGGAATGTTGGCACGACCCTGGAGATCCTCTTGCCTTTCCTGTGGAGAGCGACTCCTCTTGAGATGCGACGGGAACGCCGGGAATTCTTTCCCTACGAAACAGGGAAAGGATCCCTCATCTCGAGCAAGGAGGCGGAAACGGGGCTCCCCTGGATGTGTGCGGGACCCCACGTGCTTCCTCTCGAGTGGAGACGGGTATGTCGGGGAACTTCTTGAGTTGCAGCAATGGTGTGAAGGACCCTTTGGAAGTTCCAGTGGTTAGATGTGATTGGCCTCGAGAAGCCTCAGCTGAAATGGGCCTCATCTCGCCTGGAGGGCAAAACCTCCTGGATTTTCTCGAGTTGCGGCAGGTGCTCTCGACTTACGACGGGGACCTCAGGGACCCGCTCTGGTGGCCTCAGGAAAGGCCAGTCCCCATGCGAGTTCCTCGGGGGCCTCTCGGGATTCCTCTCCCGTCGATGCCGGGGCCTAAGACCTTGTGTGGAGTCGGGGCCGGAACCTGAGGATTCCTCTCCAGTGCTGACATGGATCTTGGGGTACTTCTGGAGTCTCCCCAGGGGAGTCAGTCCTCGTCTCGAATGCGGGCATGCACTTGCGCTTTCCTCCAGAGCGGTAGCAGCAGTGTCACGCAGTCCGCCGCGTGGATCAAAGGATCTATGGTTTTCCCTCGAGTCTTTCCCACGAGGCTTTCCCACGAGGCTTTCCCACAGGGCTGTCCCACGTGCACACGAGGTGGGAGTCGATCCTCGGCTTGAACGTCAAGGCAGTGCAGGGAAAACAGGTTCCTCTGGAATGGACTGACACATCTGGGGGACTCTTGGAATGGTGGCACGACCCTGGAGTTCCTCTCGCCTTTCCTGTGGAGAGCGCCTCCTCTTGAGATGCGACGGGAACGCCGGGATTTCTTTCCCTACGAAACAGGGAAAGGATCCCTCATCTCGAGCTAGGAGGCGGAAACGGGGCTCCCCTGGATGTGTGCGGGACACCACGTGCTTCCTCTCGAGTGGAGACGGGTATGTCGGGGAACTTCTTGAGTTGCAGCAATGGTGTGAAGGACCCTTTGGAAGTTCCAGTGGTTAGATGTGATTGGCCTCGAGAAGCCTCAGCGGAAATGGGACTCATCTCGCCTGGAGGGCAAAACCTCCTGGATTTTCTCGAGTTGCGTCAGGTGCTCTCGACTTACGACGGGGACCTCAGGGACCCGCTCTGGTGGCCTCAGGAAAGGCCAGTCCCCATGCGAGTTCCTCGGGGGCCTCTCGGGATTCCTCTCCCGTCGATGCCGGGGCCTAAGACCTTGTGTGGAGTCGGGGCCGGAACCTGAGGATTCCTCTCCAGTGCTGACATGGATCTTGGGGTACTTCTGGAGTCTCCCCAGGGGAGTCAGTCCTCGTCTCGTTTGCGGGCATGCACTTGCGCTTTCCTCCAGAGCGGTAGCAGCAGTGTCACGCAGTCCACCGCGTGGATCAAAGGATCTATGGTTTTCCCTCGAGTCTTTCCCTCGAGGCTTTCCCACGAGGCTTTCCCACAGGGCTGTCCCACGTGCACACGTGGTGGGAGTCGATCCTCGGCTTGAACGTCAAGGCAGTGCAGGGAAAACAGGTTCCTCTGGAATGGACTGACACATCTGGGGGACTCTTGGAATGGTGGCACGACCCTGGAGTTCCTCTCGCCTTTCCTGTGGAGAGCGCCTCCTCTTGAGATGCGACGGGAACGCCGGGAATTCTTTCCCTTCGAAACAGGGAAAGGATCCCTCTTCTCGAGCTACGAGGCGGAAACGGGGCTCCCCTGGATGTGTGCGGGACATCACGTGCTTCCTCTCGAGTGGAGACGGGTATGTCGGGGAACTTCTTGAGTTGCAGCAATGGTGTGAAGGACCCTTTGGAAGTTCCAGTGGTTAGATGTGATTGGCCTCGAGAAGCCTCAGCGGAAATGGGCCTCATCTCGCCTGGAGGGCAAAACTTCCTGGATTTTCTCGAGTTGCGGCAGGTGCTCTCGACTTATGACGGGGACCTCAGGGACCCGCTCTGGTGGCCTCAGGAAAGGCCAGTCCCCATGCGAGTTCCTCGGGGGCCTCTCGGGATTCCTCTCCCGTCGATGCCGGGGCCGAAGACCTTGTGTGGAGTCGGGGCCGGAACCTGAGGATTCCTCTCCAGTGTTGACATGGATCTTGGGGTACTTCTGGAGTCTCCCCAGGGGAGTCAGTCCTCGTCTCGAATGCGGGCATGCACTTTCGCTTTCCTCCAGAGCGGTAGCAGCAGTGTCACGCAGTCCGCCGCGTGGATCAAAGGATCTATGATTTTCCCTCAGTCTTTCCCACGAGGCTTTCACGCGAGGCTTTCCCACAGGGCTGTCCCACGTGCACACGTGGTGGGAGTCGATCCTCGGCTTGAACGTCAAGGCAGTGCAGGGAAAACAGGTTCCTCTGGAATGGACTGACACATCTGGGGGACTCTTGGAATGGTGGCACGACCATGGAGTTCCTCTCGCCTTTCCTGTGGAGAGCGCCTCCTCTTGAGATGCGACGGGAACGCCGGGAATTCTTTCCCTATGAAACAGGGAAAGGATCCCTCATCTCGAGCTAGGAGGCGGAAACGGGGCTCCCCTGGATGTGTGCGGGACCCACGTGCTTCCACTCGAGTGGAGATGGGTATCTCCGGGAACTTCTGGAGTTGCAGCAAGGGTGTGAAGGACCCTTTGGAAGTTCCAATGGTTAGACGTGATTAGCCTCGAGAAGCCTCAGCGAAAATGGGCCTCATCTCGCCTGGAGAGCAAAACCTCCTGGATTTTCTCGAGTTGCGGCAGGTGCTCTCGACTTACGACGGGGACCTCAGGGACCCGCTCTGGTGGCCTCAGGAAAGGCCAGTCCCCATGCGAGTTCCTCGGGGGCCTCTCGGGATTCCTCTCCAGTCGATGCCGGGGCCTAAGACCTTGTGTGGAGGCGGGGCCGGAACCTGAGGATTCCTCTCCAGTGCTGACATGGATTTTGGGGTACTTCTGGAGTCTCCCCAGGATAGTCAGTCCTCGTCTCGAATGCGAGCATGCACTTGCGCTTTACTCCAGAGCGGTAGCAGCAGTGTCACGCAGTCCGCCGCGTGGATCAAAGGATGTATGGTTTTCCCTCGAGTCTTTCCCACGAGGCTTTCCCACGAGGCTTTCCCACAGGGCTGTCCCACGTGCACACGTGGTGGGAGTCGATCCTCGGCTTGAACGTCAAGGCAGTGCAGGGAAAACAGGTTCCTCTGGAATGGACTGACACATCTGGGGGTCTCTTGGAATGTTGGCACGACCCTGGAGATCCTCTTGCCTTTCCTGTGGAGAGCGACTCCTCTTGAGATGCGACGGGAACGCCGGGAATTCTTTCCCTACGAAACAGGGAAAGGATCCCTCATCTCGAGCAAGGAGGCGGAAACGGGGCTCCCCTGGATGTGTGCGGGACCCCACGTGCTTCCTCTCGAGTGGAGACGGGTATGTCGGGGAACTTCTTGAGTTGCAGCAATGGTGTGAAGGACCCTTTGGAAGTTCCAGTGGTTAGATGTGATTGGCCTCGAGAAGCCTCAGCTGAAATGGGCCTCATCTCGCCTGGAGGGCAAAACCTCCTGGATTTTCTCGAGTTGCGGCAGGTGCTCTCGACTTACGACGGGGACCTCAGGGACCCGCTCTGGTGGCCTCAGGAAAGGCCAGTCCCCATGCGAGTTCCTCGGGGGCCTCTCGGGATTCCTCTCCCGTCGATGCCGGGGCCTAAGACCTTGTGTGGAGTCGGGGCCGGAACCTGAGGATTCCTCTCCAGTGCTGACATGGATCTTGGGGTACTTCTGGAGTCTCCCCAGGGGAGTCAGTCCTCGTCTCGAATGCGGGCATGCACTTGCGCTTTCCTCCAGAGCGGTAGCAGCAGTGTCACGCAGTCCGCCCCGTGGATCAAAGGATCTATGGTTTTCCCTCGAGTCTTTCCCACGAGGCTTTCCCACGAGGCTTTCCCACAGGGCTGTCCCACGTGCACACGAGGTGGGAGTCGATCCTCGGCTTGAACGTCAAGGCAGTGCAGGGAAAACAGGTTCCTCTGGAATGGACTGACACATCTGGGGGACTCTTGGAATGGTGGCACGACCCTGGAGTTCCTCTCGCCTTTCCTGTGGAGAGCGCCTCCTCTTGAGATGCGACGGGAACGCCGGGATTTCTTTCCCTACGAAACAGGGAAAGGATCCCTCATCTCGAGCTAGGAGGCGGAAACGGGGCTCCCCTGGATGTGTGCGGGACACCACGTGCTTCCTCTCGAGTGGAGACGGGTATGTCGGGGAACTTCTTGAGTTGCAGCAATGGTGTGAAGGACCCTTTGGAAGTTCCAGTGGTTAGATGTGATTGGCCTCGAGAAGCCTCAGCGGAAATGGGACTCATCTCGCCTGGAGGGCAAAACCTCCTGGATTTTCTCGAGTTGCGTCAGGTGCTCTCGACTTACGACGGGGACCTCAGGGACCCGCTCTGGTGGCCTCAGGAAAGGCCAGTCCCCATGCGAGTTCCTCGGGGGCCTCTCGGGATTCCTCTCCCGTCGATGCCGGGGCCTAAGACCTTGTGTGGAGTCGGGGCCGGAACCTGAGGATTCCTCTCCAGTGCTGACATGGATCTTGGGGTACTTCTGGAGTCTCCCCAGGGGAGTCAGTCCTCGTCTCGTTTGCGGGCATGCACTTGCGCTTTCCTCCAGAGCGGTAGCAGCAGTGTCACGCAGTCCACCGCGTGGATCAAAGGATCTATGGTTTTCCCTCGAGTCTTTCCCTCGAGGCTTTCCCACGAGGCTTTCCCACAGGGCTGTCCCACGTGCACACGTGGTGGGAGTCGATCCTCCGCTTGAACGTCAAGGCAGTGCAGGGAAAAAAGGTTCCTCTGGAATGGACTGACACATCTGGGGGCTCTTGGAATGGTGGCATGACTGTGGAGTTCCTCTCGCCTTTCCTGTGGAGAGCGCCTCCTCTTGAGATGCGACGGGAACGCCGGGAATTCTTTCCCTACGAAACAGGGAAAGGATCCCTCATCTCGAGCTAGGAGGCTGAAACGGGGCTCCCCTGGATGTGTGCGGGACCCCACGTGCTTCCTCTCGAGTGGAGACGGGTATGTCGGGGAACTTCTGGAGTTGCAGCAAGGGTGTGAAGGACCCTTTGGAAGTTCCAGTGGTTAGACGTGATTGGCCTCGAGAAGCCTCAGCGGAAATGGGCCTCATCTCGCCTGGAGGTGAAAACCTCCTGGATTTTCTCGAGTTGCGGCAGGTGCTCTCGACTTACGACGGGGACCTCAGGGACCCGCTCTGGTGGCCTCAGGAAAGGCCCGTCCCCATGCGAGTTCCTCGGGGGCCTCTCGGGATTCCTCTCCCGTCGATGCCAGGGCCTAAGACCTTGTGTGGAGTCGGGGCCGGAACCTGAGGATTCCTCTCCAGTGCTGACATGGATCTTGGGGTACTTCTGGAGTCTCCCCAGGGGAGTCAGTCCCCGTCTCGAATGCGGGCATGCACTTGCGCTTTCCTCCAGAGCGGTAGCAGCAGTGTCACGCAGTCCGCCGCGTGGATCAAAGGATCTATGGTTTTCCCTGGAGTCTTTCCCACGAGGCTTTCCCACGAGGCTTTCCCACAGGGCTGTCCCACGTGCACACGTGGTGGGAGTCGATCCTCGGCTTGAACGTCAAGGCAGTGCAGGGAAAACAGGTTCCTCTGGAATGGACTGACACATCTGGGGGACTCTTGGAATGGTGGCACGACCCTGGAGTTCCTCTCGCCTTTCCTGTGGAGAGCGCCTCCTCTTGAGATGCGACGGGAACGCCGGGAATTCTTTCCCTACGAAACAGGGAAAGGATCCCTCTTCTCGAGATACGAGGCGGAAACGGGGCTCCCCTGGATGTGTGCGGGACCCCACGTGCTTCCTCTCGAGTGGAGACGGGTATGTCGGGGAACTTCTTGAGTTGCAGCAATGGTGTGAAGGACCATTTGGAAGTTCCAGTGGTTAGATGTGATTGGCCTCGAGAAGCCTCAGCGGAAATGGGCCTCATCTCGCCTGGAGGGCAAAACCTCCTGGATTTTCTCGAGTTGCGGCAGGTGCTCTCGACTTACGACGGGGACCTCAGGGACCCGCTCTGGTGGCCTCAGGAAAGGCCAGTCCCCATGCGAGTTCCTCGGGGGCCTCTCGGGATTCCTCTCCCGTCGATGCCTGGGCCTAAGACCTTGTGTGGAGTCGGGGCCGGAACCTGAGGATTCCTCTCCAGTGCTGACATGGATCTTGGGGTACTTCTGGAGTCTCCCCAGGGGAGTCAGTCCTCGTCTCGAATGCGGGCATGCACTTGCGCTTTCCTCCAGAGCGGTAGCAGCAGTGTCACGCAGTCCGCCGCGTGGATCAAAGGATCTATGTTTTTCTCTCGAGTCTTTCCCACGAGGCTTTCCCACGAGGCTTTCCCACAGGGCTGTCCCACGTGCACACGTGGTGGGAGTCGATCCTCGGCTTGAACGTCAAGGCAGTGCAGGGAAAACAGGTTCCTCTGGAATGGACTGACACATCTGGGGGACTCTTGGAATGGTGGCACGACCCTGGAGTTCCTCTCGCCTTTCCTGTGGAGAGCGCCTCCTCTTGACATGCGACTTGAACGCCGGGAATTCTTTCCCTACGAAACAGGGAAAGGATCCCTCATCTCGAGCTAGGAGGCGGAAACGGGGCTCCGCTGGATGTGTGCGGGACCCACGTGCTTCCTCTCGAGTGGAGATGGGTATGTCGGGGAACTTCTTGAGTTGCAGCAAGGGTGTGAAGGACCCTTTGGAAGTTCCAGTGGTTAGACGTGATTAGCCTCGAGAAGCCTCAGCGGAAATGGGCCTCATCTCGCCTGGAGGGCAAAACCTCCTGGATTTTCTCGAGTTGCGGCAGGTGCTCTCGACTTACGACGGGGACCTCAGGGACCCGCTCTGGTGGCCTCAGGAAAGGCCATTCCCCATGCGATTTCCTCGGGGGCCTCTCGAGATTCCTCTTCCGTCGATGCCGTGGCCTAAGACCTTGTGTGGAGTCGGGGCCGGAACCTGAGGATTCCTCTCCAGTGCTGACATGGATCTTGGGGTACTTCTGGAGTCTCCCCAGGGGAGTCAGTCCTCGTCTCGAATGCGGGCATGCACTTGCGCTTTCCTCCAGAGCGGTAGCAGCAGTGTCACGCAGTCGGCCGCGTGGATCAAAGGATCTATGGTTTTCCCTGGAGTCTTTCCCACGAGGCTTTCCCACAGGGCTGTCCCACGTGCACACGTGGTGGGAGTCGATCCTCGGCTTGAACGTCAAAGCAGTGCAGGGAAAACAGGTTCCTCTGGAATGGACTGACACATCTGGGGGACTCTTGGAATGGTGGCACGACCATGGAGTTCCTCACGCCTTTCCTGTGGAGAGCGCCTCCTCTTGAGATGCGACGGGAACGCCGGGAATTCTTTCCCTATGAAACAGGGAAAGGATCCCTCATCTCGAGCTAGGAGGCGGAAACGGGGCTCCCCTGGATGTGTGCGGGACCCACGTGCTTCCACTCGAGTGGAGATGGGTATCTCCGGGAACTTCTGGATTTGCAGCAAGGGTGTGAAGGACCCTTTGGAAGTTCCAATGGTTAGACGTGATTAGCCTCGAGAAGCCTCAGCGAAAATGGGCCTCATCTCGCCTGGAGGGCAAAACCTCCTGGATTTTCTCGAGTTGCGGCAGGTGCTCTCGACTTACGACGGGGACCTCAGGGAACCGCTCTGGTGGCCTCAGGAAAGGCCAGTCCCCATGCGAGTTCCTCGGGGGCCTCTCGGGATTCCTCTCCCGTCGATGCCGGGGCCTAAGACCTTGTGTGGAGTCGGGGCCGGAACCTGAGGATTCCTCTCCAGTGCTGACATGGATCTTGGGGTACTTCTGGATTCTCCCCGGGGAGTCAGTCCTCGTCTCGAATGCGGGCATGCACTTGCGCTTTACTCCAGAGCGGTAGCAGCAGTGTCACGCAGTCCGCCGCGTGGATCAAAGGATCTATGGTTTTCCCTCGAGTCTTTCCCACGAGGCTTTCCCACGAGGCTTTCCCACAGGGCTGTTCCACGTGCACACGAGGTGGGAGTCGATCCTCGGCTTGAACGTCAAGGCAGTGCAGGGAAAACAGGTTCCTCTGGAATGGACTGACACATCTGGGGGACTCTTGGAATGGTGGCACGACCCTGGAGTTCCTCTCGCCTTTCCTGTGGAGAGCGCCTCCTCTTGAGATGCGACGGGAACGCCGGGATTTCTTTCCCTACGAAACCGGGAAAGGATCCCTCATCTCGAGCTAGGAGGCGGAAACGGGGCTCCCCTGGATGTGTGCGGGACACCACGTGCTTCCTCTCGAGTGGAGACGGGTATGTCGGGGAACTTCTTGAGTTGCAGCAATGGTGTGAAGGACCCTTTGGAAGTTCCAGTGGTTAGATGTCATTGGCCTCGAGAAGCCTCAGCGGAAATGGGACTCATCTCGCCTGGAGGGCAAAACCTCCTGGATTTTCTCGAGTTGCGGCAGGTGCTCTCGACTTACGACGGGGACCTCAGGGACCCGCTCTGGTGGCCTCAGGAAAGGCCAGTCCCCATGCGAGTTCCTCGGGGGCCTCTCGGGATTCCTCTCCCGTCGATGCCGGGGCCTAAGACCTTGTGTGGAGTCGGGGCCGGAACCTGAGGATTCCTCTCCAGTGCTGACATGGATCTTGGGGTACTTCTGGAGTCTCCCCAGGGGAGTCAGTCCTCGTCTCGAATGCGGGCATGCACTTGCGCTTTCCTCCAGAGCGGTAGCAGCAGTGTCACGCAGTCCGCCGCGTGGATCAAAGTATCTATGGTTTTCCCTCGAGTCTTTCCCTCGAGGCTTTCCCACGAGGCTTTCCCACAGGGCTGTCCCACGTGCACACGTGGTGGGAGTCGATCCTCGGCTTGAACGTCCAGGCAGTGCAGGGAAAACAGGTTCCTCTGGAATGGACTGACACATCTGGGGGACTCTTGGAATGGTGGCACGACCCTGGAGTTCCTCTCGCCTTTCCTGTGGAGAGCGCCTCCTCTTGAGATGCGACGGGAACGCCGGGAATTCTTTCCCTACGAAACAGGGAAAGGATCCCTCTTCTCGAGCTACGAGGCGGAAACGGGGCTCCCCTGGATGTGTGCGGGACATCACGTGCTTCCTCTCGAGTGGAGACGGGTATGTCGGGGAACTTCTTGAGTTGCAGCAATGGTGTGAAGGACCCTTTGGAAGTTCCAGTGGTTAGATGTGATTGGCCTCGAGAAGCCTCAGCGGAAATGGGCCTCATCTCGCCTGGAGGGCAAAACTTCCTGGATTTTCTCGAGTTGCGGCAGGTGCTCTCGACTTATGACGGGGACCTCAGGGACCCGCTCTGGTGGCCTCAGGAAAGGCCAGTCCCCATGCGAGTTCCTCGGGGGCCTCTCGGGATTCCTCTCCCGTCGATGCCTGGGCCTAAGACCTTGTGTGGAGTCGGGGCCGGAACCTGAGGATTCCTCTCCAGTGTTGACATGGATCTTGGGGTACTTCTGGAGTCTCCCCAGGGGAGTCAGTCCTCGTCTCGAATGCGGGCATGCACTTTCGCTTTCCTCCAGAGCGGTAGCAGCAGTGTCACGCAGTCCGCCGCGTGGATCAATGGATCTATGATTATCCCTCAGTCTTTCCCACGAGGCTTTCACGCGAGGCTTTCCCACAGGGCTGTCCCACGTGCACACGTGGTGGGAGTCGATCCTCGGCTTGAACGTCAAGGCAGTGCAGGGAAAACAGGTTCCTCTGGAATCGACTGACACATCTGGGGGACTCTTGGAATGGTGTCATGACCCTGGAGTTCCTCTCGCCTTTCCTGTGGAGAGCGCCTCCTCTTGAGATGCGACGGGAACGCCGGGAATTCTTTCCCTACGAAACAGGGAAAGGATCCCTCATCTCGAGCTAGGAGGCGGAAACGGGGCTCCCCTGGATGTGTGCGGGACCCACGTGCTTCCTCTCGAGTGGAGACGGGTATGTCGGGGAACTTCTTGAGTTGCAGCAATGGTGTGAAGGACCCTTTGGAAGTTCCAGTGGTTAGACGTGATTAGCCTCGAGAAGCCTCAGCGGAAATGGGCCTCATCTCGCCTGGAGGGCAAAACCTCCTGGATTTTCTCGAGTTGCGGCAGGTGCTCTCGACTTACGACGGGGACCTCAGGGACCAGCTCTGGTGGCCTCAGGAAAGGCCAGTCCCCATGCGAGTTCCTCGGGGGCCTCTCGGGATTCCTCTCCCGTCGATGCGGAGCCTAAGACCTTGTGTGGAGTCGGGGCCGGAACCTGAGGATTCCTCTCCATTGCTGACATGGATCTTGGGGTACTTCTGGAGTCTCCCCAGGGGAGTCAGTCCTCGTCTCGAATGCGGGCATGCATTGCGCTTTCCTCCAGAGCGGTAGCAGCAGTGTCACGCAGTCCGCCGCGTGGATCAAAGGATCTATGGTTTTCCCTCGAGTCTTTCCCACGAGGCTTTCCCACGAGGCTTTCCCACAGGGCTGTCCCACGTGCACACGTGGTGGGAGTCGATCCTCGGCTTGAACGTCAAGGCAGTGCAGGGAAAAAAGGTTCCTCTGGAATGGACTGACACATCTGGGGGCTCTTGGAATGGTGGCATGACCGTGGAGTTCCTCTCGCCTTTCCTGTGGAGAGCGCCTCCTCTTGAGATGCGACGGGAACGCCGGGAATTCTTTCCCTACGAAACAGGGAAAGGATCCCTCATCTCGAGCTAGGAGGCTGAAACGGGGCTCCCCTGGATGTGTGCGGGACACCACGTGCTTCCTCTCGAGTGCAGACGGGTATGTCGGGGAACTTCTTGAGTTGCAGCTAGGGTGTGAAGGACCCTTTGGATGTTCCAGTGGTTAGATGTGATTGGCCTCGAGAAGCCTCAGCGGAAATGGGCCTCATCTCGCCTGGAGGTGAAAACCTCCTGGATTTTCTCGAGTTGCGGCAGGTGCTCTCGACTTACGACGGGGACCTCAGGGACCCGCTCTGGTGGCCTCAGGAAAGGCCCGTCCCCATGCGAGTTCCTCGGGTGCCTCTCGGGATTCCTCTCCCGTCGATGCCAGTGCCTAAGACCTTGTGTGGAGTCGGGGCCGGAACCTGAGGATTCCTCTCCAGTGCTGACATGGATCTTGGGGTACTTCTGGAGTCTCCCCAGGGGAGTCAGTCCCCGTCTCGAATGCGGGCATGCACTTGCGCTTTCCTCCAGAGCGGTAGCAGCAGTGTCACGCAGTCCGCCGCGTGGATCAAAGGATCTATGGTTTTCCCTCGAGTCTTTCCCTCGAGGCTTTCCCACGAGGCTTTCCCACAGGGCTGTCCCACGTGCACACGTGGTGGGAGTCGATCCTCGGCTTGAACGTCAAGGCAGTGTAGGGAAAACAGGTTCCTCTGGAATGGACTGACACATCTGGGGGACTCTTGGAATGGTGGCACGACCGTGGAGTTCCTCTCGCCTTTCCTGTGGAGAGCGCCTCCTCTTGAGATGCGACGGGAACGCCGGGAATTCTTTCCCTACGAAACAGGGAAAGGATCCCTCTTCTCGAGATACGAGGCGGAAACGGGGCTCCCCTGGATGTGTGCGGGACCCCACGTGCTTCCTCTCGAGTGGAGACGGGTATGTCGGGGAACTTCTTGAGTTGCAGCAATGGTGTGAAGGACCCTTTGGAAGTTCCAGTGGTTAGATGTGATTGGCCTCGAGAAGCCTCAGCGGAAATGGGCCTCATCTCGCCTGGAGGGCAAAACCTCCTGGATTTTCTCGAGTTGCGGCAGGTGCTCTCGACTTACGACGGGAACCTCAGGGACCCGCTCTGGTGGCCTCAGGAAAGGCCAGTCCCCATGCGATTTCCTCGGGGGCCTCTCGAGATTCCTCGTCCGTCGATGCCGTGGCCTAAGACCTTGTGTGGAGTCTGGGCCGGAACCTGAGGATTCCTCTCCAGTGCTGACATGGATCTTGGGGTACTTCTGGAGTCTCCCCAGGGGAGTCAGTCCTCGTCTCGAATGCGGGCATGCACTTGCGCTTTCCTCCAGAGCGGTAGCAGCAGTGTCACGCAGTCCGCCGCGTGGATCAAAGGATCTATGGTTTTCCCTGGAGTCTTTCCCACGAGGCTTTCCCACGAGGCTTTCCCACAGGGCTGTCCCACGTGCACACGTGGTGGGAGTCGATCCTCGGCTTGAACGTCAAAGCAGTGCAGGGAAAACAGGTTCCTCTGGAATGGACTGACACATCTGGGGGACTCTTGGAATGGTGGCACGACCATGGAGTTCCTCTCGACTTTCCTGTGGAGAGCGCCTCCTCTTGAGATGCGACGGGAACGCCGGGAATTCTTTCCCTATGAAACAGGGAAAGGATCCCTCATCTCGAGCTAGGAGGCGGAAACGGGGCTCCCCTGGATGTGTGCGGGACCCACGTGCTTCCACTCGAGTGGAGAGGGGTATCTCCGGGAACTTCTGGAGTTGCAGCAAGGGTGTGAAGGACCCTTTGGAAGTTCCAATGGTTAGACGTGATTAGCCTCGAGAAGCCTCAGCGAAAATGGGCCTCATCTCGCCTGGAGAGCAAAACCTCCTGGATTTTCTCGAGTTGCGGCAGGTGCTCTCGACTTACGACGGGGACCTCAGGGACCCGCTCTGGTGGCCTCAGGAAAGGCCAGTCCCCATGCGAGTTCCTCGGGGGCCTCTCGGGATTCCTCTCCAGTCGATGCCGGGGCCTAAGACCTTGTGTGGAGGCGGGGCCGGAACCTGAGGATTCCTCTCCAGTGCTGACATGGATTTTGGGGTACTTCTGGAGTCTCCCCAGGATAGTCAGTCCTCGTCTCGAATGCGAGCATGCACTTGCGCTTTACTCCAGAGCGGTAGCAGCAGTGTCACGCAGTCCGCCGCGTGGATCAAAGGATGTATGGTTTTCCCTCGAGTCTTTCCCACGAGGCTTTCCCACGAGGCTTTCCCACAGGGCTGTCCCACGTGCACACGTGGTGGGAGTCGATCCTCGGCTTGAACGTCAAGGCAGTGCAGGGAAAACAGGTTCCTCTGGAATGGACTGACACATCTGTGGGTCTCTTGGAATGTTGGCACGACCCTGGAGATCCTCTTGCCTTTCCTGTGGAGAGCGACTCCTCTTGAGATGCGACGGGAACGCCGGGAATTCTTTCCCTACGAAACAGGGAAAGGATCCCTCATCTCGAGCAAGGAGGCGGAAACGGGGCTCCCCTGGATGTGTGCGGGACCCCACGTGCTTCCTCTCGAGTGGAGACGGGTATGTCGGGGAACTTCTTGAGTTGCAGCAATGGTGTGAAGGACCCTTTGGAAGTTCCAGTGGTTAGATGTGATTGGCCTCGAGAAGCCTCAGCTGAAATGGGCCTCATCTCGCCTGGAGGGCAAAACCTCCTGGATTTTCTCGAGTTGCGGCAGGTGCTCTCGACTTACGACGGGGACCTCAGCGACCCGCTCTGGTGGCCTCAGGAAAGGCCAGTCCCCATGCGAGTTCCTCGGGGGCCTCTCGGGATTCCTCTCCCGTCGATGCCGGGGCCTAAGACCTTGTGTGGAGTCGGGGCCGGAACCTGAGGATTCCTCTCCAGTGCTGACATGGATCTTGGGGTACTTCTGGAGTCTCCCCAGGGGAGTCAGTCCTCGTCTCGAATGCGGGCATGCACTTGCGCTTTCCTCCAGAGCGGTAGCAGCAGTGTCACGCAGTCCGCCGCGTGGATCAAAGGATCTATGGTTTTCCCTCGAGTCTTTCCCACGAGGCTTTCCCACGAGGCTTTCCCACAGGGCTGTCCCACGTGCACACGAGGTGGGAGTCGATCCTCGGCTTGAACGTCAAGGCAGTGCAGGGAAAACAGGTTCCTCTGGAATGGACTGACACATCTGGGGGACTCTTGGAATGGTGGCACGACCCTGGAGTTCCTCTCGCCTTTCCTGTGGAGAGCGCCTCCTCTTGAGATGCGACGGGAACGCCGGGATTTCTTTCCCTACGAAACAGGGAAAGGATCCCTCATCTCGAGCTAGGAGGCGGAAACGGGGCTCCCCTGGATGTGTGCGGGACACCACGTGCTTCCTCTCGAGTGGAGACGGGTATGTCGGGGAACTTCTTGAGTTGCAGCAATGGTGTGAAGGACCCTTTGGAAGTTCCAGTGGTTAGATGTGATTGGCCTCGAGAAGCCTCAGCGGAAATGGGACTCATCTCGCCTGGAGGGCAAAACCTCCTGGATTTTCTCGAGTTGCGTCAGGTGCTCTCGACTTACGACGGGGACCTCAGGGACCCGCTCTGGTGGCCTCAGGAAAGGCCAGTCCCCATGCGAGTTCCTCGGGGGCCTCTCGGGATTCCTCTCCCGTCGATGCCGGGGCCTAAGACCTTGTGTGGAGTCGGGGCCGAAACCTGAGGATTCCTCTCCAGTGCTGACATGGATCTTGGGGTACTTCTGGAGTCTCCCCAGGGGAGTCAGTCCTCGTCTCGTTTGCGGGCATGCACTTGCGCTTTCCTCCAGAGCGGTAGCAGCAGTGTCACGCAGTCCACCGCGTGGATCAAAGGATCTATGGTTTTCCCTCGAGTCTTTCCCTCGAGGCTTTCCCACGAGGCTTTCCCACAGGGCTGTCCCACGTGCACACGTGGTGGGAGTCGATCCTCGGCTTGAACGTCAAGGCAGTGCAGGGAAAACAGGTTCCTCTGGAATGGACTGACACATCTGGGGGACTCTTGGAATGGTGGCACGACCCTGGAGTTCCTCTCGCCTTTCCTGTGGAGAGCGCCTCCTCTTGAGATGCGACGGGAACGCCGGGAATTCTTTCCCTTCGAAACAGGGAAAGGATCCCTCTTCTCGAGCTACGAGGCGGAAACGGGGCTCCCCTGGATGTGTGCGGGACATCACGTGCTTCCTCTCGAGTGGAGACGGGTATGTCGGGGAACTTCTTGAGTTGCAGCAATGGTGTGAAGGACCCTTTGGAAGTTCCAGTGGTTAGATGTGATTGGCCTCGAGAAGCCTCAGCGGAAATGGGCCTCATCTCGCCTGGAGGGCAAAACTTCCTGGATTTTCTCGAGTTGCGGCAGGTGCTCTCGACTTATGACGGGGACCTCAGGGACCCGCTCTGGTGGCCTCAGGAAAGGCCAGTCCCCATGCGAGTTCCTCGGGGGCCTCTCGGGATTCCTCTCCCGTCGATACCGGGGCCTAAGACCTTGTGTGGAGTCGGGGCCGGAACCTGAGGATTCCTCTCCAGTGTTGACATGGATCTTGGGGTACTTCTGGAGTCTCCCCAGGGGAGTCAGTCCTCGTCTCGAATGCGGGCATGCACTTTCGCTTTCCTCCAGAGCGGTAGCAGCAGTGTCACGCAGTCCGCCGCGTGGATCAAAGGATCTATGATTTTCCCTCAGTCTTTCCCACGAGGCTTTCACGCGAGGCTTTCCCACAGGGCTGTCCCACGTGCACACGTGGGGGGAGTCGATCCTCGGCTTGAACGTCAAGGCAGTGCAGGGAAAACAGGTTCCTCTGGAATGGACTGACACATCTGGGGGACTCTTGGAATGGTGTCATGACCCTGGAGTTCCTCTCGCCTTTCCTGTGGAGAGCGCCTCCTCTTGAGATGCGACGGGAACGCCGGGAATTCTTTCCCTACGAAACAGGGAAAGGATCCCTCATCTCGAGCTAGGAGGCGGAAACGGGGCTCCCCTGGATGTGTGCGGGACCCACGTGCTTCCTCTCGAGTGGAGACGGGTATGTCGGGGAACTTCTTGAGTTGCAGCAATGGTGTGAAGGACCCTTTGGAAGTTCCAGTGGTTAGACGTGATTAGCCTCGAGAAGCCTCAGCGGAAATGGGCCTCATCTCGCCTGGAGGGCAAAACCTCCTGGATTTTCTCGAGTTGCGGCAGGTGCTCTCGACTTACGACGGGGACCTCAGGGACCAGCTCTGGTGGCCTCAGGAAAGGCCAGTCCCCATGCGAGTTCCTCGGGGGCCTCTCGGGATTCCTCTCCCGTCGATGCGGGGCCTAAGACCTTGTGTGGAGTCGGGGCCGGAACCTGAGGATTCCTCTCCAGTGCTGACATGGATCTTGGGGTACTTCTGGAGTCTCCCCAGGGGAGTCAGTCCTCGTCTCGAATGCGGGCATGCACTTGCGCTTTCCTCCAGAGCGGTAGCAGCAGTGTCACGCAGTCCGCCGCGTGGATCAAAGGATCTATGGTTTTCCCTCGAGTCTTTCCCACGAGGCTTTCCTAAGAGGCTTTCCCACAGGGCTGTCCCACGTGCACACGTGGTGGGAGTCGATCCTCGGCTTGAACGTCAAGGCAGTGCAGGGAAAAAAGGTTCCTCTGGAATGGACTGACACAGCTGGGGGACTCTTGGAATGGTGGCATGACCCTGGAGTTCCTCTCGCCTTTCCTGTGGAGAGCGCCTCCTCTTGAGATGCGACGGGAACGCCGGGAATTCTTTCCCTACAAAACAGGGAAAGGATCCCTCATCTCGAGCTAGGAGGTGGAAACGGGACTCCCCTGGATGTGTGCGGGACACCACGTGCTTCCTCTCGAGAGCAGACGGGTATGTCGGGGAACTTCTTGAGTTGCAGCAAGGGTGTGAAAGACCCTTTGGAAGTTCCAGTGGTTAGATGTGATTGGCCTCGAGAAGCCTCAGCGGAAATGGGCCTCATCTCGCCTGGAGGGCAAAACCTCCTGGATTTTCTCGAGTTGCGGCAGGTGCTCTCGACTTACGACGGGGACCTCAGGGACCCGCTCTGGTGGCCTCAGGAAAGGCCAGTCCCCATGCGAGTTCCTCGGGGGCCTCTCGGGATTCCTCTCCCGTCGATGCCGGGGCCTAAGACCTTGTGTGGAGTCGGGGCCGGAACCTGAGGATTCCTCTCCAGTGCTGACATGGATCTCGGGGTACTTCTGGAGTCTCCCCAGGGGAGTCAGTCCTCGTCTCGAATGCGGGCATGCACTTGCGCTTTCCTCCAGAGCGGTAGCAGCAGTGTCACGCAGTCCGGCGCGTGGACCAAAGGATCTATGGTTTTCCCTCGAATCTTTCCCACGAGGCTTTCCCACGAGGCTTTCCCACAGGGCTGTCCCACGTGCACACGTGGTGGGAGTCGATCCTCGGCTTGAACGTCAAGGCAGTGCAGGGAAAACAGGTTCCTCTGGAATGGACTGACACATCTGGGGGACTCTTGGAATGGTGTCACGACCCTGGAGTTCCTCTCGCCTTTCCTGTGGAGAGCGCCACCTCTTGAGATGCGACGGGAACGCCGGGAATTCTTTCCCTACGAAACAGGGAAAGAATCCCTCATCTCGAGCTAGGAGGCAGAAACGGGGCTCCCCTGGATGTGTGCGGGACCCCACGTGCTTCCTCTCGAGTGGAGACGGGTATGTCGGGGAACTTCTTGAGTTGCAGCAATGGTGTGAAGGACCCTTTGGAAGTTCCAGTGGTTAGATGTGATTGGCCTCGAGAAGCCTCAGCGGAAATGGGCCTCATCTCGCCTGGAGGGCAAAACCTCCTGGATTTTCTCGAGTTGCGGCAGGTGCTCTTGACTTACGACAGGGACCTCAGGGAACCGCTCTGGTGGCCTCAGGAAAAGCCAGTCCCCATGCGAGTTCCTCGGGGGCGTCTCGGGATTCCTCTCCCGTCGATGCCGGGGCCTAAGACCTTGTGTGGAGTCGGGGCCGGAACCTGAGGATTCCTCTCCAGTGCTGACATGGATCTTGGGGTCCTTCTGGAGTCTCCCCAGGGAAGTCAGTCCTCGTCTCGAATGCGGGCATGCATTTCGCTTTCCTCCAGAGCGGTAGCAGCAGTGTCACGCAGTCCGCCGCGTGGATCAAAGGATCTATGGTTTTCCCTCGAGTCTTTCCCACGAGGCTTTCCCACGAGGCTTTCCCACAGGGCTGTCCCACGTGCACACGTGGTGGGAGTCGATCCTCGGCTTGAACGTCAAGGCAGTGCAGAGAAAACAGGTTCCTCTGGAATGCACTGACACATCTGGGGGACTCTTGGAATGGTGGCACGACCCTGGAGTTCCTCTCGCCTTTCCTGTGGAGAGCGCCTCCTCTTGAGATGCGACGGGAACGCCGGGAATTCTTTCCCTACGAAACAGGGAAAGGATCCCTCATCTCGAGCTAGGAGGCGGAAACGGGGCTCCCCTGGATGTGTGCGGGACACCACGTGCTTCCTCTCGAGTGCAGACGGGTATGTCGGGGAACTTCTTGAGTTGCAGCAAGGGTGTGAAGGACCCTTTGGAAGTTCCAGTGGTTAGATGTGATTGGCCTCGAGAAGCCTCAGCGGAAATGGGCCTCATCTCGCCTGGAGGGCAAAACCTCCTGGATTTCCTCGAGTTGCGGCAGGTGCTCTCGACTTACGACGGGGACCTCAGGGACCCGCTCTGGTGGCCTCAGGAAAGGCCAGTCCCCATGCGAGTTCCTCGGGGGCCTCTCAGGATTCCTCTCCCGTCGATGCCGGGGCCTAAGACCTTGTGTGGAGTCGGGGCCGGAACCTGAGGATTCCTCTCCAGTGCTGACATGAATTTTGGGGTACTTCTGGAGTCTCCTCAGGGGAGTCAGTCCTCGTCTCGAATGCGGGCATGCACTTGCGCTTTCCTCCAGAGCGGTAGCAGCAATGTCACGCAGTCCGCCGCGTGGATCAAAGGATCTATGGTTTTCCCTCGAGTCTTTCCCACGAGGCTTTCCCACGAGGCTTTCCCTCAGTGCTGTCCCACGTGCACACGTGGTGGGAGTCGATCCTCGGCTTGAACGTCAAGGCAGTGCAGGGAAAACAGGTTCCTCTGGAATGGACTGACACTTCTGGGGGACCCTTGGAATGGTGGCACGACCCTGGAGTTCCTCTCGCCTTTCCTGTGGAGAGCGCCTCCTCTTGAGAAGCGACGGGAACGCCGGGAATTCTTTCCCTACGAAACAGGGAAAGGATCCCTCATCTCGAGCTAGGAGGCGGAAACGGGGCTCCCGTGGATGTGTGCGGGACCCACGTGCTTCCTCTCGAGTGGAGACGGGTATGTCGGGGAACTTCTTGAGTTGCAGCAAGGGTGTGAAGGACACTTTGGAAGTTCCAGTGGTTAGATGTGATTGGCCTCGTGAAGCCTCAGCGGAAATGGGCCTCATCTCGCCTGGAGGGCAAAACCTCCTGGATTTCCTCGAGTTGCGGCAGGTGCTCTCGACTTACGACGGGGACCTCAGGGACCCGCTCTGGTGGCCTCAGGAAAGGCCAGTCCCCATGCGAGTTCCTCGGGGGCCTCTCGGGATTCCTCTCCCGTCGATGCCGGGGCCTAAAACCTTGTGTGGAGTCGGGGCCGGAACCTGAGGATTCCTCTCCAGTGCTGACATGGATCTTGGGGTACTTCTGGAGTCTCCCCAGGGGAGTCAGTCCTCGTCTCGAATGCGGGCATGCACTTGCGCTTTCCTCCAGAGCGGTAGCAGCAGTGTCACGCAGTCCGCCGCGTGGATCAAAGGATCTATGGTTTTCCCTCGAGTCTTTCCCACGAGGCTTTCCCACGAGGCTTTCCCACAGGGCTGTCCCACGTGAACACGTGGTGGGAGTCGATCCTTGGCTTGAACGTCAAGGCAGTGAAGGGAAAACAGATTCCTCTGGAATGCACTGACACATCTGTGGGACTCTTGGAATGGTGGCACGACCCTGGAGTTCCTCTCGCCTTTCCTGTGGAGAGCGCCTCCTCTTGAGATGCGACGGGAACGCCGGGAATTCTTTCCCTACGAAACAGGGAAAGGATCCCTCATCTCGAGATAGGAGGCGGAAACGGGGCTCCCCTGGATGTGTGCGGGACACCACGTGCTTCCTCTCGAGTGGAGACGGGTATGTCGGGGAACTTCTTGAGTTGCAGCAAGGGTGTGAAGGACCCTTTGGAAGTTCCAGTGGTTAGATGTGATTGGCCTCGAGAAGCCTCAGCGGAAATGGGCCTCATCTCGCCTGGAGGGCAAAACCTCCTGGATTTTCTCGAGTTGCGGCAGGTGCTCTCGACTTACGACGGGGACCTCAGGGACCCGCTCTGGTGGCCTCAGGAAAGGCCAGTCCCCATGCGAGTTCCTCGGGGGCCTCTTGGCATTCCTCTCCCGTCGATGCCGGGGCCTAAGACCTTGTGTGGAGTCGGGGCCGGAACCTGAGGATTCCTCTCCAGTGCTGACATGGATCTTGGGGTACTTCTGGAGTCTCCCCAGGGGAGTCAGTCCTCGCCTCGAATGCGGGCATGCATTGCGCTTTCCTCCAGAGCGGTAGCAGCAGTGTCACGCAGTCCGCCGCGTGGATCAAAGGATCTATGGTTTTCCCTCGAGTCTTTCCCACGAGGCTTTCCCACGAGGCTTTCCCACAGGGCTGTCCCACGTGCACACGTGGTGGGAGTCGATCCTCGGCTTGAACGTCAAGGCAGTGCAGAGAAAACAGGTTCCTCTGGAATGGACTGACACATCTGGGGGACTCTTGGAATGGTGGCACGACCCTGGAGTTCCTCTCGCCTTTCCTGTGGAGAGCGCCTCCTCTTGAGATACGACGGGAACGCCGGGAATTCTTTCCCTACGAAACAGGGAAAGGATCCCTCATCTCGAGCTAAGAGGCGGAAACGGGGCTCCCCTGGATGTGTGGGGGACCCACGTGCTTCCTCTCGTGTGGAGACGGGTATGTCGGGGAACTTCTTGAGTTGCAGCAAGGGTGTGAAGGACCCTTTGGAAGTTCCAGTGGTTAGATGTGATTGGCCTCGAGAAGCCTCAGCGGAAATGGGCCTCATCTCGCCTGGAGGGCAAAACCTCCTGGATTTTCTCGAGTTGCGGCAGGTGCTCTCGACTTACGACGGGGACCTCAGGGACCCGCTCTGGTGGCCTCAGGAAAGGCCAGTCCCCATGCGAGTACCTCGGGGGCCTTTCGGGATTCCTCTCCCGTCGATGCCGGTGCCTAAGACCTTGTGTGGAGTCGGGGCCGGAACATGAGGATTCCTCTCCAGTGCTGACATGGATCTTGGGGTACTTCTGGAGTCTCCCCAGGGGAGTCAGTCCTCGTCTCGAATGCGGGCATGCACTTGCGCTTTCCTCCAGAGCGGTAGCAGCAGTGTCACGCAGTCCGCCGCGTGGATCAAAGGATCTATGGTTTTCCCTCGAGTCTTTCCCACGAGGCTTTCCCACGAGGCTTTCCCACAGGGCTGCCCCACGTGCACACGTGGTGGGAGTCGATCCTAGGCTTGAACGTCAAGGCAGTGCAGGGAAAACAGGTTCCTCTGGAATGGACTGACACATCTGGGGGACTCTTGGAATGGTGGCACGACCCTGGAGTTCCTCTCGCCTTTCCTGTGGAGAGCGCCTCCTCTTGAGATGCGACGGGAACGCAGGGAATTCTTTCCCTACGAAACAGGGAAAGGATCCCTCATCTCGAGCTAGGAGGCGGAAACGGTGCTCCCCTGGATGTGTGCGGGACCCACGTGCTTCCTCTCGAGTGCAGACGGGTATGTCGGGGAACTTCTTGAGTTGCAGCAAGGGTGTGAATGACCCATGGGAAGTTCCAGTGGTTAGACGTGATTAGCCTCGAGAAGCCTCAGCGGAAATGGGCCTCATCTCGCCTGGAGGGCAAAACCTCCTGGATTTTCTCGAGTTGCGGCAGGTGCTCTCGACTTACGACGGGGACCTCAGGGACCCGCTCTGGTGGCCTCAGGAAAGGCCAGTCCCCATGCGAGTTCCTCGGGGGCCTCTCGGGATTCCTCTACCGTCGATGCCAGGGCCTAAGACCTTGTGTGGAGTCGGGGCCGGAACCTGAGGATTCCTCTCCAGTGCTGACATGGATCTTGGGGTACTTCTGGAGTCTCCCCAGGGGAGTCAGTCCTCGTCTCGAATGCGGGCATGCACTTGCGCTTTCCTCCAGAGCGGTAGCAGCAGTGTCACGCAGTCCGCCGCGTGGATCAAAGGATCTATGGTTTTCCCTCGAGTCTTTCACACGAGGCTTTCCCACGAGGCTTTCCCACAGGGCTGTCCCACGTGCACACGTGGTGGGAGTCGATCCTCGGCTTGAACGTCAAGGCAGTGCAGGGAAAACAGGTTCCTCTGGAATGGACTGACACATCTGGGGGACTCTTGGAATGGTGGAACGACCCAGGAGTTCCTCTCGCCTTTCCTGTGGAGAGCGCCTCCTCTTGAGATGCGACGGGAACGCCGGGAATTCTTTCCCTACGAAACCGGGAAAGGATCCCTCATCTCGAGCTAGGAGGCGGAAACGGGGCTCCCCTGGATGTGTGCGGGACCCACGTGCTTCCTCTCGAGTGCAGACGGGTATGTCGGGGAACTTCTTGAGTTGCAGCAAGGGTGTGAATGACCCATGGGAAGTTCCAGTGGTTAGACGTGATTAGCCTCGAGAAGCCTCAGCGGAAATGGGCCTCATCTCGTCTGGAGGGCAAAACCTCCTGGATTTTCTCGAGTTGCGGCAGGTGCTCTCGACTTACGACGGGGACCTCAGGGACCCGCTCTGGTGGCCTCAGGAAAGGCAAGTCCCCATGCGAGTTCCTCGGGGGCCTTTCGGGTTTCCTCTCCCGTCGATGTCGGGGCCTAAGACCTTGTGTGGAGTCGGGGCCGGAACCTGAGGATTCCTCTCCAGTGCTGACATGGATCTTGGGGTACTTCTGGAGTCTCCCCAGGGGAGTCAGTCCTCGTCTCGAATGCGGGCATGCACTTACGCTTTCCTCCAGACCGGTAGCAGCAGTGTCACGCAGTCCGCCGCGAGGAACAAAGGATCTATGGTTTTCCCTCGAGTCTTTACCAAGAGTCTTTCCCACGAGGCTTTCCCACGAGGCTTTCCCACAGGGCTGTCCCACGTGCACACGTGGTGGGAGTCGATCCTCGGCTTGAACGTCAAGGCAGTGCAGGGAAAACAGGTTCCTCTGGAATGGACTGACACATCTGCGGCACTCTTGGAATGGTGGCATGACCCTGGAGTTCCTCTCGCCTTTCCTGTGGAGAGCGCCTCCTCTTGAGATGCGACGGGAACGCCGGGAATTCTTTCCCTACAAAACAGGGAAAGGATCCCTCATCTCGAGCTAGGAGGTGGAAACGGGACTCCCCTGGATGTGTGCGGGACACCACGTGCTTCCTCTCGAGAGCAGACGGGTATGTCGGGGAACTTCTTGAGTTGCAGCAAGGGTGTGAAGGACCCTTTGGAAGTTCCAGTGGTTAGATGTGATTGGCCTCGAGAAGCCTCAGCGGAAATGGGCCTCATCTCGCCTGGAGGGCAAAACCTCCTGGATTTTCTCGAGTTGCGGCAGGTGCTCTCGACTTACGACGGGGACCTCAGGGACCCGCTCTGGTGGCCACAGGAAAGGCCAGTCCCCATGCGAGTTCCTCGGGGGCCTCTCGGGATTCCTCTCCCGTCGTTGCCGGGGCCTAAGACCTTGTGTGGAGTCGGGGCCGGAACCTGAGGATTCCTCTCCAGTGCTGACATGGATCTTGGGGTACTTCTGGAGTCTCCCCAGGGGAATCAGTCCTCGTCTCGAATGCGGGCATGCACTTGCGCTTTCCTCCAGAGCGGTAGCAGCAGTGTCACGCAGTCCGCCGCGTGGACCAAAGGATCTATGATTTTCCCTCGAGTCTTTCCCACGAGGCTTTCCCACGAGGCTTTCCCACAGGGCTGTCCCACGTGCACACGTGGTGGGAGTCGATCCTCGGCTTGAACGTCAAGGCAGTGCAGGGAAAACAGGTTCCTCTGGAATGGACTGACACATCTGGGGGACTCTTGGAATGGTGGCACGACCCTGGAGTTCCTCTCGCCTTTCCTGTGGAGAGCGCCACCTCTTGAGATGCGACGGGAACGCCGGGAATTCTTTCCCTACGAAACAGGGAAAGAATCCCTCATCTCGAGCTAGGAGGCAGAAACGGGGCTCCCCTGGATGTGTGCGGGACCCCACGTGCTTCCTCTCGAGTGGAGACGGGTATGTCGGGGAACTTCTTGAGTTGCAGCAATGGTGTGAAGGACCCTTTGGAAGTTCCAGTGGTTAGATGTGATTGGCCTCGAGAAGCCTCAGCGGAAATGGGCCTCATCTCGCCTGGAGGGCAAAACCTCCTGGATTTTCTCGAGTTGCGGCAGGTGCTCTCGACTTACGACAGGGACCTCAGGGAACCGCTCTGGTGGTCTCAGGAAAAGCCAGTCCCCATGCGAGTTCCTCGGGGGCGTCTCGGGATTCCTCTCTCGTCGATGCCGGGGCCTAAGACCTTGTGTGGAGTCGGGGCCGGAACCTGAGGATTCCTCTCCAGTGCTGACATGGATCTTGGGGTACTTCTGGAGTCTCCCCAGGGGAGTCAGTCCTCGTCTCGAATGCGGGCATGCATTGCGCTTTCCTCCAGAGCGGTAGCAGCAGTGTCACGCAGTCCGCCGCGTGGATCAAAGGATCTATGGTTTTCCCTCGAGTCTTTCCCACGAGGCTTTCCCACGAGGCTTTCCCACAGGGCTGTCCCACGTGCACACGTGGTGGGAGTCGATCCTCGGCTTGAACGTCAAGGCAGTGCAGGAAAACAGGTTCCTCTGGAATGGACTGACACATCTGGGGCACTCTTGGAATGGTGGCATGACCCTGGAGTTCCTCTCGCCTTTCCTGTGGAGAGCGCCTCCTCTTGAGATGCGACGGGAATGCCGGGAATTCTTTCCCTACAAAACAGGGAAAGGATCCCTCATCTCGAGCTAGGAGGTGGAAACGGGACTCCCCTGGATGTGTGCGGGACACCACGTGCTTCCTCTCGAGAGCAGACGGGTATGTCGGGGAACTTCTTGAGTTGCAGCAAGGGTGTGAAGGACCCTTTGGAAGTTCCAGTGGTTAGATGTGATTGGCCTCGAGAAGCCTCAGCGGAAATGGGCCTCATCTCGCCTGGAGGGCAAAACCTCCTGGATTTTCTCGAGTTGCGGCAGGTGCTCTCGACTTACGACGGGGACCTCAGGGACCCGCTCTGGTGGCCTCAGGAAAGGCCAGTCCCCATGCGAGTTCCACGGGGGCCTCTCGGGATTCCTCTCCCGTCGTTGCCGGGGCCTAAGACCTTGTGTGGAGTCGGGGCCGGAACCTGAGGATTCCTCTCCAGTGCTGACATGGATCTTGGGGTACTTCTGGAGTCTCCCCAGGGGAATCAGTCCTCGTCTCGAATGCGGGCATGCACTTGCGCTTTCCTCCAGAGCGGTAGCAGCAGTGTCACGCAGTCCGCCGCGTGGACCAAAGGATCTATGGTTTTCCCTCGAGTCTTTCCCACGAGGCTTTCCCACGAGGCTTTCCCACAGGGCTGTCCCACGTGCACACGTGGTGGGAGTCGATCCTCGGCTTGAACGTCAAGGCAGTGCAGGGAAAACAGGTTCCTCTGGAATGGACTGACACATCTGGGGGACTCTTGGAATGCTGTCACGACCCTGGAGTTCCTCTCGCCTTTCCTGTGGAGAGCGCCACCTCTTGAGATGCGACGGGAACGCCGGGAATTCTTTCCCTACGAAACAGGGAAAGAATCCCTCATCTCGAGCTAGGAGGCAGAAACGGGGCTCCCCTGGATGTGTGCGGGACCCCACGTGCTTCCTCTCGAGTGGAGACGGGTATGTCGGGGAACTTCTTGAGTTGCAGCAATGGTGTGAAGGACCCTTTGGAAGTTCCAGTGGTTAGATGTGATTGGCCTCGAGAAGCCTCAGCGGAAATGGGCCTCATCTCGCCTGGAGGGCAAAACCTCCTGGATTTTCTCGAGTTGCGGCAGGTGCTCTCGACTTACGACAGGGACCTCAGGGAACCGCTCTGGTGGTCTCAGGAAAAGCCAGTCCCCATGCGAGTTCCTCGGGGGCGTCTCGGGATTCCTCTCCCGTCGATGCCGGGGCCTAAGACCTTGTGTGGAGTCGGGGCCGGAACCTGAGGATTCCTCTCCAGTGCTGACATGGATCTTGGGGTACTTCTGGAGTCTCCCCAGGGGAGTCAGTCCTCGTCTCGAATGCGGGCATGCATTGCGCTTTCCTCCAGAGCGGTAGCAGCAGTGTCACGCAGTCCGCCGCGTGGATCAAAGGATCTATGGTTTTCCCTCGATTCTTTCCCACGAGTCTTTCCCACGAGGCTTTCCCACAGGGCTGTCCCACGTGCACACGTGGTGGGAGTGGATCCTCGGCTTGAACGTCAAGGCAGTGCAGAGAAAACAGGTTCCTCTGGAATGGACTGACACATCTGGGGGACTCTTGGAATGGTGGCACGACCCTGGAGTTCCTCTCGCCTTTCCTGTGGAGAGCGCCTCCTCTTGAGATGCGACGGGAACGCCGGGAATTCTTTCCCTACGAAACAGGGAAAGGATCCCTCATCTCGAGCTAAGAGGCGGAAACGGGGCTCCCCTGGATGTGTGGGGGACCCACGTGCTTCCTCTCGTGTGGAGACGGGTATGTCGGGGAACTTCTTGAGTTGCAGCAAGGGTGTGAATGACCCATGGGACGTTCCAGTGGTTAGACGTGATTAGCCTCGAGAAGCCTCAGCGGAAATGGGCCTCATCTCGCCTGGAGGGCAAAACCTCCTGGATTTTCTCGAGTTGCGGCAGGTGCTCTCGACTTACGACGGGGACCTCAGGGACCCGCTCTGGTGGCCTCAGGAAAGGCCAGTCCCCATGCGAGTTCCTCGGGGGCCTCTCGGGATTCCTCTACCGTCGATGCCAGGGCCTAAGACCTTGTGTGGAGTCGGGGCCGGAACCTGAGGATTCCTCTCCAGTGCTGACATGGATCTTGGGGTACTTCTGGAGTCTCCCCAGGGGAGTCAGTCCTCGTCTCGAATGCGGGCATGCACTTGCGCTTTCCTCCAGAGCGGTAGCAGCAGTGTCACGCAGTCCGCCGCGTGGATCAAAGGATCTATGGTTTTCCCTCGAGTCTTTCACACGAGGCTTTCCCACGAGGCTTTCCCACAGGGCTGTCCCACGTGCACACGTGGTGGGAGTCGATCCTCGGCTTGAACGTCAAGGCAGTGCAGGGAAAACAGGTTCCTCTGGAATGGACTGACACATCTGGGGGACTCTTGGAATGGTGGAACGACCCAGGAGTTCCTCTCGCCTTTCCTGTGGAGAGCGCCTCCTCTTGAGATGCGACGGGAACGCCGGGAATTCTTTCCCTACGAAACCGGGAAAGGATCCCTCATCTCGAGCTAGGAGGCGGAAACGGGGCTCCCCTGGATGTGTGCGGGACCCACGTGCTTCCTCTCGAGTGCAGACGGGTATGTCGGGGAACTTCTTGAGTTGCAGCAAGGGTGTGAATGACCCATGGGAAGTTCCAGTGGTTAGACGTGATTAGCCTCGAGAAGCCTCAGCGGAAATGGGCCTCATCTCGTCTGGAGGGCAAAACCTCCTGGATTTTCTCGAGTTGCGGCAGGTGCTCTCGACTTACGACGGGGACCTCAGGGACCCGCTCTGGTGGCCTCAGGAAAGGCAAGTCCCCATGCGAGTTCCTCGGGGGCCTTTCGGGTTTCCTCTCCCGTCGATGTCGGGGCCTAAGACCTTGTGTGGAGTCGGGGCCGGAACCTGAGGATTCCTCTCCAGTGCTGACATGGATCTTGGGGTACTTCTGGAGTCTCCCCAGGGGAGTCAGTCCTCGTCTCGAATGCGGGCATGCACTTACGCTTTCCTCCAGAGCGGTAGCAGCAGTGTCACGCAGTCCGCCGCGTGGATCAAAGGATCTATGGTTTTCCCTCGAGTCTTTACCAAGAGTCTTTCCCACGAGGCTTTCCCACGAGGCTTTCCCACAGGGCTGTCCCACGTGCACACGTGGTGGGAGTCGATCCTCGGCTTGAACGTCAAGGCAGTGCAGGGAAAACAGGTTCCTCTGGAATGGACTGACACATCTGCGGCACTCTTGGAATGGTGGCATGACCCTGGAGTTCCTCTCGCCTTTCCTGTGGAGAGCGCCTCCTCTTGAGATGCGACGGGAACGCCGGGAATTCTTTCCCTACAAAACAGGGAAAGGATCCCTCATCTCGAGCTAGGAGGTGGAAACGGGACTCCCCTGGATGTGTGCGGGACACCACGTGCTTCCTCTCGAGAGCAGACGGGTATGTCGGGGAACTTCTTGAGTTGCAGCAAGGGTGTGAAGGACCCTTTGGAAGTTCCAGTGGTTAGATGTGATTGGCCTCGAGAAGCCTCAGCGGAAATGGGCCTCATCTCGCCTGGAGGGCAAAACCTCCTGGATTTTCTCGAGTTGCGGCAGGTGCTCTCGACTTACGACGGGGACCTCAGGGACCCGCTCTGGTGGCCACAGGAAAGGCCAGTCCCCATGCGAGTTCCTCGGGGGCCTCTCGGGATTCCTCTCCCGTCGTTGCCGGGGCCTAAGACCTTGTGTGGAGTCGGGGCCGGAACCTGAGGATTCCTCTCCAGTGCTGACATGGATCTTGGGGTACTTCTGGAGTCTCCCCAGGGGAATCAGTCCTCGTCTCGAATGCGGGCATGCACTTGCGCTTTCCTCCAGAGCGGTAGCAGCAGTGTCACGCAGTCCGCCGCGTGGACCAAAGGATCTATGATTTTCCCTCGAGTCTTTCCCACGAGGCTTTCCCACGAGGCTTTCCCACAGGGCTGTCCCACGTGCACACGTGGTGGGAGTCGATCCTCGGCTTGAACGTCAAGGCAGTGCAGGGAAAACAGGTTCCTCTGGAATGGACTGACACATCTGGGGGACTCTTGGAATGGTGGCACGACCCTGGAGTTCCTCTCGCCTTTCCTGTGGAGAGCGCCACCTCTTGAGATGCGACGGGAACGCCGGGAATTCTTTCCCTACGAAACAGGGAAAGAATCCCTCATCTCGAGCTAGGAGGCAGAAACGGGGCTCCCCTGGATGTGTGCGGGACCCCACGTGCTTCCTCTCGAGTGGAGACGGGTATGTCGGGGAACTTCTTGAGTTGCAGCAATGGTGTGAAGGACCCTTTGGAAGTTCCAGTGGTTAGATGTGATTGGCCTCGAGAAGCCTCAGCGGAAATGGGCCTCATCTCGCCTGGAGGGCAAAACCTCCTGGATTTTCTCGAGTTGCGGCAGGTGCTCTCGACTTACGACAGGGACCTCAGGGAACCGCTCTGGTGGTCTCAGGAAAAGCCAGTCCCCATGCGAGTTCCTCGGGGGCGTCTCGGGATTCCTCTCTCGTCGATGCCGGGGCCTAAGACCTTGTGTGGAGTCGGGGCCGGAACCTGAGGATTCCTCTCCAGTGCTGACATGGATCTTGGGGTACTTCTGGAGTCTCCCCAGGGGAGTCAGTCCTCGTCTCGAATGCGGGCATGCATTGCGCTTTCCTCCAGAGCGGTAGCAGCAGTGTCACGCAGTCCGCCGCGTGGATCAAAGGATCTATGGTTTTCCCTCGAGTCTTTCCCACGAGGCTTTCCCACGAGGCTTTCCCACAGGGCTGTCCCACGTGCACACGTGGTGGGAGTCGATCCTCGGCTTGAACGTCAAGGCAGTGCAGGAAAACAGGTTCCTCTGGAATGGACTGACACATCTGGGGCACTCTTGGAATGGTGGCATGACCCTGGAGTTCCTCTCGCCTTTCCTGTGGAGAGCGCCTCCTCTTGAGATGCGACGGGAATGCCGGGAATTCTTTCCCTACAAAACAGGGAAAGGATCCCTCATCTCGAGCTAGGAGGTGGAAACGGGACTCCCCTGGATGTGTGCGGGACACCACGTGCTTCCTCTCGAGAGCAGACGGGTATGTCGGGGAACTTCTTGAGTTGCAGCAAGGGTGTGAAGGACCCTTTGGAAGTTCCAGTGGTTAGATGTGATTGGCCTCGAGAAGCCTCAGCGGAAATGGGCCTCATCTCGCCTGGAGGGCAAAACCTCCTGGATTTTCTCGAGTTGCGGCAGGTGCTCTCGACTTACGACGGGGACCTCAGGGACCCGCTCTGGTGGCCTCAGGAAAGGCCAGTCCCCATGCGAGTTCCACGGGGGCCTCTCGGGATTCCTCTCCCGTCGTTGCCGGGGCCTAAGACCTTGTGTGGAGTCGGGGCCGGAACCTGAGGATTCCTCTCCAGTGCTGACATGGATCTTGGGGTACTTCTGGAGTCTCCCCAGGGGAATCAGTCCTCGTCTCGAATGCGGGCATGCACTTGCGCTTTCCTCCAGAGCGGTAGCAGCAGTGTCACGCAGTCCGCCGCGTGGACCAAAGGATCTATGGTTTTCCCTCGAGTCTTTCCCACGAGGCTTTCCCACGAGGCTTTCCCACAGGGCTGTCCCACGTGCACACGTGGTGGGAGTCGATCCTCGGCTTGAACGTCAAGGCAGTGCAGGGAAAACAGGTTCCTCTGGAATGGACTGACACATCTGGGGGACTCTTGGAATGCTGTCACGACCCTGGAGTTCCTCTCGCCTTTCCTGTGGAGAGCGCCACCTCTTGAGATGCGACGGGAACGCCGGGAATTCTTTCCCTACGAAACAGGGAAAGAATCCCTCATCTCGAGCTAGGAGGCAGAAACGGGGCTCCCCTGGATGTGTGCGGGACCCCACGTGCTTCCTCTCGAGTGGAGACGGGTATGTCGGGGAACTTCTTGAGTTGCAGCAATGGTGTGAAGGACCCTTTGGAAGTTCCAGTGGTTAGATGTGATTGGCCTCGAGAAGCCTCAGCGGAAATGGGCCTCATCTCGCCTGGAGGGCAAAACCTCCTGGATTTTCTCGAGTTGCGGCAGGTGCTCTCGACTTACGACAGGGACCTCAGGGAACCGCTCTGGTGGTCTCAGGAAAAGCCAGTCCCCATGCGAGTTCCTCGGGGGCGTCTCGGGATTCCTCTCCCGTCGATGCCGGGGCCTAAGACCTTGTGTGGAGTCGGGGCCGGAACCTGAGGATTCCTCTCCAGTGCTGACATGGATCTTGGGGTACTTCTGGAGTCTCCCCAGGGGAGTCAGTCCTCGTCTCGAATGCGGGCATGCATTGCGCTTTCCTCCAGAGCGGTAGCAGCAGTGTCACGCAGTCCGCCGCGTGGATCAAAGGATCTATGGTTTTCCCTCGATTCTTTCCCACGAGTCTTTCCCACGAGGCTTTCCCACAGGGCTGTCCCACGTGCACACGTGGTGGGAGTGGATCCTCGGCTTGAACGTCAAGGCAGTGCAGAGAAAACAGGTTCCTCTGGAATGGACTGACACATCTGGGGGACTCTTGGAATGGTGGCACGACCCTGGAGTTCCTCTCGCCTTTCCTGTGGAGAGCGCCTCCTCTTGAGATGCGACGGGAACGCCGGGAATTCTTTCCCTACGAAACAGGGAAAGGATCCCTCATCTCGAGCTAAGAGGCGGAAACGGGGCTCCCCTGGATGTGTGGGGGACCCACGTGCTTCCTCTCGTGTGGAGACGGGTATGTCGGGGAACTTCTTGAGTTGCAGCAAGGTTGTGAAGGACCCTTTGGAAGTTCCAGTGGTTAGATGTGATTGGCCTCGAGAAGCCTCAGCGGAAATGGGCCTCATCTCGCCTGGAGGGCAAAACCTCCTGGTTTTCCTCGAGTTTCGGCAGGTGCTCTCGACTTACGACGGGGACCTCAGGGACCCGCTCTGGTGGCCTCAGGAAAGGCCAGTCCCCATGCGAGTACCTCGGGGGCCTTTCGGGATTCCTCTCCCGTCGATGCCGGGGCCTAAGACCTTGTGTGGAGTCGGGGCCGGAACCTGAGGATTCCTCTCCAGTGCTGACATGGATCTTGGGGTACTTCTGGAGTCTCACCAGGGGAGTCAGTCCTCGTCTCGAATGCGGGCATGCATTGCGCTTTCCTCCAGAGCGGTAGCAGCAGTGTCACGCAGTCCGCCGCGTGGATTAAAGGATCTATGGTTTTCCCTCGAGTCTTTCCCACGAGGCTTTCCCACGAGGCTTTCCCACAGGACTGCCCCACGTGCACACGTGGTGGGAGTCGATCCTAGGCTTGAACGTCAAGGCAGTGCAGGGAAAACAGGTTCCTCTGGAATGGACTGACACATCTGGGGGACTCTTGGAATGGTGGCACGACCCTGGAGTTCCTCTCGCCTTTCCTGTGGAGAGCGCCTCCTCTTGAGATGCGACGGGAACGCAGGGAATTCTTTCCCTACGAAACAGGGAAAGGATCCCTCATCTCGAGCTAGGAGGCGGAAACGGGGCTCCCCTGGATGTGTGCGGGACCCACGTGCTTCCTCTCGAGTGCAGACGGGTATGTCGGGGAACTTCTTGAGTTGCAGCAAGGGTGTGAATGACCCATGGGAAGTTCCAGTGGTTAGACGTGATTAGCCTCGAGAAGCCTCAGCGGAAATGGGCCTCATCTCGCCTGGAGGGCAAAACCTCCTGGATTTCCTCGAGTTGCGGCAGGTGCTCTCGACTTACGACGGGGACCTCAGGGACCCGCTCTGGTGGCCTCAGGAAAGGCCAGTCCCCATGCGAGTTCCTCGGGGGCCTCTCGGGATTCCTCTCCCGTCGATGCCGGGGCCTAAAACCTTGTGTGGAGTCGGGGCCGGAACCTGAGGATTCCTCTCCAGTGCTGACATGGATCTTGGGGTACTTCTGGAGTCTCCCCAGGGGAGTCAACCTCGTCTCGAATGCGGGCATGCACTTGCGCTTTCCTCCAGTGCGGTAGCAGCAGTGTCACGCAGTCCGCCGCGTGGTTCAAAGGATCTATGGTTTTCCCTCGAGTCTTTCCCACGAGGCTTTCCCACGAGGCTTTCCCACAGGGCTGTCCCACGTGCACACGTGGTGGGAGTCGATCCTTGGCTTGAACGTCAAGGCAGTGCAGGGAAAACAGGTTCCTCTGGAATGGACTGACACATCTGTGGACTCTTGGAATGGTGGCACGACCCTGGAGTTCCTCTCGCCTTTCCTGTGGAGAGCGCCTCCTCTTGAGATGCGACGGGAACGCCGGGAATTCTTTCCCTACGAAACAGGGAAAGGATCCCTCATCTCGAGATAGGAGGCGGAAACGGGGCTCCCCTGGATGTGTGCGGGACACCACGTGCTTCCTCTCGAGTGGAGACGGGTATGTCGGGGAACTTCTTGAGTTGCAGCAAGGGTGTGAAGGACCCTTTGGAAGTTCCACTGGTTAGATGTGATTGTCCTCGAGAAGCCTCAGCGGAAATGGGCCTCATCTCGCCTGGAGGGCAAAACCTCCTGGATTTTCTCGAGTTGCGGCAGGTGCTCTCGACTTACGACGGGGACCTCAGGGACCCGCTTTGGTGGCCTCAGGAAAGGCCAGTCCCCATGCGAGTTCCTCGGGGGCCTCTCGGGATTCCTCTCCCGTCGATGCCGGGGCCTAAGACCTTGTGTGGAGTCGGGGCCGGAACCTGAGGATTCCTCTCCAGTGCTGACATGGATCTTGGGGTACTTCTGGAGTCTCCCCAGGGGAGTCAGTCCTCGTCTCGAATGCGGGCATGCATTGCGCTTTCCTCCAGAGCGGTAGCAGCAGTGTCACGCAGTCCGCCGCGTGGATCAAAGGATCTATGGTTTTCCCTCGATTCTTTCCCACGAGTCTTTCCCACGAGGCTTTCCCACAGGGCTGTCCCACGTGCACACGTGGTGGGAGTGGATCCTCGGCTTGAACGTCAAGGCAGTGCAGAGAAAACAGGTTCCTCTGGAATGGACTGACACATCTGGGGGACTCTTGGAATGGTGGCACGACCCTGGAGTTCCTCTCGCCTTTCCTGTGGAGAGCGCCTCCTCTTGAGATGCGACGGGAACGCCGGGAATTCTTTCCCTACGAAACAGGGAAAGGATCCCTCATCTCGAGCTAGGAGGCCGAAACGGGGCTCCCCTGGATGTGTGCGGGACACCACGTGCTTCCTCTCGAGAGCAGACGGGTATGTCGGGGAACTTCTTGAGTTGCAGCAAGGGTGTGAAGGACCCTTTGGAAGTTCCAGTGGTTAAATGTGATTGGCCTCGAGAAGCCTCAGCGGAAATGGGCCTCATCTCGCCTGGAGGGCAAAACCTCCTGGATTTTCTCGAGTTGTGGCAGTTGCTCTCGACTTACGACGGGGACCTCAGGGACCCGCTCTGGTGGCCTCAGGAAAGGCCAGTCCCCATGCGAGTTCCTCGGGGGCCTCTCGGGATTCCTCTCCCGTCGATGCCGGGGCCTAAGACCTTGTGTGGAGTCGGGGCCGGAACCTGAGGATTCCTCTCCAGTGCTGACATGGATCTTGGGGTACTTCTGGAGTCTCCCCAGGGGAGTCAGTCCTCGTCTCGAATGCGGGCATGCATTGCGCTTTCCTCCAGAGCGGTAGCAGCAGTGTCACGCAGTCCGCCGCGTGGATCAAAGGATCTATGGTTTTCCCTCGAGTCTTTCCCACGAGGCTTTCCCACGAGGCTTTCCCACAGGGCTGTCCCACGTGCACAGGTGGTGGGAGTCGATCCTCGGCTTGAACGTCAAGGCAGTGCAGAGAAAACAGGTTCCTCTGGAATGGACTGACACATCTGGGGGACTCTTGGAATGGTGGCACGACCCTGGAGTTCCTCTCGCCTTTCCTGTGGAGAGCGCCTCCTCTTGAGATGCGACGGGAACGCCGGGAATTCTTTCCCTACGAAACAGGGAAAGGATCCCTCATCTCGAGCTAAGAGGCGGAAACGGGGCTCCCCTGGATGTGTGGGGGACCCACGTGCTTCCTCTCGTGTGGAGACGGGTATGTCGGGGAACTTCTTGAGTTGCAGCAAGGTTGTGAAGGACCCTTTGGAAGTTCCAGTGGTTAGATGTGATTGGCCTCGAGAAGCCTCAGCGGAAATGGGCCTCATCTCGCCTGGAGGGCAAAACCTCCTGGTTTTCCTCGAGTTTCGGCAGGTGCTCTCGACTTACGACGGGGACCTCAGGGACCCGCTCTGGTGGCCTCAGGAAAGGCCAGTCCCCATGCGAGTACCTCGGGGGCCTTTCGGGATTCCTCTCCCGTCGATGCCGGGGCCTAAGACCTTGTGTGGAGTCGGGGCCGGAACCTGAGGATTCCTCTCCAGTGCTGACATGGATCTTGGGGTACTTCTGGAGTCTCACCAGGGGAGTCAGTCCTCGTCTCGAATGCGGGCATGCATTGCGCTTTCCTCCAGAGCGGTAGCAGCAGTGTCACGCAGTCCGCCGCGTGGATTAAAGGATCTATGGTTTTCCCTCGAGTCTTTCCCACGAGGCTTTCCCACGAGGCTTTCCCACAGGACTGCCCCACGTGCACACGTGGTGGGAGTCGATCCTAGGCTTGAACGTCAAGGCAGTGCAGGGAAAACAGGTTCCTCTGGAATGGACTGACACATCTGGGGGACTCTTGGAATGGTGGCACGACCCTGGAGTTCCTCTCGCCTTTCCTGTGGAGAGCGCCTCCTCTTGAGATGCGACGGGAACGCAGGGAATTCTTTCCCTACGAAACAGGGAAAGGATCCCTCATCTCGAGCTAGGAGGCGGAAACGGGGCTCCCCTGGATGTGTGCGGGACCCACGTGCTTCCTCTCGAGTGCAGACGGGTATGTCGGGGAACTTCTTGAGTTGCAGCAAGGGTGTGAATGACCCATGGGAAGTTCCAGTGGTTAGACGTGATTAGCCTCGAGAAGCCTCAGCGGAAATGGGCCTCATCTCGCCTGGAGGGCAAAACCTCCTGGATTTCCTCGAGTTGCGGCAGGTGCTCTCGACTTACGACGGGGACCTCAGGGACCCGCTCTGGTGGCCTCAGGAAAGGCCAGTCCCCATGCGAGTTCCTCGGGGGCCTCTCGGGATTCCTCTCCCGTCGATGCCGGGGCCTAAAACCTTGTGTGGAGTCGGGGCCGGAACCTGAGGATTCCTCTCCAGTGCTGACATGGATCTTGGGGTACTTCTGGAGTCTCCCCAGGGGAGTCAACCTCGTCTCGAATGCGGGCATGCACTTGCGCTTTCCTCCAGAGCGGTAGCAGCAGTGTCACGCAGTCCGCCGCGTGGTTCAAAGGATCTATGGTTTTCCCTCGAGTCTTTCCCACGAGGCTTTCCCACGAGGCTTTCCCACAGGGCTGTCCCACGTGCACACGTGGTGGGAGTCGATCCTTGGCTTGAACGTCAAGGCAGTGCAGGGAAAACAGGTTCCTCTGGAATGGACTGACACATCTGTGGACTCTTGGAATGGTGGCACGACCCTGGAGTTCCTCTCGCCTTTCCTGTGGAGAGCGCCTCCTCTTGAGATGCGACGGGAACGCCGGGAATTCTTTCCCTACGAAACAGGGAAAGGATCCCTCATCTCGAGATAGGAGGCGGAAACGGGGCTCCCCTGGATGTGTGCGGGACACCACGTGCTTCCTCTCGAGTGGAGACGGGTATGTCGGGGAACTTCTTGAGTTGCAGCAAGGGTGTGAAGGACCCTTTGGAAGTTCCACTGGTTAGATGTGATTGTCCTCGAGAAGCCTCAGCGGAAATGGGCCTCATCTCGCCTGGAGGGCAAAACCTCCTGGATTTTCTCGAGTTGCGGCAGGTGCTCTCGACTTACGACGGGGACCTCAGGGACCCGCTCTGGTGGCCTCAGGAAAGGCCAATCCCCATGCGAGTTCTTCGGGGGCCTCTCGGGATTCCTCTCCCGTCGATGCCGGGGCCTAAGACCTTGTGTGGAGTCGGGGCCGGAACCTGAGGATTCCTCTCCAGTGCTGACATGGATCTTGCGGTATTCTGGAGTCTCCCCAAGAGAGTCAGTCCTCGCCTCGAATGCGGGCATGCATTGCGCTTTCCTCCAGAGCGGTAGCAGCAGTGTCACTCAGTCCACCACGTGGGTCAAAGGATCTATGTTTTTCCCCCGAGTCTTTCCAAGAGGCTTTCCCACGAGGCTTTCCCACAGGGCTGTCCCAGGTCCACACGTGGTGGGAGTCGATCCTCGGCTTGAACGTCAAGGCAGTGCAGGAAAACAGGTTCCTCTGGAATGGACTGACACATCTGAGGGACTCTTGGAATGGTGGCCCGACCCTGGAGTGCCTCTCGCCTTTCCTGTGGAGAGCGCTTCCTCTTGAGATGCGACGGGAACGCCGGGAATTCTTTCCCTACGAAACAGGGAAAGGATCCCTCATCTCGAGCTAGGAGGCGGAAACGGGGCTCCCCTGGATGTGTGCGGGACCCTCGTGCTTCCTCTCGAGTGGAGACGGGTATGTCGGGGAACTTCTTGAGTTGCAGCAGGGGTGTGAAGGACCCTTTGGAAGTTCCAGTGGTTAGATGTGATTAGCCTGGAGAAGCCTCAGCGGAAATGGGCCTCATCTCGCCTGGAGGGCAAAACCTCCTGGATTTTCTCGAGTTGCGGCAGGTGCTCTCGACTTATGACGGGGACCTCAGGGACCCGCTCTGGTGGCCTCAGGAAAGGCCAGTCCCCATGCGAGTTCCTCGGGGGCCTCTCGGGATTCCTCTCCCGTCGATGCCGGGGCCTAAGACCTTGTGTGGAGTCGGGGCCGGAACCTGAGGATTCCTCTCCAGTGCTGACACGGATCTTGGGGTACTTCTGGAGTCTCCCCAGGGGAGTCAGTCCTCGTCTCGAATGCGGGCATGCACTTGCGCTTTCCTCCAGAGCGGTAGCAGCAGTGTCACGCAGTCTGCCGCGTGGATCAAAGGATCTATGGTTTTCCCTCGAGTCTTTCCCAGGAGACTTTCCCACGAGGCTGTCCCACAGGGCTGTCCCATGTGCACACGTGGTGGGAGTCGATCCTCGGCTTGAACGTCAAGGCAGTGCAGGGAAAACAGGTTCCTCTGGAATGGACTGACAAATCTGGGGGACTCTAGGAATGGTGGCACGACCCTGGAGTGCCTCTCGCCTTTCCTGTGGAGAGCGCTTCCTCTTGAGATGCGACGGGAACGCCGGGAATTCTTTCCCTACGAAACAGGGAAAGGATCCCTCATCTCGAGCTCCGAGGCGGAAACGGGGCTACCTGGATGTGTGCGGGACCCTCGTGCTTCCTCTCGAGTGGAGACGGGTATGTCGGGGAACTTCTTGAGTTTCAGCAAGGGTGTGAAGGACCCTTTGGAAGTTCCACTGGTTAGATGTGATTAGCCTCGGGAAGCCTCAGCGGAAATGGGCCTCATCTCGCCTGGAGGGCAAAACCTCCTGGATTTTCTCGAGTAGCGGCAGGTGCTCTCGACTTACGACGGGGACCTCAGGGACCCGCTCTGGTGGCCTCAGGAAAGGCTACTCCCATGCGAGTTCCTCGGGGGCCTCTCGGGATTCCTCTCCCGTCGATGCCGGGGCCTAAGACCTTGTGTGGAGTCGGGGCCGGAACCTGAGGATTCCTCTCCAGTGCTGACATGGATCTTGGGGTACTTCTGGAGTCTCCCCAGGGGAGTCAGTCCTCGTCTCGAATGTGGGCATGCACTTGCGCTTTCCTCCATAGCGATAGTAGCAGTGTCACGCAGTCCGCCGCGTGGATCAAAGGATCTATGGTTTTCCTTCGAGTTTTTCCTTCGAGTCTTTCCTACGAGGCTTTCCCAAGAGGCTTTCCCACAGGGCTGTCCCACGTGCACACGTGGTGGGAGTCGATCCTCGGCTTGAACGTCAAGGCAGTGCAGGGAAAACAGGTTCCTCTGGAATGGACTGACACATCTGGGGGACTCTTGGAATGGTGGCCCGACCCTGGAGTGCCTCTCGCCTTTCCTGTGGAGAGCGCTTCCTCTTGAGATGCGACGGGAACGCCGGGAATTCTTTCCCTACGAAACAGGGAAAGGATCCCTCATCTCGAGCTGGGAGGCGGAAACGGGGCTCCCCTGGATGTGTGCGGGACCCTCGTGCTTCCTCTCGAGTGGAGACGGGTATGTCGGGGAACTTCTTGAGTTGCAGCAATGTGTGAAGGACCCTTTGGAAGTTCCAGTGTTTAGATGTGATTAGCCTCGAGAAGCCTCAGCGGAAATGGGCCTCATCTCGCCTGGAGGGCAAAACCTCCTGGATTTTCTCGAGTTGCGGCAGGTGCTCTCGACTTACGACGGGGACCTGAGGGACCCGCTCTGGTGGCCTCAGGAAAGCCCAGTCCCCAAGCGAGTTCTTCGGGGTCCTCTCGGGATTCCTCTCCCGTCGATGCCGGGGCCTAAGACCTTGTGTGGAGTCGGGGCCGGAACCTGAGGATTCCTCTCCAGTGCTGACATGGATCTTGCGGTATTCTGGAGTCTCCCCAGGAGAGTCAGTCCTCGCCTCGAATGCGGGCATGCACTTGCGCTTTCCTCCAGAGCGGTAGCAGCAGTGTCACGCAGTCCGCCACGTGGGTCAAAGGATCTATGTTTTTCCCTCGAGTCTTTCCAAGAGGCTTTCCCACGAGGCTTGCCCACTGGGCTGTCCCACGTCCACACGTAGTGGGAGTCGATCCTCGGCTTGAACGTCAAGGCAGTGCAGGGAAAACAGGTTCCTCTGGAATGGACTGACACATCTGGGGGACTCTTGGAATGGTTGCACGACCCTGGAGTTCCTCTCGCCTTTCCTGTGGAGAGCGCCTCCTCTTGAGATGCGACGGGAACGCCGGGAATTCTTTCCCTACGAAACAGGGAAAGGATCCCTCATCTCGAGCTAGGAGGAGGAAACGGGGCTCCCCTGGATGTGTGCGGGACCCCACGTGCTTCCTCTCGAGTGGAGACGGGTATGTCGGGGAACTTCTGGAGTTGCAGCAAGGGTGTGAAGGACCCTTTGGAAGTTCCAGTGGTTAGACGTGATTAGCCTCGAAAAGCCTCAGCGGAAATGGGCCTCATCTCGCCTGGAGGGCAAAACCTCCTGGATTTTCTCGAGTTGCGGCAGGTGCTCTCGACTTACGACGGGGCCCTCACGGACCCGCTCTGGTGGCCTCAGGAAAGGCCAGTCCCCATGCGAGTTCCTCAGGGGCCTCTCGGGATTCCTCTCCCGTCGATGCCGGGGCCTAAGACCTTGTGTGGAGTCGGGGCCGGAACCTGAGGATTCCTCTCCAGTGCGGACATGGATCTTGGGGTACTTCTGGAGTCTCCCCAGGGGAGTCAGTCCTCGTCTCGAATGCGGGCATGAACTTCCGCTTTCCAAAAGAGCGGTAGCAACAGTGTCACGCAGTCCGCCGCGTGGATCAAAGCGTCTATGGTTTTCCTTCGAGTCTTTCCTACGAGGCTTTCCCAAGAGGCTTTCCCACAGGGCTGTCCCACGTGCACACGTGGTGGGAGTCGATCCTCGGCTTGAACGTCAAGGCAGTGCAGGGAAAACAGATTCCTCTGGAATGGACTGACACATCTGGGGGACTCTTGGAATGGTGGCCCGACCCTGGAGTGCCTCTCGCCTTTCCTGTGGAGAGCGCCTCGTCTTGAGATGCGACAGGAAGGCCGGGAATTCTTTCCCTACGAAACAGGGAAAGGATCCCTCATCTCGAGCTAGGAGGCGGAAACGGGGCTCCCTGGATGTTTGCGGGACCCTCGTGCTTCCTCTCGAGTGGAGACGGGTATGTCGGGGAACTTCTTGGTTGCAGCAAGTCTGTGAAGGACCCTTTGGAAGTTCCAGTGGTTAGATGTGATTAGCCTCGAGAAGCCTCAGCGGAAATGGGCCTCATTTCGCCTGGAGGGCTAAACCTCCTGGATTTTCTCGAGTTGCGGCAGGTGCTCTCGACTTACGACGGGGACCTCAGGGACCCGCTCTGGTGGCCTCAGGAAAGGCCGATCCCCATGCGAGTTCCTCGGGGGCCTCTCGGGATTCCTCTCCCGTCGATGCCGGGGCCTAAGACCTTGTGTGGAGTCGGGGCCGGAATCTGAGGATTTCTCTCCAGTGCTGACATGGATCTTGGGGTACTTCTGGACTCTCCCCAGGGGAGTCAGTCCTCGTCTCGAATGCGGGCATGCACTTGCGCTTTCCTCCAGAGCTGTAGCAGCAGTGTCACCCTTCTGCCGCGTGGATCAAAGGATCTATGGTTTTCCCTCGAGTCTTTCCCACGAGGCTTTCCCATGAGGCTTTCCCACAGGGCTGTCCCACGTGCACACGTGGTGGGAGTCGATCCTCTGTTGATCCTCAAGGCAGTGCAGGGAAAACAGGTTCCTCTGGAATGGACTGACAAATCTGAGGGACTCTTGGAATGGTGGCCCGACCCTGGAGTGCCTCTCGCTTTCCTGTGGAGAGCGCTTCCTCTTGAGATGCGACGGGAACGCCGGGAATTCTTTCCCTACGAAACAGGGAAAGGATCCCTCATCTCGAGCTAGGAGGCGAAAACGGGGCTCCCCTGGATGTGTGCGGGACCCTCGTGCTTCCTCTCGAGTGGAGACGGGTATGTCGGGGAACTTCTTGAGTTGCAGCAAGGTGTGAAGGACCCTTTGGAAGTTCCAGTGGTTAGATGTGATTTTCTTCGAAAAGCCTCAGCGGAAATGGGCCTCATCTCGCCTGGAGGGCAAAACCTCCTGGATTTTCTCGAGTTGCGGCAGGTGCTCTCGACTTACGACGGGGACCTCAGGGACCCGCTCTGGTGGCCTCAGGAAAGGCCAGTCCCCATGCGAGTTCCTCGGGGGCCTCTCGGGATTCCTCTCCCGTCGATGCCAGGGCCTAAGACCTTGTGTGGAGTCGGGGTCGGAACCTGAGGATTCCTCTCCAGTGCTGACATGGATCTTGGGGTACTTCTGGAATCTCCCCAGGGGTGTCAGTCCTCGTCTCGAATGCGGGCATGCACTTGCGATTTCCTCCAGAGGGGTAGCAGCAGTGTCACGCAGTCCGCCGGGTGGATCAAAGGATCTATGGTTTTCCCTCGAGTCTTTCCCACGAGGCTTTCCCACGAGGCTTTCCCACAGGGCTGTCCCACGTGCACACGTGGTGGGAGTCGATCCTCGGCTTGAACGTCAAGGCAGTGCAGGGAAAACAGGTTCCTCTGGAATGGACTGACACATCTGGGGGACTCTTGGAATGGTGGCACGACCCTGGAGTTCCTCTCGCCTTTCCTGTGGAGAGCGCCTCCTCTTGAGATACGACGGGAACGCCGGGAATTCTTTCCCTAAAAAAAGGGAAAGGTTCCCTCATCTCGAGCTCGGAGGCGGAAACGAGGCTCCCCTGGATGTGTGCGGGACCCTCGTGCTTCCTCTCGAGTGGAGACGGGTATGTTGGGGAACTTCTTGAGTTGCAGCAGGGGTGTGAAGGACCCTTTGGAAGTTCCAGTGGTTAGATGTGATTAGCCTCGAAAAACCTCAGCGGAAATGGGCCTCATCTCGCCTGGAGGGCAAAACCTCCTGGATTTTCTCGAGTTGCGGCAGGTGCTCTCGACTTACGACGGGGACCTCAGGGACCCGCTCTGGTGGCCTCAGGAAAGGCCAATCCCCATGCGAGTTCCTCGGGGGCCTCTCGGGATTCCTCTCCCGTCGATGCCGGGGCCTAAGACCTTGTGTGGAGTCGGGGCCGGAACCTGAGGATTCCTCTCCAGTGCTGACATGGATCTTGGGGTACTTCTGGACTCTCCCCAGGGGAGTCAGTCCTCGTCTCGAATGCGGGCATGCACTTGCGCTTTACTCCAGAGCGGTAGCAGCAGTGTCACGCAGTCCGCCGCGTGGATCAAAGGATCTATGGTTTTCCCTTGAGTCTTTCCCACGAGGCTTTCCCACGAGGCTTTCCACAAGGCTGCCCCACGTGCACACGTGGTGGGATTCAATCCTCGGCTTGAACGTCAAGGCAGTGAAAGGAAAACAGGTTCCTCTGGAATGGACTGACACATCTGGGGGACTCTTGGAATGGTGGCACGACCCTGGAGTTCCTCACGCCTTTCCTGTGGAGAGCGCCTCCTCTTGAGATGCGACGGGAACGCCGGGAATTCTTTCCCTACGAAACAGGGAAAGGATCCCTCATCTCGAGCTAGGAGGCGGAAACGGGGCTCCCCTGGATGTGTGCGGGACCCCACGTGCTTCCTCTCGAGTGGAGACGGGTATGTCGGGGAACTTCTTGAGTTGCAGCAAGGGTGTGAATGACCCTTTGGAAGTTCCAGTGGTTAGATGTGATTGGCCTCGAGAAACCTCAGCGGAAATGGGCCTGATCTCGCCTGGAGGGGAAAACCTCCTGGATTTTCTCGAGTTGCGGCAGGTGCTCTCGACTTACGACGGGGACCTCAGGGACCCGCTTTGGTGGCCTCAAGAAAGGCCAGTCCCCATGCGAGTTCCTCGGGGGCCTCTCGGGATTCCTCTCCCGTCGATGCCGGGGCCTAAGACCTTGTGTGGAGTCGGGGCTGGAACCTGAGGATTCCTCTCCAGTGCTGACATGGATCTTGGGGTACTTCTGGAGTCTCCCCAGGAGAGTCAGTCCTCATCTCGAATGCGGGCATGCACTTGCGCTTTCCTCCACAGCGGTAGCAGCAGTGTCACGCAGTTCGCTGCGTGGATCAAAGGATCTATGGTTTTCCCTAAAGTCTTTCCCACGAGGCTTTCCCACGAGGCTTTCCCACAGGGCTGTCCCACGTGCACAAGTGGTGGGATTGGATCCCCGGCTTCAACGTCAAGGCAGTGCAGGGAAAAAAGTTTCCTCTGGAATGGACTGACACATCTGGGGGACTCTTGGAATGGTGGCACGACCCTGGAGTTCCTCTCGCCTTTCCTGTGGAGAGCGCATCCTCTTGAGATGCGACGGCAACGCCGGGAATTCTTTCCCTAAGAAACACGGAAAGGATCCCTCATCTCGAGCTAGGAGGCGGAAACGGGGCTCCCCTGGATGTGTGCGGGACCCTCGTGCTTCTTCTCGAGTGGAGACGGGTATGTCGGGGAACTTCTGGAGTTGCAGCAAGGGTGTGAAGGACCCTTTGGAAGTTCCAGTTGTTAGATGTGATTAGCCTCGGGAAGCCTCAGCGGAAATGTGCCTCATCTCGCCTGGAGGGCAAAACCTCCTGGATTTTCTCGAGTTGCGGCAGGTGATCTCGACTTACGACTGGGACCTCAGGGACCCGCTCTGGTGGCCTCAGGAAAGGCCAGTCCCCATGTGATTTCCTCGGGGGCCTCTCGGTATTCCTCTCCCGTCGTTGCCGGGGCCTAAGACCTTGTGTGGAGTCGGGGACGGAACCTGAGGATTCCTCTCCAGTGCTGACATGGATCTTGGGGTAATTCTGGAGTCTCCCCAGGGGAGTCAGTCCTCGTCTCGAATGCGGGCATGCACTTGCGCTTTCCTCCAGAGCGGTAGCAGCAGTGTCACGCAGTCCGCCGCGTGGATCAAAGGACCTATGGTTTTCCCTCAAGTCTTTCCCACGAGGCTTTCCCACGAGGCTTTCCCACAGGTCTGTCCCACGTGCACACGTGGTGGGAGTCGATCCTCGGCTTGAACGTCAAGGCACTGCAGGGAAAACAGGTTCCTATGGAATGGACTGACACATCTGGGGGACTCTGGGAATGGAGGCACGACCCTGGAGTTCCTCTCGCCTTTCCTGTGGAGAGCGCCTCCTCTTGAGATGCGACGGGAACGCCGGGAATTCTTTCCCTACGAAACAGGGAAAGGATCCCTCCTCTCGAGCTAGGAGGCGAAACGTGGCTCCCCTGGATGTGTGCGGGACCCTCGTGCTTCCTCTCGAGTGGAGACGGGTATGTCGGGGAACTTCTTGAGTTGCAGCAAGGGTGTGAAGGACCCTTTGGAAGTTCCAGTGGTTAGATGTGATTAGCCTCGAGAAGCCTCAGCGGAAATGGGCCTCATCTAGCCTGGAGGGCAAAACCTCCTGCATTTTCTCGAGTTGCGGCAGGTGCTCTCGACTTACGACGGGGACCTCAGGGACCCGCTCTGGTGGCCTCAGGAAAGGCCAGTCCCCATGCGAGTTCCTCGGGGGTCTCTCGGGATTCCTCTCCCGTCGATGCCGGGGCCTAAGACCTTGTGTGGAGTCGGGGCCGGAACCTGAGGATTCCTCTCCAGTGCTGACATGGATCTTGGGGTACTTCTGGAGTCTCCCCAGGGGAGTCAGTCCTCGTCTAGAATGCGGGCATGCACTTGCGCTTTCCTCCAGAGCGGTAGCAGCAGTGTCACGCAGTCCGCCGCGTGGATTAAAGGATCTATGGTTTTCCCTCGAGTCTTTCGCACGAGGCTTTCCCACGAGGCTTTCCCACAGGGCTGTCCCACGTGCACACGTGGTGGGAGTCGATCCTCGGCTTGAACGTCAAGGCAGTGCAGGGAAAACAGGTTCCTCTGGAATGGACTCACACATCTGGGGGACTCTTGGAATGGTGGCACGACCCTGGAGTTCCTCTCACCTTTCCTGTGGAGAGCGCCTCCTCTTGAGATGCGACGGGAACGCCGGGAATTCTTTCCCTACGAAACAGGGAAAGGATCCCTCATCTCGAGCTAGGAGGCGGAAACGGGGCTCCCCTGGATGTGTGCGGGACCCTCGTGCTTCCTTTCGAGTGGAGACGGGTATGTCGGGGAACTTCTCGAGTAGCAGCAAGGGTGTGAAGGACCCTTTGGAAGTTCCAGTGGTTAGATGTGATTAGCCTCGAGAAGCCTCAGCGGAAATGGGCCTCATCTCGCCTGGAGGGCAAAACCTCCTGGATTTTCTCGAGTTGCGGCAGGTGCTCTCGACTTAAGACGAGGCCCTCAGGGACCCGCTCTGGTGGCCTCAGGAAAGGCCAGTCCCCATGCGAGTTCCTCGGGGGCCTCTCGGGATTGCTCTCCCGTCGATGCCGGGGCCTAAGACCTTGTGTGGAGTCGGGGCCGGAAACTGAGGATTCCTCTCCAGTGCTGACATTGATCTTGGGGTACTTCTGGAGTCTCCCGAAGGGAGTCAATCCTCGTCTCGAATGCGGGCATGCACTTGCGCTTTCCTCCAGAGAAGTAGCAGCAGTTTCACGCATTCCGCCGCGTGGATAAAGGGATCTATGGTTTTCCCTCAAGGCTTAACCACGAGGCTTTCCCACAGGGCTGTCCCACGTGCCACCGTGGTGGGAGTAGATCCTCGGCTTGAACGTCATGGCAGTGCAGGGAAAACAGGTTCCTCTGGAATGGACTGACACATCTGGGGGACTCTTGGAATGGTGTCACGACCCTGGAGTTCCACTCGCCTTTCCTGTGGAGAGCGCCTCCTCTTGAGATGCGACGGGAACCCCGGGAATTCTTTCCCTAGGAAACAGGGAAAGGATCCCTCATCTCGAGCTAGGAGGCGGAAACGGGGCTCCCCTGGATGTGTGTGGGACCCTCGTGCTTCCTCTCGAGTGGAGAGGGGTATGTCGGGGAACTTCTTGAGTTGCAGCAAGGGTGTGAAAGACCCTTTGGAAGTTCTAGTGGTTAGATGTGATTAGCCTCGAGAAGCCTCAGTGGAAATGGGCCTCATTTCGCCTGGAGGGCAAAACCTCCTGGATTTTCTCGAGTTGCGGCAGGTGCTCTCGACTTACGACAGGGACCTCAGGGACCCGCTCTGGTGGCCTCAGGAAAGGCCAGTCCCCATGCGAGTTCCTCGGGGGCCTCTCGGGATTCCTCTCCCGTCGATGCCGGGCCTAAGACCTTGTGTGGAGTCGGGGCCGGAACCTGAGGATTCCTCTCCAGTGCTGACATGGATCTTGGGGTACTTCTGGAGTCTCCCCAGGGGAGTCAGTCCTCGTCTCGAATGCGGGCATGCACTTGCGCTTTCCTCCAGAGCGGTAGCAGCAGTGTCACGCAGTCCGCCGCGTGGATCAAAGGATCTATGGTTTTCCCTCGAGTCTTTTCCACGAGGCTTTCCCACGAGGCTTTCCCACAGGGCTGTCCCACGTGCACACGTGGTGGGATTCGATCCCCGGCTTCAACGTCAAGGCAGTGCAGGGAAAAAAGTTTCCTCTGGAATGGACTGACACATCTGGGGGACTCTTGGAATGGTGGCACGACCCTGGAGTTCCTCTCGCCTTTCCTGTGGAGAGCGCATCCTCTTGAGATGCGACGGCAACGCCTGGAATTCTTTCCCTAAGAAACACGGAAAGGATCCCTCATCTCGAGCTAGGAGGCGGAAACGGGGCTCCCCTGGATGTGTGCGGGACCCTCGTGCTTCCTCTCGAGTGTAGACGGGTATGTCGGGGAACTTCTGGAGTTGCAGCAAGGGTGTGAAGGACCCTTTGGAAGTTCCAGTTGTTAGATGTGATTAGCCTCGGGAAGCCTCAGCGGAAATGTGCCTCATCTCGCCTGGAGGGCAAAACCTCCTGGATTTTCTCGAGTTGCGGCAGGTGTTCTCGACTTACGACGGGGACCTCAGGGACCCGCTCTGGTGGCCTCAGGAAAGGCCAGTCCCCATGTGATTTCCTCGGGGGCCTCTCGGGATTCCTCTCCTGTCGTTGCCGGGGCCTAAGACCTTGTGTGGAGTCGGGGACGGAACGTGAGGATTCCTCTCCAGTGCTGACATGGATCTTGGGGTACTTCTGGAGTCTCCCCAGGGGAGTCAGTCCTCGTCTCGAATGCGGGCATGCACTTGCGCTTTCCTCCAGAGCGGTAGCAGCAGTGTCACGCAGTCCGCCGCGTGGATCAAAGGATCTATGGTTTTCCCTCAAGTCTTTCCAACGAGGCTTTCCCACGAGGCTTTCCCACAGGGCTGTCCCACGTGCACACGTGGTGGGAGTCGATCCTCGGCTTGAACGTCAAGGCAGTGCAGGGAAAACAGGTTCCTCTGGAATGGACTGACACATCTGGGGGACTCTGGGAATGGAGGCACGACCCTGGAGTTCCTCTCGCCTTTCCTGTGGAGAGCGCCTCCTCTTGAGATGCGACGGGAACGCCGGGAATTCTTTCCCTACGAAACAGGGAAAGGATCCCTTATCTCGAGCTAGGAGGCGAAACGTGGCTCCCCTGGATGTGTGCGGGACCCTCGTGCTTCCTCTCGAGTGGAGACGGGTATGTCGGGGAACTTCTGGAGTTGCAGCAAGGGTGTGAAGGACCCTTTGGAATTTCCAGTGGTTAGATGTGATTAGCCTCGAGAAGCCTCAGCGGACATGGGCCTCATCTCGCCTGGAGGGCAAAACCTCCTGGATTTTCTCGAGTTGCGGCAGGTGCTCTCGACTTACGACGGGGACCTCAGGGACCCGCTCTGGTGGCCTCAGGAAAGGCCAGTCCCCAAGCGAGTTCCTCGGGGGCCTCTCGGGATTCCTCTCCCGTCGATGCCGGGGCCTAAGACCTTTTGTGGAGTCGGGGCCGGAATCTGAGGATTCCTCTCCAGTGCTGACATGGATCTTGGGGTACTTCTGGAGTCTCCCCAGGGGAGTCAGTCCTCGTCTCGAATGCGGGCATACACTTGCGCTTTCCTCCAGAGCGGTAGCAGCAGTGTCACGCAGTCCGCCGCGTGGATTAAAGGATCTATGGTTTTCCCTCGAGTCTTTCCCACGAGGCTTTCCCACGAGGCTTTCCCACAGGGCTGTCCCACGTGCACTGGTGGTGGGAGTCGATCCTCGGCTTGAACGTCAAGGCAGTGCAGGGAAAACATTTTCCTCTGTAATGGACTGACACATATGGGGTCTCTTTGAATGGTGGCACGACCCTGGAGTTCCTCTCGCCTTTCCTGTGGGAGCGCCTCCTCTTGAGATGCGACGGGAACGCCGGGAATTCTTTCCCTACGAAACAGGGAAAGGATCCCTCATCTCGAGCTAGGAGGCGGAAACGGGGCTACCCTGGATGTGTGCGGGACCCTCGTGCTTCCTTTCGAGTGGAGACGGGTATGTCGGGGAACTTCTAGAGTTGCAGCAAGGGTGTGAAGGACCGTTTGGATGTTCCAGTGGTTAGATGTGATTAGCCTCGAGAAGCCTCAGTGGAAATGGGCTTCATCTCGCCTGGGGGGCAAAATATCCTGGATTTTCTCGAGTTGCGGCAGGTGCTCTCGACTTACGACGGGGACCTCAGGGACCCTCTCTGGTGACCTCAGGAAAGGCCAGTCCCCATGCGAGTTCCTCAGGGGCCTCTTGGGATTCCTCTCCCGTCGATGCCGGGGCCTAAGACCTTGTGTGGAGTCGGGGCCGGAACCTGAGGATTCCTCTCCAGTGCTGACATGGATCTTGGGGTACTTCTGGAGTCTCCCCAGGGGAGTCAGTCCTCGTCTCGAATGCGGGCATGCACTTGCGCTTTCCTCCAGAGCGGTAGCAGCAGTGTCACGCAGTCCGCCGCGTGGATCAAAGGATCTATGGTTTTCCCTCGAGTTTCGCACGAGGCTTTCCCACGAGGCTTTCCACAGGGCTGTCCCACGTGCACACGTGGTGGGACTCGATCCTAGGCTTGAACGTCAAGGCAGTGCAGGGAAAACAGGTTCCTCTGGAATGGACTGACACATCTGGGGGACTCTTGGAATGGTGGCACGACCCTGGAGTTCCTCTCGCCTTTCCTGTGGAGAGCCCCTCCTCTTGAGATGCGACGGAAACGCCGGGAATTCTTTCCCTACAAAACAGGGAAAGGATCCCCCATCTCGAGCTAGGAGGCGGAAACGGGGCTCCCCTGGATGTGTGCGGGACCCCACGTGCTTCCTCTCGAGTGGAGACGGGTATGTGGGGGAACTTCTTGAGTTGCAGCAAGGGTGTGAATGACCCTTTGGAAGTTCCAGTGGTTAGATGTGATTGGCCTCGAGAAGCCTCAGCGGAAATGGGCCTCATCTCGCCTGGAGGGCAAAACCTCCTGGATTTTCTCGAGTTGCGGCAGGTGCTCTCGACTTACGACGGGGACCTCAGGGACCCGCTCTGGTGGCCTCAGGAAAGGCCAGTCCCCATGCGAGTTCCTCGGGGGCCTCTCGGGATTCCTCTCCCGTCGATGCCGGGCCTAAGACCTTGTGTGGAGTCGGGGCCGGAACCTGAGGATTCCTCTCCAGTGCTGACATGGATCTTGGGGTATTTCTGGAGTCTCCCCAGGGGAGTCAGTCCTCGTCTCGAATGCGGGCATGCACTTGCGCTTTCCTCCAGAGCGGTAGCAGCAGTGTCACGCAGTCCGCCGCGTAGATCAAAGAATCTATGGTTTTCCCTCGAGTCTTTTCCACGAGGCTTTCCCACGAGGCTTTCCCACAGGGCTGTCCCACGTGCACACGTGGTGGGATTCGATCCCCGGCTTCAACGTCAAGGCAGTGCAGGGAAAAAAGTTTCCTCTGGAATGGACTGACACATCTGGGGGACTCTTGGAATGGTGGCACGACCCTGGAGTTCCTCTCGCCTTTCCTGTGGAGAGCGCATCCTCTTGAGATGCGACGGCAACGCCTGGAATTCTTTCCCTAAGAAACACGGAAAGGATCCCTCATCTCGAGCTAGGAGGCGGAAACGGGGCTCCCCTGGATGTGTGCGGGACCCTCGTGCTTCCTCTCGAGTGTAGACGGGTATGTCGGGGAACTTCTGGAGTTGCAGCAAGGGTGTGAAGGACCCTTTGGAAGTTCCAGTGGTTAGATGTGATTAGCCTCGGGAAGCCTCAGCGGAAATGTGCCTCATCTCGCCTGGAGGGCAAATCCTCCTGGATTTTCTCGAGTTGCGGCAGGTGTTCTCGACTTACGACGGGGACCTCAGGGACCCGCTCTGGTGGCCTCAGGAAAGGCCAGTCCCCATGTGATTTCCTCGGGGGCCTCTCGGGATTCCTCTCCCGTCGTTGCTGGGGACTAAGACCTTGTGTGGAGTCGGGGACGGAACGTGAGGATTCCTCTCCAGTGCTGACATGGATCTTGGGGTACTTCTGGAGTCTCCCCAGGGGAGTCAGTCCTCGTCTCGAATGCGGGCATGCACCTGCGCTTTCCTCCAGTGCGGTAGCAGCAGTGTCACGCAGTCCGCCGCGTGGATCAAAGGATCTATGGTTTTCCCTCAAGTCTTTCCCACGAGGCTTTCCCACGAGGCTTTCCCACAGGGCTGTCCCACGTGCACACGTGGTGGGAGTCGATCCTCGGCTTGAACGTCAAGGAAGTGCAGGGAAAACAGGTTCCTCTGGAATGGACTGACACATCTGGGGGACTCTGGGAATGGAGGCACGACCCTGGAGTTCCTCTCGCCTTTCCTGTGGAGAGCGCCTCCTCTTGAGATGCGACGGGAACGCCGGGAATTCTTTCCCTACGAAACAGGGAAAGGATCCCTCATCTCGAGCTAGGAGGCGAAACGTGGCTCCCCTGGATGTGTGCGGGACCCTCGTGCTTCCTCTCGAGTGGAGACGGGTATGTCGGGGAACTTCTTGAGTAGCAGCAAGGGTGTGAAGGACCCTTTGGAAGTTCCAGTGGTTAGATGTGATTAGCCTCGAGAAGCCTCAGCGGAAATGGGCCTCATCTCGCCTGGAGGGCAAAACCTCCTGGATTTTCTCGAGTTGCGGCAGGTGCTCTCGACTTAAGACGAGGCCCTCAGGGACCCGCTCTGGTGGCCTCAGGAAAGGCCAGTCCCCATGCGAGTTCCTCGGGGGCCTCTCGGGATTCCTCTCCCGTCGATGCCGGGGCCTAAGACCTTGTGTGGAGTCGGGGCCGGAACCTGAGGATTCCTCTCCAGTGCTGACATTGATCTTGGGGTACTTCTGGAGTCTCCCGAAGGGAGTCAATCCTCGTCTCGAATGCGGGCATGCACTTGAGCTTTCCTCCAGAGAAGTAGCAGCAGTTTCACGCATTCCGCCGCGTGGATAAAGGGATCTATGGTTTTCCCTCAAGGCTTAACCACGAGGCTTTCCCACAGGGCTGTCCCACGTGCCACCGTGGTGGGAGTAGATCCTCGGCTTAAATGTCATGGCAGTGCAGGGAAAACAGGTTCCTCTGCAATGGACTGACACATCTGGGGGACTCTTGGAATGGTGGCACGACCCTGGAGTTCCTCTCGCCTTTCCTGTGGAGAGCGCCTCCTCTTGAGATGCGTCGGGAACGCCGGGAATTCTTTCCCTAGGAATAGGGAAAGGATCCCTCATCTCGAGCTAGGAGGCAGAAACGGGGCTCCCCTGGATGTGTGTGGGACCCTCGTGCTTCCTCTCGAGTGGAGAGGGGTATGTCGGGGAACTTCTTGAGTTGCAGCAAGGGTGTGAAAGACCCTTTGGAAGCTCCAGTGGTTAGATGTGATTAGCCTCGAGAAGCCTCAGCGGAAATGGGCCTCATTTCGCCTGGAGGGCAAAACCTCCTGGATTTTCTCGAGTTGCGGCAGGTGCTCTCGACTTACGACGGGGCCCTCAGGGACCCGCTCTTGTGGCCTCAGGAAAGGCCAGTCCCCATGCGAGTTCCTCGGGGGCCTCTCGCGATTGCTCTCCCGTCGATGCCGGGGCCTAAGACCTTGTGTGGAGTCGGGGCCGGAACCTGAGGATTCCTCTCCAGTGCTGACATGGATCTTGGGGTACTTCTGGAGTCTCCACAGGGGAGTCAGTCCTCGTCTCGAATGCGGGCATGCACTTGCGCTTTCCTCCAGAGCGGTAGCAGCAGTGTCACGCAGTCCGCCGCGTGGATCAAAGGATCTATGGTTTTCCCTCGAGTCTTTCCCACGAGGCTTTCCCACGAGGCTTTCCCACAGTGCTGTCCCACGTGCACACGTGGTGGGAGTCGATCCTCGGCTTGAACGTCAAGGCAGTGCAGGGAAAACAAGTTCCTCTGGAATGGACTGACACATCTGGGGGACTCTGGGAATGGAGGCACGACCCTGGAGTTCCTCTCGCCTTTCCTGTGGAGAGCGCCTCCTCTTGAGATGCGACGGGAACGCCGGGAATTCTTTCCCAACGAAACAGGGAAAGGATCCCTCATCTCGAGCTAGGAGGCGGAAACGGGGCTCCCCTGGATGTGTGCGGGACCCTCGTGCTTCCTCTCGAGTGTAGACGGGTATGTCGGGGAACTTCTGGAGTTGCAGCAAGGGTGTGAAGGACCCTTTGGAAGTTCCAGTTGTTAGATGTGATTAGCCTCGGGAAGCCTCAGCGGAAATGTGCCTCATCTCGCCTGGAGGGCAAAACCTCCTGGATTTTCTCGAGTTGCGGCAGGTGTTCTCGACTTACGACGGGGACCTCAGGGACCCGCTCTGGTGGCCTCAGGAAAGGCCAGTCCCCATGTGATTTCCTCGGGGGCCTCTCGGGATTCCTCTCCCGTCGTTGCCGGGGCCTAAGACCTTGTGTGGAGTCGGGGACGGAACGTGAGGATTCCTCTCCAGTGCTGACATGGATCTTGGGGCACTTCTGGAGTCACCCCAGGGGAGTCAGTCCTCGTCTCGATTGCGGGCATGCACTTGCGCTTTCCTCCACAGCGGTAGCAGCAGTGTCACGCAGTCCGCTGCGGGGAGCAAAGGATCTATGGTTTTCCCTCGAGTCTTTCCCACGAGGCTTTCCCACGAGGCTTTCCCACAGGGCTGTCCCACGTGCACACGTGGTGGGAGTCGATCCTCGGCTTGAACGTCAAGGCAGTGCAGGGAAAACAGGTTCCGCTGGAATGGACTGACAAATCTGGGGGACTCTTGGAATGGTGGCACGACCCTGGAGTTCCTCTCGCTTTCCTGTGGAGAGCGCCTCCTCTTGAGATGCGACGGGAATGCCGGGAATTGTTTCCCTACGAAACAGGTAAAGGATCCCTCATCTCGAGGTAGGAGGCGGAAACCGGGCTCCCCTGGATGTGTGCGGGACCGCACGTGCTTCCTCTCGAGTGGAGACGGGTATGTCGGGGAACTTCTTGAGTTGCAGCAATGGTGTGAAGGACCCTTTGGAAGTTCCAGTGGTTAGATGTGATTGGCCTCGAGAAGCCTCAGCGGAAATGGGCCTCATCTCGCCTGGAGGGCAAAACCTCCTGGATTTTCTCGAGTTGCGGCAGGTGCTCTCGACTTACGACGGGGACCTCAGGGACCCGCTCTGGTGGCCTCAGGAAAGGCCAGGCCCCATGCGAGTTCCTCGTGGGCCTCTCGGGATTCCTCTCCCGTCTATGCCGGGGCCTAAGACCTTGTGTGGAGTCGGGGCCGGAACCTGAGCATTCCTCTCCAGTGCTGACATGGATCTTGGGGTACTTCTGGAGTCTCCCCAGGGGAGTCAGTCCTCGTCTCGAATGCGGGCATGCACTTGCGCTTTCCTCCAGAGCGGTAGCAGCAGTGTCACGCAGTCCGCCGCGTGGATCAAAGGCTCTATGGTTTTCCCTCGAGTCTTTCCCACGAGGCTTTCCCACGAGGCTTTCCCACAGGGCTGTCCCACGTGCACACGTGGTGGGAGTCGATCCTAGGCTTGAACGTCAAGGCAGTGCAGGGAAAACAGGTTCCTCTGGAATGGACTGACACATCTGGGGGACTCTTGGAATGGTGTCACGACCCTGGAGTTCCTCTCGCCTTTCCTGTGGAGAGCGCCACCTCTTGAGATGCGACGGGAACGCCGGGAATTCATTCCCTACGAAACAGGGAAAGGATCCCTCATCTCGAGCTAGGAGGCGGAAACGGGGCTCCCCTGGATGTGTGCGGGACACCACGTGCTTCCTCTCGGGTGGAGATGGGTATGTCGGGGAACTTCTTGAGTTGCAGCAACGGTGTGAAGGACCCTTTGGAAGTTCCAGTGGTTAGATGTGATTGGCCTCGAGAAGCCTCAGCGGAAATGGGCCTCATCTCGCCTGGAGGGCAAAACCTCCTGGATTTTCTCGAGTTGCGGCAGGTGCTCTCGACTTACGACGGGGACCTCAGGGACCCGCTCTGGTGGCCTCAGGAAAGGCCAGTCCCCATGCGATTTCCTCGGGGGCCTCTCGGGATTCCTCTCCCATCGATGCCATGGCCTAAGACCTTGTGTGGAGTCGGGGCCGGAACCTGAGGATTCCTCTCCAGTGCTGACATGGATCTTGGGGTACTTCTGGAGTCTCCCCAGGGGAGTCAGTCCTCGTCTCGAATGGGGGCATGCACTTGTGCTTTCCTCCAGAGCGGTAGCAGCAGTGTCACGCAGTCCGCCGCGTGGATCAAAGGATCTATGGTTTTCCCTCGAGTCTTTCCCAGGAGGCTTTCCCACGAGGCTTTCCCACAGGGCTGTCCCACGTGCACACGTGGTGGGAGTCGATCCTCGGCTTGAACGTCAAGGCAGTGCAGGGAAAGCAGGTTCCTGTGGAATGGACTGACACATCTGGGGGACTCTTGGAATGGTGGCACGACCCTGGAGTTCCTCTCGCCTTTCCTGTGGAGAGCGCCTCCTCTTGAGATGCGACGGGAACGCCGGGAATTCTTTCCCTACGAAACAGGGAAAGGATCCCTCATCTCGAGCTAGGAGGCGGAAACGGGGCTCCCCTGGATGTGTGCGGGACACCACGTGCTTCCTCTCGAGTGGAGACGGGTATGTCGGGGAACTTCTTGAGTTGCAGCAAGGGTGTGAAGGACCCTTTGGAAGTTCCAATGGTTAGATGTGATTGGCCTCGAGAAGCCTCAGCGGAAATGGGCCTCATCTCGCCTGGAGGGCAAAACCTCCTGGATTTTCTCGAGTTGCGGCAGGTGCTCTCGACTTATGACGGGGACCTCAGGGACCCGCTCTGGTGGCCTCAGGAAAGGCCAGTCCCCATGCGAGTTCCTCGGGGGCCTCTCGGGATTCCTCTCCCGTCGATGCCGGGGCCTAAGACCTTGTGTGGAGTCGGGGCCGGAACCTGAGGATTCCTCTCCAGTGCTGACATGGATCTTGGGGTACTTCTGGAGTCTTCCCAGGGGAGTCAGTCCTCGTCTCGAATGCAGGCATGCACTTGCGCTTTCCTCCAGAGCGGTAGCAGCAGTGTCACGCAGTCCGCCGCGTGGATCAAAGGATCTATGGTTTTCCCTCGAGTCTTTCCCACGAGGCTTTCCCACAGGGCTGTCCCACGTGCACACGTGGTGGGAGTCGATCCTCGGCATGAACGTCAAGGCAGTGCAGGGAAAACAGGTTCCTCTGGAATGGACTGACACATCTGGGGGACTCTTGGAATGGTGGCACGACCCTTGAGTTCCTCTCGCCATTCCTGTGGAGAGCGCCTCCTCTTGAGATGCGACGGGAACGCCGGGAATTCTTTCCCTACGAAACAGGGAAAGGATCCCTCATCTCGAGCTAGGAGGCGGAAACGGGGCTCCCCTGGATGTGTGCGGGACCCACGTGCTTCCTCTCGAGTGGAGACGGGTATGTCGGGGAACTTCTTGAGTTGCAGCAAGGGTGTGAAGGACCCTTTGGAAGTTCCAGTGGTTAGACGTGATTAGCCTCGAGAAGCCTCAGCGGAAATGGGCCTCATCTCGCCTGGAGGGCAAAACCTCCTGGATTTTCTCGAGTTGCGGCAGGTGCTCTCGACTTACGACGGGGACCTCAGGGACCCGCTCTGGTGGCCTCAGGAAAGGCCAGTCCCCATGCGAGTTCCTCGGGGGCCTCTCGGGATTCCTCTCCCGTCGATGCCGGGGCCTAAGACCTTGTGTGGAGTCGGGGCCGGAACCTGAGGATTCCTCTCCAGTGCTGACATGTATCTTGGGGTACTTCTGGAGTCTTCCCAGGGGAGTCAGTCCTCGTCTCGAATGCGGGCATGCACTTGCGCTTTCCTCCAGAGCGGTAGCAGCAGTGTCACGCAGTCCGCCGCGTGGATCAAAGGATCTATGGTTTTCCCTCGAGTCTTTCCCACGAGTCTTTCCCACGAGGCTTTCCCACAGGGCTGTCCCACGTGCACACGTGGTGGGAGTCGATCCTCGGCTTGAACGTCAAGGCAGTGCAGGGAAAACAGGTTCCTCTGGAATGGACTGACACATCTGGGGGACTCTTGGAATGGTGGCACGACCCTGGAGTTCCTCTCGCCTTTCCTGTGGAGAGCGCCTCCTCTTGAGATGCGACGGGAATGCCGGGAATTCTTTCCCTACGAAACAGGGAAAGGATCCCTCATCTCGAGCTAGGAGGCAGAAACGGGCCTCCCCTGGATGTGTGCGGGACCCCACGTGCTTCCTCTCGAGTGGAGACGGGTATGTCGGGGAACTTCTTGAGTTGCAGCAAGGGTGTGAAGGACCCTTTGGAAGTTCCAGTGGTTAGATGTGATTGGCCTCGAGAAGCCTCAGCGGAAATGGGCCTCATCTCGCCTGGAGGGCAAAACCTCCTGGATTTTCTCGAGTTGCGGCAGGTGCTCTCGACTTACGACGGGGACCTCAGGGACCCGCTCTGGTGGCCTCAGGAAAGGCCAGTCCCCATGCGAGTTCCTCGGGGGCCTCTCGGGATTCCTCTCCCGTCGATGCCGGGGCCTAAGACCTTGTGTGGAGTCGGGGCCGGAACCTGAGGATTCCTCTCCAGTGCTGACATGGATCTTGGGGTACTTCTGGAGTCTCCCCAGGGGAGTCAGTCCTCGTCTCGAATGCGGGCATGCATTGCGCTTTCCTCCAGAGCGGTAGCAGCAGTGTCACGCAGTCCGCCGCGTGGATCAAAGGATCTATGGTTTTCCCTCGAGTCTTTCCCACGAGGCTTTCCCACAGGGCTGTCCCACGTGCACACGTGTTGGGAGTCGATCCTCGGCATGAACGTCAAGGCAGTGCAGGGAAAACAGGTTCCTCTGGAATGGACTGACATATCTGGGGGACTCTTGGAATGGTGGCACGACCCTTGAGTTCCTCTCGCCATTCCTGTGGAGAGCGCCTCCTCTTGAGATGCGACGGGAACGCCGGGAATTCTTTCCCTACGAAACAGGGAAAGGATCCCTCATCTCGAGCTAGGAGGCGGAAACGGGGCTCCCCTGGATGTGTGCGGGACCCACGTGCTTCCTCTCGAGTGGAGACGGGTATGTCGGGGAACTTCTTGAGTTGCAGCAATGGTGTGAAGGACCCTTTGGAAGTTCCAGTGGTTAGACGTGATTAGCCTCGAGAAGCCTCAGCGGAAATGGGCCTCATCTCGCCTGGAGGGCAAAACCTCCTGGATTTTCTCGAGTTGCGGCAGGTGCTCTCGACTTACGACGGGGACCTCAGGGACCCGCTCTGGTGGCCTCAGGAAAGGCCAGTCCCCATGCGAGTTCCTCGGGGGCCTCTCGGGATTCCTCTCCCGTCGATGCCGGGGCCTAAGACCTTGTGTTGAGTCGGGGCCGGAACCTGAGGATTCCTCTCCAGTGCTGACATGTATCTTGGGGTACTTCTGGAGTCTTCCCAGGGGAGTCAGTCCTCGTCTCGAATGCGGGCATGCACTTGCGCTTTCCTCCAGAGCGGTAGCAGCAGTGTCACGCAGTCCGCCGCGTGGATCAAAGGATCTATGGTTTTCCCTCGAGTCTTTCCCACGAGGCTTTCCCACGAGTCTTTCCCACAGGGCTGTCCCACGTGCACACGTGGTGGGAGTCGATCCTCGGCTTGAACGTCAAGGCAGTGCAGGGAAAACAGGTTCCTCTGGAATGGACTGACACATCTGGGGGACTCTTGGAATGGTGGCACGACCCTGGAGTTCCTCTCGCCTTTCCTGTGGAGAGCGCCTCCTCTTGAGATGCGACGGGAACGCCGGGAATTCTTTCCCTACGAAACAGGGAAAGGATCCCTCATCTCGAGCTAGGAGGCGGAAACGGGGCTCCCCTGGATGTGTGCGGGACCCCACGTGCTTCCTCTCGAGTGCAGACGGGTATGTCCGGGAACTTCTTGAGTTGCAGCAATGGTGTGAAGGACCCTTTGGAAGTTCCAGTGGTTAGATGTGATTGGCCTCGAGAAGCCTCAGCGGAAATGGGCCTCATTTCGCCTGGAGGGCAAAACCTCCTGGATTTTCTCGAGTTGCGGCAGGTGCTCTCGACTTACGACGGGGACCTCAGGGACCCGCTCTGGTGGCCTCAGGAAAGGCCAGTCCCCATGCGAGTTCCTCGGGGGCGTCTCGGGATTCCTCTTCCGTCGATGCCGGAGCCTAAGACCTTGTGTGGAGTCGGGGCCGGAACCTGAGGATTCCTCTCCAGTGCTGACATGGATCTTGGGGTACTTCTGGAGTCTCCCCAGGGGAGTCAGTCCTCGTCTCGAATGCGGGCATGCACTTGCGCTTTCCTCCAGAGCGGTATCAGCAGTGTCACGCAGTCCGCCGCGTGGATCAAAGGATCTATGGTTTTCCCTCGAGTCTTTCCCACGAGGCTTTCCCACGAGGCTTTCCCACAGGGCTGTCCCACGTGCACACGTGGTGGGAGTCGATCCTCGGCTTGAATGTCAAGGCAGTGCAGGGAAAACAGGTTCCTCTGGAATGGACTGACACATCTGGGGGACTCTTGGAATGGTGGCATGACCCTGGAGTTACAATCGCCTTTCCTTTGGAGAGCGCCTCCTCTTGAGATGCGACGGGAACGCCGGGAATTCTTTCCCTACGAAACAGGGAAAGGATCCCTCATCTCGAGCTAGGAGGCGGAAACGGGGCTCCCCTGGATGTGTGCGGGACACCACGTGCTTCCTCTCGAGTGCAGACGGGTATGTCGGGGAACTTCTTGAGATGCAGCTAGGGTGTGAAGGACCCTTTGGAAGTTCCAGTGGTTAGATGTGATTGGCCTCGAGAAGCCTCAGCGGAAATGGGCCTCATCTCGCCTGGAGGGCAAAACCTCCTGGATTTTCTCGATTTGCGGCAGGTTCTCTCGACTCACGACGGGGACCTCAGGGACCCGCTCTGGTGGCATCAGGAAAGGCCAGTCCCCATGCGAGTTCCTCGGGGGCCTCTCGGGATTCCTCTCCCGTCGATGCCGGGGCCTAAGACCTTGTGTGGAGTCGGGGCCGGAACCTGAGGATTCCTCTCCAGTGCTGACATGGATCTTGGGGTACTTCTGGAGTCTCCCCAGGGGAGTCAGTCCTCGTCTCGAATGCGGGCATGCACTTGCGCTTTCCTCCAGAGCGGTAGCAGCAGTGTCACGCAGTCCGCCGCGTGGATCAAAGGATCTATGGTTTTCCCTCGAGTCTTTCCCACGAGCCTTTCCCACGAGGCTTTCCCACAGGGCTGCCCCACGTGCACACGTGGTGGGAGTCGATCCTCGGCTTGAACGTCAAGGCAGTGCAGGGAAAACAGGTTCCTCTGGAATGGACTGACACATCTGGGGGACTCTTGGAATGGTGGCACGACCCTGGAGTTCCTCTCGCCTTTCCTGTGGAGAGCGCCTCCTCTTGAGATGCGACGGGAATTCTTTCCCTACGAAACAGGGAGAGGATCCCTCATCTCGAGCTAGGAGGCAGAAACGGGGCTCCCCTGGATGTGTGCGGGACCCACGTGCTTCCTCTCGAGTGGAGACGGGTATGTCGGGGAACTTCTTGAGTTGCAGCAAGGGTGTGAAGGACCCTTTGGAAGTTCCAGTGGTTAGACGTGATTAGCCTCGAGAAGCCTCAGCGGAAATGGGCCTCATCTCGCCTGGAGGGCAAAACCTCCTGGATTTTCTCGAGTTGCGACAGGTGCTCTCGACTTACGACGGGGACCTCAGGGACACGCTCTGGTGGCCTCAGGAAAGGCCAGTCCCCATGCGAGTTCCTCGGGGGCGTCTTGGGATTCCTCTCCCGTCGATGCCGGGGCCTACGACCTTGTGTGGAGTCGGGGCCGGAACCTGAGGATTCCTCTCCAGTGCTGACATGGATCTTGGGGTACTTCTGGAGTCTCCCCAGGGGAGGCAGTCCTCGTCTCGAATGCGGGCATGCACTTGCGCTTTCCTCCAGAGCGGTAGCAGCAGTGTCACGCAGTCCGCCGCGTGGATCAAAGGATCTATGGTTTTCCCTCGAGTCTTTCCCACGAGGCTTTCCCACGAGGCTTTCCCACAGGGCTGTCCCACGTGCACACGTGGTGGGAGTCGATCCTCGGCTTGAACGTCAAGGCAGTGCAGGGAAAACAGGTTCCTCTGGAATGGACTGACACATCTGGGGGACTCTTGGAATGGTGGAATGACCCTGGAGTTCCTCTCGCCTTTCCTGTGGAGAGCGCCTCCTCTTGAGATGCGACGGGAACGACGGGAATTCTTTCCCTACGAAAGAGGGAAAGGATCCCTCATCTCGAGCTAGGAGGCGGAAACGGGGCTCCCCTGGATGTGTGCGGGACCCCACGTGCTTCCTCTCGAGTGGAGACGGGTATGTCGGGGAACTTCTTGAGTTGCAGCAATGGTGTGAAGGACCCTTTGGAAGTTCCAGTGGTTAGATGTGATTGGCCTCGAGAAGCCTCAGCGGAAATGGGCCTCATCTCGCCTGGAGGGCAAAACCTCCTGGATTTTCTCGAGTTGCGGCAGGTGCTCTCGACTTACGATGGGGACCTCAGGGACCCGCTCTGGTGGCCTCAGGAAAGGCCAGTCCCCATGCGATTTCCTCGGGGGCCTCTCGGGATTCCTCTCCCATCGATGCCGTGGCCTAAGACCTTGTGTGGAGTCGGGGCCGGAACCTGAGGATTCCTCTCCAGTGCTGACATGGATCTTGGGGTACTTCTGGAGTCTCCCCAGGGGAGTCAGTCCTCGTCTCGAATGGGGGCATGCACTTGCGCTTTCCTCCAGAGCGGTAGCAGCAGTGTCACGCAGTCCGCCGCGTGGATCAAAGGATCTATGGTTTTCCCTCGAGTCTTTCCCAGGAGGCTTTCCCACGAGGCTTTCCCACAGGGCTGTCCCACGTGCACACGTGGTGGGAGTCGATCCTCGGCTTGAACGTCAAGGCAGTGCAGGGAAAACAGGTTCCTCTGGAATGGACTGACACATCTGGGGGACTCTTGGAATGGTGGCACGACCGTGGAGTTCCTCTCGCCTTTCCTGTGGAGAGCGCCTCCTCTTGAGATGCGACGGGAACGCCGGGAATTCTTTCCCTACGAAACAGGGAAAGGATCCCTCATCTCGAGCTAGGAGGCGGAAACGGGGCTCCCCTGGATGTGTGCGGGACACCACGTGCTTCCTCTCGAGTGGAGACGGGTATGTCGGGGAACTTCTTGAGTTGCAGCAAGGGTGTGAAGGACCCTTTGGAAGTTCCAGTGGTTAGATGTGATTGGCCTCGAGAAGCCACAGCGGAAATGGGCCTCATCTCGCCTGGAGGGCAAAACCTCCTGGATTTTCTCGAGTTGCGGCAGGTGCTCTCGACTTACGACGGGGACCTCAGGGACCCGCTCTGGTGTCCTCAGGAAAGGCCAGTCCCCATGCGAGTTCCTCGGGGGCCTCTCGGGATTCCTCTCCCGTCGATGCCGGGGCCTAAGACCTTGTGTGGAGTCGGGGCCGGAACCTGAGGATTCCTCTCCAGTGCTGACATGGATCTTGGGGTACTTCTGGAGTCTTCCCAGGGGAGTCAGTCCTCGTCTCGAATGCGGGCATGCACTTGCGCTTTCCTCCAGAGCGGTAGCAGCAGTGTCACGCAGTCCGCCGCGTGGATCAAAGGATCTATGGTTTTCCCTCGAGTCTTTCCCACGAGGCTTTCCCACAGGGCTGTCCCACGTGCACACGTGGTGGGAGTCGATCCTCGGCATGAACGTCAAGGCAGTGCAGGGAAAACAGGTTCCTCTGGAATGGACTGACACATCTGGGGGACTCTTGGAATGGTGGCACGACCCTTGAGTTCCTCTCGCCATTCCTGTGGAGAGCGCCTCCTCCTGAGATGCGACGGGAACGCCGGGAATTCTTTCCCTACGAAACAGGGAAAGGATCCCTCATCTCGAGCTAGGAGGCGGAAACGGGGCTCCCCTGGATGTGTGCGGGACCCACCTGCTTCCTCTCGAGTGGAGACGGGTATGTCGGGGAACTTCTTGAGTTGCAGCAATGGTGTGAAGGACCCTTTGGAAGTTCCAGTGGTTAGACGTGATTAGCCTCGAGAAGCCTCATCGGAAATGGGCCTCATCTCGCCTGGAGGGCAAAACCTCCTGGATTTTCTCGAGTTGCGGCAGGTGCTCTCGACTTACGACGGGGACCTCAGGGACCCGCTCTGGTGGCCTCAGGAAAGGCCAGTCCCCATGCGAGTTCCTCGGGGGCCTCTCGGGATTCCTCTCCCGTCGATGCCGGGGCCTAAGACCTTGTGTGGAGTCGGGGCCGGAACCTGAGGATTCCTCTCCAGTGCTGACATGGATCTTGGGGTACTTCTGGAGTCTTCCCAGGGGAGTCAGTCCTCGTCTCGAATGCGGGCATGCACTTGCGCTTTCCTCCAGAGCGGTAGCAGCAGTGTCACGCAGTCCGCCGCGTGGATCAAAGGATCTATGGTTTTCCCTCGAGTCTTTCCCACGAGGCTTTTCCACAGGGCTGTCCCACGTGCACACGTGTTGGGAGTCGATCCTCGGCATGAACGTCAAGGCAGTGCAGGGAAAACAGGTTCCTCTGGAATGGACTGACACATCTGGGGGACTCTTGGAATGGTGGCACGACCCTTGAGTTCCTCTCGCCATTCCTGTGGAGAGCGCCTCCTCTTGAGATGCGACGGGAACGCCGGGAATTCTTTCCCTACGAAACAGGGAAAGGATCCCTCATCTCGAGCTAGGAGGCGGAAACGGGGCTCCCCTGGATGTGTGCGGGACCCACGTGCTTCCTCTCGAGTGGAGACGGGTATGTCGGGGAACTTCTTGAGTTGCAGCAATGGTGTGAAGGACCCTTTGGAAGTTCCAGTGGTTAGACGTGATTAGCCTCGAGAAGCCTCAGCGGAAATGGGCCTCATCTCGCCTGGAGGGCAAAACCTCCTGGATTTTCTCGAGATGCGGCAGGTGCTCTCGACTTACGACGGGGACCTCAGGGACCCGCTCTGGTGGCCTCAGGAAAGGCCAGTCCCCATGCGAGTTCCTCGGGGGCCTCTCGGGATTCCTCTCCCGTCGATGCCGGGGCCTAAGACCTTGTGTGGAGTCGGGGCCGGAACCTGAGGATTCCTCTCCAGTGCTGACATGGATCTTGGGGTACTTCTGGAGTCTTCCCAGGGGAGTCAGTCCTCGTCTCGAATGCGGGCATGCACTTGCGCTTTCCTCCAGAGCGGTAGCAGCAGTGTCACGCAGTCCGCCGCGTGGATCAAAGGATCTATGGTTTTCCCTCGAGTCTTTCCCACGAGGCTTTCCCACGAGTCTTTCCCACAGGGCTGTCCCACGTGCACACGTGGTGGGAGTCGATCCTCGGCTTGAACGTCAAGGCAGTGCAGGGAAAACAGGTTCCTCTGGAATGGACTGACACATCTGGGGGACTCTTGGAATGGTGGCACGACCCTGGAGTTCCTCTCGCCTTTCCTGTGGAGAGCGCCTCCTCTTGAGATGCGACGGGAAGGCCGGGAATTCTTTCCCTACGAAACAGGGAAAGGATCCCTCATCTCGAGCTAGGAGGCGGAAACGGGGCTCCCCTGGATGTGTGCGGGACCCCACGTGCTTCCTCTCGAGTGCAGACGGGTATGTCCGGGAACTTCTTGAGTTGCAGCAATGGTGTGAAGGACCCTTTGGAAGTTCCAGTGGTTAGATGTGATTGGCCTCGAGAAGCCTCAGCGGAAATGGGCCTCATCTCGCCTGGAGGGCAAAACCTCCTGGATTTTCTCGAGTTGCGGCAGGTGCTCTCGACTTACGACGGGGACCTCAGGGACCCGCTCTGGTGGCCTCAGGAAAGGCCAGTCCCCATGCGAGTTCCTCGGGGGCGTCTCGGGATTCCTCTTCCGTCGATGCCGGAGCCTAAGACCTTGTGTGGAGTCGGGGCCGGAACCTGAGGATTCCTCTCCAGTGCTGACATGGATCTTGGGGTACTTCTGGAGTCTCCCCAGGGGAGTCAGTCCTCGTCTCGAATGCGGGCATGCACTTGCGCTTTCCTCCAGAGCGGTATCAGCAGTGTCACGCAGTCCGCCGCGTGGATCAAAGGATCTATGGTTTTCCCTCGAGTCTTTCCCACGAGGCTTTCCCACGAGGCTTTCCCACAGGGCTGTCCCACGTGCACACGTGGTGGGAGTCGATCCTCGGCTTGAATGTCAAGGCAGTGCAGGGAAAACAGGTTCCTCTGGAATGGACTGACACATCTGGGGGACTCTTGGAATGGTGGCATGACCCTGGAGTTCCAATCGCCTTTCCTTTGGAGAGCGCCTCCTCTTGAGATGCGACGGGAACGCCGGGAATTCTTTCCCTACGAAACAGGGAAAGGATCCCTCATCTCGAGCTAGGAGGCGGAAACGGGGCTCCCCTGGATGTGTGCGGGACACCACGTGCTTCCTCTCGAGTGCAGACGGGTATGTCGGGGAACTTCTTGAGATGCAGCAAGGGTGTGAAGGACCCTTTCGAAGTTCCAGTGGTTAGATGTGATTGGCCTCGAGAAGCCTCAGCGGAAATGGGCCTCATCTCGCCTGGAGGGCAAAACCTCCTGGATTTTCTCGATTTGCGGCAGGTTCTCTCGACTCACGACGGGGACCTCAGGGACCCGCTCTGGTGGCATCAGGAAAGGCCAGTCCCCATGCGAGTTCCTCGGGGGCCTCTCGGGATTCCTCTCCCGTCGATGCCGGGGCCTAAGACCTTGTGTGGAGTCGAGGCCGGAACCTGAGGATTCCTCTCCAGTGCTGACATGGATCTTGGGGTACTTCTGGAGTCTCCCCAGGGGAGTCAGTCCTCGTCTCGAATGCGGGCATGCACTTGCGCTTTCCTCCAGAGCGGTAGCAGCAGTGTCACGCAGTCCGCCGCGTGGATCAAAGGATCTATGGTTTTCCCTCGAGTCTTTCCAACGAGACTTTCCCACGAGGCTTTCCCACAGGGCTCTCCCACGTGCACACGTGGTGGGAGTCGATCCTCGGCTTGAACGTCAAGGCAGTGCAGGGAAAACAGGTTCCTCTGAAATGGACTGACACATCTGGGGGACTCTTGGAATGGTGGCACGACCCTGGAGTTCCTCTCGCCTTTCCTGTGGAGAGCGCCTCCTCTTGAGATGCGACGGGAATTCTTTCCCTACGAAACAGGGAAAGGATCCCTCATCTCGAGCTAGGAGGCGGAAACGGGGCTCCCCTGGATGTGTGCGGGACCCCACGTCCTTCCTCTCGAGTGGAGACGGGTATGTCGGGGAACTTCTTGAGTTGCAGCAATGGTGTGAAGGACCCTTTGGAAGTTCCAGTGGTTAGATGTGATTGGCCTCGAGAAGCCTCAGCGGAAATGGGCCTCATCTCGCCTGGAGGGCAAAACCTCCTGGATTTTCTCGAGTTGCGGCAGGTGCTCTCGACTTACGACGGGGACCTCAGGGACCCGCTCTGGTGGCCTCAGGAAAGGCCAGTCCCCATGAGAGTTCCTCGGGGGCGTCTCGGGATTCCTCTCCCGTCGATGCCGGAGCCTAAGACCTTGTGTGGAGTCGGGGCCGGAACCTGAGGATTCCTCTCCAGTGCTGACATGGATCTTGGGGTACTTCTGGAGTCTCCCCAGGGGAGTCAGTCCTCGTCTCGAATGCGGGCATGCACTTGCGCTTTCCTCCAGAGCGGTATCAGCAGTGTCACGCAGTCCGCCGCGTGGATCAAAGGATCTATGGTTTTCCCTCGAGTCTTTCCCACGAGGCTTTCCCACGAGGCTTTCCCACAGGGCTGTCCCACGTGCACACGTGGTGGGAGTCGATCCTTGGCTTGAACGTCAAGGCAGTGCAGGGAAAACAGGTTCCTCTGAAATGGACTGACACATCTGGGGGACTCTTGGAATGGTGGCATGACCCTGTAGTTCCAATCGCCTTTCCTGTGGAGAGCGCCTCCTCTTGAGATGCGACGGGAACGCCGGGAATTCTTTCCCTACGAAACAGGGAAAGGATCCCTCATCTCGAGCTAGGAGGCGGAAACGGGGCTCCCCTGGATGTGTGCGGGACACCACGTGCTTCCTCTCGAGTGGAGACGGGTATGTCGGGGAACTTCTTGATTTGCAGCAATGGTGTGAAGGACCCTTTGGAAGTTCCAGTGGTTAGATGTGATTGGCCTCGAGAAGCCTCAGCGGAAATGGGCCTCATCTCGCCTGGAGGGCAAAACCTCCTGGATTTTCTCGAGTTGCGGCAGGTGCTCTCGACTTACGACGGGGACCTCAGGGACCCGCTCTGGTGGCCTCAGGAAAGGCCAGTCCCCATGCGAGTTCCTCGGGGGCCTCTCGGGATTCCTCTCCCGTCGATGCCGGGGCCTAAGACCTTGTGTGGAGTCGGAGCCGGAACCTGAGGATTCCTCTCCAGTGCTGACATGGATCTTGGGGTACTTCTGGAGTCTCCCCAGGGGAGTCAGTCCTCGTCTCGAATGCGGGCATGCACTTGCGCTTTCCTCCAGAGCGGTAGCAGCAGTGTCACGCAGTCCGCAGCGTGGATCAAAGGATCTATGGTTTTCCCTCGAGTCTTTCCCACGAGGCTTTCCCACCAGGCTTTCCCACAGGGCTCTCCCACGTGCACACGTGGTGGGAATCGATCCTCGGCTTGAACGTCAAGGCAGTGCAGGGAAAACAGGTTCCTCTGGAATGGACTGACACATCTGGGGGACTCTTGGAATGGTGGCACGACCCTGGAGTTCCTCTCGCCTTTCCAGTGGAGAGCGCCTCCTCTTGAGATGCGACGGGAACGCCGGGAATTCTTTCCCTACGAAACAGGGAAAGGATCCCTCATCTCGAGCTAGGAGGCGGAAACGGGGCTCCCCTGGATGTGTGCGGGACCCCACGTGCTTCCTCTCGAGTGGAGACGGGTATGTCGGGGAACTTCTTGAGTTGCAGCAAGGGTGTGAAGGACCCTTTGGAAGTTCCAGTGGTTAGACGTGATTAGCCTCGAGAAGCCTCAGCGGAATGGGCCTCATCTCGCCTGGAGGGCAAAACCTCCTGGATTTTCTCGAGTTGCGGCAGGTGCTCTCGACTTACGACGGGGACCTCAGGGACCCGCTCTGGTGGCCTCAGGAAAGGCCAGTCCCCATGCGAGTTCCTCGGGGGCCTCTCGGGATTCCTCTCCCGTCGATGCCGGGGCCTAAGACCTTGTGTGGAGTCGGGGCCGGAACCTGAGGATTCCTCTCCAGTGCTGACATGGATCTTGGGGTACTTCTGGAGTCTCCCCAGGGGAGTCAGTCCTCGTCTCGAATGCGGGCATGCACTTGCGCTTTCCTCCAGAGCGGTAGCAGCAGTGTCACGCAGTCCGCCGCGTGGATCAAAGGATGTATGGTTTTCCCTGGAGTCTTTCCCACGAGGCTTTCCCACGAGGCTTTCCCACAGGGCTGTCCCACGTGCACACGTGGTGGGAGTCGATCCTCGGCTTGAACGTCAAGGCAGTGCAGGGAAAACAGGTTCCTCTGGAATGGACTGACACATCTGGGGGACTCTTGGAATGGTGGCACGACCCTTGAGTTCCTCTCGCCATTCCTGTGGAGAGCGCCTCCTCTTGAGATGCGACGGGAACGCCGGGAATTCTTTCCCTACGAAACAGGGAAAGGATCCCTCATCTCGAGCTAGGAGGCGGAAACGGGGCTCCCCTGGATGTGTGCGGGACCCACGTGCTTCCTCTCGAGTGGAGACGGGTATGTCGGGGAACTTCTTGAGTTGCAGCAATGGTGTGAAGGACCCTTTGGAAGTTCCAGTGGTTAGACGTGATTAGCCTCGAGAAGCCTCAGCGGAAATGGGCCTCATCTCGCCTGGAGGGCAAAACCTCCTGGATTTTCTCGAGATGCGGCAGGTGCTCTCGACTTACGACGGGGACCTCAGGGACCCGCTCTGGTGGCCTCAGGAAAGGCCAGTCCCCATGCGAGTTCCTCGGGGGCCTCTCGGGATTCCTCTCCCGTCGATGCCGGGGCCTAAGACCTTGTGTGGAGTCGGGGCCGGAACCTGAGGATTCCTCTCCAGTGCTGACATGGATCTTGGGGTACTTCTGGAGTCTTCCCAGGGGAGTCAGTCCTCGTCTCGAATGCGGGCATGCACTTGCGCTTTCCTCCAGAGCGGTAGCAGCAGTGTCACGCAGTCCGCCGCGTGGATCAAAGGATCTATGGTTTTCCCTCGAGTCTTTCCCACGAGGCTTTCCCACGAGTCTTTCCCACAGGGCTGTCCCACGTGCACACGTGGTGGGAGTCGATCCTCGGCTTGAACGTCAAGGCAGTGCAGGGAAAACAGGTTCCTCTGGAATGGACTGACACATCTGGGGGACTCTTGGAATGGTGGCACGACCCTGGAGTTCCTCTCGCCTTTCCTGTGGAGAGCGCCTCCTCTTGAGATGCGACGGGAAGGCCGGGAATTCTTTCCCTACGAAACAGGGAAAGGATCCCTCATCTCGAGCTAGGAGGCGGAAACGGGGCTCCCCTGGATGTGTGCGGGACCCCACGTGCTTCCTCTCGAGTGCAGACGGGTATGTCCGGGAACTTCTTGAGTTGCAGCAATGGTGTGAAGGACCCTTTGGAAGTTCCAGTGGTTAGATGTGATTGGCCTCGAGAAGCCTCAGCGGAAATGGGCCTCATCTCGCCTGGAGGGCAAAACCTCCTGGATTTTCTCGAGTTGCGGCAGGTGCTCTCGACTTACGACGGGGACCTCAGGGACCCGCTCTGGTGGCCTCAGGAAAGGCCAGTCCCCATGCGAGTTCCTCGGGGGCGTCTCGGGATTCCTCTTCCGTCGATGCCGGAGCCTAAGACCTTGTGTGGAGTCGGGGCCGGAACCTGAGGATTCCTCTCCAGTGCTGACATGGATCTTGGGGTACTTCTGGAGTCTCCCCAGGGGAGTCAGTCCTCGTCTCGAATGCGGGCATGCACTTGCGCTTTCCTCCAGAGCGGTATCAGCAGTGTCACGCAGTCCGCCGCGTGGATCAAAGGATCTATGGTTTTCCCTCGAGTCTTTCCCACGAGGCTTTCCCACGAGGCTTTCCCACAGGGCTGTCCCACGTGCACACGTGGTGGGAGTCGATCCTCGGCTTGAATGTCAAGGCAGTGCAGGGAAAACAGGTTCCTCTGGAATGGACTGACACATCTGGGGGACTCTTGGAATGGTGGCATGACCCTGGAGTTCCAATCGCCTTTCCTTTGGAGAGCGCCTCCTCTTGAGATGCGACGGGAACGCCGGGAATTCTTTCCCTACGAAACAGGGAAAGGATCCCTCATCTCGAGCTAGGAGGCGGAAACGGGGCTCCCCTGGATGTGTGCGGGACACCACGTGCTTCCTCTCGAGTGCAGACGGGTATGTCGGGGAACTTCTTGAGATGCAGCAAGGGTGTGAAGGACCCTTTCGAAGTTCCAGTGGTTAGATGTGATTGGCCTCGAGAAGCCTCAGCGGAAATGGGCCTCATCTCGCCTGGAGGGCAAAACCTCCTGGATTTTCTCGATTTGCGGCAGGTTCTCTCGACTCACGACGGGGACCTCAGGGACCCGCTCTGGTGGCATCAGGAAAGGCCAGTCCCCATGCGAGTTCCTCGGGGGCCTCTCGGGATTCCTCTCCCGTCGATGCCGGGGCCTAAGACCTTGTGTGGAGTCGAGGCCGGAACCTGAGGATTCCTCTCCAGTGCTGACATGGATCTTGGGGTACTTCTGGAGTCTCCCCAGGGGAGTCAGTCCTCGTCTCGAATGCGGGCATGCACTTGCGCTTTCCTCCAGAGCGGTAGCAGCAGTGTCACGCAGTCCGCCGCGTGGATCAAAGGATCTATGGTTTTCCCTCGAGTCTTTCCAACGAGACTTTCCCACGAGGCTTTCCCACAGGGCTCTCCCACGTGCACACGTGGTGGGAGTCGATCCTCGGCTTGAACGTCAAGGCAGTGCAGGGAAAACAGGTTCCTCTGAAATGGACTGACACATCTGGGGGACTCTTGGAATGGTGGCACGACCCTGGAGTTCCTCTCGCCTTTCCTGTGGAGAGCGCCTCCTCTTGAGATGCGACGGGAATTCTTTCCCTACGAAACAGGGAAAGGATCCCTCATCTCGAGCTAGGAGGCGGAAACGGGGCTCCCCTGGATGTGTGCGGGACCCCACGTCCTTCCTCTCGAGTGGAGACGGGTATGTCGGGGAACTTCTTGAGTTGCAGCAATGGTGTGAAGGACCCTTTGGAAGTTCCAGTGGTTAGATGTGATTGGCCTCGAGAAGCCTCAGCGGAAATGGGCCTCATCTCGCCTGGAGGGCAAAACCTCCTGGATTTTCTCGAGTTGCGGCAGGTGCTCTCGACTTACGACGGGGACCTCAGGGACCCGCTCTGGTGGCCTCAGGAAAGGCCAGTCCCCATGAGAGTTCCTCGGGGGCGTCTCGGGATTCCTCTCCCGTCGATGCCGGAGCCTAAGACCTTGTGTGGAGTCGGGGCCGGAACCTGAGGATTCCTCTCCAGTGCTGACATGGATCTTGGGGTACTTCTGGAGTCTCCCCAGGGGAGTCAGTCCTCGTCTCGAATGCGGGCATGCACTTGCGCTTTCCTCCAGAGCGGTATCAGCAGTGTCACGCAGTCCGCCGCGTGGATCAAAGGATCTATGGTTTTCCCTCGAGTCTTTCCCACGAGGCTTTCCCACGAGGCTTTCCCACAGGGCTGTCCCACGTGCACACGTGGTGGGAGTCGATCCTTGGCTTGAACGTCAAGGCAGTGCAGGGAAAACAGGTTCCTCTGAAATGGACTGACACATCTGGGGGACTCTTGGAATGGTGGCATGACCCTGTAGTTCCAATCGCCTTTCCTGTGGAGAGCGCCTCCTCTTGAGATGCGACGGGAACGCCGGGAATTCTTTCCCTACGAAACAGGGAAAGGATCCCTCATCTCGAGCTAGGAGGCGGAAACGGGGCTCCCCTGGATGTGTGCGGGACACCACGTGCTTCCTCTCGAGTGGAGACGGGTATGTCGGGGAACTTCTTGATTTGCAGCAATGGTGTGAAGGACCCTTTGGAAGTTCCAGTGGTTAGATGTGATTGGCCTCGAGAAGCCTCAGCGGAAATGGGCCTCATCTCGCCTGGAGGGCAAAACCTCCTGGATTTTCTCGAGTTGCGGCAGGTGCTCTCGACTTACGACGGGGACCTCAGGGACCCGCTCTGGTGGCCTCAGGAAAGGCCAGTCCCCATGCGAGTTCCTCGGGGGCCTCTCGGGATTCCTCTCCCGTCGATGCCGGGGCCTAAGACCTTGTGTGGAGTCGGAGCCGGAACCTGAGGATTCCTCTCCAGTGCTGACATGGATCTTGGGGTACTTCTGGAGTCTCCCCAGGGGAGTCAGTCCTCGTCTCGAATGCGGGCATGCACTTGCGCTTTCCTCCAGAGCGGTAGCAGCAGTGTCACGCAGTCCGCAGCGTGGATCAAAGGATCTATGGTTTTCCCTCGAGTCTTTCCCACGAGGCTTTCCCACCAGGCTTTCCCACAGGGCTCTCCCACGTGCACACGTGGTGGGAATCGATCCTCGGCTTGAACGTCAAGGCAGTGCAGGGAAAACAGGTTCCTCTGGAATGGACTGACACATCTGGGGGACTCTTGGAATGGTGGCACGACCCTGGAGTTCCTCTCGCCTTTCCAGTGGAGAGCGCCTCCTCTTGAGATGCGACGGGAACGCCGGGAATTCTTTCCCTACGAAACAGGGAAAGGATCCCTCATCTCGAGCTAGGAGGCGGAAACGGGGCTCCCCTGGATGTGTGCGGGACCCCACGTGCTTCCTCTCGAGTGGAGACGGGTATGTCGGGGAACTTCTTGAGTTGCAGCAAGGGTGTGAAGGACCCTTTGGAAGTTCCAGTGGTTAGACGTGATTAGCCTCGAGAAGCCTCAGCGGAATGGGCCTCATCTCGCCTGGAGGGCAAAACCTCCTGGATTTTCTCGAGTTGCGGCAGGTGCTCTCGACTTACGACGGGGACCTCAGGGACCCGCTCTGGTGGCCTCAGGAAAGGCCAGTCCCCATGCGAGTTCCTCGGGGGCCTCTCGGGATTCCTCTCCCGTCGATGCCGGGGCCTAAGACCTTGTGTGGAGTCGGGGCCGGAACCTGAGGATTCCTCTCCAGTGCTGACATGGATCTTGGGGTACTTCTGGAGTCTCCCCAGGGGAGTCAGTCCTCGTCTCGAATGCGGGCATGCACTTGCGCTTTCCTCCAGAGCGGTAGCAGCAGTGTCACGCAGTCCGCCGCGTGGATCAAAGGATGTATGGTTTTCCCTGGAGTCTTTCCCACGAGGCTTTCCCACGAGGCTTTCCCACAGGGCTGTCCCACGTGCACACGTGGTGGGAGTCGATCCTCGGCTTGAACGTCAAGGCAGTGCAGGGAAAACAGGTTCCTCTGGAATGGACTGACACAGCTGGGGGACTCTTGGAATGGTGGCACGACCCTGGAGTTCCTCTCGCCTTTCCTGTGGAGAGCGCCTCCTCTTGAGAAGCGTCAGGAACGCCGGGAATTCTTTCCCTACGAAACAGGGAAAGGATCCCTCATCTCGAGCTAGGAGGCGGAAACGGGGCTCCCCTGGATGTGTGCGGGACACCACGTGCTTCCTCTCGAGTGGAGACGGGTATGTCGGGGAACTTCTTGAGTTGCAGCAAGGGTGTGAAGGACCCTTTGGAAGTTCCAGTGGTTAGATGTGATTGGCCTCGAGAAGCCTCAGCGGAAATGGGCCTCATCTCGCCTGGAGGGCAAAACCTCCTGGATTTTCTCGAGTTGCGGCAGGTGCTCTCGACTTACGACGGGGACCTCAGGGACCCGCTCTGGTGGCCTCAGGAAAGGCCAGTCCCCATGCGAGTTCCTCGGGGGCCTCTCGGGATTCCTCTCCCGTCGATGCCGGGGCCTAAGACCTTGTGTGGAGTCGGGGCCGGAACCTGAGGATTCCTCTCCAGTGCTGACATGGATCTTGGGGTACTTCTGGAGTCTCCCCAGGGGAGTCAGTCCTCGTCTCGAATGCGGGCATGCACTTGCGCTTTCCTCCAGAGCGGTAGCAGCAGTGTCACGCAGTCCGCCGCGTGGATCAAAGGATCTATGGTTTTCCCTCGAGTCTTTCCCACGAGGCTTTCCCACGAGGCTTTCCCACAGGGCTCTCCCACGTGCACACGTGGTGGGAGTCGATCCTCGGCTTGAACGTCAAGGCAGTGCAGGGAAAACAGGTTCCTCTGAAATGGACTGACACATCTGGGGGACTCTTGGAATGGTGGCACGACCCTGGAGTTCCTCTCGCTTTTCCTGTGGAGAGCGGCTCCTCTTGAGATGCGACGGGAACGCCGGGAATTCTTTCCCTACGAAACAGGGAAAGGATCCCTCATCTCGAGCTAGGAGGCGGAAACGGGGCTCCCCTGGATGTGTGCGGGACCCCACGTCCTTCCTCTCGAGTGGAGACGGGTATGTCGGGGAACTTCTTGAGTTGCAGCAATGGTGTGAAGGACCCTTTGGAAGTTCCAGTGGTTAGATGTGATTGGCCTCGAGAAGCCTCAGCGGAAATGGGCCTCATCTCGCCTGGAGGGCAAAACCTCCTGGATTTTCTCGAGTTGCGGCAGGTGCTCTCGACTTACGACGGGGACCTCAGGGACCCGCTCTGGTGGCCTCAGGAAAGGCCAGTCCCCATGCGAGTTCCTCGGGTCCTCTCGGGATTCCTCTCCCGTCGATGCCGGAGCCTAAGACCTTGTGTGGAGTCGGGGCCGGAACCTGAGGATTCCTCTCCAGTGCTGACATGGATCTTGGGGTACTTCTGGAGTCTCCCCAGGGGAGTCAGTCCTCGTCTCGAATGCGGGCATGCACTTGCGCTTTCCTCCAGAGCGGTAGCAGCAGTGTCACGCAGTCCGCCGCGTGGATCAAAGGATCTATGGTTTTCCCTCGAGTCTTTCCCACGAGGCTTTCCCACGAGGCTTTCCCACAGGGCTGTCCCACGTGCACACGTGGTGGGAGTCGATCCTTGGCTTGAATGTCAAGGCAGTGCAGGGAAAACAGGTTCCTCTGGAATGGACTGACACATCTGGGGGACTCTTGGAATGGTGGCATGACGCTGTAGTTCCAATCGCCTTTCCTGTGGAGAGCGCCTCCTCTTGAGATGCGACGGGAACGCCGGGAATTCTTTCCCTACGAAACAGGGAAAGGATCCCTCATCTCGAGCTAGGAGGCGGAAACGGGGCTCCCCTGGATGTGTGCGGGACACCACGTGCTTCCTCTCGAGTGGAGACGGGTATGTCGGGGAACTTCTTGATTTGCAGCAAGGGTGTGAAGGACCCTTTGGAAGTTCCAGTGGTTAGATGTGATTGGCCTCGAGAAGCCTCAGCGGAAATGGGCCTCATCTCGCCTGGAGGGCAAAACCTCCTGGATTTTCTCGAGTTGCGGCAGGTGCTCTCGACTTACGACGGGGACCTCAGGGACCCGCTCTGGTGGCCTCAGGAAAGGCCAGTCCCCATGCGAGTTCCTCAGGGGCCTCTCGGGATTCCTCTCCCGTCGATGCCGGGGCCTAAGACCTTGTGTGGAGTCGGAGCCGGAACCTGAGGATTCCTCTCCAGTGCTGACATGGATCTTGGGGTACTTCTGGAGTCTCCCCAGGGGAGTCAGTCCTCGTCTCGAATGCGGGCATGCACTTGCGCTTTCCTCCAGAGCGGTAGCAGCAGTGTCACGCAGTCCGCAGCGTGGATCAAAGGATCTATGGTTTTCCCTCGAGTCTTTCCCACGAGGCTTTCCCACCAGGCTTTCCCACAGGGCTCTCCCACGTGCACACGTGGTGGGAATCGATCCTCGGCTTGAACGTCAAGGCAGTGCAGGGAAAACAGGTTCCTCTGGAATGGACTGACACATCTGGGGGACTCTTGGAATGGTGGCACGACCCTGGAGTTCCTCTCGCCTTTCCAGTGGAGAGCGCCTCCTCTTGAGATGCGACGGGAACGCCGGGAATTCTTTCCCTACGAAACAGGGAAAGGATCCCTCATCTCGAGCTAGGAGGCGGAAACGGGGCTCCCCTGGATGTGTGCGGGACCCCACGTGCTTCCTCTCGAGTGGAGATGGGTATGTCGGGGAACTTCTTGAGTTGCAGCAAGGGTGTGAAGGACCCTTTGGAAGTTCCAATGTTTAGATGTGATTGGCCTCGAGAAGCCTCAGCGGAAATGGGCCTCATCTCGCCTGGAGGGCAAAACCTCCTGGATTTTCTCGAGTTGCGGCAGGTGCTCTCGACTTACGACGGGGACCTCAGGGACCCGCTCTGGTGGCCTCAGGAAAGGCCAGTCCCCATGCGAGTTCCACGGGGGCCTCTCGGGATTCCTCTCCCGTCGATGCCGGGGCCTAAGACCTTGTATGGAGTTGGGGCCGGAACCTGAGGATTCCTCTCCAGTGCTGACATGGATCTTGGGGTACTCCTGGAGTCTCCCCAGGGGAGTCAGTCCTCGTCTCGAATGGGGGCATGCACTTGCGCTTTCCTCCAGAGCGGTAGCAGCAGTGTCACGCAGTCCGCCGCGTGGATCAAAGGATCTATGATTTTCCCTCGAGTCTTTCCCACGAGGCTTTCCCACGAGGCTTTCCCACAGGGCTGTCCCACGTGCACACGTGGTGGGAGTCGATCCTCGGCTTGAACGTCAAGGCAGTGCAGGGAAAACAGGTTCCTCTGGAATGGACTGACACAGCTGGGGGACTCTTGGAATGGTGGCACGACCCTGGAGTTCCTCTCGCCTTTCCTGTGGAGAGCGCCTCCTCTTGAGAAGCGTCAGGAACGCCGGGAATTCTTTCCCTACGAAACAGGGAAAGGATCCCTCATCTCGAGCTAGGAGGCGGAAACGGGGCTCCCCTGGATGTGTGCGGGACCCTCGTGCTTCCTGTCGAGTGGAGACGGGTATGTCGGGGAACTTCTTGAGTTGCAGCAAGGGTGTGAAGGACCCTTTGGAAGTTCCAGTGGTTAGACGTGATTAGCCTCGAGAAGCCTCAGCGGAATGGGCCTCATCTCGCCTGGAGGGCAAAACCTCCTGGATTTTCTCGAGTTGCGGCAGGTGCTCTCGACTTACGACGGGGACCTCAGGGACCCGCTCTGGTGGCCTCAGGAAAGGCCAGTCCCCATGCGAGTTCCTCGGGGGCCTCTCGGGATTCCTCTCCCGTCGATGCCGGGGCCTAAGACCTTGTGTGGAGTCGGGGCCGGAACCTGAGGATTCCTCTCCAGTGCTGACATGGATCTTGGGGTACTTCTGGAGTCTCCCCAGGGGAGTCAGTCCTCGTCTCGAATGCGGGCATGCACTTGCGCTTTCCTCCAGAGCGGTAGCAGCAGTGTCACGCAGTCCGCCGCGTGGATCAAAGGATGTATGGTTTTCCCTCGAGTCTTTCCCACGAGGCTTTCCCACGAGGCTTTCCCACAGGGCTGTTCCACGTGCACACGTGGTGGGAGTCGATCCTCGGCTTGAACGTCAAGGCAGTGCAGGGAAAACAGGTTCCTCTGGAATGGACTGACACATCTGGGGTCTCTTGGAATGGTGGCACGACCCTGGAGTTCCTCTCGCCTTTCCTGTGGAGAGCGCCTCCTCTTGAGATGCGACGGGAACGCCGGGAATTCTTTCCCTACGAAACAGGGAAAGGATCCCTCATCTCGAGCTAGGAGGCGGAAACGGGGCTCCCCTGGATGTGTGCGGGACACCACGTGCTTCCTCTCGAGTGCAGACGGGTATGTCGGGGAACTTCTTGAGTTGCAGCAAGGGTGTGAAGGACCCTTTGGAAGTTCCAGTGGTTAGATGTGATTGGCCTCGAGAAGCCTCAGCGGAAATGGGCCTCATCTCGCCTGGAGGGCAAAACCTCCTGGATTTTCTCGAGTTGCGGCAGGTGCTCTCGACTTACGACCGGGACCTCAGGGACCCGCTCTGGTGGCCTCAGGAAAGGCCAGTCCCCATGCGAGTTCCTCGGGCGCCTCTCGGGATTCCTCTCCCGTCGATGCCGGGGCCTAAGACCTTGTGTGGAGTCGGGGCCGGAACCTGAGGACTCCTCTCCAGTGCTGACATGGATCTTGGGGTACTTCTGGAGTCTCCCCAGGGGAGTCAGTCCTCGTCTCGAATGCGGGCATGCACTTGCGCTTTCCTCCAGAGCGGTAGCAGCAGTGTCACGCAGTCCGCCGCGTGGATCAAAGGATCTATGGTTTTCCCTCGAGTCTTTCCCACGAGGCTTTCCCACGAGGCTTTCCCACAGGGCTGTCCCACGTGCACACGTGGTGGGAGTCGATCCTCGGCTTGAACGTCAAGGCAGTGCAGGGAAAACAGGTTCCTCTGGAATGGACTGACACATCTGGGGGACTCTTGGAATGGTGGCATGACCCTGGAGTTCCTCTCGCCTTTCCTGTGGAGAGCGCCTCCTCTTGAGATGCGACGGGATCGCCGGGAATTCTTTCCCTACGAAACAGGGAAAGGATCCGTCATCTCGAGCTAGGAGGTGGAAACGGGGCTCCCCTGGATGTGTGCGGGACCCCACGTGCTTCCTCTCGAGTGGAGACGGGTATGTCGGGGAACTTCTTGAGTTGCAGCAAGGGTGTGAAGGACCCTTTGGAAGTTCCAGTGGTTAGATGTGATTGGTCTCGAGAAGCCTCAGCGGAAATGGGCCTCATCTCGCCTGGAGGGCAAAACCTCCTGGATTTTCTCGAGTTGCGGCAGGTGCTCTCGACTTACGACGGGGACCTCAGGGACCCGCTCTGGTGCCATCAGGAAAGGCCATTCCCCATGAGATTTCCTCGGGGGCCTCTCGGGATTCCTCTCCCGTCGATGCTGTGGCCTAAGACCTTGTGTGGAGTTGGGGCCGGAACCCGAGGATTCCTCTCCAGTGCTGACATGGATCTTGGGGTAATTCTGGAGTCTCCCCAGGGGAGTCAGTCCTCGTCTCGAATGCGGGCATGCACTTGCGCTTTCCTCCAGAGCGGTAGCAACAGTGTCACGCAGTCCGCCGCGTGGATCAAAGGATCTATGGTTCTCCCTCGAGTCTTTCCCACGAGGCTTTCCCACAGGGCTGTCCCACGTGCACACGTGGTGGGAGTCGATCCTCGGCTTGAACGTCAAGGCAGTCCAGGGAAAACAGGTTCCTCTGGAATGGATTGACACATCTGGGGGACTCTTGGAATGGTGGCATGACCCTGGAGTTCCTCTCGCCTTTCCTGTGGAGAGCGCCTCCTCTTGAGATGCGACGGGAACTCCGGGAATTCTTTCCCTACGAAACAGGGAAAGGATCCCTCATCTCGAGCTAGGAGGCGGAAACGGGGCTCCCCTGGATGTGTGCGGGACCCCACGTGCTTCCTCTCGAGTGGAGACGGGTATGTCGGGGAACTTCTTGAGTTGCAGCAAGGGTGTGAAGGACCCTTTGGAAGTTCCAGTGGTTAGATGTGATTGGTCTCGAGAAGCCTCAGCGGAAATGGGCCTCATCTCGCCTGGAGGGCAAAACCTCCTGGATTTTCTCGAGTTGCGGCAGGTGCTCTCGACTTACAACGGGGACCTCAGGGAACCGCTCTGGTGGCCTCAGGAAAGGCCAGTCCCCATGCGAGTTCCTCGGGGGCGTCTCGGGATTCCTCTCCCTTCGATGCCGGGGCCTAAGACCTTGTGTGGAGTCGGGGCCGGAACCTGAGGATTCCTCTCCAATGATGACATGGATCTTGGGGTACTTCTGGAGTCTCCCCAGGGGAGTCAGTCCTCGTCTCGGATGCGGGCATGCACTTGCGCTTTCCTCCAGAGCGGTAGCAGCAGTGTCACGCAGTCCGCCGCGTGGATCAAAGGATGTACGGTTTTCCCTCGAGTCTTTCCCACGAGGCTTTCCCACGAGGCTTTCCCACAGGGCTGTCCCACGTGCACACGTGGTGGGAGTCGATCCTCGGCTTGAACGTCAAGGCAGTGCAGGGAAAACAGGTTCCTCTGGAATGGACTGACACATCTAGGGGACTCTTGGAATGGTGGCATGACCCTGGAGTTCCTCTCGCCTTTCCTGTGGAGAGCGCCTCCTCTTGAGATGCGACGGGAACTCCGGGAATTCTTTCCCTACGAAACAGGGAAAGGATCCCTCATCTCGAGCTAGGAGGCGGAAACGGGGCTCCCCTGGATGTGTGCGGGACACCACGTGCTTCCTCTCGAGTGGAGACGGGCATGTCGGGGAACTTCTTGAGTAGCAGCAAGGGTGTGAAGGACCCTTTGGAAGTTCCAGTGGTTAGATGTGATTGGCCTCGAGAAGCCTCAGCGGAAATGGGCCTCATCTCGCCTGGAGGGCAAAACCTCCTGGATTTTCTCGAGTTGCGGCAGGTGCTCTCGACTTACAACGGGGACCTCAGGGAACCGCTCTGGTGGCCTCAGGAAAGGCCAGTCCCCATGCGAGTTCCTCGGGGGCGTCTCTGGATTCCTCTCCCGTCGATGCCGGGGCCTAAGACCTTGTATGGAGTCGGGGCCGGAACCTGAGGATTCCTCTCCAGTGCTGACATGGATCTTGGGGTACTTCTGGAGTCTCCCCAGGGGAGTCAGTCCTCGTCTCGAATGCGGGCATGCACTTGCGCTTTCCTCCAGAGCGGTAGCAGCAGTGTCACGCAGTCCACCGCGTGGATCAAAGGATGTATGGTTTTCCCTCGAGTCTTTCCCACGAGGCTTTCCCACGAGGCTTTCCCGCAGGGCTGTCCCACGTGCACACGTGGTGGGAGTCGATCCTCGGCTTGAACGTCAAGGCAGTGCAGGGAAAACAGGTTCCTCTGGAATGGACTGACACATCTGGGGGACTCTTGGAATGGTGGCATGACCCTGGAGTTCCTCTCGCCTTTCCTGTGGTGAGCGCCTCCTCTTGAGATGCGACGGGAACTCCGGGAATTCTCTCCCTACGAAACAGGGAAAGGATCCCTCATCTCGAGCTAGGAGGCGGAAACGGGGCTCCCCTGGATGTGTGCGGGACACCACGTGCTTCCTCTCGAGTGGAGACGGGTATGTCGGGGAACTTCTTGAGTTGCAGCAAGGGTGTGAAGGACCCTTTGGAAGTTCCAGTGGTTAGATGTGATTGGCCTCGAGAAGCCTCATCGGAAATGGGCCTCATCTCGCCTGGAGGGCAAAACCTCCTGGATTTTCTCGAGTTGCGGCAGGTGCTCTCGACTTACGACGGGGGCCTCAGGGACCCGCTCTGGTGGCCTCAGGAAAGGCCAGTCCCCATGCGAGTTCCTCGGGGGCCTCTCGGGATTCCTCTCCCGTCGATGCCGGGGCCTAAGACCTTGTGTGGAGTCGGGGCCGGAACCTGAGGATTCCTCTCCAGTGCTGACATGGATCTTGGGGTACTTCTGGAGTCTCCCCAGGGGAGTCAGTCCTCGTCTCGTATGCGGGCATGCACTTGCGCTTTCCTCCAGAGCGGTAGCAGCAGTGTCACGCAGTCCGCCGCGTGGATCAAAGGATGTATGGTTTTCCCTGGAGTCTTTCCCACGAGGCTTTCCCACGAGGCTTTCCCACAGGGCTGTCCCACGTGCACACGTGGTGGGAGTCGATCCTCGGCTTGAACGTCAAGGCAGTGCAGGGAAAGCAGGTTCCTCTGGAATGGACTGACACATCTGGGGGACTCTTGGAATGGTGGCATGACCCTGGAGTTCCTCTCGCCTTTCCTGTGGAGAGCGCCTCCTCTTGAGATGCGACGGGAATGCCGGGAATTCTTTCCCTACGAAACAGGGAAAGGATCCCTCATCTCGAGCTAGGAGGCGGAAACGGGGCTCCCCTGGATGTGTGCGGGACCCACGTGCTTCCTCTCGAGTGGAGACGGGTATGTCGGGGAACTTCTTGAGTTGCAGCAAGGGTGTGAAGGACCCTTTGGAAGTTCCAGTGGTTAGACGAGATTAGCCTCGAGAAGCCTCAGCGGAAATGGGCCTCATCTCGCCTGGAGGTGAAAACCTCCTGGATTTTCTCGAGTTGCGGCAGGTGCTCTCGACTTACGACGGGGACCTCAGGGACCCGCTCTGGTGGCCTCAGGAAAGGCCAGTCCCCATGCGAGTTCCTCGGGGGCCTCTCGGGATTCCTCTCCCTTCGATGCCGGGGCCTAAGACCTTGTGTGGAGTCGGGGCCGGAACCTGAGGATTCCTCTCCAGTGCTGACATGGATCTTGGGGTACTTCTGGAGTCTTCCCAGGGGAGTCAGTCCTCGTCTCGAATGGGGGCATGCACTTTCGCTTTCCTCCAGAGCGGTAGCAGCAGTGTCACGCAGTCCGCCGCGTGGATCAAAGGATGTATGGTTTTCCCTGGAGTCTTTCCCACGAGGCTTTCCCACGAGGCTTTCCCACAGGTCTGTCCCACGTGAACACGTGGTGGGAGTCGATCCTCGGCTTGAACGTCAAGGCAGTGCAGGGAAAACATGTTCCTCTGGAATTGACTGACACAACTGGGGGACTCTTGGAATGGTGGCACGACCCTGGAGTTCCTCTCGCCTTTCCTTTGGAGAGCGCCTCCTCTTGAGATGCGACGGGAACGCCGGGAATTCTTTCCCTACGAAACAGGGAAAGGATCCCTCATCTCGAGCTAGGAGGCGGAAACGGGGCTCCCCTGGATGTGTGCGGGACACCACGTGCTTCCTCTCGAGTGGAGACGGGTATGTCGGGGAACTTCTTGGGTTGCAGCAAGGGTGTGAAGGACCCTTTGGAAGTTCCAGTGGTTAGATGTGATTGGCCTCGAGAAGCCTCAGCGGAAATGGGCCTCATCTCGCCTGGAGGGCAAAACCTCCTGGATTTTCTCGAGTTGCGGCAAGTGCTCTCGACTTACAACGGGGACCTCAGGGACCCGCTCTGGTGGCCTCAGGAAAGGCCAGTCCCCATGCGAGTTCCTCGGGGGCCTCTCGGGATTCCTCTCCCTTCGATGCCGGGGCCTAAGACCTTGTGTGGAGTCGGGGCCGGAACCTGAGGATTCCTCTCCAGTGCTGACATGGATCTTGGGGTACTTCTGGAGTCTCCCCAGGGGAGTCAGTCCTCGTCTCGAACGCGGGCATGCACTTGCGCTTTCCTCCAGAGCGGTAGCAGCAGTGTCACGCAGTCCGCCGCGTGGATCAAAGGATGTATGGTTTTCCCTGGAGTCTTTCCCACGAGGCTTTCCCACGAGGCTTTCCCACAGGGCTGTCCCACGTGCACACGTGGTGGGAGTCGATCCTCGGCTTGAACGTCAAGGCAGTGCAGGGAAAACAGGTTCCTCTGGAATGGACTGACACATCTGGGGGACTCTTGGAATGGTGGCATGACCCTGGAGTTCCTCTCGCCTTTCCTGTGGAAAGCGCCTCCTCTTGAGATGCGACGGGAACTCCGTGAATTCTTTCCCTGCGAAACAGGGAAAGGATCCCTCATCTCGAGCTAGGAGGCGGAAACGGGGCTCCCCTGGATGTGTGCGGGACCCACGTGCTTCCTCTCGAGTGGAGACGGGTATGTCGGGGAACTTCTTGAGTTGCAGCAAGGGTGTGAAGGACCCTTTGGAAGTTCCAGTGGTTAGATGTGATTGGCCTCGAGAAGCCTCAGCGGAAATGGGCCTCATCTCGCCTGGAGGGCAAAACCTCCTGGATTTTCTCGAGTTGCGGCAGGTGCTCTCGACTTACGACGGGGACCTCAGGGAACCGCTCTGGTGGCCTCAGGAAAGGCCAGTCCCCATGCGAGTTCCTCGGGGGCCTCTCGGCATTCCTCTCCCGTCGATGCCGGGGCCTAAGACCTTGTGTGGAGTCGGGGCCGGAACCTGAGGATTCCTCTCCAGTGCTGACATGGATCTTGGGGTACTTCTGGAGTCTCCCCAGGGGAGTCAGTCCTCGTCTCGAATGCGGGCATGCACTTGCGCTTTCCTCCAGAGCGGTAGCAGCAGTGTCACGCAGTCCGCCGCGCGGATCAAAGGATCTATGGTTTTCCCTCGAGACTTTCCCACGAGGCTTTCCCACGAGGCTTTCCCACAGGGCTGTCCCACGTGCACACGTGGTGGGAGTCGATGCTCGGCTTGAACGTCAAGGCAGTGCAGGGAAAACAGGTTCCTCTGGAATGGACTGACATATCTGGGGGACTCTTTGAATGGTGGCACGACGCTGGAGTCCTCTCGCCTTTCCTGTGGAGAGCGCCTCCTCTTGAGATGCGACGGGAACGCCGGGAATTCTTTCCCTACGAAACAGGGAAAGGATCCCTCATCTCGAGCTAGGAGGCGGAAACGGGGCTCCCCTGGATGTGTGCGGGACCCTCGTGCTTCCTCTCAAGTGGAGACGGGTATGTCGGGGAACTTCTTGAGTTGCAGCAAGGGTGTGAAGGACCCTTTGGAAGTTCCAGTGGTTAGATGTGATTAGCCTCGAGAAGCCTCAGCGGAAATGGGCCTCATCTCGCCTGGAGGGCAAAACCTCCAGGATTTACTCGAGTTGCGGCAGGTGCTCTCGACTTACGATGGGGACCTCAGGGACCCGCTCTGGTGGCCTCAGGAAAGGCCAGTCCCCATGCGAGTTCCTCGGGGGCCTCTCGGCATTCCTCTCCCGTCGATGCCGGGGCCTAAGACCTTGTGTGGAGTCGGGGCCGGAACCTGAGGATTCCTCTCCAGTGCTGACATTGATCTTGGGGTATTTCTGGAGTCTCCCCAGGGGAGTCAGTCCTCGTCTCGAATGCGGGCATGCACTTGCGCTTTCCTCCAGAGCGGTAGCAGCAGTGTCACGCAGTCCGCCGCGTGGATCAAAGGATCTATGGTTTTCCCTCGAGTCTTTCCCACGAGGCTTTCCCACGAGGCTTTCCCACAGGGCTGTCCCACGTGCACACGTGGTGGGAGTCGATCCTCGGCTTGAACGTCAAGGCAGTGCAGGGAAAACAGGTTCCTCTGGAATGGACTGACACATCTGGGGTACTCTTGGAATGGTGGCACGACCCTGGAGTTCCTCTCGCCTTTCCTGTGGAGAGCGCCTCCTCTTGAGATGCGACGGGAACGCCGGGAATTCTTTCCCTACGAAACAGGGAAAGGATCCCTCATCTCGAGCTAGGAGGCGGAAACGGGGCTCCCCTGGATGTGTGCGGGACCCCACGTGCTTCCTCTCGAGTGGAGACGGGTATGTCGGGGAACTTCTTGAGTTGCAGCAAGGGTGTGAAGGACCCTTTGGAAGTTCCAGTGGTTAGACGTGATTAGCCTCGAGAAGCCTCAGCGGAAATGGGCCTCATCTCGCCTGGAGGGCAAAACCTCCTGGATTTTCTCGAGTTGCGGCAGGTGCTCTCGACTTACGACGGGGACCTCAGGGACCCGCTCTGGTGGCCTCAGGAAAGGCCAGTCCCCATGCGAGTTCCTCGGGGGCCTCTCGGGATTCCTCTCCCGTCGATGCCGGGGCCTAAGACCTTGTGTGGATTCGGGGCCGGAACCTGAGGATTCCTCTCCAGTGCTGACATGGATCTTGGGGTACTTCTGGAGTCTCCCGAGGGGAGTCAGTCCTCGTCTCGAATGCGGGCATGCACTTGCGCTTTCCTCCAGAGCGGTAGCAGCAGTGTCACGCAGTCCGCCGCGTGGATCAAAGGATCTATGGTTCTCCCTCGAGTCTTTCCCACGAGGCTTTCCCACAGGGCTGTCCCACGTGCACACGTGGTGGGAGTCGATCCTCGGCTTGAACGTCAAGGCAGTCCAGGGAAAACAGGTTCCTCTGGAATGGACTGACACATCTGGGGGACTCTTGGAATGGTGGCATGACCCTGGAGTTCCTCTCGCCTTTCCTGTGGAGAGCGCCTCCTCTTGAGATGCGACGGGAACTCCGGGAATTCTTTCCCTACGAAACAGGGAAAGGATCCCTCATCTCGAGCTAGGAGGCGGAAACGGGGCTCCCCTGGATGTGTGCGGGACCCCACGTGCTTCCTCTCGAGTGGAGACGGGTATGTCGGGGAACTTCTTGAGTTGCAGCAAGGGTGTGAAGGACCCTTTGGAAGTTCCAGTGGTTAGATGTGATTGGTCTCGAGAAGCCTCAGCGGAAATGGGCCTCATCTCGCCTGGAGGGCAAAACCTCCTGGATTTTCTCGAGTTGCGGCAGGTGCTCTCGACTTACAACGGGGACCTCAGGGAACCGCTCTGGTGGCCTCAGGAAAGGCCAGTCCCCATGCGAGTTCCTCGGGGGCGTCTCGGGATTCCTCTCCCTTCGATGCCGGGGCCTAAGACCTTGTGTGGAGTCGGGGCCGGAACCTGAGGATTCCTCTCCAATGATGACATGGATCTTGGGGTACTTCTGGAGTCTCCCCAGGGGAGTCAGTCCTCGTCTCGGATGCGGGCATGCACTTGCGCTTTCCTCCAGAGCGGTAGCAGCAGTGTCACGCAGTCCGCCGCGTGGATCAAAGGATGTACGGTTTTCCCTCGAGTCTTTCCCACGAGGCTTTCCCACGAGGCTTTCCCACAGGGCTGTCCCACGTGCACACGTGGTGGGAGTCGATCCTCGGCTTCAACGTCAAGGCAGTGCAGGGAAAACAGGTTCCTCTGGAATGGACTGACACATCTAGGGGACTCTTGGAATGGTGGCATGACCCTGGAGTTCCTCTCGCCTTTCCTGTGGAGAGCGCCTCCTCTTGAGATGCGACGGGAACTCCGGGAATTCTTTCCCTACGAAACAGGGAAAGGATCCCTCATCTCGAGCTAGGAGGCGGAAACGGGGCTCCCCTGGATGTGTGCGGGACACCACGTGCTTCCTCTCGAGTGGAGACGGGCATGTCGGGGAACTTCTTGAGTAGCAGCAAGGGTGTGAAGGACCCTTTGGAAGTTCCAGTGGTTAGATGTGATTGGCCTCGAGAAGCCTCAGCGGAAATGGGCCTCATCTCGCCTGGAGGGCAAAACCTCCTGGATTTTCTCGAGTTGCGGCAGGTGCTCTCGACTTACAACGGGGACCTCAGGGAACCGCTCTGGTGGCCTCAGGAAAGGCCAGTCCCCATGCGAGTTCCTCGGGGGCGTCTCTGGATTCCTCTCCCGTCGATGCCGGGGCCTAAGACCTTGTATGGAGTCGGGGCCGGAACCTGAGGATTCCTCTCCAGTGCTGACATGGATCTTGGGGTACTTCTGGAGTCTCCCCAGGGGAGTCAGTCCTCGTCTCGAATGCGGGCATGCACTTGCGCTTTCCTCCAGAGCGGTAGCAGCAGTGTCACGCAGTCCACCGCGTGGATCAAAGGATGTATGGTTTTCCCTCGAGTCTTTCCCACGAGGCTTTCCCACGAGGCTTTCCCGCAGGGCTGTCCCACGTGCACACGTGGTGGGAGTCGATCCTCGGCTTGAACGTCAAGGCAGTGCAGGGAAAACAGGTTCCTCTGGAATGGACTGACACATCTGGGGGACTCTTGGAATGGTGGCATGACCCTGGAGTTCCTCTCGCCTTTCCTGTGGTGAGCGCCTCCTCTTGAGATGCGACGGGAACTCCGGGAATTCTCTCCCTACGAAACAGGGAAAGGATCCCTCATCTCGAGCTAGGAGGCGGAAACGGGGCTCCCCTGGATGTGTGCGGGACACCACGTGCTTCCTCTCGAGTGGAGACGGGTATGTCGGGGAACTTCTTGAGTTGCAGCAAGGGTGTGAAGGACCCTTTGGAAGTTCCAGTGGTTAGATGTGATTGGCCTCGAGAAGCCTCATCGGAAATGGGCCTCATCTCGCCTGGAGGGCAAAACCTCCTGGATTTTCTCGAGTTGCGGCAGGTGCTCTCGACTTACGACGGGGGCCTCAGGGACCCGCTCTGGTGGCCTCAGGAAAGGCCAGTCCCCATGCGAGTTCCTCGGGGGCCTCTCGGGATTCCTCTCCCGTCGATGCCGGGGCCTAAGACCTTGTGTGGAGTCGGGGCCGGAACCTGAGGATTCCTCTCCAGTGCTGACATGGATCTTGGGGTACTTCTGGAGTCTCCCCAGGGGAGTCAGTCCTCGTCTCGTATGCGGGCATGCACTTGCGCTTTCCTCCAGAGCGGTAGCAGCAGTGTCACGCAGTCCGCCGCGTGGATCAAAGGATGTATGGTTTTCCCTGGAGTCTTTCCCACGAGGCTTTCCCACGAGGCTTTCCCACAGGGCTGTCCCACGTGCACACGTGGTGGGAGTCGATCCTCGGCTTGAACGTCAAGGCAGTGCAGGGAAAGCAGGTTCCTCTGGAATGGACTGACACATCTGGGGGACTCTTGGAATGGTGGCATGACCCTGGAGTTCCTCTCGCCTTTCCTGTGGAGAGCGCCTCCTCTTGAGATGCGACGGGAATGCCGGGAATTCTTTCCCTACGAAACAGGGAAAGGATCCCTCATCTCGAGCTAGGAGGCGGAAACGGGGCTCCCCTGGATGTGTGCGGGACCCACGTGCTTCCTCTCGAGTGGAGACGGGTATGTCGGGGAACTTCTTGAGTTGCAGCAAGGGTGTGAAGGACCCTTTGTAAGTTCCAGTGGTTAGACGAGATTAGCCTCGAGAAGCCTCAGCGGAAATGGGCCTCATCTCGCCTGGAGGTGAAAACCTCCTGGATTTTCTCGAGTTGCGGCAGGTGCTCTCGACTTACGACGGGGACCTCAGGGACCCGCTCTGGTGGCCTCAGGAAAGGCCAGTCCCCATGCGAGTTCCTCGGGGGCCTCTCGGGATTCCTCTCCCTTCGATGCCGGGGCCTAAGACCTTGTGTGGAGTCGGGGCCGGAACCTGAGGATTCCTCTCCAGTGCTGACATGGATCTTGGGGTACTTCTGGAGTCTTCCCAGGGGAGTCAGTCCTCGTCTCGAATGGGGGCATGCACTTTCGCTTTCCTCCAGAGCGGTAGCAGCAGTGTCACGCAGTCCGCCGCGTGGATCAAAGGATGTATGGTTTTCCCTGGAGTCTTTCCCACGAGGCTTTCCCACGAGGCTTTCCCACAGGTCTGTCCCACGTGAACACGTGGTGGGAGTCGATCCTCGGCTTGAACGTCAAGGCAGTGCAGGGAAAACATGTTCCTCTGGAATTGACTGACACAACTGGGGGACTCTTGGAATGGTGGCACGACCCTGGAGTTCCTCTCGCCTTTCCTTTGGAGAGCGCCTCCTCTTGAGATGCGACGGGAACGCCGGGAATTCTTTCCCTACGAAACAGGGAAAGGATCCCTCATCTCGAGCTAGGAGGCGGAAACGGGGCTCCCCTGGATGTGTGCGGGACACCACGTGCTTCCTCTCGAGTGGAGACGGGTATGTCGGGGAACTTCTTGGGTTGCAGCAAGGGTGTGAAGGACCCTTTGGAAGTTCCAGTGGTTAGATGTGATTGGCCTCGAGAAGCCTCAGCGGAAATGGGCCTCATCTCGCCTGGAGGGCAAAACCTCCTGGATTTTCTCGAGTTGCGGCAAGTGCTCTCGACTTACAACGGGGACCTCAGGGACCCGCTCTGGTGGCCTCAGGAAAGGCCAGTCCCCATGCGAGTTCCTCGGGGGCCTCTCGGGATTCCTCTCCCTTCGATGCCGGGGCCTAAGACCTTGTGTGGAGTCGGGGCCGGAACCTGAGGATTCCTCTCCAGTGCTGACATGGATCTTGGGGTACTTCTGGAGTCTCCCCAGGGGAGTCAGTCCTCGTCTCGAACGCGGGCATGCACTTGCGCTTTCCTCCAGAGCGGTAGCAGCAGTGTCACGCAGTCCGCCGCGTGGATCAAAGGATGTATGGTTTTCCCTGGAGTCTTTCCCACGAGGCTTTCCCACGAGGCTTTCCCACAGGGCTGTCCCACGTGCACACGTGGTGGGAGTCGATCCTCGGCTTGAACGTCAAGGCAGTGCAGGGAAAACAGGTTCCTCTGGAATGGACTGACACATCTGGGGGACTCTTGGAATGGTGGCATGACCCTGGAGTTCCTCTCGCCTTTCCTGTGGAAAGCGCCTCCTCTTGAGATGCGACGGGAACTCCGTGAATTCTTTCCCTGCGAAACAGGGAAAGGATCCCTCATCTCGAGCTAGGAGGCGGAAACGGGGCTCCCCTGGATGTGTGCGGGACCCACGTGCTTCCTCTCGAGTGGAGACGGGTATGTCGGGGAACTTCTTGAGTTGCAGCAAGGGTGTGAAGGACCCTTTGGAAGTTCCAGTGGTTAGATGTGATTGGCCTCGAGAAGCCTCAGCGGAAATGGGCCTCATCTCGCCTGGAGGGCAAAACCTCCTGGATTTTCTCGAGTTGCGGCAGGTGCTCTCGACTTACGACGGGGACCTCAGGGAACCGCTCTGGTGGCCTCAGGAAAGGCCAGTCCCCATGCGAGTTCCTCGGGGGCCTCTCGGCATTCCTCTCCCGTCGATGCCGGGGCCTAAGACCTTGTGTGGAGTCGGGGCCGGAACCTGAGGATTCCTCTCCAGTGCTGACATGGATCTTGGGGTACTTCTGGAGTCTCCCCAGGGGAGTCAGTCCTCGTCTCGAATGCGGGCATGCACTTGCGCTTTCCTCCAGAGCGGTAGCAGCAGTGTCACGCAGTCCGCCGCGCGGATCAAAGGATCTATGGTTTTCCCTCGAGACTTTCCCACGAGGCTTTCCCACGAGGCTTTCCCACAGGGCTGTCCCACGTGCACACGTGGTGGGAGTCGATGCTCGGCTTGAACGTCAAGGCAGTGCAGGGAAAACAGGTTCCTCTGGAATGGACTGACATATCTGGGGGACTCTTTGAATGGTGGCACGACGCTGGAGTCCTCTCGCCTTTCCTGTGGAGAGCGCCTCCTCTTGAGATGCGACGGGAACGCCGGGAATTCTTTCCCTACGAAACAGGGAAAGGATCCCTCATCTCGAGCTAGGAGGCGGAAACGGGGCTCCCCTGGATGTGTGCGGGACCCTCGTGCTTCCTCTCAAGTGGAGACGGGTATGTCGGGGAACTTCTTGAGTTGCAGCAAGGGTGTGAAGGACCCTTTGGAAGTTCCAGTGGTTAGATGTGATTAGCCTCGAGAAGCCTCAGCGGAAATGGGCCTCATCTCGCCTGGAGGGCAAAACCTCCAGGATTTACTCGAGTTGCGGCAGGTGCTCTCGACTTACGATGGGGACCTCAGGGACCCGCTCTGGTGGCCTCAGGAAAGGCCAGTCCCCATGCGAGTTCCTCGGGGGCCTCTCGGCATTCCTCTCCCGTCGATGCCGGGGCCTAAGACCTTGTGTGGAGTCGGGGCCGGAACCTGAGGATTCCTCTCCAGTGCTGACATTGATCTTGGGGTATTTCTGGAGTCTCCCCAGGGGAGTCAGTCCTCGTCTCGAATGCGGGCATGCACTTGCGCTTTCCTCCAGAGCGGTAGCAGCAGTGTCACGCAGTCCGCCGCGTGGATCAAAGGATCTATGGTTTTCCCTCGAGTCTTTCCCACGAGGCTTTCCCACGAGGCTTTCCCACAGGGCTGTCCCACGTGCACACGTGGTGGGAGTCGATCCTCGGCTTGAACGTCAAGGCAGTGCAGGGAAAACAGGTTCCTCTGGAATGGACTGACACATCTGGGGTACTCTTGGAATGGTGGCACGACCCTGGAGTTCCTCTCGCCTTTCCTGTGGAGAGCGCCTCCTCTTGAGATGCGACGGGAACGCCGGGAATTCTTTCCCTACGAAACAGGGAAAGGATCCCTCATCTCGAGCTAGGAGGCGGAAACGGGGCTCCCCTGGATGTGTGCGGGACCCCACGTGCTTCCTCTCGAGTGGAGACGGGTATGTCGGGGAACTTCTTGAGTTGCAGCAAGGGTGTGAAGGACCCTTTGGAAGTTCCAGTGGTTAGACGTGATTAGCCTCGAGAAGCCTCAGCGGAAATGGGCCTCATCTCGCCTGGAGGGCAAAACCTCCTGGATTTTCTCGAGTTGCGGCAGGTGCTCTCGACTTACGACGGGGACCTCAGGGACCCGCTCTGGTGGCCTCAGGAAAGGCCAGTCCCCATGCGAGTTCCTCGGGGGCCTCTCGGGATTCCTCTCCCGTCGATGCCGGGGCCTAAGACCTTGTGTGGATTCGGGGCCGGAACCTGAGGATTCCTCTCCAGTGCTGACATGGATCTTGGGGTACTTCTGGAGTCTCCCGAGGGGAGTCAGTCCTCGTCTCGAATGCGGGCATGCACTTGCGCTTTCCTCCAGAGCGGTAGCAGCAGTGTCACGCAGTCCGCCGCGTGGATCAAAGGATCTATGGTTTTCCCTCGAGTCTTTCCCACGAGGCTTTCCCACGAGGCTTTCCCACAGGGCTGTCCCACGTGCACACGTGGTGGGAGTCGATCCTCGGCTTGAACGTCAAGGCAGTGCAGGGAAAACAGGTTCCTCTGGAATGGACTGACATATCTGGGGGACTCTTTGAATGGTGGCACGACGCTGGAGTCCTCTCGCCTTTACTGTGGAGAGCGCCTCCTCTTGAGATGCGACGGGAACGCCGGGAATTCTTTCCCTACGAAACAGGGAAAGGATCCCTCATCTCGAGCTAGGAGGCGGAAACGGGGCTCCCCTGGATGTGTGCGGGACCCTCGTGCTTCCTCTCAAGTGGAGACGGGTATGTCGGGGAACTTCTTGAGTTGCAGCAAGGGTGTGAAGGACCCTTTGGAAGTTCCAGTGGTTAGATGTGATTAGCCTCGAGAAGCCTCAGCGGAAATGGGCCTCATCTCGCCTGGAGGGCAAAACCTCCAGGATTTACTCGAGTTGCGGCAGGTGCTCTCGACTTACGACGGGGACCTCAGGGACCCGCTCTGGTGGCCTCAGGAAAGGCCAGTCCCCATGCGAGTTCCTCGGGGGCCTCTCGGCATTCCTCTCCCGTCGATGCCGGGGCCTAAGACCTTGTGTGGAGTCGGGGCCGGAACCTGAGGATTCCTCTCCAGTGCTGACATGGATCTTGGGGTACTTCTGGAGTCTCCTCAGGGGAGTCAGTCCTCGTCTCGAATGCGGGCATGCACTTGCGCTTTCCTCCAGAGCGGTAGCAGCAGTGTCACGCAGTCCGCCGCGTGGATCAAAGGATCTATGGTTTTCCCTCGAGTCTTTCCCACGAGGCTTTCCCACGAGGCTTTCCCACAGGGCTGTCCCACGTGCACACGTGGTGGGAGTCGATCCTCGGCTTGAACGTCAAGGCAGTGCAGGGAAAACAGGTTCCTCTGGAATGGACTGACACATCTGGGGGACTCTTGGAATGGTGGCACGACCCTGGAGTTCCTCTCGCCTTTCCTGTGGAGAGAGCCTTCTCTTGAGATGCGACGGGAACGCCGGGAATTCTTTCCCTACCAAACAGGGAAAGGATCACTCATCTCGAGCTAGGAGGCGGAAATGGGGCTCCCCTGGATGTGTGCGGGACCCCACGTGCTTCTTCTCGAGTGGAGACGGGTATGTCGGGGAACTTCTTGAGTTGCAGCAAGGGTGTGAAGGACCCTTTGGAAGTTCCAGTGGTTAGACGTGATTAGCCTCGAGAAGCCTCAGCGGAAATGGGCCTCATCTCGCCTGGAGGGCAAAACCTCCTGGATTTTCTCGAGTTGCGGCAGGTGCTCTCGACTTACGACGGGGACCTCGGGGACCGCTCTGGTGACCTCAGGAAAGGCCAGTCCCCATGCGAGTTCCTCGGGGGCCTCTCGGGATTCCTCTCCGGTCGATGCCGGGGCCTAAGACCTTGTGTGGAGTCGGGGCCGGAACCTGACGATTCCTCTCCAGTGCTGACATGGATCTTGGGGTACTTCTGGAGTCTCCCCAGGGGAGTCAGTCCTCGCCTCGAATGCGGGAATGCACTTGCGCTTTCCTCCAGAGCGGTAGCAGCAGTGTCACGCAGTCCGCCGCGTGGATCAAAGGATCTATGGTTTTCCCTCGAGTCTTTCCCACGAGGCTTTCCCACGAGGCTTTCCCACAGGGCTGTCCCACGTGCACACGTGGTGGGAGTCGATCCTCGGCTTGAACGTCAAGGCAGTGCAGGGAAAACATGTTCCTCTGGAATGGACTGACATATCTGGGGGACTCTTGGAATGGTGGCACGACGCTGGAGTCCTCTAGCCTTCCTGTGGAGAGCGCCTCCTCTTGAGATGCGACGGGAACGCCGGGAATTCTTTCCCTACGAAACAGGGAAAGGATCCCTCATCTCTAGCTAGGAGGCGGAAATGGGGCTCCCCTGGATGTGTGCGGGACCCCACGTGCTTCCTCTCGAGTGGAGACGGGTATGTCGGGGAACTTCTTGAGTTGCAGCAAGGGTGTGAAGGACCCTTTGGAAGTTCCAGTGGTTAGACGTGATTAGCCTCGAGAAGCCTCAGCGGAAATGGGCCTCATCTCGCCTGGGGGGCAAAACCTCCTGGATTTTCTCGAGTTGCGGCAGGTGCTCTCGACTTACGACGGGGACCTCGGGGACCCGCTCTGGTGACCTCAGGAAAGGCCAGTCCCCATGCGAGTTCCTCGGGGGCCTCTCGGGATTCCTCTCCCGTCGATGCCGGGGCCTAAGACCTTGTGTGGAGTCGGGGCCGGAACCTGAGGATTCCTCTCCAGTGCTGACATGGATCTTGGGGTATTTCTGGAGTCTCCCCTGGGGAGTCAGTCCTCGTCTCGAATGCGGGCATGCACTTGCGCTTTCCTCCAGAGCGGTAGCAGCAGTGTCACGCAGTCCGCCGCGTGGATCAAAGGATCTATGGTTTTCCCTCGAGTCTTTCCCACGAGGCTTTCCCACGAGGCTTTCCCACAGGGCTGTCCCACGTGCACACGTGGTGGGAGTCGATCCTCGGCTTGAACGTCAAGGCAGTGCAGGGAAAACAGGTTCCTCTGGAATGGACTGACACATCTGGGGGACTCTTGAAATGGTGGCACGACCCTGGAGTTCCTCTCGCCTTTCCTGTGGAGAGCGCCTCCTCTTGAGATGCGACGGGAACGCCGGGAATTCTTTCCCTACGAAACAGGGAAAGGATCCCTCATCTCGAGCTAGGAGGCGGAAACGGGGCTCCCCAGGATGTGTGCGGGACCCCACGTGCTTCCTCTCGAGTGGAGACGCGTATGTCGCGGAACTGCTTCAGTTGCAGCAAGGGTGTGAAGGACCCATGGAAGTTCCAGTGGTTAGACGTGATTAGCCTCGAGAAGCCTCAGCGGAAATGGGCCTCATCTCGCCTGGAGGGCAAAACCTCCTGGATTTACTCGAGTTGCGGCAGGTGCTCTCGACTTACGACGGGGACCTCAGGGACCCGCTCTGGTGGCCTCAGGAAAGGCCAGTCCCCATGCGAGTTCCTCGGGGGCCTCTCGGCATTCCTCTCCCGTCGATGCCGGGGCCTAAGACCTTGTGTGGAGTCGGGGCCGGAACCTGAGGATGACTCTCCAGTGCTGACATGAATCTTGGGGAACTTCTGGAGTCTCCCCACGGGAGTCAGTCCTCGTCTCGAATGCGGGCATGCACTTGCGCTTTCCTCCAGAGCGGTAGCAGCAGTGTCACTCAGTCCGCCGCGTGGATCAAAGGATCTATGGTTTTCGCTCGAGTCTTTCCCACGAGGCTTTCCCACGAGGCTTTCCCACAGGGCTGTCCCACGTGCACACGTGGTGGGAGTGGATCCTCGGCTTGAACGTCAAGGCAGTGCAGGGAAAACAGGTTCCTCTGGAATGGACTGACATATCTGGGGGACTCTTGGAATGGTGGCACGACCCTGGAGTTCCTCTCGCCTTTCCTGTGGAGAGAGCCTCCTCTTGAGATGCGACGGGAACGCCGGGAATTCTTTCCCTACCAAACAGGGAAAGGATCACTCATCTCGAGCTAGGAGGCCGAAATGCGGCTCCCCTGGATGTGTGCGGGACCCCACGTGCTTCCTCTCGAGTGGAGACGGGTATGTCGGGGAACTTCTTGAGTTGCAGCAAGGGTTGAAGGACCCTTTGGAAGTTCCAGTGGTTAGAAGTGATTAGCCTCGAGAAGCCTCAGCGGAAATGGGCCCCATCTCGCCTGGAGAGCAAAACCTCCTGGATTTTCTCGAGTTGCGGCAGGTGCTCTCGACTTACGACAGGGACCTCAGAGACCCGCTCTGGTGGCCTCAGGAAAGGCCAGTCCCCATGCGAGTTCCTCGGGTCCTCTCGGGATTCCTCTCCCGTCGATGCTGGGGCCTAAGACGTTGTGTGGAGTCGGGGCCGGAACCTGAGGATTCCTCTCCAGTGCTGACATGGATCTTGGGGTACTTCTGGAGTCTCCCCAGGGGAGTCAGTCCTCGTCTCGAATGCGGGCATGCACTTGCGCTTTCCTCCAGAGCGGTAGCAGCAGTGTCACGCAGTCCACCTCGTGGATCAAAGGATCTATGGTTTTCCCTCGAGTCTTTCCCAAGAGGCTTTCCCACGAGGCTTTCCCACAGGGCTGTCCCACGTGCACACGTGGTGGGAGTCGATCCTCGGCTTGAACGTCAAGGCAGTGCAGGGAAAACAGGTTCCTCTGGAATGGACTGACACATCTGAGGGTCTCTTGGAATGGTGACACGACCCTGGAGTTCCTCTCGCCTTTCCTGTGGAGAGCGCCTCCTCTTGAAATGCGACGGGAATGCCGGGAAATCTTTCCCTACGAAACAGGGAAAGGATCCCTCATCTCGAGTTAGGAGGCGGAAACCGGGCTCCCCTCGATGTGTGCGGGACACAACTTGCTTCCTCTCGAGTGGAGACGGGTATGTCGCAGAACTGCTTGAGTTGCAGCAAGGGTGTGAAGGACCCTTTGGAAGTTCCAGTGGTTAGATGTGATTAGCCTCGAGAAACCTCAGCGGAAATGGGCCTCATCTCGCCTGGAGGGCAAAACCTCCTGGATTTTCTCGAATTGCGGCAAGTGCTCTTGACTTACGACGGGGACCTCAGGGTCCCGCTCTGGTGGCCTCAGGAAAGGCCAGTCCCCATGCGAGTTCCTCGGGGGCCTCTCGGCATTCCTCTCCCGTCGATGCCGGGGCCTAAGACCTTGTTTGGAGTCGGGGCCGGAACCTGAGGATTCCTCTCCAGTGCTGACATGGATCTTGGGGTACTTCTGGAGTCTCCCCAGGGGAGTCAGTCCTCGTCTCGAATGCCGGCATGCACTTGCGCTTTCCTCCAGAGCGGTAGCAGCAGTGTCACTCAGTCCGCCGCGTGGATCAAAGGATCTATGGTTTTCCCTCGAGTCTTTCCCACGAGGCTTTCCCACGAGGCTTTCCCACAGGGCTGTCCCACGTGCACACGTGGTGGGAGTCGATCCTCGGCTTGAACGTCAAGGCAGTGCAGGGAAAACAGGTTCCTCTGGAATGGACTGACACATCTGGGGGACTCTTGGAATGGTGGCACGACCATGGAGTTCCTCTCGCCTTTCCTGTGGAGAGCGCCTCCTCTTGAGATGCGACGGGAACGCCGGGAATTCTTTCCCTACGAAACAGGGAAAGGATCCCTCATCTCTAGCTAGGAGGCGGAAACGGGGCTCCCCTGGATGTGTGCGGGACCCCACGTGCTTCCTCTCGAGTGGAGACGGGTATGTCGGGGAACTTCTTGAGTTGCAGCAAGGGTGTGAAGGACCCTTTGGAAGTTCCAGTGGTTAGACGTGATTAGCCTCGAGAAGCCTCAGCGGAAATGGGCCTCATCTCGCCTGGGGGGCAAAACCTCCTGGATTTTCTCGAGTTGCGGCAGGTGCTCTCGACTTACGACGGGGACCTCGGGGACCCGCTCTGGTGACCTCAGGAAAGGCCAGTCCCCATGCGAGTTCCTCGGGGGCCTCTCGGGATTCCTGTCCCGTCGATGCCGGGGCCTAAGACCTTGTGTGGAGTCGGGGCCGGAACCTGAGGATTCCTCTCCAGTGCTGACATGGATCTTGGGGTACTTCTGGAGTCTCCCCAGGGGAGTCAGTCCTCGTCTCGAATGCGGGCATGCACTTGCGCTTTCCTCCAGAGCGGTAGCAGCAGTGTCACGCAGTCCGCCGCGTGGATCAAAGGATCTATGTTTTTCCCTCGAGTCTTTCCCACGAGGCTTTCCCACGAGGCTTTCCCACAGGGCTGTCCCACGTGCACACGTGGTGGGAGTCGATCCTCGGCTTGAACGTCAAGGCAGTGCAGGGAAAACAGGTTCCTCTGGAATGGACTGAAATATCTGGGGGACTCTTTGAATGGTGGCACGACGCTGGAGTCCTCTCGCCTTTACTGTGGAGAGCGCCTCCTCTTGAGATGCGACGGGAACGGCGGGAATTCTTTCCCTACGAAACAGGGAAAGGATCCCTCATCTCGAGCTAGGAGGCGGAAACGGGGCTCCCCTGGATGTGTGCGGGACCCTCGTGCTTCCTCTCAAGTGGAGACGGGTATGTCGGGGAACTTCTTGAGTTGCAGCAAGGGTGTGAAGGACCCTTTGGAAGTTCCAGTGGTTAGATGTGATTAGCCTCGAGAAGCCTCAGCGGAAATGGGCCTCATCTCGCCTGGAGGGCAAAACCTCCAGGATTTACTCGAGTTGCGGCAGGTGCTCTCGACTTACGACGGGGACCTCAGGGACCCTCTCTGGTGGCCTCAGGAAAGGCCAGTCCCCATGCGAGTTCCTCGGGGGCCTCTCGGCATTCCTCTCCCGTCGATGCCGGGGCCTAAGACCTTGTGTGGAGTCGGGGCCGGAACCTGAGGATTCCTCTCCAGTGCTGACATGAATCTTGGGGTACTTCTGGAGTCTCCCCACGGGAGTCAGTCCTCGTCTCGAATGCGGGCATGCACTTGCGCTTTCCTCCAGAGCGGTAGCAGCAGTGTCACTCAGTCCGCCGCGTGGATCAAAGGATCTATGTTTTTCCCTCGAGTCTTTCCCACGAGGCTTTCCCACGAGGCTTTCCCACAGGGCTGTCCCACGTGCACACGTGGTGGGAGTCGATCCTCGGCTTGAACGTCAAGGCAGTGCAGGGAAAACAGGTTCCTCTGGAATGGACTGACACATCTGGGGGACTCTTGGAATGGTGGCACGACCCTGGAGTTCCTCTCGCCTTTCCTGTGGAGAGAGCCTCCTCTTGAGATGCGACGGGAACGCCGGGAATTCTTTCCCTACCAAACAGGGAAAGGATCACTCATCTCGAGCTAGGAGGCGGAAATGGGGCTCCCCTGGATGTGTGCGGGACCCCACGTGCTACTTCTCGAGTGGAGACGGGTATGTCGGGGAACTTCTTGAGTTGCAGCAAGGGTGTGAAGGACCCTTTGGAAGTTCCAGTGGTTAGACGTGATTAGCCTCGAGAAGCCTCAGCGGAAATGGGCCTCATCTCGCCTGGAGGGCAAAACCTCCTGCATTTTCTCGAGTTGCGGCAGGTGCTCTCGACTTACGACGGGGACCTCGGGGACCGCTCTGGTGACCTCAGGAAAGGCCAGTCCCCATGCGAGTTCCTCGGGGGCCTCTCGGGATTCCTCTCCGGTCGATGCCGGGGCCTAAGACCTTGTGTGGAGTCGGGGCCAGAACCTGACGATTCCTCTCCAGTGCTGACATGGATCTTGGGGTACTTCTGGAGTCTCCCCAGGGGAGTCAGTCCTCGCCTCGAATGCGGGCATGCACTTGCGCTTTCCTCCAGAGCGGTAGCAGCAGTGTCACGCAGTCCGCCGCGTGGATCAAAGGATCTATGGTTTTCCCTCGAGTCTTTCCCATGAGGCTTTCCCACGAGGCTTTCCCACAGGGCTGTCCCACGTGCACACGTGGTGGGAGTCGATCCTCGGCTTGAACGTCAAGGCAGTGCAGGGAAAACATGTTCCTCTGGAATGGACTGACATATCTGGGGGACTCTTGGAATGGTGGCACGACGCTGGAGTCCTCTCGCCTTCCTGTGGAGAGCGCCTCCTCTTGAGATGCGACGGGAACGCCGGGAATTCTTTCCCTACGAAACAGGGAAAGGATCCCTCATCTCGAGCTAGGAGGCGGAAACGGGGCTCCCCTGGATGTGTGCGGGACCCCCGTGCTTCCTCTCGAGTGGAGACGGGTATGTCGGGGAACTTCTTGAGTTGCAGCAAGGGTGTGAAGGACCCTTTGGAAGTTCCAGTGGTTAGACGTGATTAGCCTCGAGAAGCCTCAGCGGAAATGGGCCTCATCTCGCCTGGAGGGCAAAACCTCCTGTATTTTCTTGAGTTGCGGCAGGTGCTCTCGACTTACGACGGGGCCCTCAGGGACCCGCTCTGGTGGCCTCAGGAAAGGCCAGTCCCCATGCGAGTTCCTCGGGGGCCTCTCGGGATTCCTCTCCAGTCGATGCCGGGGCCTAAGACCTTGTGTGGAGTCGGGGCCGGAACCTGAGGATTCCTCTCCAGTGCTGACATGGATCTTGGGGTACTTCTGGAGTCTCCCCAGGGGAGTCAGTCCTCGTCTCGAATGCGGGCATGCACTTGCGCTTTCCTCCAGAGCGGTAGCAGCAGTGTCACGCAGTCCGCCGCGTGGATCAAAGGATCTATGTTTTTCCCTCGAGCCTTTCCCACGAGGCTTTCCCACGAGGCTTTCCCACAGGGCTGTCCCACGTGCACACGTGGTGGGAGTCGATCCTCGGCTTGAACGTCAAGGCAGTGCAGGGAAAACATGTTCCTCTGGAATGGACTGACATATCTGGGGGACTCTTGGAATGGTGGCACGACGCTGGAGTCCTCTCGCCTTCCTGTGGAGAGCGCCTCCTCTTGAGATGCGACGGGAACGCCGGGAATTCTTTCCCTACGAAACAGGGAAAGGATCCCTCATCTCGAGCTAGGAGGCGGAAACGGGGCTCCCCTGGATGTGTGCGGGACCCCCGTGCTTCCTCTCGAGTGGAGACGGGTATGTCGGGGAACTTCTTGAGTTGCAGCAAGGGTGTGAAGGACCCTTTGGAAGTTCCAGTGGTTAGACGTGATTAGCCTCGAGAAGCCTCAGCGGAAATGGGCCTCATCTCGCCTGGAGGGCAAAACCTCCTGTATTTTCTTGAGTTGCGGCAGGTGCTCTCGACTTACGACGGGGCCCTCAGGGACCCGCTCTGGTGGCCTCAGGAAAGGCCAGTCCCCATGCGAGTTCCTCGGGGGCCTCTCGGGATTCCTCTCCAGTCGATGCCGGGGCCTAAGACCTTGTGTGGAGTCGGGGCCGGAACCTGAGGATTCCTCTCCAGTGCTGACATGGATCTTGGGGTACTTCTGGAGTCTCCCCAGGGGAGTCAGTCCTCGTCTCGAATGCGGGCATGCACTTGCGCTTTCCTCCAGAGCGGTAGCAGCAGTGTCACGCAGTCCGCCGCGTGGATCAAAGGATCTATGTTTTTCCCTCGAGCCTTTCCCACGAGGCTTTCCCACGAGGCTTTCCCACAGGGCTGTCCCACGTGCACACGTGGTGGGAGTCGATCCTCGGCTTGAACGTCAAGGCAGTGCAGGGAAAACAGGTTCCTCTGGAATGGACTGAAACATCTGGGGGCCTCTTGGAATGGTGGCACGACCCTGGAGTTCCTCTCGCCTTTCCTGTGAAGAGCGCCTCCTCTTGAGATGCGACGGGAACGCCGGGAATTCTTTCCCTACCAAACAGGGAAAGGATCCCTCATCTCTAGCTAGGAGGCGGAAATGGGGCTCCCCTGGATGTGTGCGGGACCCCACGTGCTTCCTCTCGAGTGGAGACGGGTATGTCGGGGAACTTCTTGAGTTGCAGCAAGGGTGTGAAGGACCCTTTGGAAGTTCCAGTGGTTAGACGTGATTAGCCTCGAGAAACCTCAGCGGAAATGGGCCTCATCTCGCCTGGGGGGCAAAACCTCCTGGATTTTCTCGAGTTGCGGCAGGTGCTCTCGACTTACGACGGGGACCTCGGGGACCCGCTCTGGTGACCTCAGGAAAGGCCAGTCCCCATGCGAGTTCCTCGGGGGCCTCTCGGGATTCCTCTCCGGTCGATACCGGGGCCTAAGACCTTGTGTGGAGTCGGGGCTGGAACCTGAGGATTCCTCTCCAGTGCTGACATGGATCTTGGGGTACTTCTGGAGTCTCCCCAGGGGAGTCAGTCCTCGTCTCGAATGCGGGCATGCACTTGCGCTTTCCTCAGAGCGGTAGCAGCAGTGTCACGCAGTCCGCCGCGTGGATCAAAGGATCTATGGTTTTCCCTCGAGTCTTTCCCACGAGGCTTTCCCACGAGGCTTTCCCACAGGGCTGTCCCACGTGCACACGTGGTGGGAGTCGATCCTCGGCTTGAACGTCAAGGCAGTGCAGGGAAAACAGGTTCCTCTGGAATGGACTGACATATCTGGGGGACTCTTTGAATGGTGGCACGACGCTGGAGTCCTCTCGCCTTTCCTGTGGAGAGCGCCTCCTCTTGAGATGCGACGGGAACGCCGGGAATTCTTTCCCTACGAAACAGGGAAAGGATCGCACATCTCGAGCTAGGAGGCGGAAACGGGGCTCCCCTGGATGTGTGCGGGACCCTCGTGCTTCCTCTCGAGTGGAGACGGGTATGTCGGGGAACTTCTTGAGTTGCAGCAAGGGTTGAAGGACCCTTTGGAAGTTCCAGTGGTTAGAAGTGATTAGCCTCGAGAAGCCTCAGCGGAAATGGGCCCCATCTCGCCTGGAGAGCAAAACCTCCTGGATTTTCTCGAGTTGCGGCAGGTGCTCTCGACTTACGACAGGGACCTCAGAGACCCGCTCTGGTGGCCTCAGGAAAGGCCAGTCCCCATGCGAGTTCCTCGGGTCCTCTCGGGATTCCTCTCCCGTCGAGGCTGGGGCCTAAGACCTTGTGTGGAGTCGGGGCCGGAACCTGAGGATTCCTCTCCAGTGCTGACATGGATCTTGGGGTACTTCTGGAGTCTCCCCAGGGGAGTCAGTCCTCGTCTCGAATGCGGGCATGCACTTGCGCTTTCCTCCAGAGCGGTAGCAGCAGTGTCACGCAGTCCACCTCGTGGATCAAAGGATCTATGGTTTTCCCTCGAGTCTTTCCCAAGAGGCTTTCCCACGAGGCTTTCCCACAGGGCTGTCCCACGTGCACACGTGGTGGGAGTCGATCCTCGGCTTGAACGTCAAGGCAGTGCAGGGAAAACAGGTTCCTCTGGAATGGACTGACACATCTGAGGGTCTCTTGGAATGGTGCCACGACCCTGGAGTTCCTCTCGCCTTTCCTGTGGAGAGTGCCTCCTCTTGAGATGCGACGGGAATGCCGGGAAATCTTTCCCTACGAAACAGGGAAAGGATCCCTCATCTCGAGTTAGGAGGCGGAAACCGGGCTCCCCTCGATGTGTGCGGGACACAACTTGCTTCCTCTCGAGTGGAGACGGGTATGTCGCAGAACTGCTTGAGTTGCAGCAAGGGTGTGAAGGACCCTTTGGAAGTTCCAGTGGTTAGATGTGATTAGCCTCGAGAAACCTCAGCGGAAATGGGCCTCATCTCGCCTGGAGGGCAAAACCTCCTGGATTTTCTCGAGTTGCGGCAAGTGCTCTTGACTTACGACGGGGACCTCAGGGACCCGCTCTGGTGGCCTCAGGAAAGGCCAGTCCCCATGCGAGTTACTCGGGGGCCTCTCGGGATTCCTCTCCCGTCGATGCCGGGGCCTAAGACCTTGTGTGGAGTCGGGGCCGGAACCTGAGGATTCCTCTCCAGTGCTGACATGGATCTTGGGGTACTTCTGGAGTCTCCCCAGGGGAGTCAGTCCTCGTCTCGAATGCGGGCATGCACTTGCGCTTTCCTCCAGAGCGGTAGCAGCAGTGTCACGCAGTCCGTCGTGTGGACCAAAGGATCTATGGTTTTCCCTCGAGTCTTTCCCACGAGGCTTTCCCACGAGGCTTTCCCACAGGGCTGTCCCACGTGCACACGTGGTGGGAGTCGATCCTCGGCTTGAACGTCAAGGCAGTGCAGGGAAAACAGGTTCCTCTGGAATGGACTGACACATCTGGGGGACTCTTGGAATGGTGGCACGACCCTGGAGTTCCTCTCGCCTTTCCTGTGGAGAGCGCCTCCTCTTGAGATGCGACGGGAACGCCGGGAATTCTTTCCCTACGAAACAGGGAAAGGATCCCTCATCTCGAGCTAGGAGGCGGCAACGGGGCTCCCCTGAATGTGTGCGGGACCCCACGTGCTTCCTCTCGAGTGGAGACGGGTATGTCGGGGAACTTCTTGAGTTGCAGCAAGGGTGTGAAGGACCCTTTGGAAGGTCCAGTGGTTAGATGTGATTGGTCTCGAGAAGCCTCAGCGGAAATGGGCCTCATCTCGCCTGGAGGGCAAAACCTCCTGGATTTTCTCGAGTTGCGGCAGGTGCTCTCGGCTTACGACGGGGACCTCAGGGAACCGCTCTGGTGGCCTCAGGAAAGGCCAGTCCCCATGCGAGTTCCTCGGGGGCCTCTGGGGATTCCTCTCCCGTCGATGCCGGGGCCTAAGACCTTGTGTGGAGTCGGGGCCGGAACCTGAGGATTCCTCTCCAGTGCTGACATGGATCTTGGGGTACTTCTGGAGTCTCCCCAGGGGAGTCAGTCCTCGTCTCGAATGCGGGCATGCACTTGCGCTTTCCTCCAGAGCGGTAGCAGCAGTGTCACGCAGTCCGCCGCGTGGATCAACGAATGTATGGTTTTCCCTCGAGTCTTTCCCACGAGGCTTTCCCACTGGGCTGTCCCACGTGCACACGTGGCGGGAGTCGATCCTCGGCTTGAACGACAAGGCAGTGCAGGGAAAACAGGTTCCTCTGGAATGGACTGACACATCTGGGGGACTCTTGGAATGGTGGCACGACCCTGGAGTTCCTTTCGCCTTTCCTGTGGAGAGCGCCTCCTCTTGAGATGCGACGGGAACGCCGGGAATTCTTTCCCTACGAAACAGGGAAAGGATCCCTCATCTCGAGCTAGGAGGCGGAAACGGGGCTTCCCTGGATGTGTGCGGGACCCCACGTGCTTCCTCTCGAGTGGAGACCGGTATGTCGGGGAACTTCTTGAGTTGCAGCAAGGGTGTGAAGGACCCGTTGGAAGTTCCAGTGGTTAGATGTGATTAGCCTCGAGAAGACTCAGCGGAAATGGGCCTCATCTCGCCTGGAGGGCAAAACCTCCTGGATTTTCTCGAGTTGCGGCAGGTGCTCTCGACTTACGACGGGGTCCTCAGGGACCCGCTCTGGTGGCCTCAGGAAAGGCCAGTCCCCATGCGAGTTCCTCGGGGGCCTCTCGGGATTCCTCTCCCGTCGATGCCGGGGCCGAAGACCTTGTGTGGAGTCGGGGCCGGAACCTGAGGATTCCTCTCCAGTGCTGACATGGATCTTGGGGTACTTCTGGAGTCTCCCCAGGGGAGTCAGTCCTCGTCTCGAATGCGAGCATGCACTTGCGCTTTCCTCCAGAGCGGTAGCAGCAGTGTCCCGCAGTCCTCCGCGTGGATCAAAGGATCTATGGTTTTCGCTCGAGTCTTTCCCACGAGGCTTTCCCACGAGGCTTTCCCACAGGGCTGTCCCACGTGCACACGTGGTGGGAGTCGATCCTCGGCTTGAACGTCAAGGCAGTGCAGGGAAAACAGGTTCCTCTGGAATGGACTGACACATCTGGGGGACTCTTGGAATGGTGGCACGACCCTGGCGTTCCTCTCACCTTTCCTGTGGAGAGCGCCTCCTCTTGAGATGCGACGGGAACGCCGGGAATTCTTTCCCTACGAAACAGGGAAAGGATCCCTCATCTCGAGCTAGGAGGCGGAAACGGGGCTCCCCTGGATGTGTGCGGGACCCACGTGCTTCCTCTCGAGTGGAGACGGGTATGTCGGGGAACTTCTTGAGTTGCAGCAAGGGTGTGAAGGACCCTTTGGAAGTTCCAGTGGTTATACGTGATTAGCCTCGAGAAGCCTCAGCGGAAATGGGCCTCATCGCGCCTGGAGGGCAAAACCTCCTGGATTTTCTCGAGTTGCGGCAGGTGCTCTCGACTTACGACGGGGACCTCAGGGACCCGCTCTGGTGGCCTCAGGAAAGGCCAGTCCCCATGCGAGTTCCTCGGGGGCCTCTCGGGATTCCTCTCCCGTCGATGCCGGGGCCTAAGACCTTGTGTGGAGTCGGGGCCGGAACCTGAGGATTCCTCTCCAGTGCTGACATGGATCTTGGGGTACTTCTGGAGTCTCCCCAGGGGAGTCAGTCCTCGTCTCGAATGCGGGCATGCACTTGCGCTTTCCTCCAGAGCGGTAGCAGCAGTGTCACGCAGTCCGCCGTGTGGACCAAAGGATCTATGGTTTTCCCTCGTGTCTTTCCCACGAGGCTTTCCCACGAGGCTTTCCCACAGGGCTGTCCCACGTGCACACGTGGTGGGAGTCGATCCTCGGCTTGAACGTCAAGGCAGTGCAGGGAAAACAGGTTCCTCTGGAATGGACTGACACATCTGGGGGACTCTTGGAATGGTGGCACGACCCTGGAGTTCCTCTCGCCTTTCCTGTGGAGAGCGCCTCCTCTTGAGATGCGACGGGAACGCCGGGAATTCTTTCCCTACGAAACAGGGAAAGGATCCCTCATCTCGAGCTAGGAGGCGGAAACGGGGCTCCCCTGGATGTGTGCGGGACCCACGTGCTTCCTCTAGAGTGGAGACGGGTATGTCGGGGAACTTCTTGAGTTGCAGCAAGGGTGTGAAGGACCCTTTGGAAGTTCCAGTGGTTAGATGTGATTGGCCTCGAAAAGCCTCAGCGGAAATGGGCCTCATCTCGCCTGGAGGGCAAAACCTCCTGGATTTTCTCGAGTTGCGGCAGGTGCCCTCGACTTACGACGGGGACCTCAGGGACCCGCTCTGGTGGCCTCAGGAAAGGCCAGTCCCCATGCGAGTTCCTCGGGGGCCTATCGGGATTCCTCTCCCGTCGATGCCGGGGCCTAAGACCTTGTGTGGAGTCGGGGCCGGAACCTGAGGATTCCTCTCCAGTGCTGACATGGATCTTGGGGTACTTCTGGAGTCTCCCCAGGGGAGTCAGTCCTCGTCTCGAATGCGGGCATGCACTTGCGCTTTCCTCCAGAGCGGTAGCAGCAGTGTTACGCAGTCCGCCGCGTGGATCAAAGGATCTATGGTTTTGCCTCGAGTCTTTCCCACGAGGCTTTCCCACGAGGCTTTCCCACAGGGCTGTCCCACGTGCACACGTGGTGGGAGTCGATCCTCGGCTTGAACGACAAGGCAGTGCAGGGAAAACAGGTTCCTCTGGAATGGACTGACACATCTGGGGGACTCTTGGAATTGTGGTACGACCCTGGAGTTCCTCTCGCCTTTCCTGTGGAGAGCGCCTCCTCTTGAGATGCGACGGGAACGCCGGGAATTCTTTCCCTACGAAACAGGGAAAGGATCCCTCATCTCGAGCTAGGAGGGGGAAACCGGGCTCCCCTGGATGTGTGCGGGACCCACGTGCTTCCTCTCGAGTGGAGACGGGTATGTCGGGGAACTTCTTGAGTTGCAGCAAGGGTGTGAAGGACCCTTTGGAAGTTCCAGTGGTTATACGTGATTGGCCTCGAGAAGCCTCAGCGGAAATGGGCCTCATCGCGCCTGGAGGGCAAAACCTCCTGGATTTTCTCGAGTTGCGGCAGGTGCTCTCGACTTACGACGGGGACCTCAGGGACCCGCTCTGGTGGCCTCAGGAAAGGCCAGTCCCCATGCGAGTTCCTCGGGGGCCTCTGGGGATTCCTCTCCCGTCGATGCCGGGGCCTAAGACCTTGTGTGGAGTCGGGGCCGGAACCTGAGGATTCCTCTCCAGTGCTGACATGGATCTTGGGGTACTTCTGGAGTCTCCCCAGGGGAGTCACTCCTCGTCTCGAATGCGGGCATGCACTTGCGCTTTCCTCCAGAGCGGTAGCAGCAGTGTCACGCAGTCCGCCGCGTGGACCAAAGGATCTAAGGTTTTCCCTCGAGTCTTTCCCACGAGGCTTTCCCACGAGGCTTTCCCACAGGGCTGTCCCACGTGCACACGTGGTGGGAGTCGATCCTCGGCTTGAACGTCAAGGCAGTGCAGGGAAAACTGTTTCCTCTGGAATGGACTGACACATCTGGGGGACTCTTGGAATGGTGGCATGACCCTGGAGTTCCTCTCGCCTTTCCTGTGGAGAGCGCCTCCTCTTGAGATGCGACGGGAACGCCGGGAATTCTTTCCCTACGAAACAGGGAAAGGATCCCTCATCTCGAGCTAGGAGGCGGAAACGGGTCTCCCCTGGATGTGTGCGGGACACCACGTGCTTCCTCTCGAGTGGAGACGGGTATGTCGGGGAACTTCTTGAGTTGCAGCAAGGGTGTGAAGGACCCTTTGGAAGTTCCAGTGGTTAGATGTGATTGGCCTCGAGAAGCCTCAGCGGAAATGGGCCTCATCTCGCCTGGAGGGCAAAACCTCCTGGATTTTCTCGAGTTGCGGCAGGTGCTCTCGACTTACGACGGGGACCTCAGGGACCCGCTCTGGTGGCCTCAGGAAAGGCCAGTCCCCATGCGTGTTCCTCGGGGGCCTCTCCGGATTCCTCTCCCGTCGATGCCGGGGCCTAAGACCTTGTGTGGAGTCGGGGCCGGAACCTGAGGATTCCTCTCCAGTGCTGACATGGATCTTGGGGTACTTCTGGAGTCTCCCCAGGGGAGTCAGTCCTCGTCTCGGATGCGGGCATGCACTTGCCCTTTCCTCCAGAGCGGTAGCAGCAGTGTCACGCAGTCCGTCGTGTGGACCAAAGGATCTATGGTTTTCCCTCGAGTCTTTCCCACGAGGCTTTCCCACGAGGCTTTCCCACAGGGCTGTCCCACGTGCACACGTGGTGGGAGTCGATCCTCGGCTTGAACGTCAAGGCAGTGCAGGGAAAACAGGTTCCTCTGGAATGGACTGACACATCTGGGGGACTATTGGAATGGTGGCACGACCCTGGAGTTCCTCTCGCCTTTCCTGTGGAGAGCGCCTCCTCTTGAGATGCGACGGGAACGCCGGGAATTCTTTCCCTACGAAACAGGGAAAGGATCCCTCATCTCGAGCTAGGAGGCGGCAACGGGGCTCCCCTGAATGTGTGCGGGACCCCACGTGCTTCCTCTCGAGTGGAGACGGGTATGTCGGGGAACTTCTTGAGTTGCAGCAAGGGTGTGAAGGACCCTTTGGAAGGTCCAGTGGTTAGATGTGATTGGTCTCGAGAAGCCTCAGCGGAAATGGGCCTCATCTCGCCTGGAGGGCAAAACCTCCTGGATTTTCTCGAGTTGCGGCAGGTGCTCTCGGCTTACGACGGGGACCTCAGGGAACCGCTCTGGTGGCCTCAGGAAAGGCCAGTCCCCATGCGAGTTCCTCGGGGGCCTCTGGGGATTCCTCTCCCGTCGATGCCGGGGCCTAAGACCTTGTGTGGAGTCGGGGCCGGAACCTGAGGATTCCTCTCCAGTGCTGACATGGATCTTGGGGTACTTCTGGAGTCTCCCCAGGGGAGTCAGTCCTCGTCTCGAATGCGGGCATGCACTTGCGCTTTCCTCCAGAGCGGTAGCAGCAGTGTCACGCAGTCCGCCGCGTGGATCAACGAATGTATGGTTTTCCCTCGAGTCTTTCCCAGGAGGCTTTCCCACTGGGCTGTCCCACGTGCACACGTGGCGGGAGTCGATCCTCGGCTTGAACGACAAGGCAGTGCAGGGAAAACAGGTTCCTCTGGAATGGACTGACACATCTGGGGGACTCTTGGAATGGTGGCACGACCCTGGAGTTCCTCTCGCCTTTCCTGTGGAGAGCGCCTCCTCTTGAGATGCGACGGGAACGCCGGGAATTCTTTCCCTACGAAACAGGGAAAGGATCCCTCATCTCGAGCTAGGAGGGGGAAACGGGGCTCCCCTGGATGTGTGCGGGACACCACGTGCTTCCTCTAGAGTGCAGACGGGTATGTCGGGGAACTTCTTGAGTTGCAGCAAGGGTGTGAAGGACCCTTTGGAAGTTCCAGTGGTTAGACGTGATTGGCCTCGAGAAGCCTCAGCGGAAATGGGCCTCATCTCGCCTGGAGGGCAAAACCTCCTGGATTTTCTCGAGTTGCGGCAGGTGCTCTCGACTTACGACGGGGACCTCAGGGACCCGCTCTGGTGGCCTCAGGAAAGGCCAGTCCCCATGCGAGTTCCTCGGGAGCCTCTCGGGATTCCTCTCCCGTCGATGCCGGGGCCTAAGACCTTGTGTGGAGTCGGGGCCGGAACCTGAGGATTCCTCTCCAGTGCTGACATGGATCTTGGGGTACTTCTGGAGTCTCCCCAGGGGGGTCAGTCCTCGTCTCGAATGCGGGCATGCACTTGCACTTTCCTCCAGAGCGGTAGCAGCAGTGTCACGCAGTCCGCCGCGTGGATAAAAGGATCTATGGTTTTCCCTCGAGTCTTTCCCACGAGTCTTTCCCACGAGGCTTTCCCACAGGGCTGTCCCACGTGCACACGTGGTGGGAGTCGATCCTCGGCTTGAACGTCAAGGCAGTGCAGGGAAAACAGGTTCCTCTGGAATGGACTGACACATCTGGGGGACTCTTGGAATAGTGGCACGACCCTGGAGTTCCTCTCGCCTTTCCTGTGGAGAGCGCCTCGTCTTGAGATGTGACGGGAACGCCGGGAATTCTTTCCCTACGAAACAGGGAAAGGATCCCTCATCTCGAGCTAGGAGGCGGAAACGGGGCTCCCCTGGATGTGTGGGGGACCCCACGTGCTTCCTCTCGAGTGGAGACGGGTATGTCGGGGAACTTCTTGAGTTGCAGCAAGGGTGTGAAGGACCCTTTGGAAGTTCCAGTGGTTAGATGTGATTGGCCTCGAGAAGCCTCAGCGGAAATGGGCCTCATCTCGCCTGGAGGGCAAAACCTCCTGGATTTTCTCGAGTTGCGGCAGGTGCTCTCGACTTACGACGTGGACCTCAGGGACCCGCTCTGGTGGCCTCAGGAAAGGCCAGTCCCCATGCGAGTTCCTCTGGAGCCTCTGGGGATTCCTCTCCCGTCGATGCCGGGGCCTAAGACCTTGTGTGGAGTCGGGGCCGGAACCTGAGGATTCCTCTCCAGTGCTGACATGGATCTTGGGGTACTTCTGGAGTCTCCCCAGGGGAGTCAGTCCTCGTCTCGAATGCGGGCATACACTTGCGCTTTCCTCCAGAGCGGTAGCAGCAGTGTCACGCAGTCCGCCGCATGGATCAAAGGATCTATGGTTTTCCCTCGAGTCTTTCCCACGAGGCTTTCCCACGAGGTTTCCTACAGGGCTGTCCCACGTGCACACGTGGTGGGAGTCGATCCTCGGCTTGAACGTCAAGGCAGTGCAGGGAAAACAGGTTCCTCTGGAATGGACTGACACATCTGGGGGACTCTTGGAATGGTGGCACGACCCTGGAGTTCCTCTCGCCTTTCCTGTGGAGAGCGCCTCCTCTTGAGATGCGACGGGAACGCCGTGAATTCTTTCCCTACGAAACGGGGAAAGGATCCCTCATCTCGAGCTAGGAGGCGGAAAAGGCGCTCCCCTGGATGTGTGCAGGACCGCACGTGCTTCCCCTCGAGTGGAGACGGATATGTCGCGGAACTGCTTGAGTTGCAGCAAGGGTGTGAAGGACCCTTTGGAAGTTCCAGTGGTTAGATGTGATTAGCCTCGAGAAGCCTCAGCGGAAATGGGCCTCATGTCGCCTGGAGGGCAAAACCTCCTGGATATTCTCGAGTTGCGGCAGGTGCTCTCGACTTACGACGGGGACCTCAGGGACCCGCTCTGGTGGCCTCAGGAAAGGCCAGTCCCCATGCGAGTTCCTCGGGGGCCTCTCGGGATTCCTCTCCCGTCGATACCGGGGCCTAACACCTTGTGTGGAGTCAGGGCCGGAACCTGAGGATTCCTCTCCAGTGCTGACATGGATCTTGGGGTACTTCTGGAGGCTCCCCAGGGGAGTCAGTCCTCGTCTCGAATGCGCGCATGCACTTGCGCTTTCCTCCAGAGCGGTAGCAGCAGTGTCACGCAGTCCGCCGCGTGGAGCAAAGGATCTATGGTTTTCCCTCGAGTCTTTCCCACGAGGCTTTCCCACAAGGCTTTCCCACAGGGCTGTCCCACGTGCACACGTGGTGGGAGTCGATCTTCGGCTTGAACGTCAAGGCAGTGCAGGGAAAACAGGTTCCTCTGGAATGGACTGACACATCTGGGGGACTCTTGGAATGGTGGCACGACCCTGGAGTTCCTCTCGCCTTTCCTGTGGAGAGCGCCTCCTCTTGAGATGCGACGGGAACGCCGGGAATTCTTTCCCTACGAAACAGGGAAAGGATCCCTCATCTCGAGCTAGGAGGCGGAAACGGGGCTCCCCTGGATGTGTGCGGGACCCTCGTGCTTCCTGTCGAGTGGAGACGGGTATGTCGGGGAACTTCTTGAGTTGCAGCAAGGGTGTGAAGGACCCTTTGGAAGTTCCAGTGGTTAGATGTGATTAGCCTCGAGAAGCCTCAGCGGAAATGGGGCTCATCTCGCCTGGAGGGCAAAACCTCCTGGATTTTCTCGAGTTGCGGCAGGTGCTCTCGACTTACGACGGGGACCTCGGGGACCCGCTCTGGTGGCCTCAGGAAAGGCCAGTCCCCATGCGAGTTCCTCGGGGGCCTCTCGGGATTCCTCTCCCGTCGATGCCGGGGCCGAAGACCTTGTGTGGAGTCGGGGCCGGAACCTGAGGATTCCTCTCCAGTGCTGACATGGATCTTGGCGTACTTCTGGAGTCTCCCCAGGGGAGTCAGTCCTCGTCTCCAATGCGGGCATGCACTTCCGCTTTCCTCCAGAGCGGTAGCAGCAGTGTCACGCAGTCTGCCGCGTGGATCAAAGGATCTATGGTTTTCCCTCGAGTCTTTCCCACGAGGCTTTCCCACCTGGCTTTCCCACAGGGCTGTCCCACGTGCACACGTGGTGGGAGTCGATCCTCGGCTTGAACGTCAAGGCAGTGCAGGGAAAACAGGTTCCTCTGGAATGGACTGACACATCTGGGGGACTCTTGGAATGCTGACACGACCCTGGAGTTCCTCTCGCCTTTCCTGTGGAGAGCGCCTCCTCTTGAGATGCGACGGGAACGCCGGGAATTCTTTCCCTACGAAACAGGGAAAGGATCCGTCATCTCGAGCTAGCAGGCGGAAACGGGGCTCCCCTGAATGTGTGCGTGACCCCACGTGCTTCCTCTCGAGTGGAGACGGGTATGTCGGGGAACTTCTTGAGTTGCAGCAAGGGTGTGAAGGACCCTTTGGAAGTTCCAGTGGTTAGATGTGATTAGCCTCAAGAAGCCTCAGCGGAAATGGGGCTCATCTCGCCTGGAGGGCAAAACCTCCTGGATTTTCTCGAGTTGCGGCAGGTGCTCTCGACTTACGACGGGGACCTCGGGGACCCGCTCTGGTGGCCTCAGGAAAGGCCAGTCCCCATGCGAGTTCCTCGGGGGCCTCTCGGGATTCCTCTCCCATCGATGCCGGGGCCTAAGACCTTGTGTGGAGTCGGGGCCGGAACCTGAGGATTCCTCTCCAGTGCTGACATGGATCTTGGGGTACTTCTGGAGTCTCCCCAGGGGAGTCAGTCCTCGTCTCGAATGCGGGCATGCACTTGCGCTTTCCTCCAGAGCGGTAGCAGCAGTGTCATGCAGTCCGCCGCGTGGAGCAAAGAATCGATGGTTTTCCCTCGAGTCTTTCCCACGAGGCTTTCCCACGAGGCTTTCCCACAGGGCTGTCCCACGTGCACACGTGGTGGGAGTCGATCCTCGGCTTGAACGTCAAGGCAGTGCAGGGAAAACAGGTTCCTCTGGAATGGACTGACACATCTGGGGGACTCTTGGAATGGTGGCACGACCCTGGAGTTCCTCTCGCCTTTCCTGTGGAGAGCGCCTCCTCTTGAGATGCGACGGGAACGCCGGGAATTCTTTCCCTACGAAACAGGGAAAGGATCCCTCATCTAGAGCTAGGAGGCGGAAACGGGGCTCCCCTGGATGTGTGCGGAACCCTCGTGCCTCCTCTCGAGTGGAGACGGGTATGTCGGGGAACTTCTTGAGTTGCAGCAAGGGTGTGAAGGACCCTTTGGAAGTTTCAGTGGTTAGATGTGATTAGCCTCGAGAAGCCTCAGCGGAAATGGGCCTCATCTCGCCTGGAGGCAAAATTTCCTGGATTTTCTCGAGTTGCGGCAGGTGCTCTCGAGTTAGGATGGGGACCTCAGGGACCCGCTCTGGTGGCCTCAGGAAAGGCCAGTCCCCATGCGAGTTCCTCGGGGGCCTCTCGGGATTCCTCTCCCGTCGATGCCGGGGCCTAAGACCTTGTGTGGAGTCGGGGCCGGAACCTGAGGATTCCTCTCCAGTGCTGACATGGATCTTGGGGTACTTCTGGAGTCTCCCCAGGGGAGTCAGTCCTCGTCTCGAATGCGGGCATGCACTTGCGCTTTCCTCCAGAGCGGTAGCAGCAGTGTCACGCAGTCCGCCGCGTGGATCAAAGGATCTATGGTTTTCCCTCGAGTCTTTCCCACGAGGCTTTCCCACGAGGCTTTCCCACAGGGCTGTCCCACGTGCACACGTGGTGGGAGTCGATCCTCGGCTTGAACGTCAAGGCAGTGCAGGGAAAACAGGTTCCTCTGGAATGGACTGACACATCTGGGGGACTCTTGGAATGGTGGCACGACCCTGGAGTTCCTCTCGCCTTTCCTGTGGAGAGCGCCTCCTCTTGAGATGCGACGGGAACGCCGGGAATTCTTTCCCTACGAAACAGGGAAAGGATCCGTCATCTCGAGCTAGCAGGCGGAAACGGGGCTCCCCTGAATGTGTGCGGGACCCCACGTGCTTCCTCTTGAGTGGAGACGGGTATGTCGGGGAACTTCTTGAGTTGCAGCAAGGGTGTGAAGGACCCTTTGGAAGTTCCAGTGGTTAGATGTGATTAGCCTCGAGAAGCCTCAGCGGAAATGGGCCTCATGTCGCCTGGAGGGCAAAACCTCCTGGATATTCTCGAGTTGCGGCAGGTGCTCTCGACTTACGACGGGGACCTCAGGGACCCGCTCTGGTGGCCTCAGGAAAGGCCAGTCCCCATGCGAGTTGCTCGGGGGCCTCTCGGGATTCCTCTCCCGTCGATGCCGGGGCCTAAGACCTTGTGTGGAGTCGGGGCCGGAACCTGAGGATTCCTCTCCAGTGCTGACATGGATCTTGGGGTACTTCTGGAGTCTCCCCAGGGGAGTCAGTCCTCGTCTCGAATGCGGGCATACACTTGCGCTTTCCTCCAGAGCGGTAGCAGCAGTGTCACGCAGTCCGCCGCATGGATCAAAGGATCTATGGTTTTCCCTCGAGTCTTTCCCACGAGGCTTTCCCACGAGGTTTCCTACAGGGCTGTCCCACGTGCACACGTGGTGGGAGTCGATCCTCGGCTTGAACGTCAAGGCAGTGCAGGGAAAACAGGTTCCTCTGGAATGGACTGACACATCTGGGGGTCTCTTGGAATGGTGGCACGACCCTGGAGTTCCTCTCGCCTTTCCTGTGGAGAGCGCCTCCTCTTGAGATGCGACGGGAACGCCGGGAATTCTTTCCCTACGAAACGGGGAAAGGATCCCTCATCTCGAGCTAGGAGGCGGAAAAGGGGCTCCCCTGGATGTGTGCGGGACCGCACGTGCTTCCCCTCGAGTGGAGACGGATATGTCGCGGAACTGCTTGAGTTGCAGCAAGGGTGTGAAGGACCCTTTGGAAGTTCCAGTGGTTAGATGTGATTAGCCTCGAGAAGCCTCAGCGGAAATGGGCCTCATGTCGCCTGGAGGGCAAAACCTCCTGGATATTCTCGAGTTGCGGCAGGTGCTCTCGACTTACGACGGGGACCTCAGGGACCCGCTCTGGTGGCCTCAGGAAAGGCCAGTCCCCATGCGAGTTCCTCGGGGGCCTCTCGGGATTCCTCTCCCGTCGATGCCGGGGCCTAAACCTTGTGTGGAGTCGGGGCCGGAACCTGAGGATTCCTCTCCAGTGCTGACATGGATCTTGGGGTACTTCTGGAGTCTCCCCAGGGGAGTCAGTCCTCGTCTCGAATGCGGGCATGCACTTGCGCTTTCCTCCAGAGCGGTAGCAGCAGTGTCACGCAGTCCGCCGCGTGGATCAAAGGATCTATGGTTTTCCCTCGTGTCTTTCCCACGAGGCTTTCCCACGAGGCTTACCCACAGGGCTGTACCACATGCACACGTGGTGGGACTCGATCCTCGGCTTGAACGTCAAGGCAGGGCCGGGAAAACAGGTTCCTCTGGAATGGACTGACACATCTGGGGGTCTCTTGGAATGGTGGCACGACCCTGGAGTTCCTCTCGCCTTTCCTGTGCAGAGCGCCTCCTCTTGAGATGCGACGGGAACGCCGGGAATTCTTTCCCTACGAAACAGGGAAAGGATCCCTCATCTCGAGCTAGGAGGCGGAAAAGGGGCTCCCGTGGATGTGTGCGGGACACCACGTGCTTCCTCTCGAGTGCAGACGGGTATGTCGGGGAACTCCTTGAGTTGCAGCAAGGGTGTGAAGGACCCTTTGGATGTTCCAGTGGTTAGATGTGAATGGCCTCGAGAAGCCTCAGCGGAAATGGGCCTCATCTCGCCTGGAGGGCAAAACCTCCTGGATTTTCTCGAGTTGCGGCAGGTGCTCTCGACTTACGACGGGGACCTCAGGGATCCCCTCTGGTGGCCTCAGGAAAGGCCAGTCCCCATGCGAGTTCCTCGGGGGCCTCTCGGGATTCCTCTCCCGTCGATGCCGGGGCCTAAGACCTTGTGTGGAGTCGGGGCCGGAACCTGAGGATTCCTCTCCAATGCTGACATGGATGTTGGGGTACTTCTGGAGTCTCCCCAGGGGAGTCAGTCCTCGTCGAATGCGGCCATGCACTTGCGCTTTCCTCCAGAGCGGTAGCAGCAGTGTCACGCAGTCCGCCGCGTGGATCAAAGGATCTATGGTTTTCCCTCGAGTCTTTCCCACGAGGCTTTCCCACGAGGCTTTCCCACAGGGCTGTCCCACGTGCACACGTGGTGGGAGTCGATCCTCGGCTTGAACGTCAAGGCAGTGCAGGGAAAACAGGTTCCTCTGGAATGGACTGACACATTTGGGGGACTCTTGGAATTGTGGCACGACCCTGGAGTTCCTCTCGCCTTTCCTGTGGAGAGCGCCTCCTCTTGAGATGCGACAGGAACGCCGGGAATTCTTTCCCTACGAAACAGGGAAAGAATCCCTCATCTCGAGCTAGGAGGCGGAAACGGGTCTCCCCTGGATGTGTGCGGGACACCACGTGCTTCCTCTCGAGTGGAGACGGGTATGTCGGGGAACTTCTTGAGTTGCAGCATGGGTGTGAAGGGCCCTTTGGAAGTTCCAGTGGTTAGATGTGATTGGCCTCGAAAAGCCTCAGCGGAAATGGGCCTCATTTCGCCTGGAGGGCAAAACCTCCTGGATTTTCTCGAGTTGCGACAGGTGCTCTCGACTTACGACGGGGACCTCAGGGACCCGCTCTGGTGGCCTCAGGAAAGGCCAGTCCCCATGCGAGTTCCTCGGGGGCGTCTCGGGATTTCTCTCCCGTTGATGCCAGGGCCTAAGACCTTGTGTGGAGTCGGGGCCGGAACCTGAGGATTCCTCTCCAGTGCTGACATCTATCTTGGGGTACTTCTGGAGTCTCCCCAGGGCAGTCAGTCCTCGTCTCGAATGCGGGCATGCACTTGCGCTTTCCTCCAGAGCGGTAGCAGCAGTGTCACGCAGTCCGCCGCGTGGATCAAAGGATCTATGGTTTTCCCTCGAGTCTTTCCCACGAGGCTTTCCCACGAGGCTTTCCCACAGGGCTGTCCCACGTGCACACATGGCGGGAGTCGATCCTCGGCTTGAACGTCAAGGCAGTGCAGGGAAAACAGGTTCCTCTGGAATGGACTGACACATCTGGGGGACTCTTGGAATGGTGGCACGACACTGGAGTTCCTCTCGCCTTTCCTGTGGAGAGCGCCTCCTCTTGAGATGCAACGGGAACACCGGGAATTCTTTCCCTACGAAACAGGGAAAGGATCCCTCATCTCGAGCTAGGAGGCTGAAACGGGGCTCCCCTGGATGTGTGCGGGACCCCACGTGCTTCCTCTCGAGTGAAGACGGGTATGTCGGGGAACTTCTTGAGTTGCAGCAATGGTGTGAAGGACCCTTTGGAAGTTCCAGTGGTTAGATGTGATTGGCCTCGAGAAGCCTCAGCGGAAATGGGCCTCATCTCGCCTGGAGGGCAAAACCTCCTGGATTTTCTCGAGTTGCGGCAGGTGCTCTCGACTTACGACGGGGACCTCAGGGAACCGCTCTGGTGGCCTCAGGAAAGGCCAGTCCCCATGCGAGTTCCTCGGGGGCCTCTTGGGATTCCTCTCCCGTCGATGCCGGGGCCTAAGACCTTGTGTGGAGTCGGGGCCGGAACCTGAGGATTCCTCTCCAGTGCTGACATGGATCTTGGGGTTCTTCTGGAGTCTCCCCAGGGGAGTCAGTCCTCGTCTCGAATGCGGGCATGCACTTGCGCTTTCCTCCAGAGCGGTAGCAGCAGTGTCACGCAGTCTGCCGCGTGGATCAAAGGATCTATGGTTTTCCCTCGAGTCTTTCCCACGAGGCTTTCCCACGAGGCTTTCCCACAGGGCTGTCCCACGTGCACACGTGGTGGGAGTCGATCCTCGGCTTGAACGTCAAGGCAGTGCAGGGAAAACAGGTTCCTCTGGAATGGACTGACACATCTGGGGGACTCTTGGAATGGTGGCACGACCCTGGAGTTCCTCTCGCCTTTCCTGTGGAGAGCGCCTCCTCTTGAGATGCGACGGGAACACCGGGAATTCTTTCCCTACGAAACAGGGAAAGGATCCCTCATCTCGAGCTAGGAGGCGGAAACGGGGCTCCCCTGGATGTGTGCGGGACACCACGTGCTTCCTCTCGAGTGCAGACTGGTATGTCGGGGATCTTCTTGAGTTGCAGCAAGGGTGTGAAGGACCCTTTGGAAGTTCCAGTGGTTAGATGTGATTGGCCTCGAGAAGCCTCAGCGGAAATGGGCCTCATCTCGCCTGGAGGGCAAAACCTCCTGGATTTTCTCGAGTTGCGGCAGGTGCTCTCGACTTAAGACGGGGACCTCAGGGACCCGCTCTGGTGGCCTCAGGAAAGGCCAGTCCCCATGCGAGTTCCTCGGGGGCGTCTCGGCATTCCTCTCCCGTCGATGCCGGGGCCTAAGACCTTGTGTGGAGTCGGGGCCGGAACCTGAGGATTCCTCTCCAGTGCTGACATGGATCTTGGGGTACTTCTGGAGTCTCCCCAGGGGAGTCAGTCCTCGTCTCGAATGCGGGCATGCACTTGCGCTTTCCTCCAGAGCGGTAGCAGCAGTGTCACGCAGTCCGCCGCGTGGATCAAAGGATCTATGGTTTTCCCTCGAGTCTTTCCCACGAGGCTTTCCCACGAGGCTTTCCCACAGGGCTGTCCCACGTGCACACGTGGTGGGAGTCGATCCTCGGCTTGAACGTCAAGGCAGTGCAGGGAAAACAGGTTCCTCTGGAATGGACTGACACATCTGGGGGACTCTTGGAATGGTGGCACGACCCTGGAGTTCCTCTCGCCTTTCCTGTGGAGAGCGCCTCCTCTTGAGATGCGACGGGAACGCCGGGAATTCTTTCCCTACGAAACAAGGAAAGGATCCCTCATCTCGAGCTAGGAGGCGGAAACGGGGCTCCCCTGGATGTGTGCGGGACACCACATGCTTCCTCTCGAGTGCAGACGGGTATGTCGGGGAACTTCTTGAGTTGCAGCAAGGGTGTGAAGGACCCTTTGGAAGTTCCAGTGGTTAGACGTGATTGGCCTCGAGAAGCCTCAGCGGAAATGGGCCTCATCTCGCCTGGAGGGCAAAACCTCCTGGATTTTCTCGAGTTGCGGCAGGTGCTCTCGACTTACGACGGGGACCTCAGGGACCCGCTCTGGTGGCCTCAGGAAAGGCCAGTCCCCATGCGAGTTCCTCGGGGGCGTCTCGGGATTCCTCTCCCGTCGATGCCGGGGCCTAAGACCTTGTGTGGAGTCGGGGCCGGAACCTGAGGATTCCTCTCCAGTGCTGACATGGATCTTGGGGTACTTCTGGAGTCTCCCCAGGGGAGTCAGTCCTCGTCTCGAATGCGGGCATGCACTTGCGCTTTCCTCCAGAGCGGTAGCAGCAGTGTCACGCAGTCCGCCGCGTGGATCAAAGGATCAATGGTTTTCCCTCGAGTCTTTCCCACGAGGCTTTCCCACGAGGCTTTCCCACAGGGCTGTCCCACGTGCACACGTGGTGGGAGTCGATCCTCGGCTTGAACGTCAAGGCAGTGCAGGGAAAACAGGTTCCTCTGGAATGGACTGACACATCTGGGGGACTCTTGGAATGGTGGCACGACCCTGGAGTTCCTCTCGCCTTTCCTGTGGAGAGCGCCTCCTCTTGAGATGCGACGGGAACGCCGGGAATTCTTTCCCTACGAAACAGGGAAAGGATCCCTCATCTCGAGCTAGGAGGCGGAAACGGGGCTCCCCTGGATGTGTGCGGGACACCACATGCTTCCTCTCGAGTGGAGACGGGTATGTCGGGGAACTTCTTGAGTTGCAGCAAGGGTGTGAAGGACCCTTTGGAAATTCCAGAGCTTAGACGTGATTGGCCTGGAGAAGCCTAACCGGAAATGGGCCTCATCTCGCCTGGAGGGCAAAACCTCCTGGATTTTCTCGAGTTGCGGCAGGTGCTCTCGACTTACGACGGGGACCTCAGGGACCCGCTCTGGTGGCCTCAGGACAGGCCAGTCCCCATGCGAGTTCCTCGGGGGCGTCTCGGGATTCCTCTCCAGCCGATTCCGGGGCCTAAGACCTTGTGTGGAGTCGGGGCCGGAACATGAGGATTCCTCTCCAGTGCTGACATGGATCTTGGGGTACTTCTGGAGTCTCCCCAGGGGAGTCAGTCCTCGTCTCGAATGCGGGCATGCACTTGCGCTTTCCTCCAGAGCGGTAGCAGCAGTGTCACGCAGTCCGCCGCGTGGATCAAAGGATCTAGGGTTTTCCCTCAAGTCTTTCCCACGAGGCTTTCCCACGAGGCTTTCCCACAGGGCTGTCCCACGTGCACACGTGGTGGGAGTCGATCCTCCGCTTGAACGTCAAGGCAGTGCAGGGAAAACAGGTTCCTCTGGAATGGACTGACACATCTGGGGGACTCTTGGAATGGTGGCACGACCCTGGAGTTCCTCTCGCCTTTCCTGTGGAGAGCGCCTCCTCTTGAGATGCGACGGGAACGCCGGGAATTCTTTCCCTACGAAACAGGGAAAGGATCCCTCATCTCGAGCTAGGCGGCGGAAACGGGGCTCCCCGGGATGTGTGCGGGACCCTCGTGCTTCCTCTCAAGGGGAGACGGGTATGTCGGGGAACTACTTGAGTTGCAGCAAGGGTGTGAAGGACCCTTTGGAAATTCCAGTGTTTAGATGTGATTAGCCTCGAGAAGCCTCAGCGGAAATGGGCCTCATCTCGCCGGAGGGCAAAACTTCCTGGATTTTCTCGAGTTGCTTCAGGTGCTCTCGACTTACGACGGGGACCTCGGGGACCCGCTCTGGTGGCCTCAGGAAAGGCCAGTCCCCATGGGAGTTCCTCGGGGGCCTCTCGGGATTCCTCTCCCGTCGATGCCGGGGCCTAAGACCTTGTGTGGAGTCGGGGCCGGAACCTGAGGTTTCCTCTCCAGTGCTGACATGGATCTTGGGGTACTTCTGGAGTCTCCCCAGGGGAGTCAGTCCTAGTCTCGAATGCGGGCATGCACTTGCGCTTTCCTCCAGAGCGGTAGCAGCAGTGTCACGCAGTCCGCCGCGTGGATCAAAGGATCTATGGTTTTCCCTCGAGTCTTTCCCACGAGGCTTTCCCACGAGGCTTTCCCACAGGGCTGTCCCACGTGCACACGTGGTGGGAGTCGATCCTCGGCTTGAACGTCAAGGCAGTGCAGGGAAAACAGGTTCCTCTGGAATGGACTGACACATCTGGGGGACTCTTGGAATGGTGGCACGACCCTGGAGTTCCTCTCGCCTTTCCTGTGGAGAGCGCCTCCTCTTGAGATGCGACGGGAACGCCGGGAATTCTTTCCCTAAGAAACAGGGAAAGGATCCCTCATCTCGAGCTAGGAGGCGGAAACGGGGCTCCCCTGGATGTGTGCGGGACCCTGGTGCTTCCTCTCGAGTGGAGACGGGTATGTCGGGGAACTTCTTGAGTTGCAGCAAGGGTGTGAAGGACCCTTTGGAAGTTCCAGTGGTTAGATGTGATTAGCCTCCAGAAGCCTCAGCGGAAATGGGCCTCATCTCGCCTGGAGGGCAAAACCTCCTGGATTTTCTCGAGTTGCGGTAGGTGCTCTCGACTTACGACGGGGACCTCAGGGACCCGCTCTGGTGGCCTCAGGAAAGGCCAGTCCACATGCGAGTTCCTCGGGGGCCTCTCGGGATTCCTCTCCCGGCGATGCCGGGGCCTAAGACCTTGTGTGGAGTCGGGGCCGGAACCTGAGGATTCCTCTCCAGTGCTGACATGGATCTTGGGGTACTTCTGGAGTCTCACCAGGGGAGTCAGTCCTCGTCTCGAATGCGGTCATGCACTTGCGCTTTCCTCCAGAGCGGTAGCAGCAATGTCACCCAGTCCGCCGCGTGGATCAAAGGATCTATGGTTTTCCCTCGAGTCTTTCCCACGAGGCTTTCCCACGAGGCTTTCCCACAGGGCTGTCCCACGTGCACACGTGGTGGGAGTCGATCCTCGGCTTGAACGTCAAGGCAGTGCATGGAAAACAGGTTCCTCTGGAATGGACTGACACATCTGGGGGACTCTTGGAATGGTGGCACGACCCTGGAGTTCCTCTCTCCTTTCCTGTGGAGAGCGCCTCCTCTTGTGATGCGACGGGAACGCCGGGAATTCTTTCCCTAAGAAACAGGGAAAGGATCCCTCATCTCGAGCTAGGAGGCGGAAACGGGGCTCCCCTGGATGTGTGCGGGACCCTCGTGCTTCCTCTCGAGTGGAGACGGGTATGTCGGGGAACTTCTGGACTTGCAGCAAGGGTGTGAAGGACCCTTTGGAAGTTCCAGTGGTTAGATGTGATTAGCCTCGAGAAGCCTCAGCAGAAATGGGCCTCATCTCGCCTGGAGGGCAAAACCTCCTGGATTTTCTCGAGTTGCGGCAGGTGCTCTCGACTTACGACGGGGACCTCGGGGACCCGCTCTGGTGGCCTCAGGAAAGGCCAGTCCCCATGCGAGTTCCTCGGGGGCCTCTCGGGATTCCTCTCCCGTCGATGCCGGGGCCTAAGACCTTGTGTGGAGTCGGGGCCGGAACCTGAGGATTCCTCTCCAGTGCTGACATGGATCTTGGGGTACTTCTGGAGTCTCCCCAGGGGAGTCACTCCTCGTCTCGAATGCGCGCATGCACTTGCGCTTTCCTCCAGAGCGGTAGCAGCAGTGTCACGCAGTCCGTCGCGTGGATCAAAGGATCTATCGTTTTCCCTCGAGTCTTTCCCACGAGGCTTTCCCACGAGGCTTTCCCACAGGGCTGTCCCACGTGCACACGTGGTGGGAGTCGATCCTCGGCTTGGACATCAAGGCGGTGCAGGGAAAACAGGTTCCTCTGGAATGGACTGACACATCTGGGGGACTCTTGGAATGGTGTCACGACCCTGGAGTTCCTCTCGCCTTTCCTGTGGAGAGCGCCTCCTCTTGAGATGCGACGGGAACGCCGGGAATTCTTTCCCTACGATACAGGGAAAGGATCCCTCATCTCGAGCTAGGAGTCGGAAACGGGGCTCCACTGGATGTGTGCGGGACCCTCGTGCTTCCTCTCTCGAGGGGAGACGGGTATGTCGGGGAACTTCTTGAGTTGCAGCAAGGGTGTGAAGGACCCTTTGGAAGTTCCAGTGGTTAGATGTGATTAGCCTCGAGAAGCCTCAGCGGAAATGGGCCTCATCTCGCCTGGAGGGCAAAACCTCCTGGATTTTCTCGAGTTGCGGCAGGTGCTCTCGACTTACGACGGGGATCTCAGGGACCCGCTCTGGTGGCCGCAGGAAAGGCCAGTCCCCATGCGAGTTCCTCGGGGGCCTCTCGGGATTCCTCTCCCGTCGATGCCGGGGCCTAAGACCTTGTGTGGAGTCGGGGCCCGAACGTGAGGATTCCTCTACAGTGCTGACATGGATCTTGGGGTACTTCTGGAGGCTCCCCACGGGAGTCAGTCCTCGTTTCGAATGCGGGCATGCACTTGCGCTTTCCTCCAGAGCGGTAGCAGCAGTGTCACGCAGTCCGCCGCGTGGATCAAAGGATCTATGGTTTTCCGTCGAGTCTATCCCGGGGCTTTCCCACGAGGCTTACCCACAGGGCTGTCCCACGTGCACACGTGGTGGTAGTCGATCCTCGGCTTGAACGTCAAGGCAGTGCAGGGAAAACAGGTTCCTCTGGAATGGACTGACACATTTGGGGGACTCTTGGAATGGTGGCACGACCCTCGAGTTCCTCTCGCCTTTCCTGTGGAGAGCGCCTCCTCTTGAGATGCGACGGGAAGCCGGGAATTCTTTCCCTACGAAACAGGGAAAGGATCCGTCATCTGGAGCTAGGAGGCAGAAACGGGGCTTCCCTGGATGTGTGCGGGACCCCAGTGCTTCCTCTCCAGTGGAGACGGGAATGTTGGGAACTTCTTGAGTTGCAGCAAGGTTGTGAAGGACCCTTTGGAAGTTCCAGTGGTTAGATGTGATTAGCCTCGAGAAGCCTCAGCGGAAATGGGCCTCATCTGGCCTGGAGGGCAAAACCTCCTGGATTTTCTCGAGTTGCGGCAGGTGCTCTCGACTTACGACGGGGACCACGGGGACCCGCTCTGGTGGCCTCAGGAAAGGCCAGTCCCCATGCGAGTTCCTCGGGGGCCTCTCGGGATTCCTCTCCCGTCGATGCCGGGGCCTACGACCTTGTGTGGAGTCGGGGCCCGAACGTGAGGATTCCTCTCCAGTGCTGACATGGATCTTGGGGTACTTCTGGAGTCTCCCCAGGGGAGTCAGTTCTCGTCTCGAATGCGGACATGCACTTGCGCTTTCCTCCAGAGCGGTAGCAGCAGTGTCACGCAGTCCGCCGCGTGGAGCAAAGGATCTATGGTTTTCCCTCGAGTCTTTCCTAAGAGGCTTTCCCACGAGACTTTCCCACAGGGCTGTCCCACGTGCACACGTGGTGGGAGTCGATCCTCGGCTTGAACCTCAAGGCAGTGCAGGGAAAACAGGTTCCTCTGGAATGGACTGACACATCTGGGGGACTCTTGGAATGGTGGCACGACCCTGGAGTTCCTCTAGCCTTTCCTGTGGAGAGCGCCTCCTCTTGAGATGCGACGGGAACGCCGGGAATTCTTTCCCTACGAAACAGGGAAAGGATCCCTCATCTCGAGCTAGGCAGCGGAAACAGGGCTCCCCTGTATGTGTGCGGGACCACCGTGCTTCCTCTCGAGTGGAGACGGGTATGTCGGGGAACTTCTTGAGTTGCAGCAAGGGTGTGAAGGACCCTTTGGAAGTTCCAGTGGTTAGATGTGATTGGCCTCGAGCAGCCTCAGCGGAAATGGGCCTCATCTCGCCTGGAGGGCAAAACCTCCTGGATTTTCTCGAGTTGCGGCAGGTGCTCTCGACTTACGACGGGGACCTCGGGGACCCGCTCTGGTGGCCTCAGGAAAGGCCAGTCCCCATGCGAGTTCCTCGGGGGCATCTCGGGATTCCCCTCCCGTCGATGCTGGGGCCTAAGACCTTGTGTGGAGTCGGGGCCGGAAACTGAGGATTCCTCTCCAGTGCTGACATGGATCTTGGGGTACTTCTGGAGTCTCCCCAGGGGAGTCAGTCCTCGACTCGAATGCGGGCATGCACTTGCGCTTTCCTCCAGAGCGGTAGCATAAGTGTCACGCAGTTCGCCGCGTGGATCAAAGGATCTATGGTTTTCCCTCGAGTCTTTCCCACGAGGCTTTCCCACAGGGCTGTCCCACGTGCACACGTGGTGGGAGTCGATCCTCGGCTTGAACGTCAAGGCAGTGCAGGGAAAACAGGTTCCTCTGGAATGGACTGACACATCTGGGGGACTCTTGGAATGGTGGCACGACCCTCGAGTTCCTCTCGCCTTTCCTGTGGAGAGTGCCTCCTCTTGAGATGCGACGGGAAGCCGGGAATTCTTTCCCTACGAAACAGGGATAGGATCCCTCATCTCGAGCTAGGAGGCGGAAAAGGGGCTCCCCTGAATGTGTGCGGGACCCTCGTGCTTCCTCTCGAGTGGAGACAGGTATGTCGGAGAACTTCTTGAGTTGCAGCAAGGGTGTGAAGGACCCTTTGGAAATTCCAGTGGTTAGAGGTGATTAACCTCGAGAAGCCTCAGCGGAAATGGGCCTCATCTCGCCTGGAGGGCAAAACCTCCTGGATTTTCTCGAGTTGCGGCAGGTGCTCTCGACTTACGATGGGGACATCAGGGACCCGCTCTGGTGGCCTCAGGAAAGCCCAGTCCCCATGCGAGTTCTTCGGGGGCCTCTCGGGTTTCCTCTCCCGTCGATGCCGGGGCCTAAGACCTTGTGTGGAGTCGGGGCCGGAACCTGAGGATTCCTCTCCAGTGCTGACATGGATCTTGGGGTACTTCTGGAGTCTCACCAGGGGAGTCAGTCCTCGTCTCGAATGCGCGCATGCACTTGCACTTTCCTCCAGAGCGGTAGCAGCAGTGTCACGCAGTCCGCCGCGTGGATCAAAGGATCTATGGTTTTCCCTCGAGACTTTCATACGAGGCTTTCCCACGAGGCTTTCCCACAGGGCTGTCCCACGTGCACACGTGGTGGGAGTCGATCCTCGGCTTGAACGTCAAGGCAGTGCAGGGAAAACAGGTTCCTCTGGAATGTACTGACACATCTGGGGGACTCTTTAAATGGTGGCACGACCCTCGAGTTCCTCTCGCATTTCCTGTGGAGAGCGCCTCCTCTTGAGATGCGACGGGAAGCCGGGAATTCTTTCCCTACGAAACAGGGAAACGATCCCTCACCTCGAGCTAGGAGGCGGAAACGGGGCTCCCCTGGATATGTGCGGGACCCTCGTGCTTCCTCTCGAGTGGAGACGGGTATGTCGGGGAACTTCTGGACTTGCAGCGAGGGTGTGAAGGACCCTTTGGAAGTTCCAGTGGTTAGATGTGGTTAGCCTCGAGAAGCATCAGCGGAAATGGGCCTCATCTCGCCTGGAGGGCAAAACCTCCTGGATTTTCTCGAGTTGCGGCAGGTGCTCTCGACTTACGACGGGGACCTCGGGGACCCGCTCTGGTGGCCTCAGGAAAGGCCAGTCCCCATGCGAGTTCCTCGGGGGCCTCTCGGGATTCCTCTCCCGTCAATGCCGGGGCCTACGACCTTGTGTGGAGTCGGGGCCCGAACGTGAGGATTCCTCTCCAGTGCTGACATGGATCTTGGGGTACTTCTGGAGTCTCCCCAGGGGAGTCAGTCCTCATCTCGAATGCGGGCATGCACTTGCGCTTTCCTCCAGAGCGGTAGCAGCAGTGTCACGCATTCCGCAGCGTGCATCAAAGGATCTATGGTTTTCCCTCGAGACTTTCCCACGAGGCTTTCCCACGAGGCTTTCCCACAGGGCTGTCTAACGTGCAAACGTGGTGCGAGTCGATCCTCGGCTTGAACGTCAAGGCAGTGCAGGGAAAACAGGTTCCTCTGGAATGGACTGACACATCTGGGGGACTCTTGGAATGGTGGCAAGACCCTGGAGTTCTTCTCGCCTTTCCTGTGGAGAGCGCCTCCTCTTGAGATGCGACGGGAACGCCGAGAATTCTTTCCCTACGAAACAGGGAAGGGATCCGTCATCTGGAGCTAGGAGGCAGAAACGGGGCTTCCCTGGATGTGTGCGGGACCCCAGTGCTTCCTCTCCAGTGGAGACGGGTATGTTGGGAACTTCTTGAGTTGCAGCAAGGGTGTGAAGGACCCTTTGGAAATTCCAGTGGTTAGATGTGATTAGCCTCGAGAAGCCTCAGCGGAAATGGGCCTCATCTCGCCTGGAGGGCAAAACCTCCTGGATTTTCTCGAGTTGCGGCAGGTGTTCTCGACTTACGACGTGGACCTCAGGGATCCGCTCTGGTGGCCTCAGGAAAGCCCAGTCCCCATGCGAGTTCTTCGGGGGCCTCTCGGGATTCCTCTCCCGTCGATGCCGGGGCCTAAGACCTTGTGTGGAGTCGGGGCCGGAACCTGAGGATTCCTCTCCAGTGCTGACATGGATCTTGGGGTACTTCTGGAGTCTCCCCAGGGGAGTCAGTCCTCGTCTCGAATGCGGGCATGCACTTGCGCTTTCCTCCAGAGCGGTAGCAGCAGTGTCACGCAGTCCGCCACGTGGATCAAAGGATCTATGGTTTTCTCTCGAGACTTTCCCACGAGGCTTTCCCACGAGGCTTTCCCACAGGGCTGTCCCACGTGCACACGGGGTGGGAGTCGATCCTCGGCTTGAACCTCAAGGCAGTGCAGGGAAAACAGGTTCCTCTGGAATGGACTGACACATCTGGGGGACTCTTGGAATGGTGGCACGACCCTGGAGTTCCTCTAGCCTTTCCTGTGGATAGCGCCTCCTCTTGAGATGCGACGGGAACGCCGGGAATTCTTTCCCTACGAAACAGGGAAAGGATCCCTCATCTCGAGCTAGGCGGCGGAAACGTGGCTCCCCTGTATGTGTGCGGGACCACCGTGCTTCCTCTCGAGTGGAGACGGGTATGTCGGGGAACTTCTTGAGTTGCAGCAAGGGTGTGAAGGACCCTTTGGAAGTTCCAGTGGTTAGATGTGATTGGCCTCGAGCAGCCTCAGCGGAAATGGGCCTCATCTCGCCTGGAGGGCAAAACCTCCTGGATTTTCTCGAGTTGCGGCAGGTGCTCTCGACTTACGACGGGGACCTCGGGGACCCGCTCTGGTGGCCTCAGGAAAGGCCAGTCCCCATGCGAGTTCCTCGGGGGCATCTCGGGATTCCCCTCCCGTCGATGCTGGGGCCTAAGACCTTGTGTGGAGTCGGGGCCGGAAACTGAGGATTCCTCTCCAGTGCTGACATGGATCATGGGGTACTTCTGGAGTCTCCCCAGGGGAGTCAGTCCTCGACTCGAATGCGCGCATGCACTTGCGCTTTCCTCCAGAGCGGTAGCAGCAGTCTCACGCAGTCCGCCGCGTGGATCAAAGGATCTATGGTTTTCCCTCGAGTCTTTCCCACGAGGCTTTCCCACGAGGCTTTCCCACAGGGCTGTCCCACGTGCACACGTGGTGGGAGTCGATCCTCGGCTTGAACGTCAAGGCAGTGCAGGGAAAACAGGTTCCTCTGCAATGGACTGACACATCTGGGGGACTCTTGGAATGGTGGCATGACCCTGGAGTTCCTCTCGCCTTTCCTGTGGAGAGCGCCTCCTCCTGAGATGCGACGGGAACGCCGGGAATTCTTTCCCTACGAAACAGGGATAGGATCCCTCATCTCGAGCTAGGAGGCGGAAAAGGGGCTCCCCTGAATGTGTGCGGGACCCTCGTGCTTCCTCTCGAGTGGAGATGGGTATGTCGGAGAACTTCTTGAGTTGCAGCAAGGGTGTGAAGGACCCTTTGGAAATTCCAGTGGTTAGAGGTGATTAGCCTCGAGAAGCCTCAGCGGAAATGGGCCTCATCTCGCCTGGAGGGCAAAACCTCCTGGATTTTCTCGAGTTGCGGCAGGTGCTCTCGACTTACGACGGGGACCTCGGGAACCCGTTCTGGTGGCCTCAGGAAAGGCCAGTCCCCATGCGAGTTCCTCGGGGGCCTCTCGGGATTCCTCTCCCGTCGATGCCGGGGCCTAAGACCTTGTGTGGAGTCGGGGCCGGAACCTGAGGATTCCTCTCCAGTGCTGACATGGATCTTGGGGAACTTCTGGAGTCTCCCCAGGGGAGTCAGTCCTCGTCTCGAATGCGCGCATGCACTTGCTCTTTCCTCCAGAGCGGTAGCAGCAATGTCACGCAGTCCGCCGCGTGGATCAAAGGATCTATGGTTTTCCCTCGAGTCTTTCCCATGAGGTTTTCCCACGAGGCTTTCCCACAGGGCTGTCCCACGTGCACACGTGGTGGGAGACGATCCTCGGTTTGAACATCAAGGCAGTGCAGGGAAAACAGGTTCCTCTGGAATGGACTGACACATCTGGGGGACTCTTGGAATGGTGGCACGACCCTGGAGTTCCTCTCGCCTTTCCTGTGGAGAGCGCCTCCTCTTGAGATGCGACGGGGACGCCGGGAATTCTTTCAGTACGAAACAGGGAAAGGATCCGTCATGTCGAGCTAGCAGGCGGAAACGGGGCTCCCCTGGATGTGTGCGGGACCGCACGTGCTTCCCCTCGAGTGGAGACGGATATGTCGGGGAACTTCTTGAGTTGCAGCAAGGGTGTGAAGGACCCTTTGGAAGTTCCAGTGGTTAGATGTGATTAGCCTCGAGAAGCCTCAGCGGAAATGGGCCTCATGTCGCCTGGAGGGCAAAACCTCCTGGATATTCTCGAGTTGCGGCAGGTGCTCTCGACTTACGACGGGGACCTCAGGGACCCGCTCTGGTGGCCTCAGGAAAGGCCAGTCCCCATGCGAGTTCCTCGGGGGCCTCTCGGGATTCCTCTCCCGTCGATGCCGGGGCCTAAACCTTGTGTGGAGTCGGGGCCGGAACCTGAGGATTCCTCTCCAGTGCTGACATGGATCTTGGGGTACTTCTGGAGTCTCCCCAGGGGAGTCAGTCCTCGTCTCGAATGCGGGCATGCACTTGCGCTTTCCTCCAGAGCGGTAGCAGCAGTGTCACGCAGTCCGCCGCGTGGATCAAAGGATCTATGGTTTTCCCTCGAGTCTTTCCCACGAGGCTTTCCCACGAGGCTTTCCCACAGGGCTGTCCCACGTGAACACGTGGTGGGAGTCGATCCTCGGCTTGAACGTCAAGGCAGTGCAGGGAAAACAGGTTCCTCTGGAATGGACTGACACATCTGGGGGACTCTTGGAATGGTGGCACGACCCTGGAGTTCCTCTCGCCTTTCCTGTGGAGAGAGCCTCCTCTTGAGATGCGACGGGAACGCCGGGAATTCTTTCCCTACGAAACAGGGAAAGGATCCGTCATCTCGAGCTAGCAGGCGGAAACGGGGCTCCCCTGAATGTGTGCGTGACCCCACGTGCTTCCTCTCGAGTGGAGACGGGTATGTTGGGGAACTTCTGGAGTTGCAGCAAGGGTGTGAAGGACCCTTTGGAAGTTCCAGTGGTTAGATGTGATTAGCCTCGAGAAGCCTCAGCGGAAATGGGCCTCATGTCTCCTGGAGGGCAAAACCTCCTTGATATTCTCGAGTTGCGGCAGGTGCTCTCGACTTACGACGGGGACTTCGGGGACCCGCTCTGGTGGCCACAGGAAAGGCCAGTCCCCATGCGAGTTCCTCGGGGGCCTCTCGGGATTCCTCTCCCGTCGATGCCGGGGCCTAAGACCTTGTGTGGAGTCGGGGTCGGAACCTAAGTATTCCTCTCCAGTGCTGACATGGATCTTGGGGTACTTCTGGAGTCTCCTCAGGGGAGTCAGTCCTCGTCTCGAATGTGGGCATGCACTTGCGCTTTCCTCCAGAGCGGTAGCAGCAGTGTCACGCAGTCCGCCGCGTGGATCAAAGGATGTATGGTTTTCCCTCGTGTCTTTCCCACGAGGCTTTCCCACGAGGCTTACCCACAGGGCTGTACCACATGCACACGTGGTGGGACTCGATCCTCGGCTTGAACGTCAAGGCAGGGCCGGGAAAACAGGTTCCTCTGGAATGGACTGACACATCTGGGGGTCTCTTGGAATGGTGGCACGACCCTTGAGTTCCTCTCGCCTTTCATGTGCAGAGCGCCTCCTCTTGAGATGCGACGGGAACGCCGGGAATTTTTTCCCTACGAAACAGGGAAAGGATCCCTCATCTCGAGCTAGGAGGCGGAAAAGGGGCTCCCGTGGATTTGTGCGGGACCCACGTGTTTCCCCTCGAGTGGAGACCGGTATGTCGCGGAACTGCTTGAGTTGCAGCAAGTGTGTGAAAGACCCTTTGGAAGTTCCAGTGGTTAGATGTGATTGGCCTCGAGAAGCCTCAGCGGAAATGGGCCTCATCTCGCCTGGAGGGCAAAACCTCCTGGATTTTCTCGAGTAGCGGCAGATGCTCTCGACTTACGACGGGGACCTCGGGGACCCGCTCTGGTGGCCTCAGGAAAGGCCAGTCCCCATGCGAGTTCCTCGGGGGCCTCTCGGGATTCCTCTCCCGTCGATGCCGGGGCCTAAGACCTTGTATGGAGTCGGGGCCGGAACCTGAGGATTCCTCTCCAGTGCTGACATGGATCTTGGGGTACTTCTGGAGTCTCCCCAGGGGAGTCAGTCCTCGTCTCGACTGCGGGCATGCACTTGCGCTTTCCTCCAGAGCGGTAGCAGCAGTGTCACGCAGTCCGCCGCATGGATCAAAGGATCTATGGTTTTCCCTCGAGTCTTTCCCACGAGGCTTTCCCACGAGGCTTACCCACAGGGCTGTACCCCATGCACACGTGGTGGGACTCGATCCTCGGCTTGAACGTCAAGGCAGTGCCAGGAAAACAGGGTCCTCTGGAATGGACTGACACATCTGGGGGTCTCTTGGAATGGTGGCACGACCCTGGAGTTCCTCTCGCCTTTCCTGTGGAGAGCGCCTCCTCTTGAGATGCGACGGGAACGCCGGGAATTCTTTCCCTACGAAACAGGGAAAGGATCCCTCATCTCGAGCTAGGAGGCGGAAAAGGGGCTCCCCTGGATGTGTGCGGGACCGCACGTGCTTCCGCTCGAGTGGAGACGGATATGTCGCGGAACTGCTTGAGTTGCAGCAAGGGTGTGAAGGACCCTTTGGAAGTTCCAGTGGTTAGATGTGATTGGCCTCGAGAAGCTTCAGCGGAAATGGGCCTCATGTCGCCTGGAGGGCAAAACCTCCTGGATATTCTCGAGTTGCGGCAGGTGCTCTCGACTTACGACGGGGACCTCAGGGACCCGCTCTGGTGGCCTCAGGAAAGGCCAGTCCCCATGCGAGTTCCTCGGGGGCCTCTCGGGATTCCTCTCCCGTCGATGCCGGGGCCTAAACCTTGTGTGGAGTCGGGGCCGGAACCTGAGGATTCCTCTCCAGTGCTGACATGGATCTTGGGGTACTTCTGGAGTCTCCCCAGGGGAGTCAGTCCTCGTCTCGAATGCGGGCATGCACTTGCGCTTTCCTCCAGAGCTGTAGCAGCAGTGTCACGCAGTCCGCCGCGTGGATCAAAGGATCTATGGTTTTCCCTCTTGTCTTTCCCACGAGGCTTTCCCACGAGGCTTACCCACAGGGCTGTACCACATGCACACGTGGTGGGACTCGATCCTCGGCTTGAACGTCAAGGCAGGGCCGGGAAAACAGGTTCCTCTGGAATGGACTGACACAGCTGGGGGACTCTTGGAATGGTGGCACGACCCTGGAGTTCCTCTCGCCTTTCCTGTGGAGAGTGCCTCCTCTTGAGATGCGACGGGAACGCCGGGAATTCTTTCCCTACGAAACAGGGAAAGGATCCCTCATCTCGAGCTAGGAGGCAGAAACGGGGCTCCCCTGGATGTGTGCGGGACCCCACGTGCTTCCTCTCGAGTGGAGACGGGTATGTCGGGGAACTTCTTGAGTTGCAGCAAGGGTGTGAAGGACCCTTTGGAAGTTCCAGTGGTTAGACGTGATTGGCCTCGAGAAGCCTCAGCAGAAATGGGCCTCATCTCGCCTGGAGGGCAAAGCCTCTTGGATTTTTCCGAGTTGGGGCAGGTGTTCTCGACTTCCGACGGGACCACAGGGACCCGCTCTGGTGACCTTACGAAAGGCCAGTCCCCATGCGAGTTCCTCGGGGGCCTCTCGGGATTCCTCTCCCGTCGATGCCGGGGCCTAAGACCTTGTGTGGAGTCGGGGCCGGAAACTGAAGATTCCTCTCGAGTGCTGACATGGATCTTGGGGTACTTCTGGAGTCTCCCCAGGGGAGTCAGTCCTCGTCTCGAATGCGGGCATGCACTTGCGCTTTCCTCCAGAGCGGTAGCAGCAGTGTCACGCAATCCGTCGCGTGGATCAAAGGATCTATGGTTTTCCCTCGAGTCTTTCCCACGAGGCATTCCCACGAGGCTTACACACAGGGCTGTACCACATGCACACGTGGTGGGACTCGATCCTCGGCTTGAACGTCAAGGCAGGGACGGGAAAACAGGTTCCTCTGGAATGGACTGACACATCTGGGGGTCTCTTGGAATGGTGGCACGACCCTTGAGTTCCTCTCGCCTTTCCTGTGCAGAGCGCCTCCTCTTGAGATGCGACGGGAACGCCGGGAATTCTTTCCCTACGAAACAGGGAAAGGATCCCTCATCTCGAGCTAGGAGGCGGAAAATGGGCTCCCGTGGATGTGTGCGGGACCCCACGTGTTTCCCCTCCAGTGGAGACCGGTTTGTAGCGGAACTGCTTGAGTTGCAGCAAGTGTGTGAAGGACCCTTTGGAAGTTCCAGTGGTTAGATGTGATTGGCCTCGAGAAACCTCAGCGGAAATAGGCCTCATCTCGCCTGGAGGGCAAAACCTCCTGGATTTTCTCGAGTTGAGGCAGGTGCTCTCGACTTACGATGGGGACCTCAGGGAACCGCTCTGGTGGCCTCAGGAAAGGCCAGTCCCCATGCGAGTTCCTCGGGGGCCTCTCGGGATTCCTCTCCCGTCGATGCTGGGGCCTAAGAGCTTGTATGGAGTCGGGGCCGGAACCTGAGGATTCCTCTCCAGTGCTGACATGGATCTTGGGGTACTTCTGGAGTCTCCCCAGGGGAGTCAGTCCTCGTCTCGAATGCGGGCATGCACTTGCGCTTTCCTCCAGAGCGGTAGCAGCAGTGTCACGCAGTCCGCCGCATGGATCAAAGGATCTATGGTTTTCCCTCGAGTCTTTCCCACGAGGCTTTCCCACGAGGCTTTCCCACAGGGCTGTCCCACGTGCACACGTGGTGGGAGTCGATCCTCGGCTTGAACGTCAAGGCAGTGCAGGGAAAACAGGTTCCTCTGGAATGGACTGACACATCTGGGGGACTCTTGGAATGGTGGCACGACCCTGGAGTTCCTCCCGCCTTTCCTGTGGAGCGCGCCTCCTCTTGAGATGCGACGGGAACGCCGGGAATCTTTCCCTACGAATCAGGGAAAGGATCCCTCATCTCGAGTTAGGAGGCGGAAACGGGTCTCCCCTGGATGTGTGCGGGACCCCACGTGCTTCCTCTCGAGTGGAGACGGGTATGTCGGGGAACATCTTGAGTTGCAGCAAGGGTGTGAAGGACCCTTTGGAAGTTCCAGTGGTTAGACGTGATTGGCCTCGAGAAGCCTCAGCGGAAATGGGCCTCATCTCGCCTGGAGGGCAAAACCTCCTGGATTTTCTCGAGTTGCGGCAGGTGCTCTCGACTTACGATGGGGACCTCAGGGACCCGCTCTGGTGGCCTCAGGAAAGGCCAGTCTCCATGCGAGTTCCTCGGAGGCCTCTGGGGATTCCTCTCCCGTCGATGCCGGGGACTAAAACCTTGTGTGGAGTCGGGGCCGGAACCTGAGGATTCCTCTCCAGTGCTGACATGGATCTTGGAGTAATTCTGGAGTCTCCCCAAGGGAGTCAGTCCTCGTCTCGAATGCGGGCATGCACTTGCGCTTTCCTCCAGAGCGGTAGCAGCAGTGTCACGCAGTCCGCCGCGTGGATCAAAGGATCTATGGTTTTCCCTCGAGTCTTTCCCACGAGGCTTTCTCACGAGGCTTTCCCACAGGGCTGTCCCACGTGCACAGGTGGTGGGACTCGATCCTCGGCTTGAACGTCAAGGCAGTGCAGGGAAAACAGGTTCCTCTGGAATGGACTGACACAGCTGGGGGACTCTTGCAATGGTAGCACGACCCTGGAGTTCCTCTCGCCTTTCCTGTGGAGAGCGCCTCCTCTTGAGATGCGACGGGAACGCCGGGAATTCTTTCCCTACGAAACAGGGAAAGGATCCCTCATCTCGAACTAGGAGGCGGAAACGCGGCTCCCCTGGATGTGTGCGGGACCCCACGTGCTTCCTCTCCAGTGGAGACGGGTACGTCGCGGAACTGCTTGAGTTGCAGCAAGCGTGTGAAGGACCCTTTGGAAGTTCCAGTGGTTAGATGTGATTGGCCTCGAGAAGCCTCAGCGGAAATGGGCCTCATCTCGCCTGGAGGGCAAAACCTCCTGGATTTTTTCGAGTTGCGGCAGGTGCTCTCGACTTACGACGGGGACCTCAGGGAACCGCTCTGGTGGCCTCAGGAAAGGCCAGTCCCCATGCGAGTTCCTCGGGGGCCTCTCGGGATTCCTCTCCCGTCGATGCCGGGGCCTAAACCTTGTGTGGAGTCGGGGCCGGAACCTGAGGATTCCACTCCAGTGCTGACATGGATCTTGGGGTACTTCTGGAGTCTCCCCAGGGGAGTCAGTCCTCGTCTCGAATGCGGGCATGCACTTGCGCTTTCCTCCAGAGCGGTAGCAGCAGTGTCACGCAGTCCGCCGCGTGGATCAAAGGATCTATGGTTTTCCCTCGAGTCTTTCCCACGAGGCTTTCCCACGAGGCTTTCCCACAGGGCTGTCCCACGTGCACACGTGGTGGGAGTCGATCCTCGGCTTGAACGTCAAGGCAGTGCAGGGAAAACAGGTTCCTCTGGAATGGACTGACACATCTGGGGGACTCTTGGAATGGTGGCACGACCCTGGAGTTCCTCTCGCCTTTCCTGTGGAGAGCGCCTCCTCTTGAGATGCGACGGGAACGCCGGGAATTCTTTCCCTACGAAACAGGGAAAGGATCCCTCATCTCGAGGTAGGAGGCGGAAACGGGGCTCCCCTGGATGTGTGCGGGACCCACGTGCTTCCTCTCGAGTGGAGACGGGTATGTCGGGGAACTTCTTGAGTTGCAGCAAGGGTGTGAAGGACCCTTTGGAAGTTCCAGTGGTTAGACGTGATTAGCCTCGAGAAGCCTCAGCGGAAATGGGCCTCATCTCGCCTGGAGGGCAAAACCTCCTGGATTTTCTCGAGTTGCGGCAGGTGCTCTCGACTTAGGACGGGGACCTCAGGGACCCGCTCTGGTGGCCTCAGGAAAGGCCAGTCCCCATGCGAGTTCCTCGGGGGCCTCTCGGGATTCCTCTCCCGTCGATGCCGGGGCCTAAGACCTTGTGTGGAGTCGGGGCCGGAACCTGAGGATTCCTCTCCAGTGCTGACATGGATCTTGGGGTACTTTTGGAGTCTCCCCAGGGGAGTCAGTCCTCGTCTCGAATGCGGGCATGCACTTGCGCTTTCCTCCAGAGCGGTAGCAGCAGTGTCACGCAGTCCGCCGCGTGGATCAAAGGATCTATGGTTTTCCCTCGAGTCTTTCCCACGAGGCTTTCCCACGAGGCTTTCCCACAGGGCTGTCCCACGTGCACACGTGGTGGGAGTCGATCCTCGGCTTGAACGTCAAGGCAGTGCAGGGAAAACAGGTTCCTCTGGAATGGACTGACACATCTGGGGGACTCTTGGAATGGTGGCACGACCCTGGAGTTCCTCTCGCCTTTCCTGTGGAGAGCGCCTCCTCTTGAGATGCGACGGGAACGCCGGGAATTCTTTCCCTAAGAAACAGGGAAAGGATCCCTCATCTCGAGCTAGGAGGCGGAAACGGGGCTCCCCTGGATGTGTGCGGGACCCCACGTGCTTCCTCTCGAGTGGAGACGGGTATGTCGGGGAACTTCTTGAGTTGCAGCAAGGGTGTGAAGGACCCTTTGGAAGTTCCAGTGGTTAGACGTGATTGGCCTCGAGAAGCCTCAGCGGAAATGGGCCTCATCTCGCCTGGAGGGCAAAACCTCCTGGATTTTCTCGAGTTGCGGCAGGTGCTCTCGACTTACGACGGGGACCTCAGGGACCCACTCTGGTGGCCTCAGGAAAGGCCAGTCCCCATGCGAGTTCCTCGGGGGCGTCTCGGGATTCCTCTCCCGTCGATGCCGGGGCCTAAGACCTTGTGTGGAGTCGGGGCCGGAACATGAGGATTCCTCTCCAGTGCTGACATGGATCATGGGGTACTTCTGGAGTCTCCCCAGGGGAGTCAGTCCTCGTCTCGAATGCGGGCATGCACTTGCGCTTTCCTCCAGAGCGGTAGCAGCAGTGTCACGCAGTTCGCCGCGTGGATCAAAGAATCTATGGTTTTCCCTCGAGTCTTTCCCACGAGGCTTTCCCACGAGGCTTTCCCACAGGGCTGTCCCACGTGCACATGTGGTGGGAGTCGATCCTCGGCTTGAACGTCAAGGCAGTGCAGGGAAAGCAGGTTCCTCTGGAATGGACTGACACATCTGGGGGACTCTTGGAATGGTGGCACGACCCTGGAGTTCCTCTCGCCTTTCCTGTGGAGAGCGCCTCCTCTTGAAATGCGACGGGAACGCCGGGAATTCTTTCCCTACGAAACAGTGAAAGGATCACTCATCTCGAGCTAGGAGGCGGAAACGGGGCTCCCCTGGATGTGTGCGGGACACCACGTGCTTCCTCTCGAGTGGAGACGGGTATGTCGGGGAACTTATTGAGTTGCAGCAAGGGTGTGAAGGACCCTTTGGAAGTTCCAGTGGTTAGATGTGATTGGCCTCGAGAAGCCTCAGCGGAAATGGGCCTCATCTCGCCTGGAGGGCAAAACCTCCTGGATTTTCTCGAGTTGCGGCAGGTGCTCTCGACTTACGACGGGGACCTCAGGGACCCGCTCTGGTGGCCTCAGGAAAGGCCAGTCCCCATGCGAGTTCCTCGGGGGCCTCTCGGGATTCCTCTCCCGTCGATGCCGGGGCCTAAGACCTTGTGTGGAGTCGGGGCCGGAACCTGAGGATTCCTCTCCAGTGCTGACATGGATCTTGGGGTACTTCTGGAGTCTCCCCAGGGGAGTCAGTCCTCGTCTCGAATGCGGGCATGCACTTGTGCTTTCCTCCAGAGCGGTAGCAGCAGCGTCACGCAGTCCGCCGCGTGGATCAAAGGATCTATGGTTTTCCCTCGAGTCTTTCCCACGAGGCTTTCCCACGAGGCTTTCCCACAGGGCTGTCCCACGTGCACACGTGGTGGGAGTCGATCCTCTGCTTGAACGTCAAGGCAGTGCAGGGAAAACAGGTTCCTCTGGAATGGACTGACACATCTGGGGGACTCTTGGAATGGTGTCACGACCCTGGAGTTCCTGTCGCCTTTCCTGTGGAGAGCGCCTCCTCTTGAGATGCGACGGGCACGCCGGGAATTCTGTCCCTACGAAACAGGGAAAGGATCCCTCATCTCGAGCTAGGAGGCGGAAACGGGGCTCCCCTGGATTTGTGCGGGACCCACGTGCTTCCTCTCGAGTGGAGACGGGTATGTCGGGGAACTTCTGGAGTTGCAGCAAGGGTGTGAAGGACCCTTTGGAAGTTCCAGTGGTTAGACGTGATTAGCCTCGAGAAGCCTCAGCGGAAATGGGCCTCATCTCGCCTGGATGGTAAAACCTCCTGGATTTTCTCGAGTTGCCGCAGGTGCTCTCGACTTACGACGGGGACCTCAGGGACCCGGTCTGGTGGCCTCAGGAAAGGCCAGTCCCCATGCGAGTTCCTCGGGGGCCTCTCGGGATTCCTCTCCCGTCGATGCTGGGGCCTAAGACCTTGTGTGGAGTCGGGGCCGGAACCTGAGGATTCCTCTCCAGTGCTGACATGGATCTTGGGATACTTCTGGAGTCTCCCCAGGATAGTCAGTCCTCGTCTCGAATGCGGGCATGCACTTGCGCTTTCCTCCAGAGCGGTAGCAGCAATGTCACGCAGTCCGCCGCGTGGATCAAAGGATCTATGGTTTTCCCTCGAGTCTTTCCCACGAGGCTTTCCCGCGAGGCTTTCCCACAGGGCTGTCCCACGTGCACACGTGGTGGGAGTCGATCCTCGGCTTGAACGTCAAGGCAGTGCAGGGAAAACAGGTTCCTCTGGAATGGACTGACACATCTGGGGGACTCTTGGAATGGTGGCATGACCCTGGAGTTCCTCTCGCCTTTCCTGTGGAGAGCGCCTCCTCTTGAGATGCGACGGGAACGCCGGGAATTCTTTCCCTACGAAACAGGGAAAGGATCCCTCATCTCGAGCTAGGAGGCGGAAACGGGGCTCCCCTGGATGTGTGCGGGACACCACGTGCTTCCCCTCGAGTGCAGACGGGTATGTCGGGGAACTTCTTGAGTTGCAACAAGGGTGTGAAGGACCCTTTGGAAGTTCCAGTGGTTAGATGTGATTGGCCTCGAGAAGCCTCAGCGGAAATGGGCCTCATCTCGCCTGGAGGGCAAAACCTCCTAGATTTTCTCAAGTTGCGGCAGGTGCTCTCGACTTACGACGGGGACCTCAGGGACCCGCTCTGGTGGCCTCAGGAAAGGCCAGTCCCCTTGCGAGTTCCACGGGGGCCTCTCGGGATTCCTCTCCCGTCGATGCCGGGGCCTAAGACCTTGTGTGGAGTCGGGGCCAGAACCTGAGGATTCCTCTCCAGTCCTGACATGGATCTTGCGGTACTTCTGGAGTCTCCCCAGGGGAGTCAGTCCTCGACTCGAATGCGCGCATGCACTTGCGCTTTCCTCCAGAGCGGTAGCAGCAGTGTCACGCAGTCCGCCGCGTGGATCAAAGGATCTATGTTTTTCTCTCGAGTCTTTCCCACGAGGCTTTCCCACGAGGCTTTCCCACAGGGCTGTCCCACGTGCACACGTGGTGGGAGTCGATCCTCGGCTTGAACGTCAAGGCAGTGCAGGGAAAACAGGTTCCTCTGGAATGGACTGACACATCTGGGGGACTCTTGGAATGGTGGCACGACCCTGGAGTTCCTCTCGCCTTTTCTGTGGAGAGCGCCTCCTCTTGAGATGCGACGGGAACGCCGGGAATTCTTTCCCTACGAAACAGGGAAAGGATCCCTCATCTCGAGCTAGGAGGCGGAAACGGGGCTCCCCTGGATGTGTGCGTGACCCCACGTGCTTCCTCTCGAGTGGAGACGGGTACGTCGGGGAACATCTTGAGTTGCAGCAATGGTGTGAAGGACCCTTTGGAAGTTCCAGTGGTTAGATGTGATTGGCCTCGAGAAGCCTCAGCGGAAATGGGCCTCATCTCGCCTGGAGGGCAAAACCTCCTGGATTTTCTCGAGTTGCGGCAGGTGCTCTCGACTTACGACGGGGACCTCAGGGAACCGCTCTGGTGGCCTCAGGAAAGGCCAGTCCCCATGCGAGTTCCTCGGGGGCCTCTCGGGATTCCTCTCCCGTCGATGCCGGGGCCTAAGACCTTGTGTGGAGTCGGGGCCGGAACCTGAGGATTCCTCTCCAGTGCTGACATGGATCTTGGGGTACTTTTGGAGTCTCCCCAGGGGAGTCAGTCCTCGTCTCGAATGCGGGCATGCACTTGCGCTTTCCTCCAGAGCGGTAGCAGCAGTGTCACGCAGTCCGCCGCGTGGATCAAAGGATCTATGGTTTTCCCTCGAGTCTTTCCCACGAGGCTTTCCCACGAGGCTTTCCCACAGGGCTGTCCCACGTGCACACGTGGTGGGAGTCGATCCTCGGCTTGAACGTCAAGGCAGTGCAGGGAAAACAGGTTCCTCAGGAATGGACTGACACATCTGCGGGACTCTTGGAATGGTGGCACGACCCTGGAGTTCCTCTCGCCTTTCCTGTGGAGAGCGCCTCCTCTTGAGATGCGACGGGAACGCCGGGAAATCTTTCCCTACGAAACAGGGAAAGGATCCCTCATCTCGAGCTAGGAGGCGGAAACGGGGCTCCCCTGGATGTGTGCGGGACCCAAGTGCTTCCTCTCGAGTGGAGACGGGTATGTCGGGGAACTTCTTGAGTTGCAGCAAGGGTGTGAAGGACCCTTTGGACGTTCCAGTGGTTAGACGTGATTAGCCTCGAGAAGCCTCAGCGGAAATGGGCCTCATCGCGCCTGGAGGGCAAAACCTCCTGGATTTTCTCGAGTTGCGGCAGGTGCTCTCGACTTACGACGCGGACCTCAGGGACCCGCTCTGGTGGCCTCAGGAAAGGCCAGTCCCCATGCGAGTTCCTCGGGGGCCTCTGGGGATTCCTCTCCCGTCGATGCCGGGGCCTAAGACCTTGTGTGGAGTCGGGGCCGGAACCTGAGGATTCCTCTCCAGTGCTGACATGGATCTTGGGGTACTTCTGGAGTCTCCCCAGGGGAGTCAGTCCTCGTCTCGTATGCGGGCATGCACTTGCGCTTTCCTCCAGAGCGGTAGCAGCTGTGTCACGCAGTCCGCCGCGTGGATCAAAGGATCTATGGTTTTCCCTCGAGTCTTTCCCACGAGGCTTTCCCACGAGGCTTTCCCACAGGGCTGTCCCACGTGCACACGTGGTCGGAGTCGATCCTCGGCTTGAACGTCAAGGCAGTGCAGGGAAAACAGGTTCCTCTGGAATGGACTGACACATCTGGGGGACTCTTGGAATGGTGTCACGACCCTGGAGTTCCTCTCGCCTTTCCTGTGGAGAGCGCCTCCTCTTGAGATGCAACGGGAACGCCGGGAATTCTTTCATTACGAAACAGGGAAAGGATCCCTCATCTCGAGCTAGGAGGCGGAAACGGGGCTCCCCTGGATGTGTGCGGGACCCACGTGCTTCCTCTCGAGTGGAGACGGGTATGTCGGGGAACTTCTTGAGTTGCAGCAAGGGTGTGAAGGACCCTTTGGAAGTTCCAGTGGTCAGACGTGATTAGCCTCGAGAAGCCTCAGCGGAAATGGGCCTCATCTCGCCTGGAGGGCAAAACCTCCTGGATTTTCTCGAGTTGCGGCAGGTGCTCTCGACTTACTACGGGGACCTCAGGGACCCGCTCTGGTGGCCTCAGGAAATGCCAGTCCCCATGCGAGTTCCTCGGGGGCCTCTCGGGATTCCTCTCCCGTCGATGCCGGGGCCTAAGACCTTGTGTGGTGTCGGAGCCGGAACCTGAGGATTCCTCTCCAGTGCTGACATGGATCTTGGGGTACTTCTGGAGTCTCCCCAGGGGAGTCAGTCCTCGTCTCGAATGCGGGCATGCACTTGCGCTTTCCTCCAGAGCGGTAGCAGCAGTGTCACGCAGTCCGCCGCGTGGATCAAAGGATCTATGGTTTTCCCTCGAGGCTTTCCCACGAGGCTTTCCCACAGGGCTGTCCCACGTGCACACGTGGTGGGAGTCGATCCTCGGCTTGAACGTCAAGGCAGTGCAGGGAAAACAGGTTCCTCTGGAATGGACTGACACATCTGGGGGACTCTTCGAATGGTGGCACGACCCTGGAGTTCCTCTCGCCTTTCCTGTGGAGAGCGCCTCCTCTTGAGATGCGACGGGAACGCCGGGAATTCTTTCCCTACGAAACAGGGAAAGGATCCCTCATCTCGAGCTAGGAGGCGGAAACGGGGCTCCCCTGGATGTGTGAGGGACCCCACGTGCTTCCTCTCGAGTGGGGACGGGTATGTCGGGGAACTTCTTGAGTTGCAGCAAGGGTGTGAAGGACCCTTTGGAAGTTCCAGTGGTTAGACGTGATTGGCCTCGAGAAGCCTCAGCGGAAATGGGCCTCATCGCGCCTGGAGGGCAAAACCTCCTGGATTTTCTCGAGTTGCGGCAGGTGCTCTCGACTTACGACGGGGACCTCAGGGACCCGCTCTGGTGGCCTCAGGAAAGGCCAGACCCATGCGAGTTCCTCGGGGGCCTCTCGGGATTCCTCTCCCGTCGATGCCGGGGCCTAACACCTTGTGTGGAGTCGGGGCCGGAACCTGAGGATTCCTCTCCAGTGCTGACATGGATCTTGGGGTACTTCTGGAGTCTCCCCAGGATAATCAGTCCTCGTCTCGAATGCGAGCATGCACTTGCGCTTTCCTCCAGAGCGGTAGCAGCAGTGTCACGCAGTCCGCCGCGTGGATCAAAGGATCTATGGTTTTCCCTCGAGTCTTTCCCACGAGGCTTTCCCACGAGGCTTTCCCACAGGGCTGTCCCACGTGCACACGTGGTGGGAGTCGATCCTCGGCTTGAAAGTCAAGGCAGTGCAGGGAAAACAGGTTCCTCTGGAATGGACTGACACATCTGGGGGACTCTTGGAATGGTGGCACGACCCTGGAGTTCCTCTCGCCTTTCCTGTGGAGAGCGCCTCCTCTTGAGATGCGACGGGAACGCCGGGAATTCTTTCCCTTCGAAACAGGGAAAGGATCCCTCATCTCGAGCTAGGAGGCGGAAACGGGGCTCCCCTGGATGTGTGCGGGACCCCACGTGCTTCCTCTCGAGTGGGGACGGGTATTTCGGGGAACTTCTTGAGTTGCAGCAATCGTGTGAAGGACCCTTTGGAGTTCCAGTGGTTAGATGTGATTGGCCTCGAGAAGCCTCAGCGGAAATGGGCCTCATCTCGCCTGGAGGGCAAAACCTCCTGGATTTTCTCGAGTTGCGGCAGGTGCTCTCGACTTACGACGGGGACCTCAGGGACCCGCTCTGGTGGCCTCAGGAAAGGCCAGTCCCCATGCGAGTTTCACGGGGGCCTCTCGGGATTCCTCTCCCGTCGATGCCGGGGCCTAAGACCTTGTGTGGAGACGGGGCCGGAACCTGAGGATTCCTCTCCAGTGCTGACATGGATCTTGGGGTACTTCTGCAGTCTCCCCAGGGGAGTCAGTCCTTGTCTCGAATGCGGGCATGCACTTGCGCTTTCCTCCAGAGCGGTAGCAGCAGTGTCACGCAGTCCGCCGCGTGGATCAAAGGATCTATGGTTTTCCCTCGAGTCTTTCCCACGAGGCTTTCCCACAGGCTTTCCCACCGGGCTGTCCCACGTGCACACGTGGTGGGAGTCGATCCTCGGCTTGAACGTCAAGGCAGTGCAGGGAAAACAGGTTCCTCTGGAATGGACTGACACATCTGGGGGACTCTTGGAATGGTGGCACGACCCTGGAGTTCCTCTCGCCTTTCATGTGGAGAGCGCCTCCTCTTGAGATGCGACGGGAACGCCGGGAATTCTTTCCCTTCGAAACAGGGAAAGGATCCCTCATCTCGAGCTAGGAGGCGGAAACGGGGCTCCCCTGGATGTGTGCGGGACACCACGTGCTTCCTCTCGAGTGGAGACGGGTATGTCGGGGAACTTCTTGAGTTGCAGCAAGGGTGTGAAGGACCCTTTGGAAGTTCCAGTGGTTAGATGTGATTGGCCTCGAGAAGCCTCAGCGGAAATGGGCCTCATCTCGCCTGGAGGGCAAAACCTCCTGGATTTTCTCGAGTTGCGGCAGGTGCTCTCGACTTACGACGGGGACCTCAGGGACCCGCTCTGGTGGCCTCAGGAAAGGCCAGTCCCCATGGGAGTTCCTCGGGGGCCTCTCGGGATTCCTCTCCCGTCGATGCCGGGGCCTAAGACCTTGTGTGGAGTCGGGGCCGGAACCTGAGGATTCCTCTCCAGTGCTGACATGGATCTTGGGGTACTTCTGGAGTCTCCCCAGGGGAGTCAGTCCTCGTCTCGAATGCGAGCATGCACTTGCGCTTTCCCCCAGAGCGGTAGCAGCAGTGTCACGCAGTCCGCCGCGTGAATCAAAGGATCTATGGTTTTCCCTCGAGTCTTTCCCACGAGGCTTTCCCACGAGGCTTTCCCAAAGGGCTGTCCCACGTGCATACGTGGTGGGAGTCGATCCTCGGCTTGAACGTCAAGGCAGTGCAGGGATAACAGGTTCCTCTGGAATGGACTGACACATCTGGGGGACTCTTGGAATGGTGGCATGACCCTGGAGTTCCTCTCGCCTTTCCTGTGGAGAGCGCCTCCTCTTGAGATGCGACGGGAACGCCGGGAATTATTTCCCTACGAAACAGGGAAAGGATCCCTCATCTCGAGCTAGGAGGCGGAAACGGGGCTCCAATGGATGTGTGTGGGACACCACGTGCTTCCTCTCGAGTGGAGACGGGTATGGCGGGGAACTTCTTGAGTTGCAGCAAGGGTGTGAAGGACCCTTTGGAAGTTCCAGTGGTTAGACGTGATTGGCCTCGAGAAGCCTCAGCGGAAATGGGCCTCGTCTCGCCTGGAGGGCAAAACCTCCTGGATTTTCTCGAGTTGCGGCTGGTGCTCTCGACTTACGACGGGGACCTCAGGGACCCGCTCTGGTGGCCTCAGGAAAGGCTAGTCCCCATGCGAGTTCCTCGGGGGCCTCTCGGGATTCCTCTCCCGTCGATGCCGGGGCCTAAGACCTTGTGTGGAGTCGGGGCCGGAACCTGAGGATTCCTCTCCAGTGCTGACATGAATCTTGGGGTACTTCTGGAGTCTCCCCAGGGGAGTCAGTCCTCGTCTCGAATGCGGGCATGCACTTGCGCTTTCCTCCAGAGCGGTAGCAGCAGTGTCACGCACTCCGATGCGTGGAGCAAAGGATCTATGGTTTTCCCTCGAGTCTTTCCCACGAGGCTTTCCCACGAGGCTTTCCCACAGGGCTGTCCCACGTGCACACGTGGTGGGAGTCGATCCTCGGCTTGAACGTCAAGGCAGTGCAGGGTAAACAGGTTCCTCTGGAATGGACTGACACATCTGGGGGACTCTTGGAATGGTGTCACGACCCTGGAGTTCCTCTCGCCTTTCCTGTGGAGAGCGCCTCCTCTTGAGATGCGACGGGAACGCCGGGAATTCTTTCCCTACGAAACAGGGAAAGGATCCCTCATCTCGAGCTAGGAGGCGGAAACGGGGCTCCCCTGGATGTGTGCGGGACCCCACGTGCTTCCTCTGGAGTGGAGATGGGTATGTCGGGGAACTTCTTGAGTTGCAGCAATGGTGTGAAGGACCCTTTGGAAGTTTCAGTGGTTAGACGTGATTGGCCTTGAGAAGCCTCAGCGGAAATGGGCCTCATCTCGCCTGGAGGGCAAAACCTCCTGGATTTTCTCGAGTTGGGGCAGGTGCTCTCGACTTACGACGGGGACCTCAGGGACCCGCTCTGGTGGCCTCAGGAAAGGCCAGTCCCCATGCGAGTTCCTCGGGGGCCTCTCGGGATTCCTCTCCCGTCGATGCCGGGGCCTAAGACCTTGTGTGGAGTCGGGGCCGGAACCTGAGGATTCCTCTCCAGTGCTGACATGGATCTTGGGGTACTTCTGGAGTCTCCCCAGGGGAGTCAGTCCTCGTCTCTAATGCGGGCATGCACTTGCGCTTTCCTCCAGAGCGGTAGCAGCAGTGTCACGCAGTCCGCCGCGTGGATCAAAGGATCTATGGTTTTCCCTCGAGTCTTTCCCACGAGGCTTTCTCACGAGGCTTTCCCACAGGGCTGTCCCACGTGCACACGTGGTGGGAGTCGATCCTCGGCTTGAACGTCAAGGCAGTGCAGGGAAAACAGGTTCCTCTGGAATGGACTGACACATCTGGGGGACTCTTGGAATGGTGGCACGACCCTGGAGTTCCTCTCGCCTTTCCTGTGGAGAGCGCCTCCTCTTGAGATGCGACGGGAACGCCGGGAATTCTTTCCCTACGAAACAGGGAAAGGATCCCTCATCTCGAGCTAGGAGGCGGAAAAGGGGCTCCCCTGGATGTGTGCGGGACCCCACGTGCTTCCTCTCGAGTGCAGACGGGTATGTCGGGGAACTTCTTGAGTTGCAGCAAGGGTGTGAAGGACCCTTTGGAAGTTCCAGTGGTTAGATGTGATTGGCCTCGAGAAGCCTCAGCGGAAATGGGCCTCATCTCGCCTGGAGGGCAAAACCTCCTGGATTTTCTCGAGTTGCAGCAGGTGCTCTCGACTTACGACGGGGACCTCAGGGACCCGCTCTGGTGGCCTCAGGAAAGGCCAGTCCCCATGCGAGTTCCTCGGGGGCCTCTCGGGATTCCTCTCCCATCGATGCCGGGTCCTAAGACCTTGTGTGGAGTTGGGGCCGGAACCTGAGGATTCCTCTCCAGTGCTGACATGGTACTTGCGGTACTTCTGGAGTCTCCCCAGGGGAGTCAGTCCTCTTCTCGAATGCGTGCATGCACTTGCGCTTTCCTCCAGAGCGGTAGCAGCAGTGTCACGCAGTCCTCCGCGTGAATCAAAGGATCTATGGTTTTCCCTCGAGTCTTTCCCACGAGGCTTTCCCACGAGGCTTTCCCACAGGGCTGTCCCACGTCCACACGTTGTGGGAGTAGATCCTCGGCTTGAACGTCAAGGCAGTGCAGGGAAAACAGGTTCCTCAGGAATGGACTGACACATCTGCGGGACTCTTGGAATGGTGGCACGACCCTGGAGTTCCTCTCGCCTTTCCTGTGGAGAGCGCCTCCTCTTGAGATGCGACGGGAACGCCGGGAAATCTTTCCCTACGAAACAGGGAAAGGATCCCTCATCTCGAGCTAGGAGGCGGAAACGGGGCTCCCCTGGATGTGTGCGGGACCCAAGTGCTTCCTCTCGAGTGGAGACGGGTATGTCGGGGAACTTCTTGAGTTGCAGCAAGGGTGTGAAGGACCCTTTGGACGTTCCAGTGGTTAGACGTGATTAGCCTCGAGAAGCCTCAGCGGAAATGGGCCTCATCGCGCCTGGAGGGCAAAACCTCCTGGATTTTCTCGAGTTGCGGCAGGTGCTCTCGACTTACGACGCGGACCTCAGGGACCCGCTCTGGTGGCCTCAGGAAAGGCCAGTCCCCATGCGAGTTCCTCGGGGGCCTCTGGGGATTCCTCTCCCGTCGATGCCGGGGCCTAAGACCTTGTGTGGAGTCGGGGCCGGAACCTGAGGATTCCTCTCCAGTGCTGACATGGATCTTGGGGTACTTCTGGAGTCTCCCCAGGGGAGTCAGTCCTCGTCTCGTATGCGGGCATGCACTTGCGCTTTCCTCCAGAGCGGTAGCAGCTGTGTCACGCAGTCCGCCGCGTGGATCAAAGGATCTATGGTTTTCCCTCGAGTCTTTCCCACGAGGCTTTCCCACGAGGCTTTCCCACAGGGCTGTCCCACGTGCACACGTGGTCGGAGTCGATCCTCGGCTTGAACGTCAAGGCAGTGCAGGGAAAACAGGTTCCTCTGGAATGGACTGACACATCTGGGGGACTCTTGGAATGGTGTCACGACCCTGGAGTTCCTCTCGCCTTTCCTGTGGAGAGCGCCTCCTCTTGAGATGCAACGGGAACGCCGGGAATTCTTTCATTACGAAACAGGGAAAGGATCCCTCATCTCGAGCTAGGAGGCGGAAACGGGGCTCCCCTGGATGTGTGCGGGACCCACGTGCTTCCTCTCGAGTGGAGACGGGTATGTCGGGGAACTTCTTGAGTTGCAGCAAGGGTGTGAAGGACCCTTTGGAAGTTCCAGTGGTCAGACGTGATTAGCCTCGAGAAGCCTCAGCGGAAATGGGCCTCATCTCGCCTGGAGGGCAAAACCTCCTGGATTTTCTCGAGTTGCGGCAGGTGCTCTCGACTTACGACGGGGACCTCAGGGACCCGCTCTGGTGGCCTCAGGAAAGGCCAGTCCCCATGCGAGTTCCTCGGGGGCCTCTCGGGATTCCTCTCCCGTCGATGCCGGGGCCTAAGACCTTGTGTGGAGTCGGGGCCGGAACCTGAGGATTCCTCTCCAGTGCTGACATGGATCTTGGGGTACTTCTGGAGTCTCCCCAGGGGAGTCAGTCCTCGTCTCGAATGCGGGCATGCACTTGCGCTTTCCTCCAGAGCGGTAGCAGCAGTGTCACGCAGTCCGCCGCGTGGATCAAAGGATCTATGGTTTTCCCTCGAGGCTTTCCCACGAGGCTTTCCCACAGGGCTGTCCCACGTGCACACGTGGTGGGAGTCGATCCTCGGCTTGAACGTCAAGGCAGTGCAGGGAAAACAGGTTCCTCTGGAATGGACTGACACATCTGGGGGACTCTTCGAATGGTGGCACGACCCTGGAGTTCCTCTCGCCTTTCCTGTGGAGAGCGCCTCCTCTTGAGATGCGACGGGAACGCCGGGAATTCTTTCCCTACGAAACAGGGAAAGGATCCCTCATCTCGAGCTAGGAGGCGGAAACGGGGCTCCCCTGGATGTGTGAGGGACCCCACGTGCTTCCTCTCGAGTGGGGACGGGTATGTCGGGGAACTTCTTGAGTTGCAGCAAGGGTGTGAAGGACCCTTTGGAAGTTCCAGTGGTTAGACGTGATTGGCCTCGAGAAGCCTCAGCGGAAATGGGCCTCATCGCGCCTGGAGGGCAAAACCTCCTGGATTTTCTCGAGTTGCGGCAGGTGCTCTCGACTTACGACGGGGACCTCAGGGACCCGCTCTGGTGGCCTCAGGAAAGGCCAGACCCATGCGAGTTCCTCGGGGGCCTCTCGGGATTCCTCTCCCGTCGATGCCGGGGCCTAACACCTTGTGTGGAGTCGGGGCCGGAACCTGAGGATTCCTCTCCAGTGCTGACATGGATCTTGGGGTACTTCTGGAGTCTCCCCAGGATAATCAGTCCTCGTCTCGAATGCGAGCATGCACTTGCGCTTTCCTCCAGAGCGGTAGCAGCAGTGTCACGCAGTCCGCCGCGTGGATCAAAGGATCTATGGTTTTCCCTCGAGTCTTTCCCACGAGGCTTTCCCACGAGGCTTTCCCACAGGGCTGTCCCACGTGCACACGTGGTGGGAGTCGATCCTCGGCTTGAAAGTCAAGGCAGTGCAGGGAAAACAGGTTCCTCTGGAATGGACTGACACATCTGGGGGACTCTTGGAATGGTGGCACGACCCTGGAGTTCCTCTCGCCTTTCCTGTGGAGAGCGCCTCCTCTTGAGATGCGACGGGAACGCCGGGAATTCTTTCCCTACGAAACAGGGAAAGGATCCCTCATCTCGAGCTAGGAGGCGGAAACGGGGCTCCCCTGGATGTGTGCGGGACCCCACGTGCTTCCTCTCGAGTGGGGACGGGTATGTCGGGGAACTTCTTGAGTTGCAGCAATCGTGTGAAGGACCCTTTGGAGTTCCAGTGGTTAGATGTGATTGGCCTCGAGAAGCCTCAGCGGAAATGGGCCTCATCTCGCCTGGAGGGCAAAACCTCCTGGATTTTCTCGAGTTGCGGCAGGTGCTCTCGACTTACGACGGGGACCTCAGGGACCCGCTCTGGTGGCCTCAGGAAAGGCCAGTCCCCATGCGAGTTTCACGGGGGCCTCTCGGGATTCCTCTCCCGTCGATGCCGGGGCCTAAGACCTTGTGTGGAGATGGGGCCGGAACCTGAGGATTCCTCTCCAGTGCTGACATGGATCTTGGGGTACTTCTGCAGTCTCCCCAGGGGAGTCAGTCCTTGTCTCGAATGCGGGCATGCACTTGCGCTTTCCTCCAGAGCGGTAGCAGCAGTGTCACGCAGTCCGCCGCGTGGATCAAAGGATCTATGGTTTTCCCTCGAGTCTTTCCCACGAGGCTTTCCCACAGGCTTTCCCACCGGGCTGTCCCACGTGCACACGTGGTGGGAGTCGATCCTCGGCTTGAACGTCAAGGCAGTGCAGGGAAAACAGGTTCCTCTGGAATGGACTGACACATCTGGGGGACTCTTGGAATGGTGGCACGACCCTGGAGTTCCTCTCGCCTTTCATGTGGAGAGCGCCTCCTCTTGAGATGCGACGGGAACGCCGGGAATTCTTTCCCTTCGAAACAGGGAAAGGATCCCTCATCTCGAGCTAGGAGGCGGAAACGGGGCTCCCCTGGATGTGTGCGGGACACCACGTGCTTCCTCTCGAGTGGAGACGGGTATGTCGGGGAACTTCTTGAGTTGCAGCAAGGGTGTGAAGGACCCTTTGGAAGTTCCAGTGGTTAGATGTGATTGGCCTCGAGAAGCCTCAGCGGAAATGGGCCTCATCTCGCCTGGAGGGCAAAACCTCCTGGATTTTCTCGAGTTGCGGCAGGTGCTCTCGACTTACGACGGGGACCTCAGGGACCCGCTCTGGTGGCCTCAGGAAAGGCCAGTCCCCATGCGAGTTCCTCGGGGGCCTCTCGGGATTCCTCTCCCGTCGATGCCGGGGCCTAAGACCTTGTGTGGAGTCGGGGCCGGAACCTGAGGATTCCTCTCCAGTGCTGACATGGATCTTGGGGTACTTCTGGAGTCTCCCCAGGGGAGTCAGCCCTCGTCTCGAATGCGAGCATGCACTTGCGCTTTCCCCCAGAGCGGTAGCAGCAGTGTCACGCAGTCCGCCGCGTGAATCAAAGGATCTATGGTTTTCCCTCGAGTCTTTCCCACGAGGCTTTCCCACGAGGCTTTCCCAAAGGGCTGTCCCACGTGCATACGTGGTGGGAGTCGATCCTCGGCTTGAACGTCAAGGCAGTGCAGGGATAACAGGTTCCTCTGGAATGGACTGACACATCTGGGGGACTCTTGGAATGGTGGCATGACCCTGGAGTTCCTCTCGCCTTTCCTGTGGAGAGCGCCTCCTCTTGAGATGCGACGGGAACGCCGGGAATTATTTCCCTACGAAACAGGGAAAGGATCCCTCATCTCGAGCTAGGAGGCGGAAACGGGGATCCCCTGGATGTGTGTGGGACACCACGTGCTTCCTCTCGAGTGGAGACGGGTATGGCGGGGAACTTCTTGAGTTGCAGCAAGGGTGTGAAGGACCCTTTGGAAGTTCCAGTGGTTAGACGTGATTGGCCTCGAGAAGCCTCAGCGGAAATGGGCCTCGTCTCGCCTGGAGGGCAAAACCTCCTGGATTTTCTCGAGTTGCGGCTGGTGCTCTCGACTTACGACGGGGACCTCAGGGACCCGCTCTGGTGGCCTCAGGAAAGGCTAGTCCCCATGCGAGTTCCTCGGGGGCCTCTCGGGATTCCTCTCCCGTCGATGCCGGGGCCTAAGACCTTGTGTGGAGTCGGGGCCGGAACCTGAGGATTCCTCTCCAGTGCTGACATGAATCTTGGGGTACTTCTGGAGTCTCCCCAGGGGAGTCAGTCCTCGTCTCGAATGCGGGCATGCACTTGCGCTTTCCTCCAGAGCGGTAGCAGCAGTGTCACGCACTCCGATGCGTGGAGCAAAGGATCTATGGTTTTCCCTCGAGTCTTTCCCACGAGGCTTTCCCACGAGGCTTTCCCACAGGGCTGTCCCACGTGCACACGTGGTGGGAGTCGATCCTCGGCTTGAACGTCAAGGCAGTGCAGGGTAAACAGGTTCCTCTGGAATGGACTGACACATCTGGGGGACTCTTGGAATGGTGTCACGACCCTGGAGTTCCTCTCGCCTTTCCTGTGGAGAGCGCCTCCTCTTGAGATGCGACGGGAACGCCGGGAATTCTTTCCCTACGAAACAGGGAAAGGATCCCTCATCTCGAGCTAGGAGGCGGAAACGGGGCTCCCCTGGATGTGTGCGGGACCCCACGTGCTTCCTCTCGAGTGGAGATGGGTATGTCGGGGAACTTCTTGAGTTGCAGCAATGGTGTGAAGGACCCTTTGGAAGTTTCAGTGGTTAGACGTGATTGGCCTTGAGAAGCCTCAGCGGAAATGGGCCTCATCTCGCCTGGAGGGCAAAACCTCCTGGATTTTCTCGAGTTGGGGCAGGTGCTCTCGACTTACGACGGGGACCTCAGGGACCCGCTCTGGTGGCCTCAGGAAAGGCCAGTCCCCATGCGAGTTCCTCGGGGGCCTCTCGGGATTCCTCTCCCGTCGATGCCGGGGCCTAAGACCTTGTGTGGAGTCGGGGCCGGAACCTGAGGATTCCTCTCCAGTGCTGACATGGATCTTGGGGTACTTCTGGAGTCTCCCCAGGGGAGTCAGTCCTCGTCTCTAATGCGGGCATGCACTTGCGCTTTCCTCCAGAGCGGTAGCAGCAGTGTCACGCAGTCCGCCGCGTGGATCAAAGGATCTATGGTTTTCCCTCGAGTCTTTCCCACGAGGCATTCTCACGAGGCTTTCCCACAGGGCTGTCCCACGTGCACACGTGGTGGGAGTCGATCCTCGGCTTGAACGTCAAGGCAGTGCAGGGAAAACAGGTTCCTCTGGAATGGACTGACACATCTGGGGGACTCTTGGAATGGTGGCACGACCCTGGAGTTCCTCTCGCCTTTCCTGTGGAGAGCGCCTCCTCTTGAGATGCGACGGGAACGCCGGGAATTCTTTCCCTACGAAACAGGGAAAGGATCCCTCATCTCGAGCAAGGAGGCGGAAACGGGGCTCCCCTGGATGTGTGCGGGACCCACGTGCTTCCTCTCCAGTGGAGATGGGTATGTCGGGGAACTTCTTGAGTTGCAGCAAGGGTGTGAAGGACCCTTTGGAAGTTCCAGTGGTTAGACGTGATTGGCCTCGAGAAGCCTCAGCGGAAATGGGCCTCGTCTCGCCTGGAGGGCAAAACCTCCTGGATTTTCTCGAGTTGCGGCTGGTGCTCTCGACTTACGACGGGGACCTCAGGGACCCGCTCTGGTGGCCTCAGGAAAGGCTAGTCCCCATGCGAGTTCCTCGGGGGCCTCTCGGGATTCCTCTCCCGTCGATGCCGGGGCCTAAGACCTTGTGTGGAGTCGGGGCCGGAACCTGAGGATTCCTCTCCAGTGCTGACATGAATCTTGGGGTACTTCTGGAGTCTCCCCAGGGGAGTCAGTCCTCGTCTCGAATGCGGGCATGCACTTGCGCTTTCCTCCAGAGCGGTAGCAGCAGTGTCACGCACTCCGATGCGTGGAGCAAAGGATCTATGGTTTTCCCTCGAGTCTTTCCCACGAGGCTTTCCCACGAGGCTTTCCCACAGGGCTGTCCCACGTGCACACGTGGTGGGAGTCGATCCTCGGCTTGAACGTCAAGGCAGTGCAGGGTAAACAGGTTCCTCTGGAATGGACTGACACATCTGGGGGACTCTTGGAATGGTGTCACGACCCTGGAGTTCCTCTCGCCTTTCCTGTGGAGAGCGCCTCCTCTTGAGATGCGACGGGAACGCCGGGAATTCTTTCCCTATGAAACAGGGAAAGGATCCCTCATCTCGAGCTAGGAGGCGGAAACGGGGCTCCCCTGGATGTGTGCGGGACCCCACGTGCTTCCTCTCGAGTGGAGATGGGTATGTCGGGGAACTTCTTGAGTTGCAGCAATGGTGTGAAGGACCCTTTGGAAGTTTCAGTGGTTAGACGTGATTGGCCTTGAGAAGCCTCAGCGGAAATGGGCCTCATCTCGCCTGGAGGGCAAAACCTCCTGGATTTTCTCGAGTTGGGGCAGGTGCTCTCGACTTACGACGGGGACCTCAGGGACCCGCTCTGGTGGCCTCAGGAAAGGCCAGTCCCCATGCGAGTTCCTCGGGGGCCTCTCGGGATTCCTCTCCCGTCGATGCCGGGGCCTAAGACCTTGTGTGGAGTCGGGGCCGGAACCTGAGGATTCCTCTCCAGTGCTGACATGGATCTTGGGGTACTTCTGGAGTCTCCCCAGGGGAGTCAGTCCTCGTCTCTAATGCGGGCATGCACTTGCGCTTTCCTCCAGAACGGTAGCAGCAGTGTCACGCAGTCCGCCGCGTGGATCAAAGGATCTATGGTTTTCCCTCGAGTCTTTCCCACGAGGCTTTCTCACGAGGCTTTCCCACAGGGCTGTCCCACGTGCACACGTGGTGGGAGTCGATCCTCGGCTTGAACGTCAAGGCAGTGCAGGGAAAACAGGTTCCTCTGGAATGGACTGACACATCTGGGGGACTCTTGGAATGGTGGCACGACCCTGGAGTTCCTCTCGCCTTTCCTGTGGAGAGCGCCTCCTCTTGAGATGCGACGGGAACGCCGGGAATTCTTTCCCTACGAAACAGGGAAAGGATCCCTCATCTCGAGCAAGGAGGCGGAAACGGGGCTCCCCTGGATGTGTGCGGGACCCACGTGCTTCCTCTCCAGTGGAGATGGGTATGTCGGGGAACTTCTTGAGTTGCAGCAAGGGTGTGAAGGACCCTTTGGAAGTTCCAGTGGTTAGACGTGATTAGCCTCGAGAAGCCTCAGCGGAAATGGGCCTCATCTCGCCTGGAGGGCAAAACCTCCTGGATTTTCTCGAGTTGCGGCAGGTGCTCTCGACTTACGACGGGGACTTCAGGGACCCGCTCTGGTGGCCTAAGGAAAGGCCAGTCCCCATGCGAGTTCCTCGGGGGCCTCTCGGGATTCCTCTCGCGTCGATGCCGGGGCCTAAGACCTTGTGTGGAGTCGGGGCCGGAACCTGAGGATTCCTCTCCAGTGCTGACATGGATCTTGGGGTACTTCTGGAGTCTCCCCAGGATAGTCAGTCCTCGTCTCGAATGCGAGCATGCACTTGCGCTTTCCTCCAGAGCGGTAGCAACAGTGTCACGCAGTCCGCCGCGTGGATCAAAGGATCTATGGTTTTCCCTCGAGTCTTTCCCACGAGGCTTTCCCACGAGGCTTTCCCACAGGGCTGTCCCACGATCACACGTGGTGGGAGTCGATCCTCGGCTTGAACGTCAAGGCCGTGCAGGGAAAACAGGTTCCTCTGGAATGGACTGACACATCTGGGGGACTCTTGGAATGGTGGCATGACCCTGGAGTTCCTCTCGCCTTTCCTGTGGAGAGCGCCTCCTCTTGAGATGCGACGGGAACGCCGGGAATTCTTTCCCTAAGAAACAGGGAAAGGATCCCTCATCTCGAGCTAGGAGGCGGAAACGGGGCTCCCCTGGATGTGTGCGGGACCCCACGTGCTTCCTCTCGAGTGCAGACGGTTATGTCGGGGAACTTCTTGAGTTGCAGCAATGGTGTGAGGGACCCTATTGGAAGTTCCAGTGGTTAGATGTGATTGGCCTCGAGAAGCCTCAGCGGAAATGGGCATCATCGCGCCTGGAGGGCAAAACCTCCTGGATTTTCTCGAGTTGCGGCAGGTGCTCTCGACTTACGACGAGGACATCAGGGAACCGCTCTGGTGGCCTCAGGAAAGGCCAGTCCCCATGCGAGTTCCTCGGGGGCGTCTCGTGATTCCTCTCCCGTCGATGCCGGGGCCTAAGACCTTGTGTGGAGTCGGGGCCGGAACCTGAGGATTCCTCTCCAGTGCTGACATGGATCTTGGGGTACTTCTGGAGTCTCCCCAGGGGAGTCAGTTCTCGTCTCCAATGCGGGCATGCACTTGCGCTTTTCTCCAGAGCGGTAGCAGCAGTGTCATGCAGTCCGCCGCGTGGATCAAAGGATCTATGGTTTTCCCTCGAGTCTTTCCCACGAGGCTTTCCCACGAGGCTTTCCCACAGGCCTGTCCCACGTGCACACGTGGTGGGAGTCGATCCTCGGCTTGAACGTCAAGGCAGTGCAGGGAAAACAGGTTCCTCTGGAATGGACTGACACATCTGGGGGACTCTTGGAATGGTGGCACGACCCTGGAGTTCCTCTCGCCTTTCCTGTGGAGAGCGCCTCCTCTTGAGATGCGACGGGAACGCCGGGAATTCTTTCCCTACGAAACAGGGAAAGGATCCCTCATCTCGAGCTAGGAGGCGGAAACGGGGCTCCGCTGGATGTGTGCGGGACCCACGTGCTTCCTCTCGAGTGGAGACGGGTATGTCGGGGAACTTCTTGAGTTGCAGCAAGGGTGTGAAGGACCCTTTGGAAGTTCCAGTGGTTAGACGTGATTAGCCTCGAGAAGCCTCAGCGGAAATGGGCCTCATCTCGCCTGGAGGGCAAAACCTCCTGGATTTTCTCGAGTTGCGGCAGGTGCTCTCGACTTACGACGGGGACCTCAGGGACCCGCTCTGGTGGCCTAAGGAAAGGCCAGTCCCCATGCGAGTTCCTCGGGGGCCTCTCGGGATTCCTCTCGCGTCGATGCCGGGGCCTAAGACCTTGTGTGGAGTCGGGGCCGGAACCTGAGGATTCCTCTCCAGTGCTGACATGGATCTTGGGGTACTTCTGGAGTCTCCCCAGGATAGTCAGTCCTCGTCTCGAATGCGAGCATGCACTTGCGCTTTCCTCCAGAGCGGTAGCAGCAGTGTCACGCAGTCCGCCGCGTGGATCAAAGGATCTATGGTTTTCCCTCGAGTCTTTCCCACGAGGCTTTCCCACGAGGCTTTCCCACAGGGCTGTCCCACGATCACACGTGGTGGGAGTCGATCCTCGGCTTGAACGTCAAGGCCGTGCAGGGAAAACAGGTTCCTCTGGAATGGACTGACACATCTGGGGGACTCTTGGAATGGTGGCATGACCCTGGAGTTCCTCTCGCCTTTCCTGTGGAGAGCGCCTCCTCTTGAGATGCGACGGAAACGCCGGGAATTCTTTCCCTAAGAAACAGGGAAAGGATCCCTCATCTCGAGCTAGGAGGCGGAAACGGGGCTCCCCTGGATGTGTGCGGGACCCCACGTGCTTCCTCTTGAGTGCAGACGGTTATGTCGGGGAACTTCTTGAGTTGCAGCAATGGTGTGAGGGACCCTATTGGAAGTTCCAGTGGTTAGATGTGATTGGCCTCGAGAAGCCTCAGCGGAAATGGGCATCATCGCGCCTGGAGGGCAAAACCTCCTGGATTTTCTCGAGTTGCGGCAGGTGCTTTCGACTTACGACGAGGACATCAGGGAACCGCTCTGGTGGCCTCAGGAAAGGCCAGTCCCCATGCGAGTTCCTCGGGGGAGTCTCGTGATTCCTCTCCCGTCGATGCCGGGGCCTAAGACCTTGTGTGGAGTCGGGGCCGGAACCTGAGGATTCCTCTCCAGTGCTGACATGGATCTTGGGGTACTTCTGGAGTCTCCCCAGGGGAGTCAGTTCTCGTCTCCAATGCGGGCATGCACTTGCGCTTTTCTCCAGAGCGGTAGCAGCAGTGTCATGCAGTCCGCCGCGTGGATCAAAGGATCTATGGTTTTCCCTCGAGTCTTTCCCACGAGGCTTTCCCACGAGGCTTTCCCACAGGCCTGTCCCACGTGCACACGTGGTGGGAGTCGATCCTCGGCTTGAACGTCAAGGCAGTGCAGGGAAAACAGGTTCCTCTGGAATGGACTGACACATCTGGGGGACTCTTGGAATGGTGGCACGACCCTGGAGTTCCTCTCGCCTTTCCTGTGGAGAGCGCCTCCTCTTGAGATGCGACGGGAACGCCGGGAATTCTTTCCCTACGAAACAGGGAAAGGATCCCTCATCTCGAGCTAGGTGGCGGAAACGGGGCTCCGCTGGATGTGTGCGGGACCCACGTGCTTCCTCTCGAGTGGAGACGGGTATGTCGGGGAACTTCTTGAGTTGCAGCAAGGGTGTGAAGGACCCTTTGGAAGTTCCAGTGGTTAGACTTGATTGGCCTCGAGAAGCCTCAGCGGAAATGGGCCTCATCTCGCCTGGAGGGCAAAACCTCCTGGATTTTCTCGAGTTGCGGCAGGTGCTCTCGTCTTATGACGGGGACCTCAGGGACCCGCTCTGGTGGCCTCAGGAAAGGCCAGTCCCCATGCGAGTTCCTCGGGGGCCTCTCGGGATTCCTCTCCCATCGATGCCGGGGCCTAAGACCTTGTGTGGAGTCGGGGCCAGAACCTGAGGATTCCTCTCCAGTGCTGACATGGATCTTGGGGTACGTCTGGAGTCTCCCCAGGGGAGTCAGTCCTCGTCTCGAATGCGGGCATGCACTTGCGCTTTCCTCCAGAGCGGTAGCAGCAGTGTCACGCAGTCCGCCGCGTGGATCAAAGGATCTATGGTTTTCCCTCGAGTCTTTCCCACGAGGCTTTCCCACGAGGCTTTCCCACAGGGCTGTCCCACGTGCACACGTGGTGGGAGTCGATCCTCGGCTTGAACGTCAAGGCAGTGCAGGGAAAACAGGTTCCTCTGGAATGGACTGACACATCTGGGGGACTCTTGGAATGGTGGCACGACCCTGGAGTTCCTCTCGCCTTTCCTGTTGAGAGCGCCTCCTCTTGAGATGCGACGGGAACGCCGGGAATTCTTTCCCTTCGACACAGGGAAAGGATCCCTCATCTCGAGCTAGGTGGCGGAAACGGGGCTCCGCTGGATGTGTGCGGGACCCACGTGCTTCCTCTCGAGTGGAGACGGGTATGTCGGGGAACTTCTTGAGTTGCAGCAAGGGTGTGAAGGACCCTTTGGAAGTTCCAGTGGTTAGACGTGATTAGCCTCGAGAAGCCTCAGCGGAAATGGGCCTCATCTCGCCTGGAGGGCAAAACCTCCTGGATTTTCTCGAGTTGCGGCAGGTGCTCTCGACTTACGACGGGGACCTCAGGGACCCGCTCTGGTGGCCTCAGGAAAGGCCAGTCCCCATGCGAATTCCTCGGGGGCCTCTCGGGATTCCTCTCCCGTCGATGCCGGGGCCTAAGACCTTGTGTGGAGTCGGGGCCGGAACCTGAGGATTCCTCTCCAGTGCTGACATGGATCTTGGGGTACTTCTGGAGTCTCCCCAGGATAATCAGTCCTCCTCTCTAATGCGAGCACGCACTTGCGCTTTCCTCCAGAGCGGTAGCAGCAGTGTCACGCAGTCCGCCGCGTGGATCAAAGGATCTATGGTTTTCCCTCGAGTCTTTCCCAGGAGGCTTTCCCACGAGGCTTTCCCACAGGGCTGTCCCACGTGCACACGTGGTGGGAGTCGATCCTCGGCTTGAACGTCAAGGCAGTGCAGGGAAAACAGGTTCCTCTGGAATGGACTGACACATCTGGGGGACTCTTGGAATGGTGGCATGACCCTGGAGTTCCTCTCGCCTTTCCTGTTGAGAGCGCCTCCTCTTGAGATGCGACGGGAACGCCGGGAATTCTTTCCCTACGAAACAGGGAAAGGATCCCTCATCTCGAGCTAGGAGGCGGAAACGAGGCTCCCCTGGATGTGTGCGGGACCCCACGTGCTTCCTCTCGAGTGGAGACGGGTATGTCGGGGAAGTTCTTGAGTTGCAGCAATGGTGTGAAGGACCATTTGGAAGTTCCAGTGGTTAGATGTGATTGACCTCGAGAAGCCTCAGCGGAAACGGGCCTCATCGCGCCTGGAGGGCAAAACCTCCTGGATTTTCTCGAGTTGCGGCAGGTGCTCTCGACTTACGACGAGGACCTCAGGGAACCGCTCTGGTGGCCTCAGGAAAGGCCAGTCCCCATGCGAGTTCCTCGGGGGCGTCTCGTGATTCCTCTCCCGTCGATGCCGGGGCCTAAGACCTTGTGTGGAGTCGGGGCCGGAACCTGAGGATTCCTCTCCAGTGCTGACATGGATCTTGGGGTACTTCTGGAGTCTCCCCAGGGGAGTCAGTCCTCGTCTCGAATGCGGGCATGCACTTGCGCTTTCCTCCAGAGCGGTAGCAGCCGTGTCACGCAGTCCGCCGCGTGGATCAAAGGATCTATGGTTTTCCCTCGAGTCTTTCCCACGAGGCTTTCCCACGAGGCTTTCCCACAGGGCTGTCCCACGTGCACACGTGGTGGGAGTCGATCCTCGGCTTGAACGTCAAGGCAGTGCAGGGAAAACAGGTTCCTCTTGAATGGACTGACACATCTGGGGGACTCTTGGAATGGTGTCACGACCCTGGAGTTCCTCTCGCCTTTCCTGTGGAGAGCGCCTCCTCTTGAGATGCGACGGGAACGCCGGGAATTCTTTCCCTACGAAACAGGGAAAGGATCCCTCATCTCGAGTTAGGAGGCGGAAACGGGGCTCCCCTGGATGTGTGCGGGACCCCACGTGCTTCCTCTCGAGTGGAGACGGGTATGTCGGGGAATTTCTTGAGTTGCAGCAATCGTGTGAAGGACCCTTTGGAAGTTCCAGTGGTTAGACTTGATTGGCTTCGAGAAGCCTCAGCGGAAATGGGCCTCATCTCCCTGGAGGGCAAAACCTCCTGGATTTTCTCGAGTTGCGGCAGGTGCTCTCGACTTACGACGGGGACCTCAGGGACCCGCTCTGGTGGCCTCAGGAAAGGCCAGTCCCCATGCGAGTTCCTCGGGGGCCTCTCGGGATTCCTCTCCCGTCGATGCCGGGGCCTAAGACCTTGTGTGGAGTCGGGGCCGGAACCTGAGGATTCCTCTCCAGTGCTGACATGGATCTTGGGGTACTTCTGGAGTCTCCCCAGGGGAGTCAGTCCTCGTCTCGAATGCGGGCATGCACTTGCGCTTTCCTCCAGAGCGGTAGCAGCAGTGTCACGCAGTCCGCCGCGTGGATCAAAGGATCTATGGTTTTCCCTCGAGTCTTTCCCACGAGGCTTTCCCACGAGGCTTTCCCACAGGGCTGTCCCACGTGCACACGTGGTGGGAGTCGATCCTCGGCTTGAACGTCAAGGCAGTGCAGGGAAAACAGGTTCCTCTGGAATGGACTGACACATCTGGGGGACTCTTGGAATGGTGGCACGACCCTGGAGATCCTCTTGCCTTTCCTATGGAGAGCGCCTCCTCTTGAGATGCGACGGGAACGCCGGGAATTCTTTCCCTACGAAACAGGGAAAGGATCCCTCATCTCGATCAAGGAGGCGTAAACGGGGCTCCCCTGGATGTGTGCGGGACCCCACGTGCTTCCTCTCGAGTGGAGACGGGTATGTCGGGGAACTTCTTGAGTTGCAGCAATGGTGTGAAGGACCCTTTGGAAGTTCCAGTGGTTAGATGTGATTGGCCTCGAGAAGCCTCAGCTGAAATGGGCCTCATCTCGCCTGGAGGGCAAAACCTCCTGGATTTTCTCGAGTTGCGGCAGGTGCTCTCGACTTACGACGGGGACCTCAGGGACCCGCTCTGGTGGCCTCAGGAAAGGCCAGTCCCCATGCGAGTTCCTCGGGGGCCTCTCGGGATTCCTCTCCCGTCGATGCCGGGGCCTAAGACCTTGTGTGGAGTCGGGGCCGGAACCTGAGGATTCCTCTCCAGTGCTGACATGGATCTTGGGGTACTTCTGGAGTCTCCCCAGGGGAGTCAGTCCTCGTCTCGAATGCGGGCATGCACTTGCGCTTTCCTACAGAGCGGTAGCAGCAGTGTCACGCACTCCGATGCGTGGAGCAAAGGATCTATGGTTTTCCCTCGAGTCTTTCCCACGAGGCTTTCCCCGAGGCTTTCCCACAGGGCTGTCCCACGTGCACACGAGGTGGGATTCGATCCCCGGCTTGAACGTCAAGGCAGTGCAGGGAAAACAGGTTACTCTGGAATGGACTGACACATCTGGGGGACTCTTGGAATGGTGGCACGACCCTGGAGTTCCTCTCGCCTTTCCTGTGGAGAGCGCCTCCTCTTGAGATGCGACGGGAACGCCGGGATTTCCTTCCCTACGAAACAGGGAAAGGATCCCTCATCTCGAGCTAGGAGGCGGAAACGGGGCTCCCCTGGATGTGTGCGGGACACCACGTGCTTCCTCTCGAGTGGAGACGGGTATGTCGGGGAACTTCTTGAGTTGCAGCAATGGTGTGAAGGACCCTTTGGAAGTTCCAGTGGTTAGATATGATTGGCCTCGAGAAGCCTCAGCGGAAATGGGCCTCATCTCGCCTGGAGGGCAAAACCTCCTGGATTTTCTCGAGTTGGGGCAGGTGTTCTCGACTTACGACGGGGACCTCAGGGACCCGCTCTGGTGGCCTCAGGAAAGGCCAGTCCCCATGCGAGTTCCTCGGGGGCCTCTCGGGATTCCTCTCCCGTCGATGCCGGGGCCTAAGACCTTGTGTGGAGTCGGGGCCGGAACCTGAGGATTCCTCTCCAGTGCTGACATGGATCTTGGGGTACTTCTGGAGTCTCCCCAGGGGAGTCAGTCCTCGTCTCGAATGCGGGCATGCACTTGCGCTTTCCTCCAGAGCGGTAGCAGCAGTGTCACGCAGTCCGATGCGTGGAGCAAAGGATCTATGGTTTTCCCTCGAGTCTTTCCCACGAGGCTTTCCCACGAGGCTTTCCCACAGGGCTGTCCCACGTGCACACGTGGTGGGAGTCGATCCTCGGCTTGAACGTCAAGGCAGTGCAGGGAAAACAGGTTCCTCTGGAATGGACTGACACATCTGGGGGACTCTTGGAATGGTGGCACGACCCTGGAGTTCCTCTCGCCTTTCCTGTGGAGAGCGCCTCCTCTTGAGATGCGACGGGAACGCCGGGAATTATTTCCCTACGAAACAGGGAAAGGATCCCTCATCTCGAGCTAGGAGGCGGAAACGGGGCTCCCCTGGATGTGTGCGGGACCCACGTGCTTCCTCTCGAGTGGAGATGGGTATGTCGGGGAACTTCTTGAGTTGCAGCAAGGGTGTGAAGGACCCTTTGGAAGTTCCAGTGGTTAGACGTTGTTAGCCTCGAGAAGCCTCAGCGGAAATGGGCCTCATCTCGCCTGGAGGGCAAAACCTCCTGGATTTTCTCGAGTTGCGGCAGGTGCTCTCGACTTACGACGGGGACCTCAGGGACCCGCTCTGGTGGCCTCAGGAAAGGCCAGTCCCCATGCGATTTCCTCGGGGGCCTCTCGAGATTCCTCTTCCGTCGATGCCGTGGCCTAAGACCTTGTGTGGAGTCGGGGCCGGAACCTGAGGATTCCTCTCCAGTGCTGACATGGATCTTGGGGTACTTCTGGAGTCTCCCCAGGGGAGTCAGTCCTCGTCTCGAATGCGGGCATGCACTTGCGCTTTACTCCAGAGCGGTAGCAGCAGTGTCACGCAGTCCGCCGTGTGGATCAAAGGATCTATGGTTTCCCTGGAGTCTTTCCCACGAGGCTTTCCCACGAGGCTTTCCCACAGGGCTGTCCCACGTGCACACGTGGTGGAGGTCGATCCTCGGCTTGAACGTCAAAGCAGTGCAGGGAAAACAGGTTCCTCTGGAATGGACTGACACATCTGGGGGACTCTTGGAATGGTGGCACGACCCTGGAGTTCCTCTCGCCTTTCCTGTGGAGAGCGCCTCCTCTTGAGATGCGACGGGAACGCCGGGATTTCCTTCCCTACGAAACAGGGAAAGGATCCCTCATCTCGAGCTAGGAGGCGGAAACGGGGCTCCCCTGGATGTGTGCGGGACACCACGTGCTTCCTCTCGAGTGGAGACGGGTATGTCGGGGAACTTCTTGAGTTGCAGCAATGGTGTGAAGGACCCTTTGGAAGTTCCAGTGGTTAGATATGATTGGCCTCGAGAAGCCTCAGCGGAAATGGGCCTCATCTCGCCTGGAGGGCAAAACCTCCTGGATTTTCTCGAGTTGGGGCAGGTGTTCTCGACTTACGACGGGGACCTCAGGGACCCGCTCTGGTGGCCTCAGGAAAGGCCAGTCCCCATGCGAGTTCCTCGGGGGCCTCTCGGGATTCCTCTCCCGTCGATGCCGGGGCCTAAGACCTTGTGTGGAGTCGGGGCCGGAACCTGAGGATTCCTCTCCAGTGCTGACATGGATCTTGGGGTACTTCTGGAGTCTCCCCAGGGGAGTCAGTCCTCGTCTCGAATGCGGGCATGCACTTGCGCTTTCCTCCAGAGCGGTAGCAGCAGTGTCACGCAGTCCGATGCGTGGAGCAAAGGATCTATGGTTTTCCCTCGAGTCTTTCCCACGAGGCTTTCCCACGAGGCTTTCCCACAGGGCTGTCCCACGTGCACACGTGGTGGGAGTCGATCCTCGGCTTGAACGTCAAGGCAGTGCAGGGAAAACAGGTTCCTCTGGAATGGACTGACACATCTGGGGGACTCTTGGAATGGTGGCACGACCCTGGAGTTCCTCTCGCCTTTCCTGTGGAGAGCGCCTCCTCTTGAGATGCGACGGGAACGCCGGGAATTATTTCCCTACGAAACAGGGAAAGGATCCCTCATCTCGAGCTAGGAGGCGGAAACGGGGCTCCCCTGGATGTGTGCGGGACCCACGTGCTTCCTCTCGAGTGGAGATGGGTATGTCGGGGAACTTCTTGAGTTGCAGCAAGGGTGTGAAGGACCCTTTGGAAGTTCCAGTGGTTAGACGTTGTTAGCCTCGAGAAGCCTCAGCGGAAATGGGCCTCATCTCGCCTGGAGGGCAAAACCTCCTGGATTTTCTCGAGTTGCGGCAGGTGCTCTCGACTTACGACGGGGACCTCAGGGACCCGCTCTGGTGGCCTCAGGAAAGGCCAGTCCCCATGCGATTTCCTCGGGGGCCTCTCGAGATTCCTCTTCCGTCGATGCCGTGGCCTAAGACCTTGTGTGGAGTCGGGGCCGGAACCTGAGGATTCCTCTCCAGTGCTGACATGGATCTTGGGGTACTTCTGGAGTCTCCCCAGGGGAGTCAGTCCTCGTCTCGAATGCGGGCATGCACTTGCGCTTTCCTCCAGAGCGGTAGCAGCAGTGTCACGCAGTCCGCCGTGTGGATCAAAGGATCTATGGTTTCCCTGGAGTCTTTCCCACGAGGCTTTCCCACGAGGCTTTCCCACAGGGCTGTCCCACGTGCACACGTGGTGGAGGTCGATCCTCGGCTTGAACGTCAAAGCAGTGCAGGGAAAACAGGTTCCTCTGGAATGGACTGACACATCTGGGGGACTCTTGGAATGGTGGCACGACCCTGGAGTTCCTCTCGCCTTTCCTGTGGAGAGCGCCTCCTCTTGAGATGCGACGGGAACGCCGGGAATTCTTTCCCTATGAAACAGGGAAAGGATCCCTCATCTCGAGCTAGGAGGCGGAAACGGGGCTCCCCTGGATGTGTGCGGGACCCACGTGCTTCCACTCGAGTGGAGATGGGTATCTCGGGGAACTTCTGGAGTTGCAGCAAGGGTGTGAAGGACCCTTTGGAAGTTCCAGTGGTTAGACGTGATTAGCCTCGAGAAGCATCAGCGAAAATGGGCCTCATCTCGCCTGGAGGGCAAAACCTCCTGGATTTTCTCGAGTTGCGGCAGGTGCTCTCGACTTACGACGGGGACCTCAGGGACCCGCTCTGGTGGCCTCAGGAAAGGCCAGTCCCCATGCGAGTTCCTCGGGGGCCTCTCGGGATTCCTCTCCCGTCGATGCCGGGGCCTAAGACCTCTTGTGGAGTCGTGGCCGGACCTGAGGATTCCTCTCCAGTGCTGACATGGATCTTGGGGTACTTCTGGAGTCTCCCCAGGATAGTCAGTCCTCGTCTCGAATGCGAGCATGCACTTGCGCTTTACTCCAGAGCGGTAGCAGCAGTGTCACGCAGTCCGCCGCGTGGATCAAAGGATCTATGGTTTTCCCTCGAGTCTTTCCCACGAGGCTTTCCCACGAGGCTTTCCCACAGGGCTGTCCCACGTGCACACGTGGTGGGAGTCGATCCTCGGCTTGAACGTCAAGGCAGTGCAGGGAAAACAGGTTCCTCTGGAATGGACTGACACATCTGGGGGACTCTTGGAATGGTGGCACGACCCTGGAGATCCTCTTGCCTTTCCTGTGGAGAGCGCCTCCTCTTGAGATGCGACGGGAACGCCGGGAATTCTTTCCCTACGAAACAGGGAAAGGATCCCTCATCTCGAGCAAGGAGGCGGAAACGGGGCTCCCCTGGATGTGTGCGGGACACCACGTGCTTCCTCTCGAGTGGAGACGGGTATGTCGGGGAACTTCTTGAGTTGCAGCAATGGTGTGAAGGACCCTTTGGAAGTTCCAGTGGTTAGATGTGATTGGCCTCGAGAAGCCTCAGCTGAAATGGGCCTCATCTCGCCTGGAGGGCAAAACCTCCTGGATTTTCTCGAGTTGCGGCAGGTGCTCTCGACTTACGACGGGGACCTCAGGGACCCGCTCTGGTGGCCTCAGGAAAGGCCAGTCCCCATGCGAGTTCCTCGGGGGCCTCTCGGGATTCCTCTCCCGTCGATGCCGGGGCCTAAGACCTTGTGTGGAGTCGGGGCCGGAACCTGAGGATTCCTCTCCAGTGCTGACATGGATCTTGGGGTACTTCTGGAGTCTCCCCAGGGGAGTCAGTCCTCGTCTCGAATGCGGGCATGCACTTGCGCTTTCCTCCAGAGCGGTAGCAGCAGTGTCACGCAGTCCGATGCGTGGAGCAAAGGATCTATGGTTTTCCCTCGAGTCTTTCCCACGAGGCTTTCCCACGAGGCTTTCCCACAGGGCTGTCCCACGTGCACACGTGGTGGGAGTCGATCCTCGGCTTGAACGTCAAGGCAGTGCAGGGAAAACAGGTTCCTCTGGAATGGACTGACACATCTGGGGGACTCTTGGAATGGTGGCACGACCCTGGAGTTCCTCTCGCCTTTCCTGTGGAGAGCGCCTCCTCTTGAGATGCGACGGGAACGCCGGGAATTCTTTCCCTACGAAACAGGGAAAGGATCCCTCATCTCGAGCTAGGAGGCGGAAACGGGGCTCCCCTGGATGTGTGCGGGACCCACGTGCTTCCTCTCGAGTGGAGATGGGTATGTCGGGGAACTTCTTGAGTTGCAGCAAGGGTGTGAAGGACCCTTTGGAAGTTCCAGTGGTTAGACGTTGTTAGCCTCGAGAAGCCTCAGCGGAAATGGGCCTCATCTCGCCTGGAGGGCAAAACCTCCTGGATTTTCTCGAGTTGCGGCAGGTGCTCTCGACTTACGACGGGGACCTCAGGGACCCGCTCTGGTGGCCTCAGGAAAGGCCAGTCCCCATGCGATTTCCTCGGGGGCCTCTCGGGATTCCTCTCCCGTCGATGCCGGGGCCTAAGACCTCTTGTGGAGTCGTGGCCGGACCTGAGGATTCCTCTCCAGTGCTGACATGGATCTTGGGGTACTTCTGGAGTCTCCCCAGGATAGTCAGTCCTCGTCTCGAATGCGAGCATGCACTTGCGCTTTACTCCAGAGCGGTAGCAGCAGTGTCACGCAGTCCGCCGCGTGGATCAAAGGATGTATGGTTTTCCCTCGAGTCTTTCCCACGAGGCTTTCCCACGAGGCTTTCCCACAGGGCTGTCCCACGTGCACACGTGGTGGGAGTCGATCCTCGGCTTGAACGTCAAGGCAGTGCAGGGAAAACAGGTTCCTCTGGAATGGACTGACACATCTGGGGGACTCTTGGAATGGTGGCACGACCCTGGAGATCCTCTTGCCTTTCCTGTGGAGAGCGCCTCCTCTTGAGATGCGACGGGAACGCCGGGAATTCTTTCCCTACGAAACAGGGAAAGGATCCCTCATCTCGAGCAAGGAGGCGGAAACGGGGCTCCCCTGGATGTGTGCGGGACCCCACGTGCTTCCTCTCGAGTGGAGACGGGTATGTCGGGGAACTTCTTGAGTTGCAGCAATGGTGTGAAGGACCCTTTGGAAGTTCCAGTGGTTAGATGTGATTGGCCTCGAGAAGCCTCAGCTGAAATGGGCCTCATCTCGCCTGGAGGGCAAAACCTCCTGGATTTTCTCGAGTTGCGGCAGGTGCTCTCGACTTACGACGGGGACCTCAGGGACCCGCTCTGGTGGCCTCAGGAAAGGCCAGTCCCCATGCGAGTTCCTCGGGGGCCTCTCGGGATTCCTCTCCCGTCGATGCCGGGGCCTAAGACCTTGTGTGGAGTCGGGGCCGGAACCTGAGGATTCCTCTCCAGTGCTGACATGGATCTTGGGGTACTTCTGGAGTCTCCCCAGGGGAGTCAGTCCTCGTCTCGAATGCGGGCATGCACTTGCGCTTTCCTCCAGAGCGGTAGCAGCAGTGTCACGCAGTCCGATGCGTGGAGCAAAGGATCTATGGTTTTCCCTCGAGTCTTTCCCACGAGGCTTTCCCACGAGGCTTTCCCACAGGGCTGTCCCACGTGCACACGTGGTGGGAGTCGATCCTCGGCTTGAACGTCAAGGCAGTGCAGGGGAAACAGGTTCCTCTGGAATGGACTGACACATCTGGGGGACTCTTGGAATGGTGGCACGACCCTGGAGTTCCTCTCGCCTTTCCTGTGGAGAGCGCCTCCTCTTGAGATGCGACGGGAACGCCGGGAATTCTTTCCCTACGAAACAGGGAAAGGATCCCTCATCTCGAGCTAGGAGGCGGAAACGGGGCTCCCCTGGATGTGTGCGGGACCCACGTGCTTCCTCTCGAGTGGAGATGGGTATGTCGGGGGAACTTCTGGAGTTGCAGCAAGGGTGTGAAGGACCCTTTGGAAGTTCCAGTGGTTAGACGTTGTTAGCCTCGAGAAGCCTCAGCGGAAATGGGCCTCATCTCGCCTGGAGGGCAAAACCTCCTGGATTTTCTCGAGTTGCGGCAGGTGCTCTCGACTTACGACGGGGACCTCAGGGACCCGCTCTGGTGGCCTCAGGAAAGGCCAGTCCCCATGCGATTTCCTCGGGGGCCTCTCGAGATTCCTCTTCCGTCGATGCCGTGGCCTAAGACCTTGTGTGGAGTCGGGGCCGGAACCTGAGGATTCCTCTCCAGTGCTGACATGGATCTTGGGGTACTTCTGGAGTCTCCCCAGGGGAGTCAGTCCTCGTCTCGAATGCGGGCATGCACTTGCGCTTTACTCCAGAGCGGTAGCAGCAGTGTCACGCAGTCCGCCGTGTGGATCAAAGGATCTATGGTTTCCCTGGAGTCTTTCCCACGAGGCTTTCCCACGAGGCTTTCCCACAGGGCTGTCCCACGTGCACACGTGGTGGAGGTCGATCCTCGGCTTGAACGTCAAAGCAGTGCAGGGAAAACAGGTTCCTCTGGAATGAACTGACACATCTGGGGGACTCTTGGAATGGCACGACCCTGGAGTTCCTCTCGCCTTTCCTGTGGAGAGCGCCTCCTCTTGAGATGCGACGGGAACGCCGGGAATTCTTTCCCTATGAAACAGGGAAAGGATCCCTCATCTCGAGCTAGGAGGCGGAAACGGGGCTCCCCTGGATGTGTGCGGGACCCACGTGCTTCCACTCGAGTGGAGATGGGTATCTCGGGGAACTTCTGGAGTTGCAGCAAGGGTGTGAAGGACCCTTTGGAAGTTCCAGTGGTTAGACGTGATTAGCCTCGAGAAGCATCAGCGAAAATGGGCCTCATCTCGCCTGGAGGGCAAAACCTCCTGGATTTTCTCGAGTTGCGGCAGGTGCTCTCGACTTACGACGGGGACCTCAGGGACCCGCTCTGGTGGCCTCAGGAAAGGCCAGTCCCCATGCGAGTTCCTCGGGGGCCTCTCGGGATTCCTCTCCCGTCGATGCCGGGGCCTAAGACCTCTTGTGGAGTCGTGGCCGGACCTGAGGATTCCTCTCCAGTGCTGACATGGATCTTGGGGTACTTCTGGAGTCTCCCCAGGATAGTCAGTCCTCGTCTCGAATGCGAGCATGCACTTGCGCTTTACTCCAGAGCGGTAGCAGCAGTGTCACGCAGTCCGCCGCGTGGATCAAAGGATCTATGGTTTTCCCTCGAGTCTTTCCCACGAGGCTTTCCCACGAGGCTTTCCCACAGGGCTGTCCCACGTGCACACGTGGTGGGAGTCGATCCTCGGCTTGAACGTCAAGGCAGTGCAGGGAAAACAGGTTCCTCTGGAATGGACTGACACATCTGGGGGACTCTTGGAATGGTGGCACGACCCTGGAGATCCTCTTGCCTTTCCTGTGGAGAGCGCCTCCTCTTGAGATGAGACGGGAACGCCGGGAATTCTTTCCCTACGAAACAGGGAAAGGATCCCTCATCTCGAGCAAGGAGGCGGAAACGGGGCTCCCCTGGATGTGTGCGGGACACCACGTGCTTCTTCTCGAGTGGAGACGGGTATGTCGGGGAACTTCTTGAGTTGCAGCAATGGTGTGAAGGACCCTTTGGAAGTTCCAGTGGTTAGATGTGATTGGCCTCGAGAAGCCTCAGCTGAAATGGGCCTCATCTCGCCTGGAGGGCAAAACCTCCTGGATTTTCTCGAGTTGCGGCAGGTGCTCTCGACTTACGACGGGGACCTCAGGGACCCGCTCTGGTGGCCTCAGGAAAGGCCAGTCCCCATGCGAGTTCCTCGGGGGCCTCTCGGGATTCCTCTCCCGTCGATGCCGGGGCCTAAGACCTTGTGTGGAGTCGGGGCCGGAACCTGAGGATTCCTCTCCAGTGCTGACATGGATCTTGGGGTACTTCTGGAGTCTCCCCAGGATAGTCAGTCCTCGTCTCGAATGCGGGCATGCACTTGCGCTTTCCTCCAGAGCGGTAGCAGCAGTGTCACGCAGTCCGCCACGTGGATCAAAGGATCTATGGTTTTCCCTCGAGTCTTTCCCAGGAGGCTTTACCACGAGGCTTTCCCACAGGGCTGTCCCACGTGCACACGAGGTGGGAGTCGATCCTCGGCTTGAACGTCAAGGCAGTGCAGGGAAAACAGGTTCCTCTGGAATGGACTGACACATCTGGGGGACTCTTGGAATGGTGGCACGACCCTGGAGTTCCTCTCGCCTTTCCTGTGGAGAGCGCCTCCTCTTGAGATGCGACGGGAACGCCGGGATTTCTTTCCCTACGAAACAGGGAAAGGATCCCTCATCTCGAGCTAGGAGGCGGAAACTGGGCTCCCCTGGATGTGTGCGGGACACCACGTGCTTCCTCTCGAGTGGAGACGGGTATGTCGGGGAACTTCTTGAGTTGCAGCAATGGTGTGAAGGACCCTTTGGAAGTTCCAGTGGTTAGATGTGATTGGCCTCGAGAAGCCTCAGCGGAAATGGGCCTCATCTCGCCTGGAGGGCAAAACCTCCTGGATTTTCTCGAGTTGCGGCAGGTGCTCTCGACGTACGACGGGGACCTAAGGGACCCGCTCTGGTGGCCTCAGGAAAGGCCAGTCCCCATGCGAGTTCCTCGGGGGCCTCTCGGGATTCCTCTCCCGTCGATGCCGGGGCCTAAGACCTTGTGTGGAGTCGGGGCCGAAACCTGAGGATTCCTCTCCAGTGCTGACATGGATCTTGGGGTACTTCTGGAGTCTCCCCAGGGGAGTCAGTCCCCGTCTCGAATGCGGGCATGCACTTGCGCTTTCCTCCAGAGCGGTAGCAGCAGTGTCACGCAGTCCGCCGCGTGGATCAAAGGATCTATGGTTTTCCCTCGAGTCTTTCCCTCGAGGCTTTCCCACGAGGCTTTCCCACAGGGCTGTCCCACGTGCACACGTGGTGGGAGTCGATCCTCGGCTTGAACGTCAAGGCAGTGCAGGGAAAACAGGTTCCTCTGGAATGGACTGACACATCTGGGGGACTCTTGGAATGGTGGCACGACCCTGGAGTTCCTCTCGCCTTTCCTGTGGAGAGCGCCTCCTCTTGAGATGCGACGGGAACGCCGGGAATTCTTTCCCTACGAAACAGGGAAAGGATCCCTCTTCTCGAGATACGAGGCGGAAACGGGGCTCCCCTGGATGTGTGCGGGACCCCACGTGCTTCCTCTCGAGTGGAGACGGGTATGTCGGGGAACTTCTTGAGTTGCAGCAATGGTGTGAAGGACCCTTTGGAAGTTCCAGTGGTTAGATGTGATTGGCCTCGAGAAGCCTCAGCGGAAATGGGCCTCATCTCGCCTGGAGGGCAAAACCTCCTGGATTTTCTCGAGTTGCGGCAGGTGCTCTCGACTTACGACGGGGACCTCAGGGACCCGCTCTGGTGGCCTCAGGAAATGCCAGTCCCCATGCGAGTTCCTCGGGGGCCTCTCGGGATTCCTCTCCCGTCGATGCCGGGGCCTAAGACCTTGTGTGGAGTCGGGGCCGGAACCTGAGGATTCCTCTCCAGTGCTGACATGGATCTTGGGGTACTTCTGGAGTCTCCCCAGGGGAGTCAGTCCTCGTCTCGAATGCGGGCATGCACTTGCGCTTTCCTCCAGAGCGGTAGCAGCAGTGTCACGCAGTCCGATGCGTGGAGCAAAGGATCTATGGTTTTCCCTCGAGTCTTTCCCACGAGGCTTTCCCACGAGGCTTTCCCACAGGGCTGTCCCACGTGCACACGTGGTGGGAGTCGATCCTCGGCTTGAACGTCAAGGCAGTGCAGGGAAAACAGGTTCCTCTGGAATGGACTGACACATCTGGGGGACTCTTGGAATGGTGGCACGACCCTGGAGTTCCTCTCGCCTTTCCTGTGGAGAGCGCCTCCTCTTGAGATGCGACGGGAACGCCGGGAATTCTTTCCCTACGAAACAGGGAAAGGATCCCTCATCTCGAGCTAGGAGGTGGAAACGGGGCTCCGCTGGATGTGTGCGGGACCCACGTGCTTCCTCTCGAGTGGAGATGGGTATGTCGGGGAACTTCTTGAGTTGCAGCAAGGGTGTGAAGGACCCTTTGGAAGTTCCAGTGGTTAGACGTGATTAGCCTCGAGAAGCCTCAGCGGAAATGGGCGTCATCTCGCCTGGAGGGCAAAACCGCCTGGATTTTCTCGAGTTGCGGCAGGTGCTCTCGACTTACGACGGGGACCTCAGGGACCCGCTCTGGTGGCCTCAGGAAAGGCCAGTCCCCATGCGATTTCCTCGGGGGCCTCTCGAGATTCCTCTTCCGTCGATGCCGTGGCCTAAGACCTTGTGTGGAGTCGGGGCCGGAACCTGAGGATTCCTCTCCAGTGCTGACATGGATCTTGGGGTACTTCTGGAGTCTCCCCAGGGGAGTCAGTCCTCGTCTCGAATGCGGGCATGCACTTGCGCTTTCCTCCAGAGCGGTAGCAGCAGTGTCACGCAGTCCGCCGCGTGGATCAAAGGATCTATGGTTTTCCCTGGAGTCTTTCCCACGAGGCTTTCCCACGAGGCTTTCCCACAGGGCTGTCCCACGTGCACACGTGGTGGGAGTCGATCCTCGGCTTGAACGTCAAAGCAGTGCAGGGAAAACAGGTTCCTCTGGAATGGACTGACACATCTGGGGGACTCTTGGAATGGTGGCACGACCATGGAGTTCCTCTCGCCTTTCCTGTGGAGAGCGCCTCCTCTTGAGATGCGACGGGAACGCCGGGAATTCTTTCCCTATGAAACAGGGAAAGGATCCCTCATCTCGAGCTAGGAGGCGGAAACGGGGCTCCCCTGGATGTGTGCGAGACCCACGTGCTTCCACTCGAGTGGAGATGGGTATCTCCGGGAACTTCTGGAGTTGCAGCAAGGGTGTGAAGGACCCTTTGGAAGTTCCAATGGTTAGACGTGATTAGCCTCGAGAAGCCTCAGCGAAAATGGGCCTCATCTCGCCTGGAGGGCAAAACCTCCTGGATTTTCTCGAGTTGCGGCAGGTGCTCTCGACTTACGACGGGGACCTCAGGGACCCGCTCTGGTGGCCTCAGGAAAGGCCAGTCCCCATGCGAGTTCCTCGGGGGCCTCTCGGGATTCCTCTCCCATCGATGCCGGGGCCTAAGACCTTGTGTGGAGGCGGGGCCGGAACCTGAGGATTCCTCTCCAGTGCTGACATGGATTTTGGGGTACTTCTGGAGTCTCCCCAGGATAGTCAGTCCTCGTCTCGAATGCGAGCATGCACTTGCGCTTTACTCCAGAGCGGTAGCAGCAGTGTCACGCAGTCCGCCGCGTGGATCAAAGGATGTATGGTTTTCCCTCGAGTCTTTCCCACGAGGCTTTCCCACGAGGCTTTCCCACAGGGCTGTCCCACGTGCACACGTGGTGGGAGTCGATCCTCGGCTTGAACGTCAAGGCAATGCAGGGAAAACAGGTTCCTCTGGAATGGACTGACACATCTGGGGGCTCTTGGAATGGTGGCACGACCCTGGAGATCCTCTTGCCTTTCCTGTGGAGAGCGCCTCCTCTTGAGATGCGACGGGAACGCCGGGAATTCTTTCCCTACGAAACAGGGAAAGGATCCCTCATCTCGAGCAAGGAGGCGGAAACGGGGCTCCCCTGGATGTGTGCGGGACCCCACGTGCTTCCTCTCGAGTGGAGACGGGTATGTCGGGGAACTTCTTGAGTTGCAGCAATGGTGTGAAGGACCCTTTGGAAGTTCCAGTGGTTAGATGTGATTGGCCTCGAGAAGCCTCAGCTGAAATGGGCCTCATCTCGCCTGGAGGGCAAAACCTCCTGGATTTTCTCGAGTTGCGGCAGGTGCTCTCGACTTACGACGGGGACCTCAGGGACCCGCTCTGGTGGCCTCAGGAAAGGCCAGTCCCCATGCGAGTTCCTCGGGGGCCTCTCGGGATTCCTCTCCCGTCGATGCCGGGGCCTAAGACCTTGTGTGGAGTCGGGGCCGGAACCTGAGGATTCCTCTCCAGTGCTGACATGGATCTTGGGGTACTTCTGGAGTCTCCCCAGGCGAGTCAGTCCTCGTCTCGAATGCGGGCATGCACTTGCGCTTTCCTCCAGAGCGGTAGCAGCAGTGTCACGCAGTCCGCCGCGTGGATCAAAGGATCTATGGTTTTCCCTCGAGTCTTTCCCTCGAGGCTTTCCCACGAGGCTTTCCCACAGGGCTGTCCCACGTGCACACGTGGTGGGAGTCGATCCTCGGCTTGAACGTCAAGGCAGTGCAGGGAAAACAGGTTCCTCTGGAATGGACTGACACATCTGGGGGACTCTTGGAATGGTGGCACGACCCTGGAGTTCCTCTCGCCTTTCCTGTGGAGAGCGCCTCCTCTTGAGATGCGACTGGAACGCCGGGAATTCTTTCCCTACGAAACAGGGAAAGGATCCCTCTTCTCGAGCTACGAGGCGGAAACGGGGCTCCCCTGGATGTGTGCGAGACATCACGTGCTTCCTCTCGAGTGGAGACGGGTATGTCGGGGAACTTCTTGAGTTGCAGCAATGGTGTGAAGGACCCTTTGGAAGTTCCAGTGGTTAGATGTGATTGGCCTCGAGAAGCCTCAGCGGAAATGGGCCTCATCTCGCCTGGAGGGCAAAACTTCCTGGATTTTCTCGAGTTGCGGCAGGTGCTCTCGACTTATGACGGGGACCTCAGGGACCCGCTCTGGTGGCCTCAGGAAAGGCCAGTCCCCATGCGAGTTCCTCGGGGGCCTCTCGGGATTCCTCTCCCGTCGATGCCGGGGCCTAAGACCTTGTGTGGAGTCGGGGCCGGAACCTGAGGATTCCTCTCCAGTGTTGACATGGATCTTGGGGTACTTCTGGAGTCTCCCCAGGGGAGTCAGTCCTCGTCTCGAATGCGGGCATGCACTTTCGCTTTCCTCCAGAGCGGTAGCAGCAGTGTCACGCAGTCCGCCGCGTGGATCAAAGGATCTATGATTTTCCCTCAGTCTTTCCCACGAGGCTTTCACGCGAGGCTTTCCCACAGGGCTGTCCCACGTGCACACGTGGTGGGAGTCGATCCTCGGCTTGAACGTCAAGGCAGTGCAGGGAAAACAGGTTCCTCTGGAATCGACTGACACATCTGGGGGACTCTTGGAATGGTGTCATGACCCTGGAGTTCCTCTCGCCTTTCCTGTGGAGAGCGCCTCCTCTTGAGATGCGACGGGAACGCCGGGAATTCTTTCCCTACGAAACAGGGAAAGGATCCCTCATCTCGAGCTAGGAGGCGGAAACGGGGCTCCCCTGGATGTGTGCGGGACCCACGTGCTTCCTCTCGAGTGGAGACGGGTATGTCGGGGAACTTCTTGAGTTGCAGCAATGGTGTGAAGGACCCTTTGGAAGTTCCAGTGGTTAGACGTGATTAGCCTCGAGAAGCCTCAGCGGAAATGGGCCTCATCTCGCCTGGAGGGCAAAACCTCCTGGATTTTCTCGAGTTGCGGCAGGTGCTCTCGACTTACGACGGGGACCTCAGGGACAAGCTCTGGTGGCCTCAGGAAAGGCCAGTCCCCATGCGAGTTCCTCGGGGGCCTCTCGGGATTCCTCTCCCGTCGATGAGGGGCCTAAGACCTTGTGTGGAGTCGGGGCCGGAACCTGAGGATTCCTCTCCATTGCTGACATGGATCTTGGGGTACTTCTGGAGTCTCCCCAGGGGAGTCAGTCCTCGTCTCGAATGCGGGCATGCACTTGCGCTTTCCTCCAGAGCGGTAGCAGCAGTGTCACGCAGTCCGCCGCGTGGATCAAAGGATCTATGGTTTTCCCTCGAGTCTTTCCCACGAGGCTTTCCCACGAGGCTTTCCCACAGGGCTGTCCCACGTGCACACGTGGTGGGAGTCGATCCTCGGCTTGAACGTCAAGGCAGTGCAGGGAAAAAAGGTTCCTCTGGAATGGACTGACACATCTGGGGGCTCTTGGAATGGTGGCATGACCGTGGAGTTCCTCTCGCCTTTCCTGTGGAGAGCGCCTCCTCTTGAGATGCGACGGGAACGCCGGGAATTCTTTCCCTACGAAACAGGGAAAGGATCCCTCATCTCGAGCTAGGAGGCTGAAACGGGGCTCCCCTGGATGTGTGCGGGACACCACGTGCTTCCTCTCGAGTGCAGACGGGTATGTCGGGGAACTTCTTGAGTTGCAGCAAGGGTGTGAAGGACCCTTTGGATGTTCCAGTGGTTAGGTGTGATTGGCCTCGAGAAGCCTCAGCGGAAATGGGCCTCATCTCGCCTGGAGGTGAAAACCTCCTGGATTTTCTCGAGTTGCGGCAGGTGCTCTCGACTTACGACGGGGACCTCAGGGACCCGCTCTGGTGGCCTCAGGAAAGGCCCGTCCCAATGCGAGTTCCTCGGGGGCCTCTTGGGATTCCTCTCCCGTCGATGCCAGGGCCTAAGACCTTGTGTGGTGTCGGGGCCGGAACCTGAGGATTCCTCTCCAGTGCTGACATGGATCTTGGGGTACTTCTGGAGTCTCCCCAGGGGAGTCAGTCCTCGTCTCGAATGCGGGCATGCACTTGCGCTTTCCTCCAGAGCGGTAGCAGCAGTGTCACGCAGTCCGATGCGTGGAGCAAAGGATCTATGGTTTTCCCTCGAGTCTTTCCCACGAGGCTTTCCCACGAGGCTTTCCCACAGGGCTGTCCCACGTTCACACGTGGTGGGAGTCGATCCTCGGCTTGAACGTCAAGGCAGTGCAGGGAAAACAGGTTCCTCTGGAATGGACTGACACATCTGGGGGACTCTTGGAATGGTGGCACGACCCTGGAGTTCCTCTCGCCTTTCCTGTGGAGAGCTCCTCCTCTTGAGATGCGACGGGAACGCCGGGAATTCTTTCCCTACGAAACAGGGAAAGGATCCCTCATCTCGAGCTAGGAGGCGGAAACGGGGCTCCGCTGGATGTGTGCGGGACCCACGTGCTTCCTCTCGAGTGGAGATGGGTATGTCGGGGAACTTCTTGAGTTGCAGCAAGGGTGTGAAGGACCCTTTGGAAGTTCCAGTGGTTAGACGTGATTAGCCTCGAGAAGCCTCAGCGGAAATGGGCCTCATCTCGCCTGGAGGGCAAAACCTCCTGGATTTTCTCGAGTTGCGGCAGGTGCTCTCGACTTATGACGGGGACCTCAGGGACCCGCTCTGGTGGCCTCAGGAAAGGCCAGTCCCCATGCGAGTTCCTCGGGGGCCTCTCGGGATTCCTCTCCCGTAGATGCCGGGGCCTAAGACCTTGTGTGGAGTCGGGGCCGGAACCTGAGGATTCCTCTCCAGTGCTGACACAGATCTTGGGGTACTTCTGGAGTCTCCCCAGGGGAGTCAGTCCTCGTCTCGAATGCAGGCATGCACTTGCGCTTTCCTCCAGAGCGGTAGCAGCAGTGTCTCGCAGTCTGCCGCGTGGATCAAAGGATCTATGGTTTTCCCTCGAGTCTTTCCCAGGAGACTTTCCCACGAGGCTGTCCCACAGGGCTGTCCCATGTGCACACGTGGTGGGAGTCGATCCTCGGCTTGAACGTCAAGGCAGTGCAGGGAAAACAGGTTCCTCTGGAATGGACTGACAAATCTGGGGTACTCTAGGAATGGTGGCACGACCCTGGAGTGCCTCTCGCCTTTCCTGTGGAGAGCGCTTCCTCTTGAGATGCGACGGGAACGCCGGGAATTCTTTCCCTACGAAACAGGGAAAGGATCCCTCATCTCGAGCTCCGAGGCGGAAACGGGGCTCCCTGGATGTGTGCGGGACCCTCGTGCTTCCTCTCGAGTGGAGACGGGTATGTCGGGGAACTTCTTGAGTTTCAGCAAGGGTGTGAAGGACCCTTTGGAAATTCCACTGGTTAGATGTGATTAGCCTCGGGAAGCCTCAGCGGAAATGGGCCTCATCTCGCCTGGAGGGCAAAACCTCCTGGATTTTCTCGAGTAGCGGCAGGTGCTCTCGACTTATGACGGGGACCTCAGGGACCCGCTCTGGTGGCCTCAGGAAAGGCTAGTCCCATGCGAGTTCCTCGGGGGCCTCTCGGGATTCCTCTCCCGTCGATGCCGGGGCCTAAGACCTTGTGTGGAGTCGGGGCCGGAACCTGAGGATTCCTCTCCAGTGCTGACATGGATCTTGGGGTACTTCTGGAGTCTCCCCAGGGGAGTCAGTCCTCGTCTCGAATGTGGGCATGCACTTGCGCTTTCCTCCATAGCGATAGTAGCAGTGTCACGCAGTCCGCCGCGTGGATCAAAGGATCTATGGTTTTCCTTCGAGTCTTTCCTACGAGGCTTTCCCAAGAGGCTTTCCCACAGGGCTGTCCCACGTGCACACGTGGTGGGAGTCGATCCTCGGCTTGAACGTCAAGGCAGTGCAGGGAAAACAGGTTCCTCTGGAATGGACTGACACATCTGGGGGACTCTTGGAATGGTGGCCCGACCCTGGAGTGCCTCTCGCCTTTCCTGTGGAGAGCGCTTCCTCTTGAGATGCGACGGGAACGCCGGGAATTCTTTCCCTACGAAACAGGGAAAGGATCCCTCATCTCGAGCTAGGAGGCGGAAACGGGGCTCAACTGGATGTGTGCGGGACCCTCGTGCTTCCTCTCGAGTGGAGACGGGTATGTCGGGGAACTTCTTGAGTTGCAGCAATGTGTGAAGGACCCTTTGGAAGTTCCAGTGGTTAGATGTGATTAGCCTCGAGAAGCCTCAGCGGAAATGGGCCTCATCTCGCCTGGAGGGCAAAACCTCCTGGATTTTCTCGAGTTGCGGCAGGTGCTCTCGACTTACGACGGGGACCTTAGGGACCCGCTCTGGTGGCCTCAGGAAAGCCCAGTCCCCATGCGAGTTCTTCGGGGGCCTCTCGGGATTCCTCTCCCGTCGATGCCGGGGCCTAAGACCTTGTGTGGAGTCGGGGCCGGAAACTGAGGATTCCTCTCCAGTGCTGACATGGATCTTGCGGTATTCTGGAGTCTCCCCAGGAGAGTCAGTCCTCGCCTCGAATGCGGGCATGCACTTGCGCTTTCCTCCAGAGCGGTAGCAGCAGTGTCACGCAGTCCGCCACGTGGGTCAAAGGATCTATGTTTTTCCCTCGAGTCTTTCCAAGAGGCTTTCCCACGAGGCTTGCCCACAGGGCTGTCCCACGTCCAAACGTGGTGGGAGTCGATCCTCGGCTTGAACGTCAAGGCAGTGCAGGGAAAACAGGTTCCTCTGGAATGGACTGACACATCTGAGGGACTCTTGGAATGGCTGAACGACCCTGGAGTTCCTCTCGCCTTTCCTGTGGAGAGCGCCTCCTCTTGAGATGCGACGGGAACGCCGGGAATTCTTTCCCTACCAAAAAGGGAAAGGATCCCTCAGCTCTAGCTAGGAGGAGGAAACGGGGCTCCCCTGGATGTGTGCGGGACCCTCGTGCTTCCTCTCGAGTGGAGACGGGTATGTCGGGGAACTTCTGGAGTTGCAGCAAGGGTGTGAAGGACCCTTTGGAAGTTCCAGTGGTTAGATGTGATTAGCCTCGAAAAGCCTCAGCGGAAATGGGCCTCATCTCGCCTGGAGGGCAAAACCTCCTGGATTTTCTCGAGTTGCGGCAGGTGCTCTCGACTTACGACGGGGCCCTCACGGACCCGCTCTGGTGGCCTCAGGAAAGGCCAGTCCCCATGCGAGTTCCTCAGGGGCCTCTCGGGATTCCTCTCCCGTCGATGCCGGGGCCTAAGACCTTGTGTGGAGTCGGGGCCGGAACCTGAGGATTCCTCTCCAGTGCGGACATGGATCTTGGGGTACTTCTGGAGTCTCCCCTGGGGAGTCAGTCCTCGTCTCGAATGCGGGCATGAACTTCCGCTTTCCAAAAGAGCGGTAGCAACAGTGTCACGCAGTCCGCCGCGTGGATCAAAGCGTCTATGGTTTTCCTTCGAGTCTTTCCTAGGAGGCTTTCCCAAGAGGCTTTCCCACAGGGCTGTCCCACGTGCACACGTGCTGGGAGTCGATCCTCGGCTTGAACGTCAAGGCAGTGCAGGGAAAACAGATTCCTCTGGAATGGACTGACACATCTGGGGGACTCTTGGAATGGTGGCACGACCCTGGAGTGCCTCTCGCCTTTCCTGTGGAGAGCGCTTCCTCTTGGGATGCGACAGGAACCCCGGGAATTCTTTCCCTACGAAACAGGGAAAGGATCCCTCATCTCGAGCTAGGATGCGGAAACAGGGCTCCCCTGGATGTGTGCGGGACCGTCGTGCTTCCTCTCGAGTGGAGACGGGTATGTCGGGGAACTTCTTGAGTTGCAGCAAGGTGTGAAGGACCCTTTGGAAGTTCCAGTGGTTAGATGTGATTAGCCTGGAGAAGCCTCAGCGGAAATGGGCCTCATCTCGCCTGGAGGGCAAAACCTCCTGGATTTTCTCGAGTTGCGGCAGGTGCTCTCGACTTACGACGGGGACATCAGGGACCCGCTCTGGTGGCCTCAGGAAAGGCCAGTCCCCATGCGAGTTCCTCGGGGGCCTCTCGGGATTCCTCTCCCGTCGATGCCAGGGCCTAAGACCTTGTGTGGAGTCGGGGTCGGAACCTGAGGATTCCTCTCCAGTGCTGACATGGATCTGGGGGTACTTCTGGAATCTCCCCAGGGGAGTCAGTCCTCGTCTCGAATGCGGGCATGCACTTGCGCTTTCCTCCAGAGGGGTAGCAGCAGTGTCACGCAGTGCGCCGCGTGGATCAAAGGATCTATGGTTTTCCCGCGAGTCTTTCCCACGAGGCTTTCCCACGAGGCTTTCCCACAGGGCTGTCCCACGTGCACACGTGGTGGGAGTCGATCCTCGGCTTGAACGTCAAGGCAGTGCAGGGAAAACAGGTTCCTCTGGAATGGACTGACACATCTGGGGGACTCTTGGAATGGTGGCACGACCCTGGAGTTCCTCTCGCCTTTCCTGTGGAGAGCGCCTCCTCTTGAGATACGACGGGAACGCCGGGAATTCTTTCCCTACGAAACAGGGAAAGGATCCCTCATCTCGAGCTCGGAGGCGGAAACGAGGCTCCCCTGGATGTGTGCGGGACCCTCGTGCTTCCTCTCGAGTGGAGACGGGTATGTTGGGGAACTTCTTGAGTTACAGCAGGGGTGTGAAGGACCCTTTGGAAGTTCCAGTGGTTAGATGTGATTAGCCTGGAGAAGCCTCAGCGGAAATGGGCCTCATCTCGCCTGGAGGGCAAAACCTCCTGGATTTTTTCGAGTTGCGGCAGGTGCTCTCGACTTACGACTGGGCCCTCACGGACCCGCTCTGGTGGCCTCAGGAAAGGCCAGTCCCCATGCGAGTTCCTCGGGGGCCTCTCGGGATTCCTCTCCCGTCGATGCCGGGGCCTAAGACCTTGTGTGGAGTCGGGGCCGGAACCTGAGGATTCCTCTCCAGTGCTGACATGGATCTTGGGGTACTTCTGGAGTCTCCCCAGGGGAGTCAGTCCTCGTCTCGAATGCAGGCATGCACTTGCGCTTTCCTCCAGAGCGGAAGTAGCAGTGTCACACAGTCCGCCGCGTGGATCAAAGGATCTATGGTTTTCCCTCGAGTCTTTCCCAAGAGGCTTTCCCACGAGCCTTTCACACAGGGCTGTCCCACGTGCACACGTGGTGGAAGTCGATCCTCGGCTTGAACGTCAAGGCAGTGCAGGGAAAACAGGTTTCTCTGGAATGGACTGACACATCTGGGGGACTCTTGGAATGGTGGCACGACCCTGGAGTTCCTCTCGCCTTTCCTGTGGAGAGCGCCTCGTCTTGAGATGCGACAGGAAGGCCGGGAATTCTTTCCCTACGAAACAGGGAAAGGATCCCTCATCTCGAGCTAGGAGGCGGAAACGGGGCTCCCTGGATGTTTGCGGGACCCTCGTGCTTCCTCTCGAGTGGAGACGGGTATGTCGGGGAACTTCTTGGTTGCAGCAAGGCTGTGAAGGACCCTTTGGAAGTTCCAGTGGTTAGATGTGATTAGCCTCGAGAAGCCTCAGCGGAAATGGGCCTCATTTCGCCTGGAGGGCAAAACCTCCTGGATTTTCTCGAGTTGCGGCAGGTGCTCTCGACTTACGACGGGGACCTCAGGGACCCGCTCTGGTGGCCTCAGGAAAGGCCAATCCCCATGCGAGTTCCTCGGGGGCCTCTCGGGATTCCTCTTCCGTCGATGCCGGGGCCTAAGACCTTGTGTGGAGTCGGGGCCGGAATCTGAGGATTTCTCTCCAGTGCTGACATGGATCTTGGGGTACTTCTGGAGTCTCCCCAGGGGAGTCAGTCCTCGTCTCGAATGCGGGCATGCACTTGCGCTTTCTTCCAGAGCTGTAGCAGCAGTGTCACCCTTCTGCCGCGTGGATCAAAGGATCTATGGTTTTCCCTCGAGTCTTTCCCACGAGGCTTTCCCATGAGGCTTTCCCACAGGGCTGTCCCACGTGCACACGTGGTGGGAGTCGATCCTCTGTTGATCCTCAAGGCAGTGCAGGGAAAACAGGTTCCTCTGGAATGGACTGACAAATCTGAGGGACTCTTGGAATGGTGGCCCGACCCTGGAGTGCCTCTCGCTTTCCTGTGGAGAGCGCTTCCTCTTGAGATGCGACGGGAACGCCGGGAATTCTTTCCCTAAGAAACAGGGAAAGGATCCCTCATCTCGAGCTAGGAGGCGGAAACGGGGCTCCCCTGGATGTGTGCGGGACCCTCGTGCTTCCTCTCGAGTGGAGACGGGTATGTCGGGGAACTTCTTGAGTTGCAGCAAGGTGTGAAGGACCCTTTGGAAGTTCCAGTGGTTAGATGTGATTTTCCTCGAAAAGCCTCAGCGGAAATGGGCCTCATCTCGCCTGGAGGGCAAAACCTCCTGGATTTTCTCGAGTTGCGGCAGGTGCTCTCGACTTACGACGGGGACCTCAGGGACCCGCTCTGGTGGCCTCAGGAAAGGCCAGTCCCCATGCGAGTTCCTCGGGGGCCTCTCGGGATTCCTCTCCCGTCGATGCCAGGGCCTAAGACCTTGTGTGGAGTCGGGGTCGGAACCTGAGGATTCCTCTCCAGTGCTGACATGGATCTTGGGGTACTTCTGGAATCTCCCCAGGGGTGTCAGTCCTCGTCTCGAATGCGGGCATGCACTTGCGATTTCCTCCAGAGGGGTAGCAGCAGTGTCACGCAGTCCGCCGGGTGGATCAAAGGATCTATGGTTTTCCCTCGAGTCTTTCCCACGAGGCTTAACCACGAGGCTTTCCCACAGGGCTGTCCCACGTGCCACCGTGGTGGGAGTAGATCCTCGGCTTGAACGTCATGGCAGTGCAGGGAAAACAGGTTCCTCTGGAATGGACTGACACATCTGGGGGACTCTTGGAATGGTGTCACGACCCTGGAGTTCCTCTCGCCTTTTCTGTGGAGAGCGCCTCCTCTTGAGATGCGACGGGAACCCCGGGAATTCTTTCCCTAGGAAACAGGGAAAGGATCCCTCATCTCGAGCTAGGAGGCGGAAACTGGGCTCCCCTGGATGTGTGTGGGACCCTCGTGCTTCCTCTCGAGTGGAGAGGGGTATGTCGGGGAACTTCTTGAGTTGCAGCAAGGGTGTGAAAGACCCTTTGGAAGTTCTAGTGGTTAGATGTGATTAGCCTCGAGAAGCCTCAGTGGAAATGGGCCTCATTTCGCCTGGAGGGCAAAACCTCCTGGATTTTCTCGAGTTGCGGCAGGTGCTCTCGACTTACGACGGGGCCCTCAGGGACCCGCTCTGGTGGCCTCAGGAAAGGCCAGTCCCCATGCGAGTTCCTCGGGGGCCTCTCGGGATTCCTCTCCTTTCGATGCCGGGCCTAAGACCTTGTGTGGAGTCGGGGCCGGAACCTGAGGATTCCTCTCCAGTGCTGACATGGATCTTGGGGTATTTCTGGAGTCTCCCCAGGGGAGGCAGTCCTCGTCTCGAATGTGGGCATGAACTTGCGCTTTCCTCCACAGCGGTAACAGCAGTGTCCCGCAGTCCGCTGCGTGGAGCAAAGGATCTATGGTTTTCCCTAAAGTCTTTCCCACGAGGCTTTCCCACGAGGCTTTCCCACAGGGCTGTCCCACGTGCACAAGTGGTGGGAGTCGATCCTCGGCTTGAACGTCAAGGCAGTGCAGGGAAAACAGGTTCCTCTGGAATGGACTCACACATCTGTGGGACTCTTGGAATGGTGGCACGACCCTGGAGTTCCTCTCGCCTTTCCTGTGGAGAGCGCCTCCTCTTGAGATGCGACGGGAACGCCGGGAATTCTTTCCCTACGAAACAGGGAAAGGATCCCTCATCTCGAGCTTGGAGGCGGAAACGGGGCTCCCCTGGATGTGTGCGGGACACCACGTGCTTCCTCTCGAGTGGAGACGGGTATGTCGGGGAACTTCTTGAGTTGCAGCAAGGGTGTGAAGGACCCTTTGGAAGTTCCAGTGGTTAGATGTGATTGGCCTCGAGAAGCCTCAGCGGAAATGGGCCTCATCTCGCCTGGAGGGCAAAACCTCCTGGATTTTCTCGAGTTGCGGCAGGTGCTCTCGACTTACGACGGGGACCTCAGGGACTCGCTCTGGTGGCCTCAGGAAAGGCCAGTCCCCATGCGAGTTCCTCGGGGTCCTCTCGGGATTCCTCTCCCGTCGATGCCGGGACCGAAGACCTTGTGTGGAGTCGGGGCGGGAACCTGAGGATTCCTCTCCAGTGCTGACATGGATCTTGGGGTAATTCTGGAGTCTCCCCAGGGGAGTCAGTCCTCGTCTGGAATGCGGGCATGCACTTGCGCTATCCTCCAGAGCGGTAGCAGCAGTGTCAAGCAGTCCGCCGCGTGCATCAAATGATCTATGGTTTTCCCTCGAGTCTTTCCCACGAGGCTTTCCCACGAGGCTTTCCCACAGGGCTGTCCCACGTGCACACGTGCTGGGAGTCGATCCTCGGCTTGAACGTCAAGGCAGTGCAGGGAAAACAGGTTCCTCTGGAATGGACTGACACATCTGGGGGACTCCTGGAATGGTGGCACGACCCTGGAGTTCCTCTCGCCTTTCCTGTGGGAGCGCCTCCTATTGAGATGCGACGGGAAAGCCGGGAATTCTTTCCCTACGAAACAGGGAAAGGATCCCTCATCTCGAGCTAGGAGGCGGAAACGGGGCTACCCTGGATGTGTGCGGGACCCTCGTGCTTCCTCTCGAGTGGAGACGGGTATTTCGGGGAACTTCTAGAGTTGCAGCAAGGGTGTGAAGGACCGTTTGGAAGTTCCAGTGGTTAGATGTGATTAGCCTCGAGAAGCCTCAGCGGAAATTGGCCTCATCTCGCCTGAAGGGCAAAATCTCCTGGATTTTCTCGAGTTGCGGCAGGTGCTCTCGACTTACGACGGGGACCTCAGGGACCCGCTCTGGTGACCTCAGGAAAGGCCAGTCCCCATGCGAGTTCCTCGGGGGCCTCTCGGGATTCCTCTCCCGTCGATGCCGGGGCCTAAAACCTTGTGTGGAGTCGGGGCCGGAACCTGAGGATTCCTCTCCAGTGCTGACATGGATCTTGGGGTACTTCTGGAGTCTCCCCAGGGGAGTCAGTCCTCGTCTCGAATGCGGGCATGCACTTGCGCTTTCCTCCAGAGCGGTAGCAGCAGTGTCACGCAGTCCGCCGCGTGGATCAAAGGATCTATGGTTTTCCCTCGAGTTTCCCACGAGGCTTTCCCACGAGGCTTTCCACAGGGCTGTCCCAAGTGCACACGTGGTGGGACTCGATCCTAGGCTTGAACGTCAAGGCAGTGCAGGGAAAACAGGTTCCTCTGGAATGGACTGACACATCTGGGGGACTCTTGGAATGGTGGCACGACCCTGGAGTTCCTCTCGCCTTTCCTGTGGAGAGCGCCTCCTCTTGAGATGCGACGGGAACGCCGGGAATTCTTTCCCTACGAAACAGGGAAAGGATCCCTCATCTCGAGCTAGGAGGCGGAAACGGGGCTCCCCTGGATGTGTGCGGGACCCCACGTGCTTCCTCTCGAGTGGAGACGGGTATGTCGGGGAACTTCTTGAGTTGCAGCAAGGGTGTGAATGACCCTTTGGAAGTTCCAGTGGTTAGATGTGATTGGCCTCGAGAAACCTCAGCGGAAATGGGCCTCATCTCGCCTGGAGGGCAAAACCTCCTGGATTTTCTCGAGTTGCGGCAGGTGCTCTCGACTTACGACGGGGACCTCAGGGACCCGCTTTGGTGGCCTCAAGAAAGGCCAGTCCCCATGCGCTTCCTCGGGGGACTCTCGGGATTCCTCTCCCGTCGATGCCGGGGCCTAAGACCTTGTGTGGAGTCGGGGCTGGCACCTGAGGATTCCTCTCCAGTGCTGACATGGATCTTGGGGTACTTCTGGAGTCTCCCCAGGAGAGTCAGTCCTAATCTCGAATGCGGGCATGCACTTGCGCTTTCCTCCACAGCGGTAGCAGCAGTGTCACGCAGTTCGCTGCGTGGAGCAAAGGATCTATGGTTTTCCCTAAAGTCTTTCCCACGAGGCTTTCCCACGAGGCTTTCCCACAGGGCTGTCCCACGTGCACACGTGGTGGGATTCGATCCCCGGCTTCAACGTCAAGGCAGTGCAGGGAAAAATGTTTCCTCTGGAATGGACTGACACATCTGGGGGACTCTTGGAATGGTGGCACGACCCTGGAGTTCCTCTCGCCTTTCCTGTGGAGAGCGCATCCTCTTGAGATGCGACGGCAACGCCGGGAATTCTTTCCCGAAGAAACACGGAAAGGATCCCTCATCTCGAGCTGGGAGGCGGAAACGGGGCTCCCCTGGATGTGTGCGGGACCCTCGTGCTTCTTCTCGAGTGGAGACGGGTATGTCGGGGAACTTCTGGAGTTGCAGCAAGGGTGTGAAGGACCCTTTGGAAGTTCCAGTTGTTAGATGTGATTAGCCTCGGGAAGCCTCAGCGGAAATGTGCCTCATCTCGCCTGGAGGGCAAAACCTCCTGGATTTTCTCGAGTTGCGGCAGATGCTCTCGACTTACGACTGGGACCTCAGGGACCCGCTCTGGCGGCCTCAGGAAAGGCCAGTCCCCATGTGATTTCCTCGTTGGCCTCTCGGTATTCCTCTCCCGTCGTTGCCGGGGCCTAAGACCTTGTGTGGAGTCGGGGACGGAACCTGAGGATTCCTCTCCAGTGCTGACATTGATCTTGGGGTACTTCTGGAGTCTCCCGAAGGGAGTCAATCCTCGTCTCGAATGCGGGCATGCACTTGCGCTTTCCTCCAGAGAAGTAGCAGCAGTTTCACGCATTCCGCCGCGTGGATAAAGGGATCTATGGTTTTCCCTCAAGGCTTAACCACGAGGCTTTCCCACAGGGCTGTCCCACGTGCCACCGTGGTGGGAGTAGATCCTCGGCTTGAACGTCATGACAGTGCAGGGAAAACAGGTTCCTCTGGAATGGACTGACACATCTGGGGGACTCTTGGAATGGTGTCACGACCCTGGAGTTCCTCTCGCCTTTCCTGTGGAGAGCGCCTCCTCTTGAGATGCGACGGGAACCCCGGGAATTCTTTCCCTAGGAAACAGGGAAAGGATCCCTCATCTCGAGCTAGGAGGCGGAAACGGGGCTCCCCTGGATGTGTGTGGGACCCTCGTGCTTCCTCTCGAGTGGAGAGGGGTATGTCGGGGAACTTCTTGAGTTGCAGCAAGGGTGTGAAAGACCCTTTGGAAGTTCTAGTGGTTAGATGTGATTAGCCTCGAGAAGCCTCAGTGGAAATGGGCCTCATTTCGCCTGGAGGGCAAAACCTCCTGGATTTTCTCGAGTTGCGGCAGGTGCTCTCGACTTACGACGGGGCCCTCAGGGACCCGCTCTGGTGGCCTCAGGAAAGGCCAGTCCCCATGCGAGTTCCTCGGGGGCCTCTCGGGATTGCTCTCCCGTCGATGCCGGGGCCTAAGACCTTGTGTGGAGTCGGGGCCGGAACCTGAGGATTCCTCTCCAGTGCTGACATGGATCTTGGGGTACTTCTGGAGTCTCCCCAGGGGAGTCAGTCCTCGTCTCGAATGCGGGCATGCACTTGCGCTTTCCTCCAGAGCGGTAGCAGCAGTGTCACGCAGTCCGCCGCGTGGATCAAAGGATCTATGGTTTTCCCTCAAGTCTTTCCAACGAGGCTTTCCCACGAGGCTTTCCCACAGGGCTGTCCCACGTGCACACGTGGTGGGAGTCGATCCTCGGCTTGAACGTCAAGGCAGTGCAGGGAAAACAGGTTCCTCTGGAATGGACTGACACATCTGGGGGACTCTGGGAATGGAGGCACGACCCTGGAGTTCCTCTCGCCTTTCCTGTGGAGAGCGCCTCCTCTTGAGATGCGACGGGAACGCCGGGAATTCTTTCCCTACGAAACAGGGAAAGGATCCCTCATCTCGAGCTAGGAGGCGAAACGTGGCTCCCCTGGATGTGTGCGGGACCCTCGTGCTTCCTCTCGAGTGGAGACGGGTATGTCGGGGAACTTCTGGAGTTGCAGCAAGGGTGTGAAAGACCCTTTGGAATTTCCAGTGGTTAGATGTGATTAGCCTCGAGAAGCCTCAGCGGAAATGGTCCTCATCTAGCCTGGAGGGCAAAACCTCCTGCATTTTCTCGAGTTGCGGCAGGTGCTCTCGACTTACGACGGGGACCTCAGGGACCCGCTCTGGTGGCCTCAGGAAAGGCCAGTCCCCATGCGAATTCCTCGGGGGTCTCTCGGGATTCCTCTCCTTTCGATGCCGGGCCTAAGACCTTGTGTGGAGTCGGGGCCGGAACCTGAGGATTCCTCTCCAGTGCTGACATGGATCTTGGGGTATTTCTGGAGTCTCCCCAGGGGAGGCAGTCCTCGTCTCGAATGTGGGCATGCACTTGCGCTTTCCTCAAGAGCGGTAGCAGCAGTGTCACGCAGTCCGCCGCGTGGATCAAAGGATCTATGGTTTTCCCTCGAGTCTTTCCCACGAGGCTTTCCCACGAGGCTTTCCCACAGGGTTGTCCCACGTGCACACGTGGTGGGAGTCGATCCTCGGCTTGAACGTCAAGGCAGTGCAGGGAAAACAGGTTCCTCTGGAATGGACTGACACATCTGGGGGACTCTTGGAATGGTGGCACGACCCTGGAGTTCCTCTCGCCTTTCCTGTGGAGAGCGCCTCCTCTTGAGATGCGACGGGAACGCCGGGAATTCTTTCCCTACGAAACAGGGAAAGGATCCCTCATCTCGAGCTAGGAGGCGGAAACGGTGCTCCCCTGGATGTGTGTGGGACCCTCGTGCTTCCTCTTGAGTGGAGACGGGTATGTCGGGGAACTTCTTGAGTTGCAGCAAGGGTGTGAAGGACCCTTTGGAAGTTCCAGTGGTTACATGTGATTAGCCTCGAGAAGCCTCAGCGGAAATGGGCCTCATTTCGCCTGGAGGGCAAAACCTCCTGGATTTTCTCGAGTTGCGGCAGGTGCTCTCGACTTACGACAGGGACCTCAGGGACCCGCTCTGGTGGCCTCAGGAAAGGCCAGTCCCCATGCGAGTTCCTCGGGGGCCTCTCGGGATTCCTCTCCCGTCGATGCCGGGCCTAAGACCTTGTGTGGAGTCGGGGCCGGAACCTGAGGATTCCTCTCCAGTGCTGACATGGATCTTGGGGTATTTCTGGAGTCTCCCCAGGGGAGTCAGTCCTCGTCTCGAATGCGGGCATGCACTTGCGCTTTCCTCCAGAGCGGTAGCAGCAGTGTCACGCAGTCCGCCGCGTGGATCAAAGAATCTATAGTTTTCCCTCGAGTCTTTTCCACGAGGCTTTCCCACGAGGCTTTCCCACAGGGCTGTCCCACGTGCACACGTGGTGGGATTCGATCCCCGGCTTCAACGTCAAGGCAGTGCAGGGAAAAAAGTTTCCTCTGGAATGGACTGACACATCTGGGGGACTCTTGGAATGGTGGCACGACCCTGGAGTTCCTCTCGCCTTTCCTGTGGAGAGCGCATCCTCTTGAGATGCGACGGCAACGCCGGGAATTCTTTCCCTAAGAAACACGGAAAGGATCCCTCATCTCGAGCTAGGAGGCGGAAACGGGGCTCCCCTGGATGTGTGCGGGACCCTCGTGCTTCCTCTCGAGTGTAGACGGGTATGTCGGGGAACTTCTGGAGTTGCAGCAAGGGTGTGAAGGACCCTTTGGAAGTTCCAGTTGTTAGATGTGATTAGCCTCGGGAAGCCTCAGCGGAAATGTGCCTCATCTCGCCTGGAGGGCAAAACCTCCTGGATTTTCTCGAGTTGCGGCAGGTGTTCTCGACTTACGACGGGGACCTCAGGGACCCGCTCTGGTGGCCTCAGGAAAGGCCAGTCCCCATGTGATTTCCTCGGGGGCCTCTCGGGATTCCTCTCCCGTCGATGCCGGGGCCTAAGGCCTTGTGTGGAGTCGGGGCCGGAACCTGAGGATTCCTCTCCAGTGCTGACATGGATCTTGGGGTACTTCTGGAGTCTACCCAGGGGAGTCAGTCCTCGTCTCGAATGCGGGCATGCACTTCCGCTTTCCTCCAGAGCGGTAGCAGCAGTGTCACGCAGACCGCCGTGTGGATCAAAGGATCTATGGTTTTCCCTCGAGTCTTTCCCACGAGGCTTTCCCACGAGGCTTTCCCACAGGGCTGTCTCACGAGCACACGTGGTGGGAGTCGATCCTCGGCTTGAACGTCAAGGCAGTGCAGGGAAAACAGGTTCCTCTGTAATGGACTGAACCATATGGGGTCTCTTGGAATGGTGGCACGACCCTGGAGTTCCTCTCGCCTTTCCTGTGGGAGCGCCTCCTCTTGAGATGCGACGGGAACGCCGGGAATTCTTTCCCTACGAAACAGGGAAAGGATCCCTCATCTCGAGCTAGGAGGCGGAAACGGGGCTACCCTGGATGTGTGCGGGACCCTCGTGCTTCCTCTCGAGTGGAGACGGGTATGTCGGGGAACTTCTAGAGTTGCAGCAAGGGTGTGAAGGACCGTTTGGAAGTTCCAGTGGTTAGATGTTATTAGCCTCGAGAAGCCTCAGCGGAAATGGGCCTCATCTCGCCTGGAGGGCAAAATCTCCTGGATTTTCTCGTGTTGCGGCAGGTGCTCTCGACTTACGACGGGGACCTCAGGGACCCGCTCTGGTGACCTCAGGAAAGGCCAGTCCCCATGCGAGTTCCTCGGGGGCCTCTCGGGATTCCTCTCCCGTCGATGCCGGGGCCTAAAACCTAGTGTGGAGTCGGGGCCGGAACCTGAGGATTCCTCTCCAGTGCTGACATGGATCTTGGGGTACTTCTGGAGTCTCCCCAGGGGAGTCAGTCCTCGTCTCGAATGCGGGCATGCACTTGCGCTTTCCTCCAGAGCGGTAGCAGCAGTGTCACGCAGTCCGCCGCGTGGATCAAAGGATCTATGGTTTTCCCTCGAGTCTTTTGCACGAGGCTTTCCCACAGGGCTGTCCCACGTGCACACGTGGTGGGATTCGATCCCCGGCTTCAACGTCAAGGCAGTGCAGGGAAAAAAGTTTCCTCTGGAATGGACTGACACATCTGGGGGACTCTTGGAATGGTGTCACGACGCTGGAGTTCCTCTCGCCTTTCCTGTGGAGAGCGCATCCTCTTGAGATGCGACGGCAACGCCGGGAATTCTTTCCCTAAGAAACACGGAAAGGATCCCTCATCTCGAGCTAGGAGGCGGAAACGGGGCTCCCCTGGATGTGTGCGGGACCCTCGTGCTTCCTCTCGAGTGTAGACGAGTATGTCAGGGAACTTCTGGAGTTGCAGCAAGGGTGTGAAGGACCCTTTGGAAGTTCCAGTTGTTAGATGTGATTAGCCTCGGGAAGCCTCAGCGGAAATGTGCCTCATCTCGCCTGGAGGGCAAAACCTCCTGGATTTTCTCGAGTTGCGGCAGGTGTTCTCGACTTACGACGGGGACCTCAGGGACCCGCTCTGGTGGCCTCAGGAAAGGCCAGTCCCCATGTGATTTCCTCGGGGGCCTCTCGGGATTCCTCTCCCGTCGTTGCCGGGGCCTAAGACCTTGTGTGGAGTCGGGGACGGAACGTGAGGATTCCTCTCCAGTGCTGACATGGATCTTGGGGTACTTCTGGAGTCTCCCCAGGGGAGTCAGTCCTCGTCTCGAATGCGGGCATGCACCTGCGCTTTCCTCCAGAGCGGTAGCAGCAGTGTCACCCAGTCCGCCGCGTGGATCAAAGGATCTATGGTTTTCCCTCAAGTCTTTCCCACGAGGCTTTCCCACGAGGCTTTCCCACAGGGCTGTCCCACGTGCACACGTGGTGGGAGTCGATCCTCGGCTTGAACGTCAAGGCAGTGCAGGGAAAACAGGTTCCTCTGGAATGGACTGACACATCTGGGGGACTCTGGGAATGGAGGCACGACCCTGGAGTTCCTCTCGCCTTTCCTGTGGAGAGCGCCTCCTCTTGAGATGCGACGGGAACGCCGGGAATTCTTTCCCTACGAAACAGGGAAAGGATCCCTCATCTCGAGCTAGGAGGCGAAACGTGGCTCCCCTGGATGTGTGCGGGACCCTCGTGCTTCCTCTCGAGTGGAGACGGGTATGTCGGGGAACTTCTGGAGTTGCAGCAAGGGTGTGAAGGACCCTTTGGAATTTCCAGTGGTTAGATGTGATTAGCCTCGAGAAGCCTCAGCGGAAATGGGCCTCATCTCGCCTGGAGGGTAAAACCTCCTGGATTTTCTCGAGTTGCGGCAGGTGCTCTCGACTTACGACGGGGACCTCAGGGACCCGCTCTGGTGGCCTCAGGAATGGCCAGTCCCCATGCGAGTTCCTCGGGGGTCTCTCGGGATTCCTCTCCCGTCGATGCCGGGGCCTAAGACCTTTTGTGGAGTCGGGGCCGGAACCTGAGGATTCCTCTCCAGTGCTGACATGGATCTTGGGGTACTTCTGGAGTCTCCCCAGGGGAGTCAGTCCTCGTCTCGAATGCGGGCATGCACTTGTGCTTTCCTCCAGAGCGGTAGCAGAAGTGTCACGCAGTCCGCCGCGTGGATTAAAGGATCTATGGTTTTCCCTCGAGTCTTTCGCACGAGGCTTTCCCACGAGGCTTTCCCACAGGGCTGTCCCACGTGCACTGGTGGTGGGAGTCGATCCTCGGCTTGAACGTCAAGGCAGTGCAGGGAAAACAGGTTCCTCTGGAATGGACTCACACATCTGGGGGACTCTTGGAATGGTGGCACGACCCTGGAGTTCCTCTCACCTTTCCTGTGGAGAGCGCCTCCTCTTGAGATGCGACGGGAACGCCGGGAATTCTTTCCCTATGAAACATTGAAAGGATCCCTCATCTCGAGCTAGGAGGCGGAAACGGGGCTCCCCTGGATGTGTGCGGGACCCTCGTGCTTCCTCTCGAGTGGAGACGGGTATGTCGGGGAACTTCTTGAGTAGCAGCAAGGGTGTGAAGGACCCTTTGGAAGTTCCAGTGGTTAGATGTGATTAGCCTCGAGAAGCCTCAGCGGAAATGGGCCTCATCTCGCCTGGAGGGCAAAACCTCCTGGATTTTCTCGAGTTGCGGCAGGTGCTCTCGACTTAAGACGAGGCCCTCAGGGACCCGCTCTGGTGGCCTCAGGAAAGGCCAGTCCCCATGCGAGTTCCTCGGGGGCCTCTCGGGATTGCTCTCCCGTCGATGCCGGGGCCTAAGACCTTGTGTGGAGTCGGGGCCGGAACCTGAGGATTCCTCTCCAGTGCTGACATTGATCTTGGGGTACTTCTGGAGTCTCCCGAAGGGAGTCAATCCTCGTCTCGAATGCGGGCATGCACTTGCGCTTTCCTCCAGAGAAGTAGCAGCAGTTTCACGCATTCCGCCGCGTGGATAAAGGGATCTATGGTTTTCCCTCAAGGCTTAACCACGAGGCTTTCCCACAGGGCTGTCCCACGTGCCACCGTGGTGGGAGTAGATCCTCGGCTTGAATGTCATGGCAGTGCAGGGAAAACAGGTTCCTCTGCAATGGACTGACACATCTGGGGGACTCTTGGAATGGTGGCACGACCCTGGAGTTCCTCTCGCCTTTCCTGTGGAGAGCGCCTCCTCTTGAGATGCGACGGGAACGCCGGGAATTCTTTCCCTAGGAAACAGGGAAAGGATCCCTCATCTCGAGCTAGGAGGCAGAAACGGGGCTCCCCTGGATGTGTGTGGGACCCTCGTGCTTCCTCTCGAGTGGAGAGGGGTATGTCGGGGAACTTCTTGAGTTGCAGCAAGGGTGTGAAAGACCCTTTGGAAGCTCCAGTGGTTAGATGTGATTAGCCTCGAGAAGCCTCAGCGGAAATGGGCCTCATTTCGCCTGGAGGGCAAAACCTCCTGGATTTTCTCGAGTTGCGGCAGGTGCTCTCGACTTACGACGGGGCCCTCAGGGACCCGCTCTGGTGGCCTCAGGAAAGGCCAGTCCCCATGCGAGTTCCTCGGGGGCCTCTCGGGATTGCTCTCCCGTCGATGCCGGGGCCTAAGACCTTGTGTGGAGTCGGGGCCGGAACCTGAGGATTCCTCTCCAGTGCTGACATGGATCTTGGGGTACTTCTGGAGTCTCCCCAGAGGAGTCAGTCCTCGTCTCGAATGCGGGCATGCACTTGCGCTTTCCTCCAGAGCGGTAGCAGCAGTGTCACGCAGTCCGCCGCGTGGATCAAAGGATCTATGGTTTTCCCTCAAGTCTTTCCCACGAGGCTTTCCCACGAGGCTTTCCCACAGTGCTGTCCCACGTGCACACGTGGTGGGAGTCGATCCTCGGCATGAACGTCAAGGCAGTGCAGGGAAAACAAGTTCCTCTGGAATGGACTGACACATCTGGGGGACTCTGGGAATGGAGGCACGACCCTGGAGTTCCTCTCGCCTTTCCTGTGGAGAGCGCCTCCTCTTGAGATGCGACGGGAACGCCGGGAATTCTTTCCCAACGAAACAGGGAAAGGATCCCTCATCTCGAGCTAGGAGGCGGAAACGGGGCTCCCCTGGATGTGTGCGGGACCCTCGTGCTTCCTCTCGAGTGGAGACGGGTATGTCGGGGAACTTCTTGAGTTGCAGCAAGGGTGTGAAGGACCCATTGGAAGTTCCAGTGGTTAGATGTGATTGGCCTCGAGAAGCCTCAGCGGAAATGGGCCTCATCTAGCCTGGAGGGCAAAACCTCCTGGATTTTCTCGAGTTGCGGCAGGTGCTCTCGACTTACGACGGGGACCTCAGGGACCCGCTCTGGTGGCCTCAGGAAAGGCCAGTCCCCATGCGACTTCCTCGGGGGCCTCTCGGGATTCCTCTCCCGTCGATGCCGGGGCCGAAGACCTTGTGTGGAGTCGGGGCCGGAACCTGAGGATTCCTCTCCAGTGCTGACATGGATCTTGGGGTACTTCTGAAGTCTCCCCAGGGGAGTCAGTCCTCGTCTCGAATGCGGGCATGCACTTGCGCTATCCTCTAGAGCGGTAGCAGCAGTATCAAGCAGTCCGCCGCGTGCATCAAAGGATCTATGGTTTTCCCTCGAGTCTTTCCCACGAGGCTTTCCCACGAGGCTTTCCCACAGGGCTGTCCCACGTGCACACGTGGTGGGAGTCGATCCTCGGCTTGAACGTCAAGGCAGTGCAGGGAAAACAGGTTCCTCTGGAATGGACTGACACATCTGGGGGACTCTTGGAATGGTGGCACGACACTGGAGTTCCTCTCGCCTTTCCTGTGGAGAGCGCCTCCTCTTGAGATGTGACGGGAACGCCGGGAATTCTTTCCCTACGAAACAGGGAAAGGATCCCTCATCTCGAGCTAGGAGGCGGAAACGGGGCTCCCCTGGATGTGTACGTGACCCCTCGTGCTTCCTCTCGAGTGCAGACGGGTATGTGGGGGAACTTCTTGAGTTGCAGCAAGGGTGTGAAGGACCCTTTGGAAGTTCCAGTGGTTAGATGTGATTGGCCTCGAGAAGCCTCATCGGAAATGGGCCTCATCTTGCCTGGAGGGCAAAACCTCCTGGATTTTCTCAAGTTGCGGCAGGTGCTCTCGACTTACGACGGGGACCTCAGGGACCCGCTCTGGTGGCCTCAGGAAAGGCCAGTCCCCATGCGAGTTCCTCGGGGGCGTCTGGGATTACTCTCCCTTCGATGCCGGGGCCTAAGACCTTGTGTGGAGTCGGGGCCGGAACCTGAGGTTTCCTCTCCAGTGCTGACATGGATCTTGGGGTACTTCTGGAATCTCCCCAGGGGAGTCAGTCCTCGTCTCGAATGCGGGCATGCACTTGCGCTTTCCTCCAGAGCGGTAGCAGCAGTGTCACACAGTCTGCCGCGTGGATCAAAGGATCTATGGTTTTCCCTCGAGTCTTTCCCATGAGGCTTTCCCACGAGGCTTTCCCACAGGGCTGTCCCACGTGCACACGTGGTGGGAGTCGATCCTCGGCTTGAACGTCAAGGCAGTGCAGAGAAAACAGGTTCCTGTGGAATGGACTGACACATCTGGGGGACTCTTGGAATGGTGGCACGACCCTGGAGTTCCTCTCGCCTTTCCTGTGGAGAGTGCCTCCTCTTGAGATGCGACGGGAACGCCGGGAATTCTTTCCCTACGAAACAGGGAAAGGATCCCTCATCTCGAGCTAGGAGGCCGAAACGGGGCTCCCCTGGATGTGTGCGGGACACCACGTGCTTCCTCTCGAGTGGAGACGGGTATGTCGGGGAACTTCTTGAGTTGCAGCAAGGGTGTGAAGGACCCTTTGGAAGTTCCAGTGGTTAGATGTGATTGGCCTCGAGAAGCCTCAGCGGAAATGGGCCTCATCTCGCCTGGAGGGCAAAACCTCCAGGATTTTCTCGAGTTGCGGCAGGTGCTCTCGACTTACGACGGCGACCTCAGGGAACCGCTCTGGTGGCCTCAGGAAAGGCCAGTCCCCATGCGAGTTCCTCGGGGGCGTCTCGGGATTACTCTCCCGTCGATGCCGGGGCCTAAGACCTTGTGTGGAGTCGGGGCCGGAACCTGAGGATTCCTCTCCAGTGCTGACATGGATCTTGGGGTACTTCTGGAATCTCCCCAGGGGAGTCAGTCCTCGTCTCGAATGCGGGCATGCACTTACGCTTTCCTCCAGAGCGGTAGCAGCAGTGTCACGCAGTCCGCCGCGTGGATCAAAGGATCTATGGTTTTCCCTCGAGTCTTTCCCACGAGGCTTTCCCACGAGGCTTTCCCACAGGGCTGTCCCACGTGCACACGTGGTGGGAGTCGATCCTCGGCTTGAACGTCAAGGCAGTGCAGGGAAAACAGGTTCCTCTGGAATGGACTGACACATCTGGGGGACTCTTGGAATGGTGGCACGACCCTGGAGTTCCTCTCGCCTTTCCTGTGGAGAGTGCCTCCTCTTGAGATGCGACGGGAACGCCGGGAATTCTTTCCCTACGAAACAGGGAAAGGATCCCTCATCTCGAGCTAGGAGGCGGAAACGGGGCTACCCTGGATGTGTGCGGGACACCACGTGCTTCCTCTCGAGTGGAGACGGGTATGTCGGGGAACTTCTTGAGTTGCAGCAAGGGTGTGAAGGACCCTTTGGAAGTTCCAGTGGTTAGATGTGATTGGCCTCGAGAAGCCTCAGCGGAAATGGGCCTCATCTCGCCTGGAGGGCAAAACCTCCTGGATTTTCTCGAATTGCGGCAGGTGCTCTCGACTTACGACGGGGACCTCAGGGACCCGCTCTGGTGGCCTCAGGAAAGGCCAGTCCCCATGCGAGTTCCTCGGGTGCCTCTCGGGATTCCTCTCCCGTCGATGCCGGGGCCTAAGACCTTGTGTGGAGTCGGGGCCGGAACCTGAGGATTCCTCTCCAGTGCTGACATGGATCTTGGGGTACTTCTGGAGTCTCCCCAGGGGAGTCAGTCCTCGTCTCGAATGCGGGCATGCACTTGCGCTTTCCTCCAGAGCGGTAGCAGCAGTGTCACGCAGTCCGCCGCGTGGATCAAAGGATCTATGGTTTTCCCTCGAGTCTTTCCCACGAGGCTTTCCCACGAGGCTTTCCCACAGGGCTGTCCACGTGCACACGTGGTGGGAGTCGATCCTCGGCTTGAACGTCAAGGCAGTGCAGGGAAAACAGGTTCCTCTGGAATGGACTGACACATCTGGGGGACTCTTGGAATGGTGGCACGACCCTGGAGTTCCTCTCGCCTTTCCTGTGGAGAGCGCCTCCTCTTGAGATGCGACGGGAACGCCGGGAATTCTTTCCCTGCGAAACAGGGAAAGGATCCCTCATCTCGAGCTAGGAGGCGGAAACGGGGCTCCCCTGGATGTGTGCGGGACCCCATGTGCTTCCTCTCGAGTGGAGACGGGTATGTCGCGGAACTGCTTGAGTTGCAGCAAGGGAGTGAAGGACCCTTTTGAAGTTCGAGTGGTTAGATGTGATTATCCTCGAGAAGCCTCAGCGGAAATGGGCCTCATCTCGCCTGGAAGGCAAAACCTCCTGGATTTTCTCGAGTTGCGGCAGGTGCTCTCGACTTACGATGGGGACCTCAGGGACTGCTCTGGTGGCCTCAGGAAAGGCCAGTCCCCATGCGAGTTCCTCGGGGGCGTCTCGGGATTACTCTCCCGTCGATGCCGGGGCCTAAGACCTTGTGTGGAGTCGGGGCCGGAACCTGAGGATTCCTCTCCAGTGCTGATATGGATCTTGGGGTACTTCTGGAGTCTCCCCAGGGGAGTCAGTCCTCGTCTCGAATGCGGGCATGCACTTGCGCTTTCCTCCAGAGCGGTAGCAGCAGTGTCACGCAGTCCGCCGCGTGGATCAAAGGATCTATGGTTTTCCCTCGAGTCTTTCCCACGAGGCTTTCCCACGAGGCTTTCCCACAGGGCTGTCCCACGTGCACACGTGGTGGGAGTCGATCCTCGGCTTGAACGTCAAGGCAGTGCAGGGAAAACAGGTTCCTCTGGAATGGACTGACATATCTGGGGGACTCTTGGAATGATGGCACGACCCTGGAGTTCCTCTCGCCTTTCCTGTGGAGAGCGCCTCCTCTTGAGATGCGACGGGAACGCCGGGAATTCTTTCCCTACGAAACAGGGAAAGGATCCCTCATCTCGAGCTAGGAGGCGGAAACGGGGCTCCCCTGGATGTGTGCGGGACCCCACGTGCTTCCTCTCGAGTGGAGACGGGTATGTCGGGGAACTTCTTGAGTTGCAGCAAGGGTGTGAAGGACCCTTTGGAAGTTCCAGTGGTTAGATGTGATTGGCCTCGAGAAGCCTCAGCGGAAATGGGCCTCATCTCGCCTGGAGGGCAAAACCTCCTGGATTTTCTCGAGTTGCGGCAGGTGCTCTCGACTTACGACGGGGACCTCAGGGAACCGCTCTGGTGGCCTCAGGAAAGGCCAGTCCCCATGCGAGTTCCTCGGGGGCCTCTCGGGATACCTTTCCCGTCGATGCCGGGGACTAAGACCTTGTGTGGAGTCGGGGCCGGAACCTGAGGATTCCTCTCCAGTGCTGACATGGATCTTGGGGTACTTCTGGAGTCTCCCCAGGGGAGTCAGTCCTCGTCTCGAATGCGGGCATGCACTTGCGCTTTCCTCCAGAGCGGTAGCAGCAGTGTCACGCAGTCCGCCGTGTGGATCAAAGGATCTATGGTTTTCCCTCGAGTCTTTCCCACGAGGCTTTCCCACGAGGCTTTCCCACAGGGCTGTCCCACGTGCACACGTGGTGGGAGTCGATCCTCGGCTTGAACGTCAAGGCAGTGCAGGGAAAACAGGTTCCTGTGGAATGGACTGACACATCTGGGGGACTCTTGGAATGGTGGCACGACCCTGGAGTTCCTCTCGCCTTTCCTGTGGAGAGCGCCTCCTCTTGAGATGCGACGGGAACGCCGGAAATTCTTTCCCTACGAAACAGGGAAAGGATCCCTCATCTCGAGCTAGGAGGCGGAAACGGGGATCCCCTGGATGTGTGCGGGACCCACGTGCTTCCTCTCGAGTGGAGACGGGTATGTCGGCGAACTTCTTGAGTTGCAGCAAGGGTGTGAAGGACCCTTTGGAAGTTCCAGTGGTTAGACGTGATTAGCCTCGAGAAGCCTCAGCGGAAATGGGCCTCATTTCGCCTGGAGGGCAAAACCTCCTGGATTTTCTCGAGTTGCGGCAGGTGCTCTCGACTTACGACGGGGACCTCAGGGACCCGCTCTGGTGGCCTCAGGAAAGGCCAGTCCCCATGCGAGTTCCTCGGGGGCCTCTCGGGATTCCTCTCCCGTCGATGCCGGGGCCTAAGACCTTGTGTGGAGTCGGGGCCGGAACCTGAGGATTCCTCTCCAGTGCTGACATGGATCTTGGGGTACTTCTGGAGTCTCCCCAGGGGAGTCAGTCCTCGTCTCGAATGCGGGCATGCACTTGCGCTTTCCTCCAGAGCGGTAGCAGCAGTGTCACGCAGTCCGCCGCGTGGATCAAAGGATCTATGGTTTTCCCTCGAGTCTTTCCCACGAGGCTTTCCCACAGGGCTGTCCCACGTGCACACGTGGTGGGAGTCGATCCTCGGCTTGAACGTCAAGGCAGTGCAGGGAAAACAGGTTCCTCTGGAATGGACTGACACATCTGGGGGACTCTTGGAATGATGGCACGACCCTGGAGTTCCTCTCGCCTTTCCTGTGGAGAGCGCCTCCTCTTGAGATGCGACGGGAACGCCGGGAATTCTTTCCCTACGAAACAGGGAAAGGATCCCTCATCTCGAGCTAGGAGGCGGAAACGGGGCTCCCCTGGATGTGTGCGGGACCCCACGTGCTTCCTCTCGAGTGGAGACGGGTATGTCGGGGAACTTCTTGAGTTGCAGCAAGGGTGTGAAGGACCCTTTGGAAGTTCCAGTGGTTAGATGTGATTGGCCTCGAGAAGCCTCAGCGGAAATGGGCCTCATCTCGCCTGGAGGGCAAAACCTCCTGGATTTTCTCGAGTTGCGGCAGGTGCTCTCGACTTACGACGGGGACCTCAGGGAACCGCTCTGGTGGCCTCAGGAAAGGCCAGTCCCCATGCGAGTTCCTCGGGGGCCTCTCGGGATACCTTTCCCGTCGATGCCGGGGACTAAGACCTTGTGTGGAGTCGGGGCCGGAACCTGAGGATTCCTCTCCAGTGCTGACATGGATCTTGGGGTACTTCTGGAGTCTCCCCAGGGGAGTCAGTCCTCGTCTCGAATGCGGGCATGCACTTGCGCTTTCCTCCAGAGCGGTAGCAGCAGTGTCACGCAGTCCGCCTTGTGGATCAAAGGATCTATGGTTTTCCCTCGAGTCTTTCCCACGAGGCTTTCCCACGAGGCTTTCCCACAGGGCTGTCCCACGTGCACACGTGGTGGGAGTCGATCCTCGGCTTGAACGTCAAGGCAGTGCAGGGAAAACAGGTTCCTGTGGAATGGACTGACACATCTGGGGGACTCTTGGAATGGTGGCACGACCCTGGAGTTCCTCTCGCCTTTCCTGTGGAGAGCGCCTCCTCTTGAGATGCGACGGGAACGCCGGAAATTCTTTCCCTACGAAACAGGGAAAGGATCCCTCATCTCGAGCTAGGAGGCGGAAACGGGGATCCCCTGGATGTGTGCGGGACCCACGTGCTTCCTCTCGAGTGGAGACGGGTATGTCGGCGAACTTCTTGAGTTGCAGCAAGGGTGTGAAGGACCCTTTGGAAGTTCCAGTGGTTAGACGTGATTAGCCTCGAGAAGCCTCAGCGGAAATGGGCCTCATTTCGCCTGGAGGGCAAAACCTCCTGGATTTTCTCGAGTTGCGGCAGGTGCTCTCGACTTACGACGGGGACCTCAGGGACCCGCTCTGGTGGCCTCAGGAAAGGCCAGTCCCCATGCGAGTTCCTCGGGGGCCTCTCGGGATTCCTCTCCCGTCGATGCCGGGGCCTAAGACCTTGTGTGGAGTCGGGGCCGGAACCTGAGGATTCCTCTCCAGTGCTGACATGGATCTTGGGGTACTTCTGGAGTCTCCCCAGGGGAGTCAGTCCTCGTCTCGAATGCGGGCATGCACTTGCGCTTTCCTCCAGAGCGGTAGCAGCAGTGTCACGCAGTCCGCCGCGTGGATCAAAGGATCTATGGTTTTCCCTCGAGTCTTTCCCACGAGGCTTTCCCACGAGGCTTTCCCACAGGGCTGTCCCACGTGCACACGTGGTGGGAGTCGATCCTCGGCTTGAACGTCAAGGCAGTGCAGGGAAAACAGGTTCCTCTGGAATGGACTGACACATCTGGGGGACTCTTGGAATGATGGCACGACCCTGGAGTTCCTCTCGCCTTTCCTGTGGAGAGCGCCTCCTCTTGAGATGCGACGGGAACGCCGGGAATTCTTTCCCTACGAAACAGGGAAAGGATCCCTCATCTCGAGTTAGGAGGCGGAAACGGGGCACCCCTGGATGTGTGCGGGACCCCACGTGCTTCCTCTCGAGTGGAGACGGGTATGTCGGGGACCTTCTTGAGTTGCAGCAAGGGTGTGAAGGACCCTTTGGAAGTTCCAGTGGTTAGATGTGATTGGCCTCGAGAAGCCTCAGCGGAAATGGGCCTCATCTCGCCTGGAGGGCAAAACCTCCTGGATTTTCTCGAGTTGCGGCAGGTGCTCTCGACTTACGACGGGGACCTCAGGGACCCGCTCTGGTGGCCTCAGGAAAGGCCAGTCCCCATGCGAGTTCCTCGGGGGCCTCTCGGGATTCCTCTCCCGTCGATGCCGGGGCCTAAGACCTTGTGTGGAGTCGGGGCCGGAACCTGAGGATTCCTCTCCAGTGCAGACATGGAACTTGGGGTACTTCTGGAGTCTCCCCAGGGGAGTCAGTCCTCGTCTCGAATGCGGGCATGCACTTGCGCTTTCCTCCAGAGCGGTAGCAGCAGTGTCACGCAGTCCGCCGCGTGGATCAAAGGATCTATGGTTTTCCCTCGAGTCTTTCCCACGAGGCTTTCCCACGAGGCTTTCCCACAGGGCTGTCCCACGTGCACACGTGCTGGGAGTCGATCCTCAGCTTGAACGTCAAGGCAGTGCAGGGAAAACAGGTTCCTCTGGAATGGACTGACACATCTGGGGGACTCTTGGAATGGTGGCACGACCCTGGAGTTCCTCTCGCCTTTCCTGTGGAGAGCGCCTCCTCTTGAGATGCGACGGGAACGCCGGGAATTCTTTCCCTACGAAACAGGGAAAGGATCCCTCATCTCGAGCTAGGAGGCGGAAACGGGGATCCCCTGGATGTGTGCGGGACCCACGTGCTTCCTCTCGAGTGGAGACGGGTATGTCGGGGAACTTCTTGAGTTGCAGCAAGGGTGTGAAGGACCCTTTGGAAGTTCCAGTGGTTAGACGTGATTAGCCTCGAGAAGCCTCAGCGGAAATGGGCCTCATTTCGCCTGGAGGGCAAAACCTCCTGGATTTTCTCGAGTTGCGGCAGGTGCTCTCGACTTACGACGGGGACCTCAGGGACCCGCTCTGGTGGCCTCAGGAAAGGCCAGTCCCCATGCGAGTTCCTCGGGGGCCTCTCGGGATTCCTCTCCCGTCGATGCCGGGGCCTAAGACCTTGTGTGGAGTCGGGGCCGGAACCTGAGGATTCCTCTCCAGTGCTGACATGGATCTTGGGGTACTTCTGGAGTCTCCCCAGGGGAGTCAGTCCTCGTCTCGAATGCGGGCATGCACTTGCGCTTTCCTCCAGAGCGGTAGCAGCAGTGTCACGCAGTCCGCCGCGTGGATCAAAGGATCTATGGTTTTCCCTCGAGTCTTTCCCACGAGGCTTTCCCACGAGGCTTTCCCACAGGGCTGTCCCACGTGCACACGTGGTGGGAGTCGATCCTCGGCTTGAACGTCAAGGCAGTGCAGGGAAAACAGGTTCCTCTGGAATGGACTGACACATCTGGGGGACTCTTGGAATGGTGGCACGACCGTGGAGTTCCTCTCGCCTTTCCTGTGGAGAGCGCCTCCTCTTGAGATGCGACGGGAACGCCGGGAATTCTTTCCCTACGAAACAGGGAAAGGATCCCTCATCTCGAGCTAGGAGGCGGAAACGGGGCTCCCCTGGATGTGTGCGGGACCCCACGTGCTTCCTCTCGAGTGGAGACGGGTATGTCGGGTAACTTCTTGAGTTGCAGCAAGGGTGTGAAGGACCCTTTGGAAGTTCCAGTGGTTAGATGTGATTGGCCTCGAGAAGCCTCAGCGGAAATGGGCCTCATCTCGCCTGGAGGGCAAAACCTCCTGGATTTTCTCGAGTTGCGGCAGGTGCTCTCGACTTACGACGGGGACCTCAGGGACCCGCTCTGGTGGCCTCAGGAAAGGCCAGTCCCCATGCGAGTTCCTCGGGGGGCTCTCGGGATTCCTCTCCCGTCGATGCCGGGGCCTAAGACCTTGTGTGGAGTCGGGGCCGGAACCTGAGGATTCCTCTCCAGTGCTGACATGGATCTTGGGGTACTTCTGGAGTCTCCCCAGGGGAGTCAGTCCTCGTCTCGAATGCGGGCATGCACTTGCGCTTTCCTCCAGAGCGGTAGCAGCAGTGTCACGCAGTCCGCCGCGTGGATCAAAGGATCTATGGTTTTCCCTCGAGTCTTTCCCACGAGGCTTTCCCACGAGGCTTTCCCACAGGGCTGTCCCACGTGCACACGTGGTGGGAGTCGATCCTCGGCTTGAACGTCAAGGCAGTGCAGGGAAAACAGGTTCCTCTGGAATGGACTGACACATCTGGGGGACTCTTGGAATGGTGGCACGACCCTGGAGTTCCTCTCGCCTTTCCTGTGGAGAGCGCCTCCTCTTGAGATGCGACGGGAACGCCGGGAATTCTTTCCCTGCGAAACAGGGAAAGGATCCCTCATCTCGAGCTAGGAGGCGGAAACGGGGCTCCCCTGGATGTGTGCGGGACCCCACGTGCTTCCTCTCGAGTGGAGACGGGTATGTCGCGGAACTGCTTGAGTTGCAGCAAGGGAGTGAAGGACCCTTTTGAAGTTCGAGTGGTTAGATGTGATTATCCTCGAGAAGCCTCAGCGGAAATGGGCCTCATCTCGCCTGGAACGCAAAACCTCCTGGATTTTCTCGAGTTGCGGCAGGTGCTCTCGACTTACGATGGGGACCTCAGGGACTGCTCTGGTGGCCTCAGGAAAGGCCAGTCCCCATGCGAGTTCCTAGGGGGGCGTCTCGGGATTACTCTCCCGTCGATGCCGGGGCCTAAGACCTTGTGTGGAGTCGGGGCCGGAACCTGAGGATTCCTCTCCAGTGCTGATATGGATCTTGGGGTACTTCTGGAGTCTCCCCAGGGGAGTCAGTCCTCGTCTCGAATGCGGGCATGCACTTGCGCTTTCCTCCAGAGCGGTAGCAGCAGTGTCACGCAGTCCGCCGCGTGGATCAAAGGATCTATGGTTTTCCCTCGAGTCTTTCCCACGAGGCTTTCCCACGAGGCTTTCCCACAGGGCTGTCCCACGTGCACACGTGGTGGGAGTCGATCCTCGGCTTGAACGTCAAGGCAGTGCAGGGAAAACAGGTTCCTCTGGAATGGACTGACATATCTGGGGGACTCTTGGAATGATGGCACGACCCTGGAGTTCCTCTCGCCTTTCCTGTGGAGAGCGCCTCCTCTTGAGATGCGACGGGAACGCCGGGAATTCTTTCCCTACGAAACAGGGAAAGGATCCCTCATCTCGAGCTAGGAGGCGGAAACGGGGCTCCCCTGGATGTGTGCGGGACCCCACGTGCTTCCTCTCGAGTGGAGACGGGTATGTCGGGGAACTTCTTGAGTTGCAGCAAGGGTGTGAAGGACCCTTTGGAAGTTCCAGTGGTTAGATGTGATTGGCCTCGAGAAGCCTCAGCGGAAATGGGCCTCATCTCGCCTGGAGGGCAAAACCTCCTGGATTTTCTCGAGTTGCGGCAGGTGCTCTCGACTTACGACGGGGACCTCAGGGAACCGCTCTGGTGGCCTCAGGAAAGGCCAGTCCCCATGCGAGTTCCTCGGGGGCCTCTCGGGATACCTTTCCCGTCGATGCCGGGGACTAAGACCTTGTGTGGAGTCGGGGCCGGAACCTGAGGATTCCTCTCCAGTGCTGACATGGATCTTGGGGTACTTCTGGAGTCTCCCCAGGGGAGTCAGTCCTCGTCTCGAATGCGGGCATGCACTTGCGCTTTCCTCCAGAGCGGTAGCAGCAGTGTCACGCAGTCCGCCGTGTGGATCAAAGGATCTATGGTTTTCCCTCGAGTCTTTCCCACGAGGCTTTCCCACGAGGCTTTCCCACAGGGCTGTCCCACGTGCACACGTGGTGGGAGTCGATCCTCGGCTTGAACGTCAAGGCAGTGCAGGGAAAACAGGTTCCTGTGGAATGGACTGACACATCTGGGGGACTCTTGGAATGGTGGCACGACCCTGGAGTTCCTCTCGCCTTTCCTGTGGAGAGCGCCTCCTCTTGAGATGCGACGGGAACGCCGGGAATTCTTTCCCTACGAAACAGGGAAAGGATCCCTCATCTCGAGCTAGGAGGCGGAAACGGGGATCCCCTGGATGTGTGCGGGACCCACGTGCTTCCTCTCGAGTGGAGACGGGTATGTCGGCGAACTTCTTGAGTTGCAGCAAGGGTGTGAAGGACCCTTTGGAAGTTCCAGTGGTTAGACGTGATTAGCCTCGAGAAGCCTCAGCGGAAATGGGCCTCATTTCGCCTGGAGGGCAAAACCTCCTGGATTTTCTCGAGTTGCGGCAGGTGCTCTCGACTTACGACGGGGACCTCAGGGACCCGCTCTGGTGGCCTCAGGAAAGGCCAGTCCCCATGCGAGTTCCTCGGGGGCCTCTCGGGATTCCTCTCCCGTCGATGCCGGGGCCTAAGACCTTGTGTGGAGTCGGGGCCGGAACCTGAGGATTCCTCTCCAGTGCTGACATGGATCTTGGGGTACTTCTGGAGTCTCCCCAGGGGAGTCAGTCCTCGTCTCGAATGCGGGCATGCACTTGCGCTTTCCTCCAGAGCGGTAGCAGCAGTGTCACGCAGTCCGCCGCGTGGATCAAAGGATCTATGGTTTTCCCTCGAGTCTTTCCCACGAGGCTTTCCCACGAGGCTTTCCCACAGGGCTGTCCCACGTGCACACGTGGTGGGAGTCGATCCTCGGCTTGAACGTCAAGGCAGTGCAGGGAAAACAGGTTCCTCTGGAATGGACTGACACATCTGGGGGACTCTTGGAATGATGGCACGACCCTGGAGTTCCTCTCGCCTTGCCTGTGGAGAGCGCCTCCTCTTGAGATGCGACGGGAACGCCGGGAATTCTTTCCCTACGAAACAGGGAAAGGATCCCTCATCTCGAGTTAGGAGGCGGAAACGGGGCTCCCCTGGATGTGTGCGGGACCCCACGTGCTTCCTCTCGAGTGGAGACGGGTATGTCGGGGACCTTCTTGAGTTGCAGCAAGGGTGTGAAGGACCCTTTGGAAGTTCCAGTGGTTAGATGTGATTGGCCTCGAGAAGCCTCAGCGGAAATGGGCCTCATCTCGCCTGGAGGGCAAAACCTCCTGGATTTTCTCGAGTTGCGGCAGGTGCTCTCGACTTACGACGGGGACCTCAGGGACCCGCTCTGGTGGCCTCAGGAAAGGCCAGACCCCATGCGAGTTCCTCGGGGGGCTCTCGGGATTCCTCTCCCGTCGATGCCGGGGCCTAAGACCTTGTGTGGAGTCGGGGCCGGAACCTGAGGATTCCTCTCCAGTGCAGACATGGATCTTGGGGTACTTCTGGAGTCTCCCCAGGGGAGTCAGTCCTCGTCTCGAATGCGGGCATGCACCTGCGCTTTCCTCCAGAGCGGTAGCAGCAGTGTCACGCAGTCCGCCGCGTGGATCAAAGGATCTATGGTTTTCCCTCGAGTCTTTCCCACGAGGCTTTCCCACGAGGCTTTCCCACAGGGCTGTCCCACGTGCACACGTGGTGGGAGTCGATCCTCAGCTTGAACGTCAAGGCAGTGCAGGGAAAACAGGTTCCTCTGGAATGGACTGACACATCTGGGGGACTCTTGGAATGGTGGCACGACCGTGGAGTTCCTCTCGCCTTTCCTGTGGAGAGCGCCTCCTCTTGAGATGCGACGGGAACGCCGGGAATTCTTTCCCTACGAAACAGGGAAAGGATCCCTCATCTCGAGCTAGGAGGCGGAAACGGGGATCCCCTGGATGTGTGCGGGACCCACGTGCTTCCTCTCGAGTGGAGACGGGTATGTCGGGGAACTTCTTGAGTTGCAGCAAGGGTGTGAAAGACCCTTTGGAAGTTCCAGTGGTTAGACGTGATTAGCCTCGAGAAGCCTCAGCGGAAATGGGCCTCATTTCGCCTGGAGGGCAAAACCTCCTGGATTTTCTCGAGTTGCGGCAGGTGCTCTCGACTTACGACGGGGACCTCAGGGACCCGCTCTGGTGGCCTCAGGAAAGGCCAGTCCCCATGCGAGTTCCTCGGGGGCCTCTCGGGATTCCTCTCCCGTCGATGCCGTGGCCTAAGACCTTGTGTGGAGTCGGGGCCGGAACCTGAGGATTCCTCTCCAGTGCTGACATGGATCTTGGGGTACTTCTGGAGTCTCCCCAGGGGAGTCAGTCCTCGTCTCGAATGCGGGCATGCACTTGCGCTTTCCTCCAAAGCGGTAGCAGCAGTGTCACGCAGTCCGCCGCGTGGATCAAAGGATCTATGGTTTTCCCTCGAGTCTTTCCCACGAGGCTTTCCCACGAGGCTTTCCCACAGGGCTGTCCCACGTGCACACGTGGTGGGAGTCGATCCTCGGCTTGAACGTCAAGGCAGTGCAGGGAAAACAGGTTCCTCTGGAATGGACTGACACATCTGGGGGACTCTTGGAATGGTGGCACGACCCTGGAGTTCCTCTCGCCTTTCCTGTGGAGAGCGCCTCCTCTTGAGATGCGACGGGAACGCCGGGAATTCTTTCCCTACGAAACAGGGAAAGGATCCCTCATCTCGAGCAAGGAGGCGGAAACGGGGCTCCCCTGGATGTGTGCGGGACCCACGTGCTTCCTCTCGAGTGGAGACGGGTATGTTGGGGAACTACTTGAGTTGCAGCAAGGGTGTGAAGGACCCTTTGGAAGTTCCAGTGGTTAGACGTGATTAGCCTCGAGAAGCCTCAGCGGAAATGGGCCTCATCACGCTTGGAGGGCAAAACCTCCTGGATTTTCTCGAGTTGCGGCAGGTGCTCTCGACTTACGACGGGGACCTCAGGGACCCGCTCTGGTGGCCTCAGGAAAGGCCAGTCCCCATGCGAGTTCCTCGGGGGCCTCTCGGGATTCCTCTCCCGTCGATGCCGGGGCCTAAGACCTTGTGTGGAGTCGGGGCCGGAACCTGAGGATTCCTCTCCAGTGCTGACATGGATCTTGGGGTACTTCTGGAGTCTCCCCAGAGGAGTCAGTCCTCGTCTCGAATGCGGGCATGCACTTGCGCTTACCTCCAGAGCGGTAGCAGCAGTGTCACGCAGTCCGCCGCGTGGATCAAAGGATCTATGGTTTTCCCTCGAGTCTTTCCCACGAGGCTTTCCCACGAGGCTTTCCCACAGGGCTGTCCCACGTGCACACGTGGTGGGAGTCGATCCTCGGCTTGAACGTCAAGGCAGTGCAGGGAAAACAGGTTCCTCTGGAATGGACTCACACATCTGGGGGACTCTTGGAATGGTGGCACGACCCTGGAGTTCCTCTCGCCTTTCCTGTGGAGAGCGCCTCCTCTTGAGATGCGACGGGAACGCCGGGAATTCTTTCCCTACGAAACAAGGAAAGGATCCCACATCTCGAGCTAGGAGGCGGAAACGGGGATCCCCTGGATGTGTGCGGGACCCACGTGCTTCCTCTCGAGTGGAGACGGGTATGTCGGGGAACTTCTTGAGTTGCAGCAAGGGTGTGAAGGACCCTTTGGAAGTTCCAGTGGTTAGACGTGATTCGCCTCGAGAAGCCTCAGCGGAAATGGGCCTCATTTCGCCTGGAGGGCAAAACCTCCTGGATTTTCTCGAGTTGCGGCAGGTGCTCTCGACTTACGACGGGGACCTCAGGGACCCGCTCTGGTGGCCTCAGGAAAGGCCAGTCCCCATGCGAGTTCCTCGGGGGCCTCTCGGGATTCCTCTCCCGTCGATGCCGGGGCCTAAGACCTTGTGTGGAGTCGGGGCCGGAACCTGAGGATTCCTCTCCAGTGCTGACATGGATCTTGGGGTACTTCTGGAGTCTCCCCAGGGGAGTCAGTCCTCGTCTCGAATGCGGGCATGCACTTGCGCTTTCCTCCAGAGCGGTAGCAGCAGTGTCACGCAGTCCGCCGCGTGGATCAAAGGATCTATGGTTTTCCCTCGAGTCTTTCCCACGAGGCTTTCCCACGAGGCTTTCCCACAGGGCTGTCCCACGTGCACACGTGGTGGGAGTCGATCCTCGGCTTGAACGTCAAGGCAGTGCAGGGAAAACAGGTTCCTCAGGAATGGACTGACACATCTGGGGGACTCTTGGAATGGTGGCACGACCCTGGAGTTCCTCTCGCCTTTCCTGTGGAGAGCGCCTCCTCTTGAGATGCGACGGGAACGCCGGGAATTCTTTCCCTACGAAACAGGGAAAGGATCCCTCATCTCGAGCTGGGAGGCGGAAACGGGGCTCCCCTGGATGTGTGCGGGACACCACGAGCTTCCTCTCGAGTGGAGACGGGTATGTCGGGGAACTTCTTGAGTTGCAGCAAGGGTGTGAAGGACCCTTTGGAAGTTCCAGTGGTTAGATGTGATTGGCCTCGAGAAGCCTCAGCGGAAATGGGCCTCATCTCGACTGGAGGGCAAAACCTCCTGGATTTTCTCGAGTTGCGGCAGGTGCTCTCGACTTACGACGGGGACCTCAGGGACCCGCTCTGGTGGCCTCAGGAAAGGCCAGTCCCCATGCGAGTTCCTCGGGGGCCTCTCGGGATTCCTCTCCCTTCGATGCAGGGGCCTAAGACCTTGTGTGGAGTCGGGGCCGGAACCTGAGGATTCCTCTCCAGTGCAGACATGGATCTTGGGGTACTTCTGGAGTCTCCCCAGGGGAGTCAGTCCTCGTCTCGAATGCGGGCATGCACTTGCGCTTTCCTCCAGAGCGGTAGCAGCAGTGTCACGCAGCCCGCCGCGTGGATCAAAGGATCTATGGTTTTCCCTCGAGTCTTTCCCACGAGGCTTTCCCACGAGGCTTTCCCACAGGGCTGTCCCACGTGCACACGTGGTGGGAGTCGATCCTCGGCTTGAACGTCAAGGCAGTGCAGGGAAAAAAGGTTCCTCTGGAATGGACTGACACATCTGGGGGACTCTTGGAATGGTGGCACGACCCTGGAGTTCCTCTCGCCTTTCCTGTGGAGAGCGCCTCCTCTTGAGATGCGACGGGAACGCCGGGAATTCTTTCCCTACGAAACAGGGAAAGGATCCCTCATCTCGAGCTAGGAGGCGGAAATGGGGCTCCCCTGGATGTGTGCGGGACACCACGTGCTTCCTCTCGAGTGCAGACGGGTATGTCGGGGAACTTCTTGAGTTGCAGCAAGGGTGTGAAGGACCCTTTGGAAGTTCCAGTGGTTAGATGTGATTGGCCTCGAGAAGCCTCAGCGGAAATGGGCCTCATCTCGCCTGGAGGGCAAAACCTCCTGGATTTTCTCGAGTTGCGGCAGGTGCTCTCGACTTACGACGGGGACCTCAGGGACCCACTCTGGTGGCCTCAGGAAAGGCCAGTCCCCATGCGAGTTCCTCGGGGGCCTCTCGGGATTCCTCTCCCGTCGATGCCTGGGCCTAAGACCTTGTGTGGAGTCGGGGCCGGAACCTGAGGATTCCTCTCCAGTGCTGACATGGATCTTGGGGTACTTCTGGAGTCTCCCCAGGGAAGTCAGTCCTCATCTCGAATGCAGGCGTGCACTTGCACTTTCCTCCAGAGCGGTAGCAGCAGTGTCACGCAGTCCGCCTCGTGGATCAAACGATCTATGGTTCTCCCTCGAGTCTTTCCCACGAGGCTTTCCCACAGGGCTGTCCCACGTGCACACGTGGTGGGAGTCGATCCTCGGCTTGAACGTCAAGGCAGTGCAGGGAAAACAGGTTCCTCTTGAATGGACTGACACATCTGGGGGACTTCTGGAATGGTGTCACGACACTGGAGTTCCTCTCGCCTTTCCTGTGGAGAGCCCCTCCTCCTGAGATGCGACGGGAACGCCGGGAATTCTTTCCGTACGAAACAGGGAAAGGATCCCTCATCTCGAGCTAGGAGGCGGAAACGGGGCTTCCCAGGATGTGTGCGGGACACCACGTGCTTCCTCTCGAGTGCAGACGGGTATGTCGGGGAACTTCTTGAGTTGCAGCAAGGGTGTGAAGGACCCTTTGGAAGTTCCAGTGGTTAGATGTAATTGGCCTCGAGAAGCCTCAGCGGAAATGGGCCTCATATCGTCTGGAGGGCAAAACCTCCTGGATTTTCTCGAGTTGCGGCAGGTGCTCTCGACTTACGACGGGGACCTCAGGGACCCACTCTGGTGGCCTCAGGAAAGGCCAGTCCCCATGCGAGTTCCTCGGGGGCCTCTCGGGATTCCTCTCCCGTCGATGCCGGGGCCTAAGACCTTGTGTGGAGTCGGGGCCGGAACCTGAGGATTCCTCTCCAGTGCTGACATGGATCTTGGGGTACTTCTGGAGTCTCCCCAGGGGAGTCAGTCCTCGTCTCGAATGCGGGCATGCACTTGCGCTTTCCTCCAGAGCGGTAGCAGCAGTGTCACGCAGTCCGCCGCGTGGATCAAAGGATATATGGTTTTCCCTCGAGTCTTTCCCACGAGGCTTTCCCACGAGGCTTTCCCACAGGGCTGTCCCACGTGCACACGTGGTGGGAGTCGATCCTCGGCTTGAACGTCAAGGCAGTGCAGGGAAAACAGGTTCCTCTGGAATGGACTGACACATCTGGGGGACTCTTGGAATGGTGGCACGACCCTGGAGTTCCTCTCGCCTTTCCTGTGGAGAGCGCCTCCTCTTGAGATGCGACGGGAACGCCGGGAATTCTTTCCCTACGAAACAGGGAAAGGATCCCTCATCTCGAGCTAGGAGGCGGAAACGGGGCTCCCCTGGATGTGTGCGGGACCCCACGTGCTTCCTCTCGAGTGGAGACGGGTATTTCGGGGAACTTCTTGAGTTGCAGCAAGGGTGTGAAGGACCCTTTGGAAGTTCCAGTGGTTAGATGTGATTGGCCTCGAGAAGCCTCAGCGGAAATGGGCCTCATCTCGCCTGGAGGGCAAAACCTCCTGGATTTTCTCGAGTTGCGGCAGGTGCTCTCGACTTACGACGGGGCCCTCAGGGACCCGCTCTGGTGGCCTCAGGAAAGGCCACTCCCCATGCGATTTCCTCGCGGGCCTCTCGGGATTCCTCTCCCGTCGATGCCGTGGCCTAAGACCTTGTGTGGAGTCGGAGCCGGAACCTGAGGATTCCTCTCCAGTGCTGACATGGATCTTGGGGTACTTCTGGAGTCTCCCCAGGGGAGTCAGTCCTCGTCTCGAATGCGGGCATGCACTTGCGCTTTCCTCCAAAGCGGTAGCAGCAGTGTCACGCAGTCCGCCGCGTGGATCAAAGGATCTATGGTTTTCCCTCGAGTCTTTCCCACGAGGCTTTCCCACGAGGCTTTCCCACAGGGCTGTCCCACGTGCACACGTGGTGGGAGTCGATCCTCGGCTTGAACGTCAAGGCAGTGCAGGGAAAACAGGTTCCTCTGGAATGGACTGACACATCTGGGGGACTCTTGGAATGGTGGCACGACCCTGGAGTTCCTCTCGCCTTTCCTGTGGAGAGCGCCTCCTCTTGAGATGCGACGGGAACGCCGGGAATTCTTTCCCTACGAAACAGGGAAAGGATCCCTCATCTCGAGCAAGGAGGCGGAAACGGGGATCCCCTGGATGTGTGCGGGACCCACGTGCTTCCTCTCGAGTGGAGACGGGTATGTTGGGGAACTACTTGAGTTGCAGCAAGGGTGTGAAGGACCCTTTGGAAGTTCCAGTGGTTAGACGTGATTAGCCTCGAGAAGCCTCAGCGGAAGTGGGCCTCATCACGCTTGGAGGGCAAAACCTCCTGGATTTTCTCGAGTTGCGGCAGGTGCTCTCGACTTACGACGGGGACCTCAGGGACCCGCTCTGGTGGCCTCAGGAAAGGCCAGTCCCCATGCGAGTTCCTCGGGGGCCTCTCGGGATTCCTCTCCCGTCGATGCCGGGGCCTAAGACCTTGTGTGGAGTCGGGGCCGGAACCTGAGGATTCCTCTCCAGTGCTGACATGGATCTTGGGGTACTTCTGGAGTCTCCCCAGAGGAGTCAGTCCTCGTCTCGAATGCGGGCATGCACTTGCGCTTACCTCCAGAGCGGTAGCAGCAGTGTCACGCAGTCCGCCGCATGGATCAAAGGATCTATGGTTTTCCCTCGAGTCTTTCCCACGAGGCTTTCCCACGAGGCTTTCCCACAGGGCTGTCCCACGTGCACACGTGGTGGGAGTCGATCCTCGGCTTGAACGTCAAGGCAGTGCAGGGAAAACAGGTTCCTCTTGAATGGACTGACACATCTGGGGGACTTCTGGAATGGTGTCACGACACTGGAGTTCCTCTCGCCTTTCCTGTGGAGAGCCCCTCCTCCTGAGATGCGACGGGAACGCCGGGAATTCTTTCCCTACGAAACAGGGAAAGGATCCCTCATCTCGAGCTAGGAGGCGGAACCGGGGCTTCCCAGGATGTGTGCGGGACACCACGTGCTTCCTCTCGAGTGCAGACGGGTATGTCGGGGAACTTCTTGAGTTGCAGCAAGGGTGTGAAGGACCCTTTGGAAGTTCCAGTGGTTAGATGTAATTGGCCTCGAGAAGCCTCAGCGGAAATGGGCCTCATATCGCCTGGAGGGCAAAACCTCCTGGATTTTCTCGAGTTGCGGCAGGTGCTCTCGACTTACGACGGGGACCTCAGGGACCCACTCTGGTGGCCTCAGGAAAGGCCAGTCCCCATGCGAGTTCCTCGGGGGCCTCTCGGGATTCCTCTCCCGTCGATGCCGGGGCCTAAGACCTTGTGTGGAGTCGGGGCCGGAACCTGATGATTCCTCTCCAGTGCTGACATGGATCTTGGGGTACTTCTGGAGTCTACCCAGGGGAGTCAGTCCTCGTCTCGAATGCGGGCATGCACTTGCGCTTTCCTCCAGAGCGGTAGCAGCAGTGTCACGCAGTCCGCCGCGTGGATCAAAGGATATATGGTTTTCCCTCGAGTCTTTCCCACGAGGCTTTCCCACGAGGCTTTCCCACAGGGCTGTCCCACGTGCACACGTGGTGGGAGTCGATCCTCGGCTTGAACGTCAAGGCAGTGCAGGGAAAACAGGTTCCTCTGGAATGGACTGACACATCTGGGGGACTCTTGGAATGGTGGCACGACCCTGGAGTTCCTCTCGCCTTTCCTGTGGAGAGCGCCTCCTCTTGAGATGCGACGGGAACCCCGGGAATTCTTTCCCTACAAAACAGGGAAAGGATCACTGTTCTCGAGCTAGGAGGCGAAAACGGGGCTCCCCTGGATGTGTGCGGGAGCGCACGTGCTTCCTCTCGAGTGCAGACGGGTATGTCGGGGAACTTCTTGAGTTGCTGCAATGGTGTGAAGGACCCTTTGGAAGTTCCAGTGGTTAGATGTGATTGGCCTCGAGAAGCCTCAGCGGAAATGGGCCTCATCTCGCCTGGAGGGCAAAACCTCCTGGATTTTCTCGAGTTGCGGCAGGTGCTCTCGACTTACGACGGGGACCTCAGGGACCCGCTCTGGTGGCCTCAGGAAAGGCCAGGCCCCATGCGAGTTCCTCGTGGGCCTCTCGGGATTCCTCTCCCGTCTATGCCGGGGCCTAAGACCTTGTGTGGAGTCGGGGCCGGAACCTGAGCATTCCTCTCCAGTGCTGACATGGATCTTGGGGTACTTCTGGAGTCTCCCCAGGGGAGTCAGTCCTCGTCTCGAATGCGGGCATGCACTTGCGCTTTCCTCCAGAGCGGTAGCAGCAGTGTCACGCAGTCCGCCGCGTGGATCAAAGGATCTATGGTTTTCCCTCGAGTCTTTCCCACGAGGCTTTCCCACGAGGCTTTCCCACAGGGCTGTCCCACGTGCACACGTGGTGGGAGTCGATCCTCGGCTTGAACGTAAAGGCAGTGCAGGGAAAACAGGTTCCTCTGGAATGGACTGACACATCTGGGGGACTCTTGGAATGGTGGAATGACCCTGGAGTTCCTCTCGCCTTTCCTGTGGAGAGCGCCTCCTCTTGAGATGCGACGGGAACGACGGGAATTCTTTCCCTACGAAACAGGGAAAGGATCCCTCATCTCGAGCTAGGAGGCGGAAACGGGGCTCCCCTGGATGTGTGCGGGACCCCACGTGCTTCCTCTCGAGTGGAGACGGGTATGTCGGGGAACTTCTTGAGTTGCAGCAATGGTGTGAAGGACCCTTTGGAAGTTCCAGTGGTTAGATGTGATTGGCCTCGAGAAGCCTCAGCGGAAATGGGCCTCATCTCGCCTGGAGGGCAAAACCTCCTGGATTTTCTCGAGTTGCGGCAGGTGCTCTCGACTTACGACGGGGACCTCAGGGACCCGCTCTGGTGGCCTCAGGAAAGGCCAGTCCCCATGCGAGTTCCTCGGGGGCCTCTCGGGATTCCTCTCCCATCGATGCCCTGGCCTAAGACCTTGTGTGGAGTCGGGGCCGGAACCTGAGGATTCCTCTCCAGTGCTGACATGGATCTTGGGGTACTTCTGGAGTCTCCCCAGGGGAGTCAGTCCTCGTCTCGAATGGGGGCATGCACTTGCGCTTTCCTCCAGAGCGGTAGCAGCAGTGTCACGCAGTCCGCCGCGTGGATCAAAGGATCTATGATTTTCCCTCGAGTCTTTCCCAGGAGGCTTTCCCACGAGGCTTTCCCACAGGGCTGTCCCACGTGCACACGTGGTGGGAGTCGATCCTCGGCTTGAACGTCAAGGCAGTGCAGGGAAAACAGGTTCCTCTGGAATGGACTGACACATCTGGGGGACTCTTGGAATGGTGGCACGACCCTGGAGTTCCTCTCGCCTTTACTGTGGAGAGCGCCTCCTCTTGAGATGCGACGGGAACGCCGGGAAATCTTTCCCTACGAAACAGGGAAAGGATCCCTCATCTCGAGCTAGGAGGCGGAAACGGGGCTCCCCTGGATGTGTGCGGGACACCACGTGCTTCCTCTCGAGTGGAGACGGGTATGTCGGGGAACTTCTTGAGTTGCAGCAAGGGTGTGAAGGACCCTTTGGAAGTTCCAGTGGTTAGATGTGATTGGCCTCGAGAAGCCTCTGCGGAAATGGGCCTCATCTCGCCTGGAGGGCAAAACCTCCTGGATTTTCTCGAGTTGCGGCAGGTGCTCTCGACTTACGACGGGGACCTCAGGGACCCGCTCTGGTGGCCTCAGGAAAGGCCAGTCCCCATGCGAGTTCCTCGGGGGCCTCTCGGGATTCCTCTCCCGTCGATGCCGGGGCCTAAGACCTTGTGTGGAGTCGGGGCCGGAACCTGAGGATTCCTCTCCAGTGCTGACATGGATTTTGGGGTACTTCTGGAGTCTTCCCAGGGGAGTCAGTCCTCGTCTCGAATGCGGGCATGCACTTGCGCTTTCCTCCAGAGCGGTAGCAGCAGTGTCACGCAGTCCGCCGCGTGGATCAAAGGATCTATGGTTTTCCCTCGAGTCTTTCCCACGAGGCTTTCCCACAGGGCTGTCCCACGTGCACACGTGGTGGGAGTCGATCCTTGGCATGAACGTCAAGGCAGTGCAGGGAAAACAGGTTCCTCTGGAATGGACTGACACATCTGGGGGACTCTTGGAATGGTGGCACGACCCTTGAGTTCCTCTCGCCATTCCTGTGGAGAGCGCCTCCTCTTGAGATGCGACGGGAACGCCGGAAATTCTTTCCCTACGAAACAGGGAAAGGATCCCTCATCTCGAGCTAGGAGGCGGAAACGGGGCTCCCCTGGATGTGTGCGGGACCCACGTGCTTCCTCTCGAGTGGAGACGGGTATGTCGGGGAACTTCTTGAGTTGCAGCAATGGTGTGAAGGACCCTTTTGAAGTTCCAGTGGTTAGACGTGATTAGCCTCGAGAAGCCTCAGCGGAAATGGGCCTCATCTCGCCTGGAGGGCAAAACCTCCTGGATTTTCTCGAGTTGCGGCAGGTGCTCTCGACTTACGACGGGGACCTCAGGGACCCGCTCTGGTGGCCTCAGGAAAGGCCAGTCCAAATGCGAGTTCCTCGGGGGCCTCTCGGGATTCCTCTCCCGTCGATGCCGGGGCCTAAGACCTTGTGTGGAGTCGGGGCCGGAACCTGAGGATTCCTCTCCAGTGCTGACATGGATCTTGGGGTACTTCTGGAGTCTCCCCAGGGGAGTCAGTCCTCGTCTCGAATGCGGGCATGCACTTGCGCTTTCCTCCAGAGCGGTAGCAGCAGTGTCACGCAGTCCGCCGCGTGGATCAAAGGATCTATGGTTTTCCCTCGAGTCTTTCCCACGAGGCTTTCCCACGAGGCTTTCCCACAGGGCTGTCCCACGTGCACACGTGGTGGGAGTCGATCCTCGGCTTGAACGTCAAGGCAGTGCAGGGAAAACAGGTTCCTCTGGAATGGACTGACACATCTGGGGGACTCTTGGAATGGTGGCACGACCCTGGAGTTCCTCTCGCCTTTCCTGTGGAGAGCGCCTCCTCTTGAGATGCGACGGGAACGCCGGGAATTCTTTCCCTACAAAACAGGGAAAGGATCACTGTTCTCGAGCTAGGAGGCGGAAACGGGGCTCCCCTGGATGTGTGCGGGACCCCACGTGCTTCCTCTCGAGTGGAGACGGGTATGTCGGGGAACTTCTTGAGTTGCAGCAATGGTGTGAAGGACCCTTTGGAAGTTCCAGTGGTTAGATGTGATTGGCCTCGAGAAGCCTCAGCGGAAATGGGCCTCATCTCGCCTGGAGGGCAAAACCTCCTGGATTTTCTCGAGTTGCGGCAGGTGCTCTCGACTTACGACGGGGACCTCAGGGACCCGCTCTGGTGGCCTCAGGAAAGGCCAGGCCCCATGCGAGTTCCTCGTGGGCCTCTCGGGATTCCTCTCCCGTCTATGCCGGGGCCTAAGACCTTGTGTGGAGTCGGGGCCGGAACCTGAGCATTCCTCTCCAGTGCTGACATGGATCTTGGGGTACTTCTGGAGTCTCCCCAGGGGAGTCAGTCCTCGTCTCGAATGCGGGCATGCACTTGCGCTTTCCTCCAGAGCGGTAGCAGCAGTGTCACGCAGTCCGCCGCGTGGATCAAAGGATCTATGGTTTTCCCTCGAGTCTTTCCCACGAGGCTTTCCCACGAGGCTTTCCCACAGGGCTGTCCCACGTGCACACGTGGTGGGAGTCGATCCTAGGCTTGAACGTCAAGGCAGTGCAGGGAAAACAGGTTCCTCTGGAATGGACTGACACATCTGGGGGACTCTTGGAATGGTGTCACGACCCTGGAGTTCCTCTCGCCTTTCCTGTGGAGAGCGCCACCTCTTGAGATGCGACGGGAACGCCGGGAATTCATTCCCTAGGAAACAGGGAAAGGATCCCTCATCTCGAGCTAGGAGGCGGAAACGGGGCTCCCCTGGATGTGTGCGGGACACCACGTGCTTCCTCTCGGGTGGAGATGGGTATGTCGGGGAACTTCTTGAGTTGCAGCAATGGTGTGAAGGACCCTTTGGAAGTTCCAGTGGTTAGATGTGATTGGCCTCGAGAAGCCTCAGCGGAAATGGGCCTCATCTCGCCTGGAGGGCAAAACCTCCTGGATTTTCTCGAGTTGCGGCAGGTGCTCTCGACTTACAACGGGGACCTCAGGGACCCGCTCTGGTGGCCTCAGGAAAGGCCAGTCCCCATGCGAGTTCCTCGGGGGCCTCTCGGGATTCCTCTCCCGTCGATGCCGGGGCCTAAGACCTTGTGTGGAGTCGGGGCCGGAACCTGAGGATTCCTCTCCAGTGCTGACATGGATCTTGGGGTAATTCTGGAGTCTTCCCAGGGGAGTCAGTCCTCGTCTCGAATGCGGGCATGCACTTGCGCTTTCCTCCAGAGCGGTAGCAGCAGTGTCACGCAGTCCGCCGCGTGGATCAAAGGATCTATGGTTTTCCCTCGAGTCTTTCCCACGAGGCTTTCCCACGAGGCTTTCCCACAGGGCTGTCCCACGTGCACACGTGGTGGGAGTCGATCCTCGGCTTGAACGTAAAGGCAGTGCAGGGAAAACAGGTTCCTCTGGAATGGACTGACACATCTGGGGGACTCTTGGAATGGTGGAATGACCCTGGAGTTCCTCTCGCCTTTCCTGTGGAGAGCGCCTCCTCTTGAGATGCGACGGGAACGACGGGAATTCTTTCCCTACGAAAGAGGGAAAGGATCCCTCATCTCGAGCTAGGAGGCGGAAACGGGGCTCCCCTGGATGTGTGCGGGACCCCACGTGCTTCCTCTCGAGTGGAGACGGGTATGTCGGGGAACTTCTTGAGTTGCAGCAAGGGTGTGAAGGACCCTTTGGAAGTTCCAGTGGTTAGATGTGATTGGCCTCGAGAAGCCTCTGCGGAAATGGGCCTCATCTCGCCTGGAGGGCAAAACCTCCTGGATTTTCTCGAGTTGCGGCAGGTGCTCTCGACTTACGACGGGGACCTCAGGGACCCGCTCTGGTGGCCTCAGGAAAGGCCAGTCCCCATGCGAGTTCCTCGGGGGCCTCTCGGGATTCCTCTCCCGTCGATGCCGGGGCCTAAGACCTTGTGTGGAGTCGGGGCCGGAACCTGAGGATTCCTCTCCAGTGCTGACATGGATTTTGGGGTACTTCTGGAGTCTTCCCAGGGGAGTCAGTCCTCGTCTCGAATGCGGGCATGCACTTGCGCTTTCCTCCAGAGCGGTAGCAGCAGTGTCACGCAGTCCGCCGCGTGGATCAAAGGATCTATGGTTTTCCCTCGAGTCTTTCCCAGGAGGCTTTCCCACGAGGCTTTCCCACAGGGCTGTCCCACGTGCACACGTGGTGGGAGTCGATCCTCGGCTTGAACGTCAAGGCAGTGCAGGGAAAACAGGTTCCTCTGGAATGGACTGACACATCTGGGGGACTCTTGGAATGGTGTCACGACCCTGGAGTTCCTCTCGCCTTTCCTGTGGAGAGCGCCTCCTCTTGAGATGCGACGGGAACGCCGGGAATTCTTTCCCTACGAAACAGGGAAAGGATCCCTCATCTCGAGCTAGGAGGCGGAAACGGGGCTCCCCTGGATGTGTGCGGGACACCACGTGCTTCCTCTCGAGTGCAGACGGGTATGTCGGGGAACTTCTTGAGTTGCAGCAAGGGTGTGAAGGACCCTTTGGAAGTTCCAGTGGTTAGATGTGATTGGCCTCGAGAAGCCTCAGCGGAAATGGGCTTCATCTCGCCTGGAGGGCAAAACCTCCTGGATTTTCTCGAGTTGCGGCAGGTGCTCTCGACTTACGATGGGGACCTCAGGGACCCGCTCTGGTGGCCTCAGGGAAGGCCAGTCCCCATGCGATTTCCTCGGGGGCCTCTCGGGATTCCTCTCCCATCGATGCCGTGGCCTAAGACCTTGTGTGGAGTCGGGGCCGGAACCTGAGGATTCCTCTCCAGTGCTGACATGGATCTTGGGGTACTTCTGGAGTCTCCCCAGGGGAGTCAGTCCTCGTCTCGAATGGGGGCATGCACTTGCGCTTTCCTCCAGAGCGGTAGCAGCAGTGTCACGCTGTCCGCCGCGTGGATCAAAGGATCTATGGTTTTCCTTCGAGTCTTTCCCAGGAGGCTTTCCCACGAGGCTTTCCCACAGGGCTGTCCCACGTGCACACGTGGTGGGAGTCGATCCTCGGCTTGAACGTCAAGGCAGTGCAGGGAAAACAGGTTCCTCTGGAATGGACTGACACATCTGGGGGACTCTTGGAATGGTGGCACGACCCTGGAGTTCCTCTCGCCTTTCCTGTGGAGAGCGCCTCCTCTTGAGATGCGACGGGAACGCCGGGAATTCTTTCCCTACGAAACAGGGAAAGGATCCCTCATCTCGAGCTAGGAGGCGGAAACGGGCCTCCCCTGGATGTGTGCGGGACCCCACGTGCTTCCTCTCGAGTGGAGACGGGTATGTCGGGGAACTTCTTGAGTTGCAGCAAGGGTGTGAAGGACCCTTTGGAAGTTCCAGTGGTTAGATGTGATTGGCCTCGAGAAGCCTCAGCGGAAATGGGCCTCATCTCGCCTGGAGGGCAAAACCTCCTGGATTTTCTCGAGTTGCGGCAGGTGCTCTCGACTTACGACGGGGACCTCAGGGACCCGCTCTGGTGGCCTCAGGAAAGGCCAGTCCCCATGCGAGTTCCTCGGGGGCCTCTCGGGATTCCTCTCCCGTCGATGCCGGGGCCTAAGACCTTGTGTGGAGTCGGGGCCGGAACCTGAGGATTCCTCTCCAGTGTTGACATGGATCTTGGGGTACTTCTGGAGTCTCCCCAGGGGAGTCAGTCCTCGTCTCGAATGCGGGCATGCATTGCGCTTTCCTCCAGAGCGGTAGCAGCAGTGTCACGCAGTCTGCCGCGTGGATCAAAGGATCTATGGTTTTCCCTCGAGTCTTTCCCACGAGGCTTTCCCACAGGGCTGTCCCACGTGCACACTTGTTGGGAGTCGATCCTCGGCATGAACGTCAAGGCAGTGCAGGGAAAACAGGTTCCTCTGGAATGGACTGACACATCTGGGGGACTCTTGGAATGGTGGCACGACCCTTGAGTTCCTCTCGCCATTCCTGTGGAGAGCGCCTCCTCTTGAGATGCGACGGGAACGCCGGGAATTCTTTCCCTACGAAACAGGGAAAGGATCCCTCATCTCGAGCTAGGAGGCGGAAACGGGGCTCCCCTGGATGTGTGCGGGACCCACGTGCTTCCTCTCGAGTGGAGACGGGTATGTCGGGGAACTTCTTGAGTTGCAGCAATGGTGTGAAGGACCCTTTGGAAGTTCCAGTGGTTAGACGTGATTAGCCTCGAGAAGCCTCAGCGGAAATGGGCCTCATCTCGCCTGGAGGGCAAAACCTCCTGGATTTTCTCGAGTTGCGGCAGGTGCTCTCGACTTACGACGGGGACCTCAGGGACCCGCTCTGGTGGCCTCAGGAAAGGCCAGTCCCCATGCGAGTTCCTCGGGGGCCTCTCGGGATTCCTCTCCCGTCGATGCCGGGGCCTAAGACCTTGTGTGGAGTCGGGGCCGGAACCTGAGGATTCCTCTCCAGTGCTGACATGGATCTTGGGGTACTTCTGGAGTCTTCCCAGGGGAGTCAGTCCTCGTCTCGAATGCGGGCATGCACTTGCGCTTTCCTCCAGAGCGGTAGCAGCAGTGTCACGCAGTCCGCCGCGTGGATCAAAGGATCTATGGTTTTCCCTCGAGTCTTTCCCACGAGGCTTTCCCACGAGTCTTTCCCACAGGGCTGGCCCACGTGCACACGTGGTGGGAGTCGATCCTCGGCTTGAACGTCAAGGCAGTGCAGGGAAAACAGGTTCCTCTGGAATGGACTGACACATCTGGGGGACTCTTGGAATGGTGTCACGACCCTGGAGTTCCTCTCGCCTTTCCTGTGGAGAGCGCCACCTCTTGAGATGCGACGGGAACGCCGGGAATTCATTCCCTACGAAACAGGGAAAGGATCCCTCATCTCGAGCTAGGAGGCGGAAACGGGGCTCCCCTGGATGTGTGCGGGACACCACGTGCTTCCTCTCGGGTGGAGATGGGTATGTCGGGGAACTTCTTGAGTTGCAGCAATGGTGTGAAGGACCCTTTGGAAGTTCCAGTGGTTAGATGTGATTGGCCTCGAGAAGCCTCAGCGGAAATGGGCCTCATCTCGCCTGGAGGGCAAAACCTCCTGGATTTTCTCGAGTTGCGGCAGGTGCTCTCGACTTACGACGGGGACCTCAGGGACCCGCTCTGGTGGCCTCAGGAAAGGCCAGTCCCCATGCGAGTTCCTCGTGGGCCTCTCGGGATTCCTCTCCCGTCGATGCCGGGGCCTAAGACCTTGTGTGGAGTCGGGGCCGGAACCTGAGGATTCCTCTCCAGTGCTGACATGGATCTTGGGGTACTTCTGGAGTCTTCCCAGGGGAGTCAGTCCTCGTCTCGAATGCGGGCATGCACTTGCGCTTTCCTCCAGAGCGGTAGCAGCAGTGTCACGCAGTCCGCCGCGTGGATCAAAGGATCTATGGTTTTCCCTCGAGTCTTTCCCACGAGGCTTTCCCACGAGGCTTTCCCACAGGGCTGTCCCACGTGCACACGTGGTGGGAGTCGATCCTCGGCTTGAACGTAAAGGCAGTGCAGGGAAAACAGGTTCCTCTGGAATGGACTGACACATCTGGGGGACTCTTGGAATGGTGGAATGACCCTGGAGTTCCTCTCGCCTTTCCTGTGGAGAGCGCCTCCTCTTGAGATGCGACGGGAACGACGGGAATTCTTTCCCTACGAAAGAGGGAAAGGATCCCTCATCTCGAGCTAGGAGGCGGAAACGGGGCTCCCCTGGATGTGTGCGGGACCCCACGTGCTTCCTCTCGAGTGGAGACGGGTATGTCGGGGAACTTCTTGAGTTGCAGCAATGGTGTGAAGGACCCTTTGGAAGTTCCAGTGGTTAGATGTGATTGGCCTCGAGAAGCCTCAGCGGAAATGGGCCTCATCTCGCCTGGAGGGCAAAACCTCCTGGATTTTCTCGAGTTGCGGCAGGTGCTCTCGACTTACGATGGGGATCTCAGGGACCCGCTCTGGTGGCCTCAGGAAAGGCCAGTCCCCATGCGATTTCCTCGGGGGCCTCTCGGGATTCCTCTCCCATCGATGCCGTGGCCTAAGACCTTGTGTGGAGTCGGGGCCGGAACCTGAGGATTCCTCTCCAGTGCTGACATGGATCTTGGGGTACTTCTGGAGTCTCCCCAGGGGAGTCAGTCCTCGTCTCGAATGGGGGCATGCACTTACGCTTTCCTCCAGAGCGGTAGCAGCAGTGTCACGCAGTCCGCCGCGTGGATCAAAGGATCTATGGTTTTCCCTCGAGTCTTTCCCAGGAGGCTTTCCCACGAGGCTTTCCCACAGGGCTGTCCCACGTGCACACGTGGTGGGAGTCGATCCTCGGCTTGAACGTCAAGGCAGTGCAGGGAAAACAGGTTCCTCTGGAATGGACTGACACATCTGGGGGACTCTTGGAATGGTGGCACGACCCTGGAGTTCCTCTCGCCTTTCCTGTGGAGAGCGCCTCCTCTTGAGATGCGACGGGAACGCCGGGAATTCTTTCCCTACGAAACAGGGAAAGGATCCCTCATCTCGAGCTAGGAGGCGGAAACGGGGCTCCCCTGGATGTGTGCGGGACCCCACGTGCTTCCTCTCGAGTGCAGACGGGTATGTCGGGGAACTTCTTGAGTTGCAGCAAGGGTGTGAAGGACCCTTTGGAAGTTCCAGTGGTTAGATGTGATTGGCCTCGAGAAGCCTCAGCGGAAATGGGCCTCATCTCGCCTGGAGGGCAAAACCTCCTGGATTTTCTCGAGTTGCGGCAGGTGCTCTCGACTTACGACGGGGACCTCAGGGACCCGCTCTGGTGGCCTCAGGAAAGGCCAGTCCCCATGCGAGTTCCTCGGGGGCCTCTCGGGATTCCTCTCCCGTCGATGCCGGGGCCTAAGACCTTGTGTGGAGTCGGGGCCGGAACCTGAGGATTCCTCTCCAGTGCTGACATGGATCTTGGGGTACTTCTGGAGTCTCCCCAGGGGAGTCAGTCCTCGTCTCGAATGGGGGCATGCACTTGCGCTTTCCTCCAGAGCGGTAGCAGCAGTGTCACGCAGTCCGCCGCGTGGATCAAAGGATCTATGGTTTTCCCTCGAGTCTTTCCCAGGAGGCTTTCCCACGAGGCTTTCCCACAGGGCTGTCCCACGTGCACACGTGGTGGGAGTCGATCCTCGGCTTGAACGTCAAGGCAGTGCAGGGAAAACAGGTTCCTCTGGAATGGACTGACACATCTGGGGGACTCTTGGAATGGTGGCACGACCCTGGAGTTCCTCTCGCCTTTCCTGTGGAGAGCGCCTCCTCTTGAGATGCGACGGGAACGCCGGGAATTCTTTCCCTACGAAACAGGGAAAGGATCCCTCATCTCGAGCTAGGAGGCGGAAACGGGGCTCCCCTGGATGTGTGCGGGACACCACGTGCTTCCTCTCGAGTGGAGACGGGTATGTCGGGGAACTTCTTGAGTTGCAGCAAGGGTGTGAAGGACCCTTTGGAAGTTCCAGTGGTTAGATGTGATTGGCCTCGAGAAGCCTCAGCGGAAATGGGCCTCATCTCGCCTGGAGGGCAAAACCTCCTGGATTTTCTCGAGTTGCGGCAGGTGCTCTCGACTTACGACGGGGACCTCAGGGACCCGCTCTGGTGGCCTCAGGAAAGGCCAGTCCCCATGCGAGTTCCTCGGGGGCCTCTCGGGATTCCTCTCCCGTCGATGCCGGGGCCTAAGACCTTGTGTGGAGTTGGGGCCGGAACCTGAGGATTCCTCTCCAGTGCTGACATGGATCTTGGGGTACTTCTGGAGTCTTCCCAGGGGAGTCAGTCCTCGTCTCGAATGCGGGCATGCACTTGCGCTTTCCTCCAGAGCGGTAGCAGCAGTGTCACGCAGTCCGCCGCGTGGATCAAAGGATCTATGGTTTTCCCTCGAGTCTTTCCCACGAGGCTTTCCCACAGGGCTGTCCCACGTGCACACGTCGTGGGAGTCGATTCTCGGCATGAACGTCAAGGCAGTGCAGGGAAAACAGGTTCCTCTGGAATGGACTGACACATCTGGGGGACTCTTGGAATGGTGGCACGACCCTTGAGTTCCTCTCGCCATTCCTGTGGAGAGCGCCTCCTCTTGAGATGTGACGGGAACGCCGGGAATTCTTTCCCTACGAAACAGGGAAAGGATCCCTCATCTCGAGCTAGGAGGCGGAAACGGGGCTCCCCTGGATGTGTGCGGGACCCACGTGCTTCCTCTCGAGTGGAGACGGGTATGTCGGGGAACTTCTTGAGTTGCAGCAATGTTGTGAAGGACCCTTTGGAAGTTCCAGTGGTTAGACGTGATTAGCCTCGAGAAGCCTCAGCGGAAATGGGCCTCATCTCGCCTGGAGGGCAAAACCTCCTGGATTTTCTCGAGTTGCGGCAGGTGCTCTCGACTTACGACGGGGACCTCAGGGACCCGCTCTGGTGGCCTCAGGAAAGGCCAGTCCCCATGCGAGTTCCTCGGGGGCCTCTCGGGATTCCTCTCCCGTCGATGCCGGGGCCTAAGACCTTGTGTGGAGTCGGGGCCGGAACCTGAGCATTCCTCTCCAGTGCTGACATGGATCTTGGGGTACTTCTGGAGTCTTCCCAGGGGAGTCAGTCCTCGTCTCGAATGCGGGCATGCACTTGCGCTTTCCTCCAGAGCGGTAGCAGCAGTGTCACGCAGTCCGCCGCGTGGATCAAAGGATCTATGGTTTTCCCTCGAGTCTTTCCCACGAGGCTTTCCCACGAGGCTTTCCCACAGGGCTGTCCCACGTGCACACGTGGTGGGAGTCGATCCTCGGCTTGAACGTAAAGGCAGTGCAGGGAAAACAGGTTCCTCTGGAATGGACTGACACATCTGGGGGACTCTTGGAATGGTGGAATGACCCTGGAGTTCCTCTCGCCTTTCCTGTGGAGAGCGCCTCCTCTTGAGATGCGACGGGAACGACGGGAATTCTTTCCCTACGAAAGAGGGAAAGGATCCCTCATCTCGAGCTAGGAGGCGGAAACGGGGCTCCCCTGGATGTGTGCGGGACCCCACGTGCTTCCTCTCGAGTGGAGACGGGTATGTCGGGGAACTTCTTGAGTTGCAGCAATGGTGTGAAGGACCCTTTGGAAGTTCCAGTGGTTAGATGTGATTGGCCTCGAGAAGCCTCAGCGGAAATGGGCTTCATCTCGCCTGGAGGGCAAAACCTCCTGGATTTTCTCGAGTTGCGGCAGGTGCTCTCGACTTACGATGGGGACCTCAGGGACCCGCTCTGGTGGCCTCAGGGAAGGCCAGTCCCCATGCGATTTCCTCGGGGGCCTCTCGGGATTCCTCTCCCATCGATGCCGTGGCCTAAGACCTTGTGTGGAGTCGGGGCCGGAACCTGAGGATTCCTCTCCAGTGCTGACATGGATCTTGGGGTACTTCTGGAGTCTCCCCAGGGGAGTCAGTCCTCGTCTCGAATGGGGGCATGCACTTGCGCTTTCCTCCAGAGCGGTAGCAGCAGTGTCACGCTGTCCGCCGCGTGGATCAAAGGATCTATGGTTTTCCTTCGAGTCTTTCCCAGGAGGCTTTCCCACGAGGCTTTCCCACAGGGCTGTCCCACGTGCACACGTGGTGGGAGTCGATCCTCGGCTTGAACGTCAAGGCAGTGCAGGGAAAACAGGTTCCTCTGGAATGGACTGACACATCTGGGGGACTCTTGGAATGGTGGCACGACCCTGGAGTTCCTCTCGCCTTTCCTGTGGAGAGCGCCTCCTCTTGAGATGCGACGGGAACGCCGGGAATTCTTTCCCTACGAAACAGGGAAAGGATCCCTCATCTCGAGCTAGGAGGCGGAAACGGGCCTCCCCTGGATGTGTGCGGGACCCCACGTGCTTCCTCTCGAGTGGAGACGGGTATGTCGGGGAACTTCTTGAGTTGCAGCAAGGGTGTGAAGGACCCTTTGGAAGTTCCAGTGGTTAGATGTGATTGGCCTCGAGAAGCCTCAGCGGAAATGGGCCTCATCTCGCCTGGAGGGCAAAACCTCCTGGATTTTCTCGAGTTGCGGCAGGTGCTCTCGACTTACGACGGGGACCTCAGGGACCCGCTCTGGTGGCCTCAGGAAAGGCCAGTCCCCATGCGAGTTCCTCGGGGGCCTCTCGGGATTCCTCTCCCGTCGATGCCGGGGCCTAAGACCTTGTGTGGAGTCGGGGCCGGAACCTGAGGATTCCTCTCCAGTGCTGACATGGATTTTGGGGTACTTCTGGAGTCTTCCCAGGGGAGTCAGTCCTCGTCTCGAATGCGGGCATGCACTTGCGCTTTCCTCCAGAGCGGTAGCAGCAGTGTCACGCAGTCCGCCGCGTGGATCAAAGGATCTATGGTTTTCCCTCGAGTCTTTCCCACGAGGCTTTCCCACAGGGCTGTCCCACGTGCACACGTGGTGGGAGTCGATCCTCGGCATGAACGTCAAGGCAGTGCAGGGAAAACAGGTTCCTCTGGAATGGACTGACACATCTGGGGGACTCTTGGAATGGTGGCACGACCCTTGAGTTCCTCTCGCCATTCCTGTGGAGAGCGCCTCCTCTTGAGATGCGACGGGAACGCCGGAAATTCTTTCCCTACGAAACAGGGAAAGGATCCCTCATCTCGAGCTAGGAGGCGGAAACGGGGCTCCCCTGGATGTGTGCGGGACCCACGTGCTTCCTCTCGAGTGGAGACGGGTATGTCGGGGAACTTCTTGAGTTGCAGCAATGGTGTGAAGGACCCTTTGGAAGTTCCAGTGGTTAGACGTGATTAGCCTCGAGAAGCCTCAGCGGAAATGGGCCTCATCTCGCCTGGAGGGCAAAACCTCCTGGATTTTCTCGAGTTGCGGCAGGTGCTCTCGACTTACGACGGGGACCTCAGGGACCCGCTCTGGTGGCCTCAGGAAAGGCCAGTCCCCATGCGAGTTCCTCGGGGGCCTCTCGGGATTCCTCTCCCGTCGATGCCGGGGCCTAAGACCTTGTGTGGAGTCGGGGCCGGAACCTGAGGATTCCTCTCCAGTGCTGACATGGATCTTGGGGTACTTCTGGAGTCTCCCCAGGGGAGTCAGTCCTCGTCTCGAATGCGGGCATGCACTTGCGCTTTCCTCCAGAGCGGTAGCAGCAGTGTCACGCAGTCCGCCGCGTGGATCAAAGGATCTATGGTTTTCCCTCGAGTCTTTCCCACGAGGCTTTCCCACGAGGCTTTCCCACAGGGCTGTCCCACGTGCACACGTGGTGGGAGTCGATCCTCGGCTTGAACGTCAAGGCAGTGCAGGGAAAACAGGTTCCTCTGGAATGGACTGACACATCTGGGGGACTCTTGGAATGGTGGCACGACCCTGGAGTTCCTCTCGCCTTTCCTGTGGAGAGCGCCTCCTCTTGAGATGCGACGGGAACGCCGGGAATTCTTTCCCTACAAAACAGGGAAAGGATCACTGTTCTCGAGCTAGGAGGCGGAAACGGGGCTCCCCTGGATGTGTGCGGGACCGCACGTGCTTCCTCTCGAGTGGAGACGGGTATGTCGGGGAACTTCTTGAGTTGCAGCAATGGTGTGAAGGACCCTTTGGAAGTTCCAGTGGTTAGATGTGATTGGCCTCGAGAAGCCTCAGCGGAAATGGGCCTCATCTCGCCTGGAGGGCAAAACCTCCTGGATTTTCTCGAGTTGCGGCAGGTGCTCTCGACTTACGACGGGGACCTCAGGGACCCGCTCTGGTGGCCTCAGGAAAGGCCAGTCCCCATGCGAGTTCCTCGTGGGCCTCTCGGGATTCCTCTCCCGTCGATGCCGGGGCCTAAGACCTTGTGTGGAGTCCGGGCCGGAACCTGAGGATTCCTCTCCAGTGCTGACATGGATCTTGGGGTACTTCTGGAGTCTTCCCAGGGGAGTCAGTCCTCGTCTCGAATGCGGGCATGCACTTGCGCTTTCCTCCAGAGCGGTAGCAGCAGTGTCACGCAGTCCGCCGCGTGGATCAAAGGATCTATGGTTTTCCCTCGAGTCTTTCCCACGAGGCTTTCCCACGAGGCTTTCCCACAGGGCTGTCCCACGTGCACACGTGGTGGGAGTCGATCCTCGGCTTGAACGTAAAGGCAGTGCAGGGAAAACAGGTTCCTCTGGAATGGACTGACACATCTGGGGGACTCTTGGAATGGTGGAATGACCCTGGAGTTCCTCTCGCCTTTCCTGTGGAGAGCGCCTCCTCTTGAGATGCGACGGGAACGACGGGTATTCTTTCCCTACGAAAGAGGGAAAGGATCCCTCAACTCGAGCTAGGAGGCGGAAACGGGGCTCCCCTGGATGTGTGCGGGACCCCACGTGCTTCCTCTCGAGTGCAGACGGGTATGTCGGGGAACTTCTTGAGTTGCAGCAATGGTGTGAAGGACCCTTTGGAAGTTCCAGTGGTTAGATGTGATTGGCCTCGAGAAGCCTCAGCGGAAATGGGCCTCATCTCGCCTGGAGGGCAAAACCTCCTGGATTTTCTCGAGTTGCGGCAGGTGCTCTCGACTTACGATGGGGACCTCAGGGACCCGCTCTGGTGGCCTCAGGGAAGGCCAGTCCCCATGCGATTTCCTCGGGGGCCTCTCGGGATTCCTCTCCCATCGATGCCGTGGCCTAAGACCTTGTGTGGAGTCGGGGCCGGAACCTGAGGATTCCTCTCCAGTGCTGACATGGATCTTGGGGTACTTCTGGAGTCTCCCCAGGGGAGTCAGTCCTCGTCTCGAATGGGGGCATGCACTTGCGCTTTCCTCCAGAGCGGTAGCAGCAGTGTCACGCAGTCCGCCGCGTGGATCAAAGGATCTATGGTTTTCCCTCGAGTCTTTCCCAGGAGGCTTTCCCACGAGGCTTTCCCACAGGGCTGTCCCACGTGCACACGTGGTGGGAGTCGATCCTCGGCTTGAACGTAAAGGCAGTGCAGGGAAAACAGGTTCCTCTGGAATGGACTGACACATCTGGGGGACTCTTGGAATGGTGGCACGACCCTGGAGTTCCTCTCGCCTTTCCTGTGGAGAGCGCCTCCTCTTGAGATGCGACGGGAACGCCGGGAATTCTTTCCCTACGAAACAGGGAAAGGATCCCTCATCTCGAGCTAGGAGGCGGAAACGGGGCTCCCCTGGATGTGTGCGGGACCCCACGTGCTTCCTCTCGAGTGCAGACGGGTATGTCGGGGAACTTCTTGAGTTGCAGCAAGGGTGTGAAGGACCCTTTGGAAGTTCCAGTGGTTAGATGTGATTGGCCTCGAGAAGCCTCAGCGGAAATGGGCCTCATCTCGCCTGGAGGGCAAAACCTCCTGGATTTTCTCGAGTTGCGGCAGGTGCTCTCGACTTACGACGGGGACCTCAGGGACCCGCTCTGGTGGCCTCAGGAAAGGCCAGTCCCCATGCGAGTTCCTCGGGGGCCTCTCGGGATTCCTCTCCCGTCGATGCCGGGGCCTAAGACCTTGTGTGGAGTCGGGGCCGGAACCTGAGGATTCCTCTCCAGTGTTGACATGGATCTTGGGGTACTTCTGGAGTCTTCCCAGGGGAGTCAGTCCTCGTCTCGAATGCGGGCATGCACTTGCGCTTTCCTCCAGAGCGGTAGCAGCAGTGTCACGCAGTCCGCCGCGTGGATCAAAGGATCTATGGTTTTCCCTCGAGTCTTTCCCACGAGGCTTTCCCACAGGGCTGTCCCACGTGCACACGTGGTGGGAGTCGATCCTCGGCATGAACGTCAAGGCAGTGCAGGGAAAACAGGTTCCTCTGGAATGGACTGACACATCTGGGGGACTCTTGGAATGGTGGCACGACCCTTGAGTTCCTCTCGCCATTCCTGTGGAGAGCGCCTCCTCTTGAGATGCGACGGGAACGCCGGGAATTCTTTCCCTACGAAACAGGGAAAGGATCCCTCATCTCGAGCTAGGAGGCGGAAACGGGGCTCCCCTGGATGTGTGCGGGACCCACGTGCTTCCTCTCGAGTGGAGACGGGTATGTCGGGGAACTTCTTGAGTTGCAGCAATGTTGTGAAGGACCCTTTGGAAGTTCCAGTGGTTAGACGTGATTAGCCTCGAGAAGCCTCAGCGGAAATGGGCCTCATCTCGCCTGGAGGGCAAAACCTCCTGGATTTTCTCGAGTTGCGGCAGGTGCTCTCGACTTACGACGGGGACCTCAGGGACCCGCTCTGGTGGCCTCAGGAAAGGCCAGTCCCCATGCGAGTTCCTCGGGGGCCTCTCGGGATTCCTCTCCCGTCGATGCCGGGGCCTAAGACCTTGTGTGGAGTCGGGGCCGGAACCTGAGGATTCCTCTCCAGTGCTGACATGGATCTTGGGGTACTTCTGGAGTCTTCCCAGGGGAGTCAGTCCTCGTCTCGAATGCGGGCATGCACTTGCGCTTTCCTCCAGAGCGGTAGCAGCAGTGTCACGCAGTCCGCCGCGTGGATCAAAGGATCTATGGTTTTCCCTCGAGTCTTTCCCACGAGTCTTTCCCACGAGGCTTTCCCACAGGGCTGTCCCACGTGCACACGTGGTGGGAGTCGATCCTCGGCTTGAACGTCAAGGCAGTGCAGGGAAAACAGGTTCCTCTGGAATGGACTGACACATCTGGGGGACTCTTGGAATGGTGGCACGACCCTGGAGTTCCTCTCGCCTTTCCTGTGGAGAGCGCCTCCTCTTGAGATGCGACGGGAACGCCGGGAATTCTTTCCCTACGAAACAGGGAAAGGATCCCTCATCTCGAGCTAGGAGGCGGAAACGGGCCTCCCCTGAATGTGTGCGGGACCCCACGTGCTTCCTCTCGAGTGGAGACGGGTATGTCGGGGAACTTCTTGAGTTGCAGCAAGGGTGTGAAGGACCCTTTGGAAGTTCCAGTGGTTAGATGTGATTGGCCTCGAGAAGCCTCAGCGGAAATGGGCCTCATCTCGCCTGGAGGGCAAAACCTCCTGGATTTTCTCGAGTTGCGGCAGGTGCTCTCGACTTACGACGGGGACCTCAGGGACCCGCTCTGGTGGCCTCAGGAAAGGCCAGTCCCCATGCGAGTTCCTCGGGGGCCTCTCGGGATTCCTCTCCCGTCGATGCCGGGGCCTAAGACCTTGTGTGGAGTCGGGGCCGGAACCTGAGGATTCCTCTCCAGTGTTGACATGGATCTTGGGGTACTTCTGGAGTCTCCCCAGGGGAGTCAGTCCTCGTCTCGAATGCGGGCATGCATTGCGCTTTCCTCCAGAGCGGTAGCAGCAGTGTCACGCAGTCTGCCGCGTGGATCAAAGGATCTATGGTTTTCCCTCGAGTCTTTCCCACGAGGCTTTCCCACAGGGCTGTCCCACGTGCACACTTGTTGGGAGTCGATCCTCGGCATGAACGTCAAGGCAGTGCAGGGAAAACAGGTTCCTCTGGAATGGACTGACACATCTGGGGGACTCTTGGAATGGTGGCACGACCCTTGAGTTCCTCTCGCCATTCCTGTGGAGAGCGCCTCCTCTTGAGATGCGACGGGAACGCCGGGAATTCTTTCCCTACGAAACAGGGAAAGGATCCCTCATCTCGAGCTAGGAGGCGGAAACGGGGCTCCCCTGGATGTGTGCGGGACCCACGTGCTTCCTCTCGAGTGGAGACGGGTATGTCGGGGAACTTCTTGAGTTGCAGCAATGGTGTGAAGGACCCTTTGGAAGTTCCAGTGGTTAGACGTGATTAGCCTCGAGAAGCCTCAGCGGAAATGGGCCTCATCTCGCCTGGAGGGCAAAACCTCCTGGATTTTCTCGAGTTGCGGCAGGTGCTCTCGACTTACGACGGGGACCTCAGGGACCCGCTCTGGTGGCCTCAGGAAAGGCCAGTCCCCATGCGAGTTCCTCGGGGGCCTCTCGGGATTCCTCTCCCGTCGATGCCGGGGCCTAAGACCTTGTGTGGAGTCGGGGCCGGAACCTGAGGATTACTCTCCAGTGCTGACATGGATCTTGGGGTACTTCTGGAGTCTTCCCAGGGGAGTCAGTCCTCGTCTCGAATGCGGGCATGCACTTGCGCTTTCCTCCAGAGCGGTAGCAGCAGTGTCACGCAGTCCGCCGCGTGGATCAAAGGATCTATGGTTTTCCCTCGAGTCTTTCCCACGAGGCTTTCCCACGAGTCTTTCCCACAGGGCTGGCCCACGTGCACACGTGGTGGGAGTCGATCCTCGGCTTGAACGTCAAGGCAGTGCAGGGAAAACAGGTTCCTCTGGAATGGACTGACACATCTGGGGGACTCTTGGAATGGTGTCACGACCCTGGAGTTCCTCTCGCCTTTCCTGTGGAGAGCGCCACCTCTTGAGATGCGACGGGAACGCCGGGAATTCATTCCCTACGAAACAGGGAAAGGATCCCTCATCTCGAGCTAGGAGGCGGAAACGGGGCTCCCCTGGATGTGTGCGGGACACCACGTGCTTCCTCTCGGGTGGAGATGGGTATGTCGGGGAACTTCTTGAGTTGCAGCAATGGTGTGAAGGACCCTTTGGAAGTTCCAGTGGTTAGATGTGATTGGCCTCGAGAAGCCTCAGCGGAAATGGGCCTCATCTCGCCTGGAGGGCAAAACCTCCTGGATTTTCTCGAGTTGCGGCAGGTGCTCTCGACTTACGACGGGGACCTCAGGGACCCGCTCTGGTGGCCTCAGGAAAGGCCAGTCCCCATGCGAGTTCCTCGTGGGCCTCTCGGGATTCCTCTCCCGTCGATGCCGGGGCCTAAGACCTTGTGTGGAGTCGGGGCCGGAACCTGAGGATTCCTCTCCAGTGCTGACATGGATCTTGGGGTACTTCTGGAGTCTTCCCAGGGGAGTCAGTCCTCGTCTCGAATGCGGGCATGCACTTGCGCTTTCCTCCAGAGCGGTAGCAGCAGTGTCACGCAGTCCGCCGCGTGGATCAAAGGATCTATGGTTTTCCCTCGAGTCTTTCCCACGAGGCTTTCCCACGAGGCTTTCCCACAGGGCTGTCCCACGTGCACACGTGGTGGGAGTCGATCCTCGGCTTGAACGTAAAGGCAGTGCAGGGAAAACAGGTTCCTCTGGAATGGACTGACACATCTGGGGGACTCTTGGAATGGTGGAATGACCCTGGAGTTCCTCTCGCCTTTCCTGTGGAGAGCGCCTCCTCTTGAGATGCGACGGGAACGACGGGAATTCTTTCCCTACGAAAGAGGGAAAGGATCCCTCATCTCGAGCTAGGAGGCGGAAACGGGGCTCCCCTGGATGTGTGCGGGACCCCACGTGCTTCCTCTCGAGTGGAGACGGGTATGTCGGGGAACTTCTTGAGTTGCAGCAATGGTGTGAAGGACCCTTTGGAAGTTCCAGTGGTTAGATGTGATTGGCCTCGAGAAGCCTCAGCGGAAATGGGCCTCATCTCGCCTGGAGGGCAAAACCTCCTGGATTTTCTCGAGTTGCGGCAGGTGCTCTCGACTTACGATGGGGACCTCAGGGACCCGCTCTGGTGGCCTCAGGAAAGGCCAGTCCCCATGCGATTTCCTCGCGGGCCTCTCGGGATTCCTCTCCCATCGATGCCGTGGCCTAAGACCTTGTGTGGAGTCGGGGCCGGAACCTGAGGATTCCTCTCCAGTGCTGACATGGATCTTGGGGTACTTCTGGAGTCTCCCCAGGGGAGTCAGTCCTCGTCTCGAATGGGGGCATGCACTTACGCTTTCCTCCAGAGCGGTAGCAGCAGTGTCACGCAGTCCGCCGCGTGGATCAAAGGATCTATGGTTTTCCCTCGAGTCTTTCCCAGGAGGCTTTCCCACGAGGCTTTCCCACAGGGCTGTCCCACGTGCACACGTGGTGGGAGTCGATCCTCGGCTTGAACGTCAAGGCAGTGCAGGGAAAACAGGTTCCTCTGGAATGGACTGACACATCTGGGGGACTCTTGGAATGGTGGCACGACCCTGGAGTTCCTCTCGCCTTTCCTGTGGAGAGCGCCTCCTCTTGAGATGCGACGGGAACGCCGGGAATTCTTTCCCTACGAAACAGGGAAAGGATCCCTCATCTCGAGCTAGGAGGCGGAAACGGGGCTCCCCTGGATGTGTGCGGGACCCCACGTGCTTCCTCTCGAGTGCAGACGGGTATGTCGGGGAACTTCTTGAGTTGCAGCAAGGGTGTGAAGGACCCTTTGGAAGTTCCAGTGGTTAGATGTGATTATCCTCGAGAAGCCTCAGCGGAAATGGGCCTCATCTCGCCTGGAGGGCAAAACCTCCTGGATTTTCTCGAGTTGCGGCAGGTGCTCTCGACTTACGACGGGGACCTCAGGGACCCGCTCTGGTGGCCTCAGGAAAGGCCAGTCCCCATGCGAGTTCCTCGGGGGCCTCTCGGGATTCCTCTCCCGTCGATGCCGGGGCCTAAGACCTTGTGTGGAGTCGGGGCCGGAACCTGAGGATTCCTCTCCAGTGCTGACATGGATCTTGGGGTACTTCTGGAGTCTCCCCAGGGGAGTCAGTCCTCGTCTCGAATGGGGGCATGCACTTGCGCTTTCCTCCAGAGCGGTAGCAGCAGTGTCACGCAGTCCGCCGCGTGGATCAAAGGATCTATGGTTTTCCCTCGAGTCTTTCCCAGGAGGCTTTCCCACGAGGCTTTCCCACAGGGCTGTCCCACGTGCACACGTGGTGGGAGTCGATCCTCGGCTTGAACGTCAAGGCAGTGCAGGGAAAACAGGTTCCTCTGGAATGGACTGACACATCTGGGGGACTCTTGGAATGGTGGCACGACCCTGGAGTTCCTCTCGCCTTTCCTGTGGAGAGCGCCTCCTCTTGAGATGCGACGGGAACGCCGGGAATTCTTTCCCTACGAAACAGGGAAAGGATCCCTCATCTCGAGCTAGGAGGCGGAAACGGGGCTCCCCTGGATGTGTGCGGGACACCACGTGCTTCCTCTCGAGTGGAGACGGGTATGTCGGGGAACTTCTTGAGTTGCAGCAAGGGTGTGAAGGACCCTTTGGAAGTTCCAGTGGTTAGATGTGATTGGCCTCGAGAAGCCTCAGCGGAAATGGGCCTCATCTCGCCTGGAGGGCAAAACCTCCTGGATTTTCTCGAGTTGCGGCAGGTGCTCTCGACTTACGACGGGGACCTCAGGGACCCGCTCTGGTGGCCTCAGGAAAGGCCAGTCCCCATGCGAGTTCCTCGGGGGCCTCTCGGGATTCCTCTCCCGTCGATGCCGGGGCCTAAGACCTTGTGTGGAGTTGGGGCCGGAACCTGAGGATTCCTCTCCAGTGCTGACATGGATCTTGGGGTACTTCTGGAGTCTTCCCAGGGGAGTCAGTCCTCGTCTCGAATGCGGGCATGCACTTGCGCTTTCCTCCAGAGCGGTAGCAGCAGTGTCACGCAGTCCGCCGCGTGGATCAAAGGATCTATGGTTTTCCCTCGAGTCTTTCCCACGAGGCTTTCCCACAGGGCTGTCCCACGTGCACACGTCGTGGGAGTCGATTCTCGGCATGAACGTCAAGGCAGTGCAGGGAAAACAGGTTCCTCTGGAATGGACTGACACATCTGGGGGACTCTTGGAATGGTGGCACGACCCTTGAGTTCCTCTCGCCATTCCTGTGGAGAGCGCCTCCTCTTGAGATGCGACGGGAACGCCGGGAATTCTTTCCCTACGAAACAGGGAAAGGATCCCTCATCTCGAGCTAGGAGGCGGAAACGGGGCTCCCCTGGATGTGTGCGGGACCCACGTGCTTCCTCTCGAGTGGAGACGGGTATGTCGGGGAACTTCTTGAGTTGCAGCAATGGTGTGAAGGACCCTTTGGAAGTTCCAGTGGTTAGACGTGATTAGCCTCGAGAAGCCTCAGCGGAAATGGGCCTCATCTCGCCTGGAGGGCAAAACCTCCTGGATTTTCTCGAGTTGCGGCAGGTGCTCTCGACTTACGACGGGGACTTCAGGGACCCGCTCTGGTGGCCTCAGGAAAGGCCAGTCCCCATGCGAGTTCCTCGGGGGCCTCTCGGGATTCCTCTCCCGTCGATGCCGGGGCCTAAGACCTTGTGTGGAGTCAGGGCCGGAACCTGAGGATTCCTCTCCAGTGCTGACATGTATCTTGGGGTACTTCTGGAGTCTTCCCAGGGGAGTCAGTCCTCGTCTCGAATGCGGGCATGCACTTGCGCTTTCCTCCAGAGCGGTAGCAGCAGTGTCACGCAGTCCGCCGCGTGGATCAAAGGATCTATGGTTTTCCCTCGAGTCTTTCCCACGAGTCTTTCCCACGAGGCTTTCCCACAGGGCTGTCCCACGTGCACACGTGGTGGGAGTCGATCCTCGGCTTGAACGTCAAGGCAGTGCAGGGAAAACAGGTTCCTCTGGAATGGACTGACACATCTGGGGGACTCTTGGAATGGTGGCACGACCCTGGAGTTCCTCTCGCCTTTCCTGTGGAGAGCGCCTCCTCTTGAGATGCGACGGGAATGCCGGGAATTCTTTCCCTACGAAACAGGGAAAGGATCCCTCATCTCGAGCTAGGAGGCGGAAACGGGCCTCCCCTGGATGTGTGCGGGACCCCACGTGCTTCCTCTCGAGTGGAGACGGGTATGTCGGGGAACTTCTTGAGTTGCAGCAAGGGTGTGAAGGACCCTTTGGAAGTTGCAGTGGTTAGATGTGATTGGCCTCGAGAAGCCTCAGCGGAAATGGGCCTCATCTCGCCTGGAGGGCAAAACCTCCTGGATTTTCTCGAGTTGCGGCAGGTGCTCTCGACTTACGACGGGGACCTCAGGGACCCGCTCTGGTGGCCTCAGGAAAGGCCAGTCCCCATGCGAGTTCCTCGGGGGCCTCTCGGGATTCCTCTCCCGTCGATGCCGGGGCCTAAGACCTTGTGTGGAGTCGGGGCCGGAACCTGAGGATTCCTCTCCAGTGCTGACATGGATCTTGGGGTACTTCTGGAGTCTCCCCAGGGGAGTCAGTCCTCGTCTCGAATGCGGGCATGCATTGCGCTTTCCTCCAGAGCGGTAGCAGCAGTGTCACGCAGTCCGCCGCGTGGATCAAAGGATCTATGGTTTTCCCTCGAGTCTTTCCCACGAGGCTTTCCCACAGGGCTGTCCCACGTGCACACGTGTTGGGAGTCGATCCTCGGCATGAACGTCAAGGCAGTGCAGGGAAAACAGGTTCCTCTGGAATGGACTGACACATCTGGGGGACTCTTGGAATGGTGGCACGACCCTTGAGTTCCTCTCGCCATTCCTGTGGAGAGCGCCTCCTCTTGAGATGCGACGGGAACGCCGGGAATTCTTTCCCTACGAAACAGGGAAAGGATCCCTCATCTCGAGCTTGGAGGCGGAAACGGGGCTCCCCTGGATGTGTGCGGGACCCACGTGCTTCCTCTCGAGTGGAGACGGGTATGTCGGGGAACTTCTTGAGTTGCAGCAATGGTGTGAAGGACCCTTTGGAAGTTCCAGTGGTTAGACGTGATTAGCCTCGAGAAGCCTCAGCGGAAATGGGCCTCATCTCGCCTGGAGGGCAAAACCTCCTGGATTTTCTCGAGTTGCGGCAGGTGCTCTCGACTTACGACGGGGACCTCAGGGACCCGCTCTGGTGGCCTCAGGAAAGGCCAGTCCCCATGCGAGTTCCTCGGGGGCCTCTCGGGATTCCTCTCCCGTCGATGCCGGGGCCTAAGACCTTGTGTGGAGTCGGGGCCGGAACCTGAGGATTCCTCTCCAGTGCTGACATGGATTTTGGGGTACTTCTGGAGTCTTCCCAGGGGAGTCAGTCCTCGTCTCGAATGCGGGCATGCACTTGCGCTTTTCTCCAGAGCGGTAGCAGCAGTGTCACGCAGTCCGCCGCGTGGATCAAAGGATCTATGGTTTTCCCTCGAGTCTTTCCCACGAGGCTTTCCCACGAGTCTTTCCCACAGGGCTGTCCCACGTGCACACGTGGTGGGAGTCGATCCTCGGCTTGAACGTCAAGGCAGTGCAGGGAAAACAGGTTCCTCTGGAATGGACTGACACATCTGGGGGACTCTTGGAATGGTGGCATGACCCTGGAGTTCCAATCGCCTTTCCTTTGGAGAGCGCCTCCTCTTGAGATGCGACGGGAACGCCGGGAATTCTTTCCCTACGAAACAGGGAAAGGATCCCTCATCTCGAGCTAGGAGGCGGAAACGGGGCTCCCCTGGATGTGTGCGGGACCCCACGTGCTTCCTCTCGAGTGCAGACGGGTATGTCCGGGAACTTCTTGAGTTGCAGCAATGGTGTGAAGGACCCTTTGGAAGTTCCAGTGGTTAGATGTGATTGGCCTCGAGAAGCCTCAGCGGAAATGGGCCTCATCTCGCCTGGAGGGCAAAACCTCCTGGATTTTCTCGAGTTGCGGCAGGTGCTCTCGACTTACGACGGGGACCTCAGGGACCCGCTCTGGTGGCCTCAGGAAAGGCCAGTCCCCATGCGAGTTCCTCGGGGGCGTCTCGGGATTCCTCTTCCGTCGATGCCGGAGCCTAAGACCTTGTGTGGAGTCGGGGCCGGAACCTGAGGATTCCTCTCCAGTGCTGACATGGATCTTGGGGTACTTCTGGAGTCTCCCCAGGGGAGTCAGTCCTCGTCTCGAATGCGGGCATGCACTTGCGCTTTCCTCCAGAGCGGTATCAGCAGTGTCACGCAGTCTGCCGCGTGGATCAAAGGATCTATGGTTTTCCCTCGAGTCTTTCCCACGAGGCTTTCCCACGAGGCTTTCCCACAGGGCTGTCCCACGTGCACACGTGGTGGGAGTCGATCCTCGGCTTGAATGTCAAGGCAGTGCAGGGAAAACAGGTTCCTCTGGAATGGACTGACACATCTGGGGGACTCTTGGAATGGTGGCATGACCCTGGAGTTCCAATCGCCTTTCCTTTGGAGAGCGCCTCCTCTTGAGATGCGACGGGAACGCCGGGAATTCTTTCCCTACGAAACAGGGAAAGGATCCCTCATCTCGAGCTAGGAGGCGGAAACGGGGCTCCCCTGGATGTGTGCGGGACACCACGTGCTTCCTCTCGAGTGCAGACGGGTATGTCGGGGAACTTCTTGAGATGCAGCAAGGGTGTGAAGGACCCTTTGGAAGTTCCAGTGGTTAGATGTGATTGGCCTCGAGAAGCCTCAGCGGAAATGGGCCTCATCTCGCCTGGAGGGCAAAACCTCCTGGATTTTCTCGAGTTGCGGCAGGTTCTCTCGACTCACGACGGGGACCTCAGGGACCCGCTCTGGTGGCATCAGGAAAGGCCAGTCCCCATGCGAGTTCCTCGGGGGCCTCTCGGGATTCCTCTCCCGTCGATGCCGGGGCCTAAGACCTTGTGTGGAGTCGGGGCCGGAACCTGAGGATTCCTCTCCAGTGTTGACATGGATCTTGGGGTACTTCTGGAGTCTCCCCAGGGGAGTCAGTCCTCGTCTCGAATGCGGGCATGCATTGCGCTTTCCTCCAGAGCGGTAGCAGCAGTGTCACGCAGTCTGCCGCGTGGATCAAAGGATCTATGGTTTTCCCTCGAGTCTTTCCCACGAGGCTTTCCCACAGGGCTGTCCCACGTGCACACTTGTTGGGAGTCGATCCTCGGCATGAACGTCAAGGCAGTGCAGGGAAAACAGGTTCCTCTGGAATGGACTGACACATCTGGGGGACTCTTGGAATGGTGGCACGACCCTTGAGTTCCTCTCGCCATTCCTGTGGAGAGCGCCTCCTCTTGAGATGCGACGGGAACGCCGGGAATTCTTTCCCTACGAAACAGGGAAAGGATCCCTCATCTCGAGCTAGGAGGCGGAAACGGGGCTCCCCTGGATGTGTGCGGGACCCACGTGCTTCCTCTCGAGTGGAGACGGGTATGTCGGGGAACTTCTTGAGTTGCAGCAATGGTGTGAAGGACCCTTTGGAAGTTCCAGTGGTTAGACGTGATTAGCCTCGAGAAGCCTCAGCGGAAATGGGCCTCATCTCGCCTGGAGGGCAAAACCTCCTGGATTTTCTCGAGTTGCGGCAGGTGCTCTCGACTTACGACGGGGACCTCAGGGACCCGCTCTGGTGGCCTCAGGAAAGGCCAGTCCCCATGCGAGTTCCTCGGGGGCCTCTCGGGATTCCTCTCCCGTCGATGCCGGGGCCTAAGACCTTGTGTGGAGTCGGGGCCGGAACCTGAGGATTACTCTCCAGTGCTGACATGGATCTTGGGGTACTTCTGGAGTCTTCCCAGGGGAGTCAGTCCTCGTCTCGAATGCGGGCATGCACTTGCGCTTTCCTCCAGAGCGGTAGCAGCAGTGTCACGCAGTCCGCCGCGTGGATCAAAGGATCTATGGTTTTCCCTCGAGTCTTTCCCACGAGGCTTTCCCACGAGTCTTTCCCACAGGGCTGGCCCACGTGCACACGTGGTGGGAGTCGATCCTCGGCTTGAACGTCAAGGCAGTGCAGGGAAAACAGGTTCCTCTGGAATGGACTGACACATCTGGGGGACTCTTGGAATGGTGTCACGACCCTGGAGTTCCTCTCGCCTTTCCTGTGGAGAGCGCCACCTCTTGAGATGCGACGGGAACGCCGGGAATTCATTCCCTACGAAACAGGGAAAGGATCCCTCATCTCGAGCTAGGAGGCGGAAACGGGGCTCCCCTGGATGTGTGCGGGACACCACGTGCTTCTTCTCGGGTGGAGATGGGTATGTCGGGGAACTTCTTGAGTTGCAGCAATGGTGTGAAGGACCCTTTGGAAGTTCCAGTGGTTAGATGTGATTGGCCTCGAGAAGCCTCAGCGGAAATGGGCCTCATCTCGCCTGGAGGGCAAAACCTCCTGGATTTTCTCGAGTTGCGGCAGGTGCTCTCGACTTACGACGGGGACCTCAGGGACCCGCTCTGGTGGCCTCAGGAAAGGCCAGTCCCCATGCGAGTTCCTCGTGGGCCTCTCGGGATTCCTCTCCCGTCGATGCCGGGGCCTAAGACCTTGTGTGGAGTCGGGGCCGGAACCTGAGGATTCCTCTCCAGTGCTGACATGGATCTTGGGGTACTTCTGGAGTCTTCCCAGGGGAGTCAGTCCTCGTCTCGAATGCGGGCATGCACTTGCGCTTTCCTCCAGAGCGGTAGCAGCAGTGTCACGCAGTCCGCCGCGTGGATCAAAGGATCTATGGTTTTCCCTCGAGTCTTTCCCACGAGGCTTTCCCACGAGGCTTTCCCACAGGGCTGTCCCACGTGCACACGTGGTGGGAGTCGATCCTCGGCTTGAACGTAAAGGCAGTGCAGGGAAAACAGGTTCCTCTGGAATGGACTGACACATCTGGGGGACTCTTGGAATGGTGGAATGACCCTGGAGTTCCTCTCGCCTTTCCTGTGGAGAGCGCCTCCTCTTGAGATGCGACGGGAACGACGGGAATTCTTTCCCTACGAAAGAGGGAAAGGATCCCTCATCTCGAGCTAGGAGGCGGAAACGGGGCTCCCCTGGATGTGTGCGGGACCCCACGTGCTTCCTCTCGAGTGGAGACGGGTATGTCGGGGAACTTCTTGAGTTGCAGCAATGGTGTGAAGGACCCTTTGGAAGTTCCAGTGGTTAGATGTGATTGGCCTCGAGAAGCCTCAGCGGAAATGGGCCTCATCTCGCCTGGAGGGCAAAACCTCCTGGATTTTCTCGAGTTGCGGCAGGTGCTCTCGACTTACGATGGGGACCTCAGGGACCCGCTCTGGTGGCCTCAGGAAAGGCCAGTCCCCATGCGATTTCCTCGCGGGCCTCTCGGGATTCCTCTCCCATCGATGCCGTGGCCTAAGACCTTGTGTGGAGTCGGGGCCGGAACCTGAGGATTCCTCTCCAGTGCTGACATGGATCTTGGGGTACTTCTGGAGTCTCCCCAGGGGAGTCAGTCCTCGTCTCGAATGGGGGCATGCACTTACGCTTTCCTCCAGAGCGGTAGCAGCAGTGTCACGCAGTCCGCCGCGTGGATCAAAGGATCTATGGTTTTCCCTCGAGTCTTTCCCAGGAGGCTTTCCCACGAGGCTTTCCCACAGGGCTGTCCCACGTGCACACGTGGTGGGAGTCGATCCTCGGCTTGAACGTCAAGGCAGTGCAGGGAAAACAGGTTCCTCTGGAATGGACTGACACATCTGGGGGACTCTTGGAATGGTGGCACGACCCTGGAGTTCCTCTCGCCTTTCCTGTGGAGAGCGCCTCCTCTTGAGATGCGACGGGAACGCCGGGAATTCTTTCCCTACGAAACAGGGAAAGGATCCCTCATCTCGAGCTAGGAGGCGGAAACGGGGCTCCCCTGGATGTGTGCGGGACCCCACGTGCTTCCTCTCGAGTGCAGACGGGTATGTCGGGGAACTTCTTGAGTTGCAGCAAGGGTGTGAAGGACCCTTTGGAAGTTCCAGTGGTTAGATGTGATTGGCCTCGAGAAGCCTCAGCGGAAATGGGCCTCATCTCGCCTGGAGGGCAAAACCTCCTGGATTTTCTCGAGTTGCGGCAGGTGCTCTCGACTTACGACGGGGACCTCAGGGACCCGCTCTGGTGGCCTCAGGAAAGGCCAGTCCCCATGCGAGTTCCTCGGGGGCCTCTCGGGATTCCTCTCCCGTCGATGCCGGGGCCTAAGACCTTGTGTGGAGTCGGGGCCGGAACCTGAGGATTCCTCTCCAGTGCTGACATGGATCTTGGGGTACTTCTGGAGTCTCCCCAGGGGAGTCAGTCCTCGTCTCGAATGGGGGCATGCACTTGCGCTTTCCTCCAGAGCGGTAGCAGCAGTGTCACGCAGTCCGCCGCGTGGATCAAAGGATCTATGGTTTTCCCTCGAGTCTTTCCCAGGAGGCTTTCCCACGAGGCTTTCCCACAGGGCTGTCCCACGTGCACACGTGGTGGGAGTCGATCCTCGGCTTGAACGTCAAGGCAGTGCAGGGAAAACAGGTTCCTCTGGAATGGACTGACACATCTGGGGGACTCTTGGAATGGTGGCACGACCCTGGAGTTCCTCTCGCCTTTCCTGTGGAGAGCGCCTCCTCTTGAGATGCGACGGGAACGCCGGGAATTCTTTCCCTACGAAACAGGGAAAGGATCCCTCATCTCGAGCTAGGAGGCGGAAACGGGGCTCCCCTGGATGTGTGCGGGACACCACGTGCTTCCTCTCGAGTGGAGACGGGTATGTCGGGGAACTTCTTGAGTTGCAGCAAGGGTGTGAAGGACCCTTTGGAAGTTCCAGTGGTTAGATGTGATTGGCCTCGAGAAGCCTCAGCGGAAATGGGCCTCATCTCGCCTGGAGGGCAAAACCTCCTGGATTTTCTCGAGTTGCGGCAGGTGCTCTCGACTTACGACGGGGACCTCAGGGACCCGCTCTGGTGGCCTCAGGAAAGGCCAGTCCCCATGCGAGTTCCTCGGGGGCCTCTCGGGATTCCTCTCCCGTCGATGCCGGGGCCTAAGACCTTGTGTGGAGTTGGGGCCGGAACCTGAGGATTCCTCTCCAGTGCTGACATGGATCTTGGGGTACTTCTGGAGTCTTCCCAGGGGAGTCAGTCCTCGTCTCGAATGCGGGCATGCACTTGCGCTTTCCTCCAGAGCGGTAGCAGCAGTGTCACGCAGTCCGCCGCGTGGATCAAAGGATCTATGGTTTTCCCTCGAGTCTTTCCCACGAGGCTTTCCCACAGGGCTGTCCCACGTGCACACGTCGTGGGAGTCGATTCTCGGCATGAACGTCAAGGCAGTGCAGGGAAAACAGGTTCCTCTGGAATGGACTGACACATCTGGGGGACTCTTGGAATGGTGGCACGACCCTTGAGTTCCTCTCGCCATTCCTGTGGAGAGCGCCTCCTCTTGAGATGCGACGGGAACGCCGGGAATTCTTTCCCTACGAAACAGGGAAAGGATCCCTCATCTCGAGCTAGGAGGCGGAAACGGGGCTCCCCTGGATGTGTGCGGGACCCACGTGCTTCCTCTCGAGTGGAGACGGGTATGTCGGGGAACTTCTTGAGTTGCAGCAATGGTGTGAAGGACCCTTTGGAAGTTCCAGTGGTTAGACGTGATTAGCCTCGAGAAGCCTCAGCGGAAATGGGCCTCATCTCGCCTGGAGGGCAAAACCTCCTGGATTTTCTCGAGTTGCGGCAGGTGCTCTCGACTTACGACGGGGACTTCAGGGACCCGCTCTGGTGGCCTCAGGAAAGGCCAGTCCCCATGCGAGTTCCTCGGGGGCCTCTCGGGATTCCTCTCCCGTCGATGCCGGGGCCTAAGACCTTGTGTGGAGTCGGGGCCGGAACCTGAGGATTCCTCTCCAGTGCTGACATGTATCTTGGGGTACTTCTGGAGTCTTCCCAGGGGAGTCAGTCCTCGTCTCGAATGCGGGCATGCACTTGCGCTTTCCTCCAGAGCGGTAGCAGCAGTGTCACGCAGTCCGCCGCGTGGATCAAAGGATCTATGGTTTTCCCTCGAGTCTTTCCCACGAGTCTTTCCCACGAGGCTTTCCCACAGGGCTGTCCCACGTGCACACGTGGTGGGAGTCGATCCTCGGCTTGAACGTCAAGGCAGTGCAGGGAAAACAGGTTCCTCTGGAATGGACTGACACATCTGGGGGACTCTTGGAATGGTGGCACGACCCTGGAGTTCCTCTCGCCTTTCCTGTGGAGAGCGCCTCCTCTTGAGATGCGACGGGAACGCCGGGAATTCTTTCCCTACGAAACAGGGAAAGGATCCCTCATCTCGAGCTAGGAGGCGGAAACGGGGCTCCCCTGGATGTGTGCGGGACCCCACGTGCTTCCTCTCGAGTGCAGACGGGTATGTCCGGGAACTTCTTGAGTTGCAGCAATGGTGTGAAGGACCCTTTGGAAGTTCCAGTGGTTAGATGTGATTGGCCTCGAGAAGCCTCAGCGGAAATGGGCCTCATCTCGCCTGGAGGGCAAAACCTCCTGGATTTTCTCGAGTTGCGGCAGGTGCTCTCGACTTACGACGGGGACCTCAGGGACCCGCTCTGGTGGCCTCAGGAAAGGCCAGTCCCCATGCGAGTTCCTCGGGGGCGTCTCGGGATTCCTCTTCCGTCGATGCCGGAGCCTAAGACCTTGTGTGGAGTCGGGGCCGGAACCTGAGGATTCCTCTCCAGTGCTGACATGGATCTTGGGGTACTTCTGGAGTCTCCCCAGGGGAGTCAGTCCTCGTCTCGAATGCGGGCATGCACTTGCGCTTTCCTCCAGAGCGGTATCAGCAGTGTCACGCAGTCTGCCGCGTGGATCAAAGGATCTATGGTTTTCCCTCGAGTCTTTCCCACGAGGCTTTCCCACGAGGCTTTCCCACAGGGCTGTCCCACGTGCACACGTGGTGGGAGTCGATCCTCGGCTTGAATGTCAAGGCAGTGCAGGGAAAACAGGTTCCTCTGGAATGGACTGACACATCTGGGGGACTCTTGGAATGGTGGCATGACCCTGGAGTTCCAATCGCCTTTCCTTTGGAGAGCGCCTCCTCTTGAGATGCGACGGGAACGCCGGGAATTCTTTCCCTACGAAACAGGGAAAGGATCCCTCATCTCGAGCTAGGAGGCGGAAACGGGGCTCCCCTGGATGTGTGCGGGACACCACGTGCTTCCTCTCGAGTGCAGACGGGTATGTCGGGGAACTTCTTGAGATGCAGCAAGGGTGTGAAGGACCCTTTGGAAGTTCCAGTGGTTAGATGTGATTGGCCTCGAGAAGCCTCAGCGGAAATGGGCCTCATCTCGCCTGGAGGGCAAAACCTCCTGGATTTTCTCGAGTTGCGGCAGGTTCTCTCGACTCACGACGGGGACCTCAGGGACCCGCTCTGGTGGCATCAGGAAAGGCCAGTCCCCATGCGAGTTCCTCGGGGGCCTCTCGGGATTCCTCTCCCGTCGATGCCGGGGCCTAAGACCTTGTGTGGAGTCGGGGCCGGAACCTGAGGATTCCTCTCCAGTGCTGACATGGATCTTGGGGTACTTCTGGAGTCTCCCCAGGGGAGTCAGTCCTCGTCTCGAATGCGGGCATGCACTTGCGCTTTCCTCCAGAGCGGTAGCAGCAGTGTCACGCAGTCCGCCGCGTGGATCAAAGGATCTATGGTTTTCCCTCGAGTCTTTCCAACGAGACTTTCCCACGAGGCTTTCCCACAGGGCTCTCCCACGTGCACACGTGGTGGGAGTCGATCCTCGGCTTGAACGTCAAGGCAGTGCAGGGAAAACAGGTTCCTCTGAAATGGACTGACACATCTGGGGGACTCTTGGAATGGTGGCACGACCCTGGAGTTCCTCTCGCCTTTCCTGTGGAGAGCGCCTCCTCTTGAGATGCGACGGGAATTCTTTCCCTACGAAACAGGGAAAGGATCCCTCATCTCGAGCTAGGAGGCAGAAACGGGGCTCCCCTGGATGTGTGCGGGACCCACGTGCTTCCTCTCGAGTGGAGACGGGTATGTCGGGGAACTTCTTGAGTTGCAGCAAGGGTGTGAAGGACCCTTTGGAAGTTCCAGTGGTTAGATGTGATTAGCCTCGAGAAGCCTCAGCGGAAATGGGCCTCATCTCGCCTGGAGGGCAAAACCTCCTGGATTTTCTCGAGTTGCGACAGGTGCTCTCGACTTACGACGGGGACCTCAGGGACACGCTCTGGTGGCCTCAGGAAAGGCCAGTCCCCATGCGAGTTCCTCGGGGGCGTCTTGGGATTCCTCTCCCGTCGATGCCGGGGCCTACGACCTTGTGTGGAGTCGGGGCCGGAACCTGAGGATTCCTCTCCAGTGCTGACATGGATCTTGGGGTACTTCTGGATTCTCCCCAGGGGAGGCAGTCCTCGTCTCGAATGCGGGCATGCACTTGCGCTTTCCTCCAGAGCGGTAGCAGCAGTGTCACGCAGTCCGCCGCGTGGATCAAAGGATCTATGGTTTTCCCTCGAGTCTTTCCCACGAGGCTTTCCCACGAGGCTTTCCCACAGGGCTGTCCCACGTGCACACGTGGTGGGAGTCGATCCTCGGCTTGAACGTCAAGGCAGTGCAGGGAAAACAGGTTCCTCTGGAATGGACTGACACATCTGGGGGACTCTTGGAATGGTGGCATGACCCTGGAGTTCCCCTCTCCTTTCCTGTGGAGAGCGACTCCTCTTGAGATGCGACGGGAACGCCGGGAATTCTTTCCCTACGAAACAGGGAAAGGATCCCTCATCTCGAGCTAGGAGGCGGAAACGGGGCTCCCCTGGATGTGTGCGGGACCCCACGTGCTTCCTCTCGAGTGGAGACGGGTATGTCGGGGAACTTCCTGAGTTGCAGCAAGGGTGTGAAGGACCCTTTGGAAGTTCCAGTGGTTAGATGTGATTGGCCTCGAGAAGCCTCAGCGGAAATGGGCCTCATCTCGCCTGGAGGGCAAAACCTCCTGGATTTTCTCGAGTTGCGGCAGGTGTTCTCGACTTACGATGGGGATCTCAGGGACCCGCTCTGGTGGCCTCAGGAAAGGCCAGTCCCCATGCGAGTTCCTCGGGGGCCTCTCGGGATTCCTCTCCCGTCGATGCCGGGGCCTAAGACCTTGTGTGGAGTCGGGGCCGGAACCTGAGGATTCCTCTCCAGTGCTGACATGGATCTTGGGGTACTTCTGGAGTCTCCCCAGGGGAGTCAGTCCTCGTCTCGAATGCGGGCATGCACTTGCGCTTTCCTCCAGAGCGGTAGCAGCAGTGTCACGCAGTCCGCCGCGTGGATCAAAGGATCTATGGTTTTCCCTCGAGTCTTTCCCACGAGTCTTTCCCACGAGGCTTTCCCACAGGGCTGTCCCACGTGCACACGTGGTGGGAGTCGATCCTCGGCTTGAACGTCAAGGCAGTGCAGGGAAAACAGGTTCCTCTGGAATGGACTGACACATCTGGGGGACTCTTGGAATGGTGGCACGACCCTGGAGTTCCTCTCGCCTTTCCTGTGGAGAGCGCCTCCTCTTGAGATGCGACGGGAACGCCGGGAATTCTTTCCCTACGAAACAGGGAAAGGATCCCTCATCTCGAGCTAGGAGGCGGAAACGGGCCTCCCCTGAATGTGTGCGGGACCCCACGTGCTTCCTCTCGAGTGGAGACGGGTATGTCGGGGAACTTCTTGAGTTGCAGCAAGGGTGTGAAGGACCCTTTGGAAGTTCCAGTGGTTAGATGTGATTGGCCTCGAGAAGCCTCAGCGGAAATGGGCCTCATCTCGCCTGGAGGGCAAAACCTCCTGGATTTTCTCGAGTTGCGGCAGGTGCTCTCGACTTACGACGGGGACCTCAGGGACCCGCTCTGGTGGCCTCAGGAAAGGCCAGTCCCCATGCGAGTTCCTCGGGGGCCTCTCGGGATTCCTCTCCCGTCGATGCCGGGGCCTAAGACCTTGTGTGGAGTCGGGGCCGGAACCTGAGGATTCCTCTCCAGTGTTGACATGGATCTTGGGGTACTCCTGGAGTCTCCCCAGGGGAGTCAGTCCTCGTCTCGAATGCGGGCATGCATTGCGCTTTCCTCCAGAGCGGTAGCAGCAGTGTCACGCAGTCTGCCGCGTGGATCAAAGGATCTATGGTTTTCCCTCGAGTCTTTCCCACGAGGCTTTCCCACAGGGCTGTCCCACGTGCACACTTGTTGGGAGTCGATCCTCGGCATGAACGTCAAGGCAGTGCAGGGAAAACAGGTTCCTCTGGAATGGACTGACACATCTGGGGGACTCTTGGAATGGTGGCACGACCCTTGAGTTCCTCTCGCCATTCCTGTGGAGAGCGCCTCCTCTTGAGATGCGACGGGAACGCCGGGAATTCTTTCCCTACGAAACAGGGAAAGGATCCCTCATCTCGAGCTAGGAGGCGGAAACGGGGCTCCCCTGGATGTGTGCGGGACCCACGTGCTTCCTCTCGAGTGGAGACGGGTATGTCGGGGAACTTCTTGAGTTGCAGCAATGGTGTGAAGGACCCTTTGGAAGTTCCAGTGGTTAGACGTGATTAGCCTCGAGAAGCCTCAGCGGAAATGGGCCTCATCTCGCCTGGAGGGCAAAACCTCCTGGATTTTCTCGAGTTGCGGCAGGTGCTCTCGACTTACGATGGGGACCTCAGGGACCCGCTCTGGTGGCCTCAGGAAAGGCCAGTCCCCATGCGATTTCCTCGGGGGCCTCTCGGGATTCCTCTCCCATCGATGCCGTGGCCTAAGACCTTGTGTGGAGTCGGGGCCGGAACCTGAGGATTCCTCTCCAGTGCTGACATGGATCTTGGGGTACTTCTGGAGTCTCCCCAGGGGAGTCAGTCCTCGTCTCGAATGGGGGCATGCACTTACGCTTTCCTCCAGAGCGGTAGCAGCAGTGTCACGCAGTCCGCCGCGTGGATCAAAGGATCTATGGTTTTCCCTCGAGTCTTTCCCAGGAGGCTTTCCCACGAGGCTTTCCCACAGGGCTGTCCCACGTGCACACGTGGTGGGAGTCGATCCTCGGCTTGAACGTCAAGGCAGTGCAGGGAAAACAGGTTCCTCTGGAATGGACTGACACATCTGGGGGACTCTTGGAATGGTGGCACGACCCTGGAGTTCCTCTCGCCTTTCCTGTGGAGAGCGCCTCCTCTTGAGATGCGACGGGAACGTCGGGAATTCTTTCCCTACGAAACAGGGAAAGGATCCCTCATCTCGAGCTAGGAGGCGGAAACGGGGCTCCCCTGGATGTGTGCGGGACCCCACGTGCTTCCTCTCGAGTGCAGACGGGTATGTCGGGGAACTTCTTGAGTTGCAGCAAGGGTGTGAAGGACCCTTTGGAAGTTCCAGTGGTTAGATGTGATTGGCCTCGAGAAGCCTCAGCGGAAATGGGCCTCATCTCGCCTGGAGGGCAAAACCTCCTGGATTTTCTCGAGTTGCGGCAGGTGCTCTCGACTTACGACGGGGACCTCAGGGACCCGCTCTGGTGGCCTCAGGAAAGGCCAGTCCCCATGCGAGTTCCTCGGGGGCCTCTCGGGATTCCTCTCCCGTCGATGCCGGGGCCTAAGACCTTGTGTGGAGTCGGGGCCGGAACCTGAGGATTCCTCTCCAGTGCTGACATGGATCTTGGGGTACTTCTGGAGTCTCCCCAGGGGAGTCAGTCCTCGTCTCGAATGGGGGCATGCACTTGCGCTTTCCTCCAGAGCGGTAGCAGCAGTGTCACGCAGTCCGCCGCGTGGATCAAAGGATCTATGGTTTTCCCTCGAGTCTTTCCCAGGAGGCTTTCCCACGAGGCTTTCCCACAGGGCTGTCCCACGTGCACACGTGGTGGGAGTCGATCCTCGGCTTGAACGTCAAGGCAGTGCAGGGAAAACAGGTTCCTCTGGAATGGACTGACACATCTGGGGGACTCTTGGAATGGTGGCACGACCCTGGAGTTCCTCTCGCCTTTCCTGTGGAGAGCGCCTCCTCTTGAGATGCGACGGGAACGCCGGGAATTCTTTCCCTACGAAACAGGGAAAGGATCCCTCATCTCGAGCTAGGAGGCGGAAACGGGGCTCCCCTGGATGTGTGCGGGACACCACGTGCTTCCTCTCGAGTGGAGACGGGTATGTCGGGGAACTTCTTGAGTTGCAGCAAGGGTGTGAAGGACCCTTTGGAAGTTCCAGTGGTTAGATGTGATTGGCCTCGAGAAGCCTCAGCGGAAATGGGCCTCATCTCGCCTGGAGGGCAAAACCTCCTGGATTTTCTCGAGTTGCGGCAGGTGCTCTCGACTTACGACGGGGACCTCAGGGACCCGCTCTGGTGGCCTCAGGAAAGGCCAGTCCCCATGCGAGTTCCTCGGGGGCCTCTCGGGATTCCTCTCCCGTCGATGCCGGGGCCTAAGACCTTGTGTGGAGTTGGGGCCGGAACCTGAGGATTCCTCTCCAGTGCTGACATGGATCTTGGGGTACTTCTGGAGTCTTCCCAGGGGAGTCAGTCCTCGTCTCGAATGCGGGCATGCACTTGCGCTTTCCTCCAGAGCGGTAGCAGCAGTGTCACGCAGTCCGCCGCGTGGATCAAAGGATCTATGGTTTTCCCTCGAGTCTTTCCCACGAGGCTTTCCCACAGGGCTGTCCCACGTGCACACGTCGTGGGAGTCGATTCTCGGCATGAACGTCAAGGCAGTGCAGGGAAAACAGGTTCCTCTGGAATGGACTGACACATCTGGGGGACTCTTGGAATGGTGGCACGACCCTTGAGTTCCTCTCGCCATTCCTGTGGAGAGCGCCTCCTCTTGAGATGCGACGGGAACGCCGGGAATTCTTTCCCTACGAAACAGGGAAAGGATCCCTCATCTCGAGCTAGGAGGCGGAAACGGGGCTCCCCTGGATGTGTGCGGGACCCACGTGCTTCCTCTCGAGTGGAGACGGGTATGTCGGGGAACTTCTTGAGTTGCAGCAATGGTGTGAAGGACCCTTTGGAAGTTCCAGTGGTTAGACGTGATTAGCCTCGAGAAGCCTCAGCGGAAATGGGCCTCATCTCGCCTGGAGGGCAAAACCTCCTGGATTTTCTCGAGTTGCGGCAGGTGCTCTCGACTTACGACGGGGACTTCAGGGACCCGCTCTGGTGGCCTCAGGAAAGGCCAGTCCCCATGCGAGTTCCTCGGGGGCCTCTCGGGATTCCTCTCCCGTCGATGCCGCGGCCTAAGACCTTGTGTGGAGTCGGGGCCGGAACCTGAGGATTCCTCTCCAGTGCTGACATGTATCTTGGGGTACTTCTGGAGTCTTCCCAGGGGAGTCAGTCCTCGTCTCGAATGCGGGCATGCACTTGCGCTTTCCTCCAGAGCGGTAGCAGCAGTGTCACGCAGTCCGCCGCGTGGATCAAAGGATCTATGGTTTTCCCTCGAGTCTTTCCCACGAGTCTTTCCCACGAGGCTTTCCCACAGGGCTGTCCCACGTGCACACGTGGTGGGAGTCGATCCTCGGCTTGAACGTCAAGGCAGTGCAGGGAAAACAGGTTCCTCTGGAATGGACTGACACATCTGGGGGACTCTTGGAATGGTGGCACGACCCTGGAGTTCCTCTCGCCTTTCCTGTGGAGAGCGCCTCCTCTTGAGATGCGACGGGAATGCCGGGAATTCTTTCCCTACGAAACAGGGAAAGGATCCCTCATCTCGAGCTAGGAGGCGGAAACGGGCCTCCCCTGGATGTGTGCGGGACCCCACGTGCTTCCTCTCGAGTGGAGACGGGTATGTCGGGGAACTTCTTGAGTTGCAGCAAGGGTGTGAAGGACCCTTTGGAAGTTGCAGTGGTTAGATGTGATTGGCCTCGAGAAGCCTCAGCGGAAATGGGCCTCATCTCGCCTGGAGGGCAAAACCTCCTGGATTTTCTCGAGTTGCGGCAGGTGCTCTCGACTTACGACGGGGACCTCAGGGACCCGCTCTGGTGGCCTCAGGAAAGGCCAGTCCCCATGCGAGTTCCTCGGGGGCCTCTCGGGATTCCTCTCCCGTCGATGCCGGGGCCTAAGACCTTGTGTGGAGTCGGGGCCGGAACCTGAGGATTCCTCTCCAGTGCTGACATGGATCTTGGGGTACTTCTGGAGTCTCCCCAGGGGAGTCAGTCCTCGTCTCGAATGCGGGCATGCATTGCGCTTTCCTCCAGAGCGGTAGCAGCAGTGTCACGCAGTCCGCCGCGTGGATCAAAGGATCTATGGTTTTCCCTCGAGTCTTTCCCACGAGGCTTTCCCACAGGGCTGTCCCACGTGCACACGTGTTGGGAGTCGATCCTCGGCATGAACGTCAAGGCAGTGCAGGGAAAACAGGTTCCTCTGGAATGGACTGACACATCTGGGGGACTCTTGGAATGGTGGCACGACCCTTGAGTTCCTCTCGCCATTCCTGTGGAGAGCGCCTCCTCTTGAGATGCGACGGGAACGCCGGGAATTCTTTCCCTACGAAACAGGGAAAGGATCCCTCATCTCGAGCTAGGAGGCGGAAACGGGGCTCCCCTGGATGTGTGCGGGACCCACGTGCTTCCTCTCGAGTGGAGACGGGTATGTCGGGGAACTTCTTGAGTTGCAGCAATGGTGTGAAGGACCCTTTGGAAGTTCCAGTGGTTAGACGTGATTAGCCTCGAGAAGCCTCAGCGGAAATGGGCCTCATCTCGCCTGGAGGGCAAAACCTCCTGGATTTTCTCGAGTTGCGGCAGGTGCTCTCGACTTACGACGGGGACCTCAGGGACCCGCTCTGGTGGCCTCAGGAAAGGCCAGTCCCCATGCGAGTTCCTCGGGGGCCTCTCGGGATTCCTCTCCCGTCGATGCCGGGGCCTAAGACCTTGTGTGGAGTCGGGGCCGGAACCTGAGGATTCCTCTCCAGTGCTGACATGGATTTTGGGGTACTTCTGGAGTCTTCCCAGGGGAGTCAGTCCTCGTCTCGAATGCGGGCATGCACTTGCGCTTTTCTCCAGAGCGGTAGCAGCAGTGTCACGCAGTCCGCCGCGTGGATCAAAGGATCTATGGTTTTCCCTCGAGTCTTTCCCACGAGGCTTTCCCACGAGTCTTTCCCACAGGGCTGTCCCACGTGCACACGTGGTGGGAGTCGATCCTCGGCTTGAACGTCAAGGCAGTGCAGGGAAAACAGGTTCCTCTGGAATGGACTGACACATCTGGGGGACTCTTGGAATGGTGGCACGACCCTGGAGTTCCTCTCGCCTTTCCTGTGGAGAGCGCCTCCTCTTGAGATGCGACGGGAACGCCGGGAATTCTTTCCCTACGAAACAGGGAAAGGATCCCTCATCTCGAGCTAGGAGGCGGAAACGGGGCTCCCCTGGATGTGTGCGGGACCCCACGTGCTTCCTCTCGAGTGCAGACGGGTATGTCCGGGAACTTCTTGAGTTGCAGCAATGGTGTGAAGGACCCTTTGGAAGTTCCAGTGGTTAGATGTGATTGGCCTCGAGAAGCCTCAGCGGAAATGGGCCTCATCTCGCCTGGAGGGCAAAACCTCCTGGATTTTCTCGAGTTGCGGCAGGTGCTCTCGACTTACGACGGGGACCTCAGGGACCCGCTCTGGTGGCCTCAGGAAAGGCCAGTCCCCATGCGAGTTCCTCGGGGGCGTCTCGGGATTCCTCTTCCGTCGATGCCGGAGCCTAAGACCTTGTGTGGAGTCGGGGCCGGAACCTGAGGATTCCTCTCCAGTGCTGACATGGATCTTGGGGTACTTCTGGAGTCTCCCCAGGGGAGTCAGTCCTCGTCTCGAATGCGGGCATGCACTTGCGCTTTCCTCCAGAGCGGTATCAGCAGTGTCACGCAGTCTGCCGCGTGGATCAAAGCATCTATGGTTTTCCCTCGAGTCTTTCCCACGAGGCTTTCCCACGAGGCTTTCCCACAGGGCTGTCCCACGTGCACACGTGGTGGGAGTCGATCCTCGGCTTGAATGTCAAGGCAGTGCAGGGAAAACAGGTTCCTCTGGAATGGACTGACACATCTGGGGGACTCTTGGAATGGTGGCATGACCCTGGAGTTCCAATCGCCTTTCCTTTGGAGAGCGCCTCCTCTTGAGATGCGACGGGAACGCCGGGAATTCTTTCCCTACGAAACAGGGAAAGGATCCCTCATCTCGAGCTAGGAGGCGGAAACGGGGCTCCCCTGGATGTGTGCGGGACACCACGTGCTTCCTCTCGAGTGCAGACGGGTATGTCGGGGAACTTCTTGAGATGCAGCAAGGGTGTGAAGGACCCTTTGGAAGTTCCAGTGGTTAGATGTGATTGGCCTCGAGAAGCCTCAGCGGAAATGGGCCTCATCTCGCCTGGAGGGCAAAACCTCCTGGATTTTCTCGAGTTGCGGCAGGTTCTCTCGACTCACGACGGGGACCTCAGGGACCCGCTCTGGTGGCATCAGGAAAGGCCAGTCCCCATGCGAGTTCCTCGGGGGCCTCTCGGGATTCCTCTCCCGTCGATGCCGGGGCCTAAGACCTTGTGTGGAGTCGGGGCCGGAACCTGAGGATTCCTCTCCAGTGCTGACATGGATCTTGGGGTACTTCTGGAGTCTCCCCAGGGGAGTCAGTCCTCGTCTCGAATGCGGGCATGCACTTGCGCTTTCCTCCAGAGCGGTAGCAGCAGTGTCACGCAGTCCGCCGCGTGGATCAAAGGATCTATGGTTTTCCCTCGAGTCTTTCCAACGAGACTTTCCCACGAGGCTTTCCCACAGGGCTCTCCCACGTGCACACGTGGTGGGAGTCGATCCTCGGCTTGAACGTCAAGGCAGTGCAGGGAAAACAGGTTCCTCTGAAATGGACTGACACATCTGGGGGACTCTTGGAATGGTGGCACGACCCTGGAGTTCCTCTCGCCTTTCCTGTGGAGAGCGCCTCCTCTTGAGATGCGACGGGAATTCTTTCCCTACGAAACAGGGAAAGGATCCCTCATCTCGAGCTAGGAGGCAGAAACGGGGCTCCCCTGGATGTGTGCGGGACCCACGTGCTTCCTCTCGAGTGGAGACGGGTATGTCGGGGAACTTCTTGAGTTGCAGCAAGGGTGTGAAGGACCCTTTGGAAGTTCCAGTGGTTAGACGTGATTAGCCTCGAGAAGCCTCAGCGGAAATGTGCCTCATCTCGCCTGGAGGGCAAAACCTCCTGGATTTTCTCGAGTTGCGACAGGTGCTCTCGACTTACGACGGGGACCTCAGGGACACGCTCTGGTGGCCTCAGGAAAGGCCAGTCCCCATGCGAGTTCCTCGGGGGCGTCTTGGGATTCCTCTCCCGTCGATGCCGGGGCCTACGACCTTGTGTGGAGTCGGGGCCGGAACCTGAGGATTCCTCTCCAGTGCTGACATGGATCTTGGGGTACTTCTGGATTCTCCCCAGGGGAGGCAGTCCTCGTCTCGAATGCGGGCATGCACTTGCGCTTTCCTCCAGAGCGGTAGCAGCAGTGTCACGCAGTCCGCCGCGTGGATCAAAGGATCTATGGTTTTCCCTCGAGTCTTTCCCACGAGGCTTTCCCACGAGGCTTTCCCACAGGGCTGTCCCACGTGCACACGTGGTGGGAGTCGATCCTCGGCTTGAACGTCAAGGCAGTGCAGGGAAAACAGGTTCCTCTGGAATGGACTGACACATCTGGGGGACTCTTGGAATGGTGGCATGACCCTGGAGTTCCCCTCTCCTTTCCTGTGGAGAGCGACTCCTCTTGAGATGCGACGGGAACGCCGGGAATTCTTTCCCTACGAAACAGGGAAAGGATCCCTCATCTCGAGCTAGGAGGCGGAAACGGGGCTCCCCTGGATGTGTGCGGGACCCCACGTGCTTCCTCTCGAGTGGAGACGGGTATGTCGGGGAACTTCCTGAGTTGCAGCAAGGGTGTGAAGGACCCTTTGGAAGTTCCAGTGGTTAGATGTGATTGGCCTCGAGAAGCCTCAGCGGAAATGGGCCTCATCTCGCCTGGAGGGCAAAACCTCCTGGATTTTCTCGAGTTGCGGCAGGTGTTCTCGACTTACGATGGGGATCTCAGGGACCCGCTCTGGTGGCCTCAGGAAAGGCCAGTCCCCATGCGAGTTCCTCGGGGGCCTCTCGGGATTCCTCTCCCGTCGATGCCGGGGCCTAAGACCTTGTGTGGAGTCGGGGCCGGAACCTGAGGATTCCTCTCCAGTGCTGACATGGATCTTGGGGTACTTCTGGAGTCTCCCCAGGGGAGTCAGTCCTCGTCTCGAATGCGGGCATGCACTTGCGCTTTCCTCCAGAGGGGTAGCAGCAGTGTCACGCAGTCCACCGCGTGGATCAAAGGATCTATGGTTTTCCCTCGAGTCTTTCGCACGAGGTTTTCCCACGAGGCTTTCCCACAGGGCTCTCCCACGTGCACACGTGGTGGGAGTCGATCCTCGGCTTGAACGTCAAGGCAGTGCAGGGAAAACAGGTTCCTCTGAAATGGACTGACACATCTGGGGGACTCTTGGAATGGTGGCACGACCCTGGAGTTCCTCTCGCTTTTCCTGTGGAGAGCGGCTCCTCTTGAGATGCGACGGGAACGCCGGGAATTCTTTCCCTACGAAACAGGGAAAGGATCCCTCATCTCGAGCTAGGAGGCGGAAACGGGGCTCCCCTGGATGTGTGCGGGACCCCACGTCCTTCCTCTCGAGTGGAGACGGGTATGTCGGGGAACTTCTTGAGTTGCAGCAATGGTGTGAAGGACCCTTTGGAAGTTCCAGTGGTTAGATGTGATTGGCCTCGAGAAGCCTCAGCGGAAATGGGCCTCATCTCGCCTGGAGGGCAAAACCTCCTGGATTTTCTCGAGTTGCGGCAGGTGCTCTCGACTTACGACGGGGACCTCAGGGACCCGCTCTGGTGGCCTCAGGAAAGGCCAGTCCCCATGCGAGTTCCTCGGGGGCGTCTCGGGATTCCTCTCCCGTCGATGCCGGAGCCTAAGACCTTGTGTGGAGTCGGGGCCGGAACCTGAGGATTCCTCTCCAGTGCTGACATGGATCTTGGGGTACTTCTGGAGTCTCCCCAGGGGAGTCAGTCCTCGTCTCGAATGCGGGCATGCACTTGCGCTTTCCTCCAGAGCGGTATCAGCAGTGTCACGCAGTCCGCCGCCTGGATCAAAGGATCTATGGTTTTCCCTCGAGTCTTTCCCACGAGGCTTTCCCACGAGGCTTTCCCACAGGGCTGTCCCACGTGCACACGTGGTGGGAGTCGATCCTTGGCTTGAATGTCAAGGCAGTGCAGGGAAAACAGGTTCCTCTGGAATGGACTGACACATCTGGGGGACTCTTGGAATGGTGGCATGACCCTGTAGTTCCAATCGCCTTTCCTGTGGAGAGCGCCTCCTCTTGAGATGCGACGGGAACGCCGGGAATTCTTTCCCTACGAAACAGGGAAAGGATCCCTCATCTCGAGCTAGGAGGCGGAAACGGGGCTCCCCTGGATGTGTGCGGGACACCACGTGCTTCCTCTCGAGTGGAGACGGGTATGTCGGGGAACTTCTTGATTTGCAGCAAGGGTGTGAAGGACCCTTTGGAAGTTCCAGTGGTTAGATGTGATTGGCCTCGAGAAGCCTCAGCGGAAATGGGCCTCATCTCGCCTGGAGGGCAAAACCTCCTGGATTTTCTCGAGTTGCGGCAGGTGCTCTCGACTTACGACGGGGACCTCAGGGACCCGCTCTGGTGGCCTCAGGAAAGGCCAGTCCCCATGCGAGTTCCTCGGGGGCCTCTCGGGATTTCTCTCCCGTCGATGCCGGGGCCTAAGACCTTGTGTGGAGTCGGAGCCGGAACCTGAGGATTCCTCTCCAGTGCTGACATGGATCTTGGGGTACTTCTGGAGTCTCCCCAGGGGAGTCAGTCCTCGTCTCGAATGCGGGCATGCACTTGCGCTTTCCTCCAGAGCGGTAGCAGCAGTGTCACGCAGTCCGCAGCGTGGATCAAAGGATCTATGGTTTTCCCTCGAGTCTTTCCCACGAGGCTTTCCCACCAGGCTTTCCCACAGGGCTCTCCCACGTGCACACGTGGTGGGAATCGATCCTCGGCTTGAACGTCAAGGCAGTGCAGGGAAAACAGGTTCCTCTGGAATGGACTGACACATCTGGGGGACTCTTGCAATGGTGGCACGACCCTGGAGTTCCTCTCGCCTTTCCAGTGGAGAGCGCCTCCTCTTGAGATGCGACGGGAACGCCGGGAATTCTTTCCCTACGAAACAGGGAAAGGATCCCTCATCTCGAGCTAGGAGGCGGAAACGGGGCTCCCCTGGATGTGTGCGGGACCCCACGTGCTTCCTCTCGAGTGGAGATGGGTATGTCGGGGAACTTCTTGAGTTGCAGCAAGGGTGTGAAGGACCCTTTGGAAGTTCCAGTGGTTAGATATGATTGGCCTCGAGAAGCCTCAGCGGAAATGGGCCTCATCTCGCCTGGAGGGCAAAACCTCCTGGATTTTCTCGAGTTGTGGCAGGTGCTCTCGACTTACGACGGGGACCTCAGGGAACCGCTCTGGTGGCCTCAGGAAAGGCCAGTCCCCATGCGAGTTCCACGGGGGCCTCTCGGGATTCCTCTCCCGTCGATGCCGGGGCCTAAGACCTTGTATGGAGTTGGGGCCGGAACCTGAGGATTCCTCTCCAGTGCTGACATGGATCCTGGGGTACTCCTGGAGTCTCCCCAGGGGAGTCAGTCCTCGTCTCGAATGGGGGCATGCACTTGCGCTTTCCTCCAGAGCGGTAGCAGCAGTGTCACGCAGTCCGCCGCGTGGATCAAAGGATCTATGATTTTCCCTCGAGTCTTTCCCACGAGGCTTTCCCACGAGGCTTTCCCACAGGGCTGTCCCACGTGCACACGTGGTGGGAGTCGATCCTCGGCTTGAACGTCAAGGCAGTGCAGGGAAAACAGGTTCCTCTGGAATGGACTGACACAGCTGGGGGACTCTTGGAATGGTGGCACGACCCTGGAGTTCCTCTCGACTTTCCTGTGGAGAGCGCCTCCTCTTGAGAATCGTCGGGAACGCCGGGAATTCTTTCCCTACGAAACAGGGAAAGGATCCCTCATCTCGAGCTAGGAGGCGGAAACGGGGCTCCCCTGGATGTGTGCGGGACCCACGTGCTTCCTCTCGAGTGGAGACGGGTATGTCGGGGAACTTCTTGAGTTGCAGCAAGGGTGTGAAGGACCCTTTGGAAGTTCCAGTGGTTAGACGTGATTAGCCTCGAGAAGCCTCAGCGGAATGGGCCTCATCTCGCCTGGAGGGCAAAACCTCCTGGATTTTCTCGAGTTGCGGCAGGTGCTCTCGACTTACGACGGGGACCTCAGGGACCCGCTCTGGTGGCCTCAGGAAAGGCCAGTCCCCATGCGAGTTCCTCGGGGGCCTCTCGGGATTCCTCTCCCGTCGATGCCGGAGCCTAAGACGTTGTGTGGAGTCGGGGCCGGAACCTGAGGATTCCTCTCCAGTGCTGACATGGATCTTGGGGTACTTCTGGAGTCTCCCCAGGGGAGTCAGTCCTCGTCTCGAATGCGGGCATGCACTTGCGCTTTCCTCCAGAGCGGTAGCAGCAGTGTCACGCAGTCCGCCGCGTGGATCAAAGGATCTATGGTTTTCCCTCGAGTCTTTCCCACGAGGCTTTCCCACGAGGCTTTCCCACAGGGCTGTCCCACGTGCACACGTGGTGGGAGTCGATCCTCGGCTTGAACGTCAAGGCAGTGCAGGGAAAACAGGTTCCTCTGGAATGGACTGACACATCTGGGGGACTCTTGGAATGGTGGCACGACCCTGGAGTTCCTCTCGCCTTTCCTGTGGAGAGCGCCTCCTCTTGAGATGCGACGGGAACTCCGGGAATTCTCTCCCTACGAAACAGGGAAAGGATCCCTCATCTCGAGCTAGGAGGCGGAAACGGGGCTCCCCTGGATGTGTGCGGGACACCACGTGCTTCCTCTCGAGTGGAGACGGGTAAGTCGGGGAACTTCTTGAGTTGCAGCAAGGGTGTGAAGGACCCTTTGGAAGTTCCAGTGGTTAGATGTGATTGGCCTCGAGAAGCCTCATCGGAAATGGGCCTCATCTCGCCTGGAGGGCAAAACCTCCTGGATTTTCTCGAGTTGCGGCAGGTGCTCTCGACTTACGACGGGGGCCTCAGGGACCCGCTCTGGTGGCCTCAGGAAAGGCCAGTCCCCATGCGAGTTCCTCGGGGGCCTCTCGGGATTCCTCTCCCGTCGATGCCGGGGCCTAAGACCTTGTGTGGAGTCGGGGCCGGAACCTGAGGATTCCTCTCCAGTGCTGACATGGATCTTGGGGTACTTCTGGAGTCTCCCCAGGGGAGTCAGTCCTCGTCTCGAATGCGGGCATGCACTTGCGCTTTCCTCCAGAGCGGTAGCAGCAGTGTCACGCAGTCAGCCGCGTGGATCAAAGGATGTATGGTTTTCCCTGGAGTCTTTCCCACGAGGCTTTCCCACGAGGCTTTCCCACAGGGCTGTCCCACGTGCACACGTGGTGGGAGTCGATCCTCGGCTTGAACGTCAAGGCAGTGCAGGGAAAACAGGTTCCTCTGGAATGGACTGACACATCTGGGGGACTCTTGGAATGGTGGCATGACCCTGGAGTTCCTCTCGCCTTTCCTGTGGAGAGCGCCTCCTCTTGAGATGCGACGGGAACTCCGGGAATTCTTTCCCTACGAAACAGGGAAAGGATCCCTCATCTCGAGCTAGGAGGCGGAAACGGGGCTCCCCTGGATGTGTGCGGGACCCACGTGCTTCCTCTCGAGTGGAGACGGGAATGTCGGGGAACTTCTTGAGTTGCAGCAAGGGTGTGAAGGACCCTTTGGAAGTTCCAGTGGTTAGACGAGATTAGCCTCGAGAAGCCTCAGCGGAAATGGGCCTCATCTCGCCTGGAGGTGAAAACCTCCTGGATTTTCTCGAGTTGCGGCAGGTGCTCTCGACTTACGACGGGGACCTCAGGGACCCGCTCTGGTGGCCTCAGGAAAGGCCAGTCCCCATGCGAGTTTCTCGGGGGCCTCTCGGGATTCCTCTCCCTTCGATGCCGGGGCCTAAGACCTTGTGTGGAGTCGGGGCCGGAACCTGAGGATTCCTCTCCAGTGCTGACATGGATCTTGGGGTACTTCTGGAGTCTTCCCAGGGGAGTCAGTCCTCATCTCGAATGGGGGCATGCACTTGCGCTTTCCTCCAGAGCGGTAGCAGCAGTGTCACGCAGTCCGCCGCGTGGATCAAAGGATGTATGGTTTTCCCTGGAGTCTTTCCCACGAGGCTTTCCCACGAGGCTTTCCCACAGGTCTGTCCCACGTGCACACGTGGTGGGAGTCGATCCTCGGCTTGAACGTCAAGGCAGTGCAGGGAAAACATGTTCCTCTGGAATTGACTGACACAACTGGGGGACTCTTGGAATGGTGGCACGACCCTGGAGTTCCTCTCGCCTTTCCTGTGGAGAGCGCCTCCTCTTGAGATGCGACAGGAACGCCGGGAATTCTTTCCCTACCAAACAGGGAAAGGATCCCTCATCTCGAGCTAGGAGGCGGAAACGGGGCTCCCCTGGATGTGTGCGGGACACCACGTGCTTCCTCTCGAGTGGAGACGGGTATGTCGGGGAACTTCTTGGGTTGCAGCAAGGGTGTGAAGGACCCTTTGGAAGTTCCAGTGGTTAGATGTGATTGGCCTCGAGAAGCCTCAGCGGAAATGGGCCTCATCTCGCCTGGAGGGCAAAACCTCCTGGATTTTCTCGAGTTGCGGCAGGTGCTCTCGACTTACGACGGGGACCTCAGGGTCCCGCTCTGGTGGCCTCAGGAAAGGCCAGTCCCCAAGCGAGTTCCTCGGGGGCCTCTCGGGATTCCTCTCCCGTCGATGCCGGGGCCTAAGACCTTGTGTGGAGTCGGGGCCGGAACCTGAGGATTCCTCTCCAGTGCTGACATGGATCTTGGGGTACTTCTGGAGTCTTCCCAGGGGAGTCAGTCCTCGTCTCGAATGCGGGCATGCACTTGCGCTTTCCTCCAGAGCGGTAGCAGCAGTGTCACGCAGTCCGCCGCGTGGATCAAAGGATCTATGGTTTTCCCTCGAGTCTTTCCCACGAGGCTTTCCCACGAGGCATTCCCACAGGGCTGTCCCACGTGCACACGTGGTGGGAGTCGATCCTCGGCTTGAACGTCAAGGCAGTGCAGGGAAAACAGGTTCCTCTGGAATGGACTGACACATCTGGGGGACTCTTGGAATGGTGTCACGACCCTGGAGTTCCTCTCGCCTTTCCTGTGGAGAGCGCCTCCTCTTGAGATGCGACGGGAACGCCGGGAATTCTTTCCCTACGAAACAGGGAAAGGATCCCTCATCTCGAGCTAGGAGGCGGAAAGAGGGCTCCCCTGGATGTGTGCGGGACCCCACGTGCTTCCTCTCGAGTGGAGACGGGTATGTCGCGGAACTGCTTCAGTTGCAGCAAGGGTGTGAAGGACCATTTGGAAGTTCCAGCGGTTAGATGTGATTAGCCTCGAGAAGCCTCAGCGGAAATGGGCCTCATCTCGCCTGGAGGGCAAAACCTCCTGGATTTTCTCGAGTTGCGGCAGGTGCTCTCGACTTACGATGGGGACCTGAGGGACCCGCTCTGGTGGCCTCAGGAAAGGCCAGTCCCCATGCGAGTTCCTCGGGGGCCTCTCGGGATTCCTGTCCCGTCGATGCCGGGGCCTAAGACCTTGTGTGGAGTCGGGGCCGAACCTGAGGATTCCTCTCCAGTGCTGACATGGATCTTGGGGTACTTCTGGAGTCTCCCCAGGGGAGTCAGTCCTCGTCTCGAATGCGGGCATGCACTTGCGCTTTCCTCCAGAGCGGTAGCAGCAGTGTCACGCAGTCCGCCGCGTGGATCAAAGGATCTATGGTTTTCCCTCGAGACTTTCCCACGAGGCTTTCCCACGAGGCTTTCCCACAGGGCTGTCCCACGTGCACACGTGGTGGGAGTCGATCCTCGGCTTGAACGTCAAGGCAGTGCAGGGAAAACAGGTTCCTCTGGAATGGACTGACACATCTGGGTGACTTTTGGAATGGTGGCACGACCCTGGAGTTCCTATCGCCTTTCCTGTGGAGAGCGCCTCCTCTTGAGATGCGAAGGGAACGCCGGGAATTCTTTCCCTACGAAACAGGGAAAGGATCCCTCATCTCGAGCTAGGAGGCGGAAACGGGGTTCCCCTGGATGTGTGCGGGACCCCACGTGCTTCCTCTCGAGTGGAGACGGGTATGTCGCGGAACTGCTTCAGTTGCAGCAAGGGTGTGAAGGACCATTTGGAAGTTCCAGCGGTTAGATGTGATTAGCCTCGAGAAGCCTCAGCGGAAATGGGCCTCATCTCGCCTGGAGGGCAAAACCTCCTGGATTTTCTCGAGTTGCGGCAGGTGCTCTCGACTTACGATGGGGACCTAAGGGACCCGCTCTGGTGGCCTCAGGAAAGGCCAGTCCCCATGCGAGTTCCTCGGGGGCCTCTCGGCATTCCTCTGCCGTCGATGCCGGGGCCTAAGACCTTGTGTGGAGTCGGGGCCGGAACCTGAGGATTCCTCTCCAGTGCTGACATGGATTTTGGGGTACTTCTGGAGTCTCCCCAGGGGAGTCAGTCCTCGTCTCGAATGCGGGCATGCACTTGCGCTTTCCTCCAGAGCGGTAGCAGCAGTGTCACGCAGTCTGCCGCGTGGATCAAAGGATCTATGGTTTTCCCTCGAGTCTTTCCCAGGAGGCTTTCCCACGAGGCTTTCCCACAGGGCTGTCCCACGTGCACACGTGGTGGGAGTCGATCCTCGGCTTGAACGTCAAGGCAGTGCAGGGAAAACAGGTTCCTCTGGAATGGACTGACACATCTGGGGGACTCTTGGAATGGTGGCACGACCCTGGAGTTCCTCTCGCCTTTTCTGTGGAGAGCGCCTCCTCTTGAGATGCGACGGGAACGCCGGGAATTCTTTCCCTACAAAACAGGGAAAGGATCCCTCATCTCTAGCTAGGAGGCGGAAATGGGGCTCCCCTGGATGTTTGCGGGACCCCACGTGCTTCCTCTCGAGTGGAGACGGGTATGTCGGGGAACTTCTTGAGTTGCAGCAAGGGTGTGAAGGACCCTTTGGAAGTTCCAGTGGTTAGACGTGATTAGCCTCGAGAAGCCTCAGCGGAAATGGGCCTCATCTCGCCTGGGGGGCAAAACCTCCTGGATTTTCTCGAGTTGCGGCAGGTGCTCTCGACTTACGACGGGGACCTCGGGGACCCGCTCTGGTGACCTCAGGAAAGGCCAGTCCCCATGCGAGTTCCTCGGGGGCCTCTCGGGATTCCTGTCCCGTCGATGCCGGGGCCTAAGACCTTGTGTGGAGTCGGGGCCGGAACCTGAGGATTCCTCTCCAGTGCTGACATGGATCTTGGGGTACTTCTGGAGTCTCCCCAGGGGAGTCAGTCCTCGTCTCGAATGCGGGCATGCACTTGCGCTTTCCTCCAGAGCGGTAGCAGCAGTGTCACGCAGTCCGCCGCGTGGATCAAAGGATCTATGGTTTTCCCTCGAGTCTTTCCCACGAGGCTTTCCCACGAGGCTTTCCCACAGGGCTGTCCCACGTGCACACGTGGTGGGAGTCGATCCTCGGCTTGAACGTCAAGGCAGTGCAGGGAAAACAGGTTCCTCTGGAATGGACTGACACATCTGGGGGACTCTTGGAATGGTGGCACGACCCTGGAGTTCCTCTCGCCTTTCCTGTGGAGAGCGCCTCCTCTTGAGATGCGACGGGAACTCCGGGAATTCTCTCCCTACGAAACAGGGAAAGGATCCCTCATCTCGAGCTAGGAGGCGGAAACGGGGCTCCCCTGGATGTGTGCGGGACACCACGTGCTTCCTCTCGAGTGGAGACGGGTAAGTCGGGGAACTTCTTGAGTTGCAGCAAGGGTGTGAAGGACCCTTTGGAAGTTCCAGTGGTTAGATGTGATTGGCCTCGAGAAGCCTCATCGGAAATGGGCCTCATCTCGCCTGGAGGGCAAAACCTCCTGGATTTTCTCGAGTTGCGGCAGGTGCTCTCGACTTACGACGGGGGCCTCAGGGACCCGCTCTGGTGGCCTCAGGAAAGGCCAGTCCCCATGCGAGTTCCTCGGGGGCCTCTCGGGATTCCTCTCCCGTCGATGCCGGGGCCTAAGACCTTGTGTGGAGTCGGGGCCGGAACCTGAGGATTCCTCTCCAGTGCTGACATGGATCTTGGGGTACTTCTGGAGTCTCCCCAGGGGAGTCAGTCCTCGTCTCGAATGCGGGCATGCACTTGCGCTTTCCTCCAGAGCGGTAGCAGCAGTGTCACGCAGTCAGCCGCGTGGATCAAAGGATGTATGGTTTTCCCTGGAGTCTTTCCCACGAGGCTTTCCCACGAGGCTTTCCCACAGGGCTGTCCCACGTGCACACGTGGTGGGAGTCGATCCTCGGCTTGAACGTCAAGGCAGTGCAGGGAAAACAGGTTCCTCTGGAATGGACTGACACATCTGGGGGACTCTTGGAATGGTGGCATGACCCTGGAGTTCCTCTCGCCATTCCTGTGGAGAGCGCCTCCTCTTGAGATGCGACGGGAACTCCGGGAATTCTTTCCCTACGAAACAGGGAAAGGATCCCTCATCTCGAGCTAGGAGGCGGAAACGGGGCTCCCCTGGATGTGTGCGGGACCCACGTGCGTCCTCTCGAGTGGAGACGGGTATGTCGGGGAACTTCTTGAGTTGCAGCAAGGGTGTGAAGGACCCTTTGGAAGTTCCAGTGGTTAGACGAGATTAGCCTCGAGAAGCCTCAGCGGAAATGGGCCTCATCTCGCCTGGAGGTGAAAACCTCCTGGATTTTCTCGAGTTGCGGCAGGTGCTCTCGACTTACGACGGGGACCTCAGGGACCCGCTCTGGTGGCCTCAGGAAAGGCCAGTCCCCATGCGAGTTTCTCGGGGGCCTCTCGGGATTCCTCTCCCTTCGATGCCGGGGCCTAAGACCTTGTGTGGAGTCGGGGCCGGAACCTGAGGATTCCTCTCCAGTGCTGACATGGATCTTGGGGTACTTCTGGAGTCTTCCCAGGGGAGTCAGTCCTCATCTCGAATGGGGGCATGCACTTGCGCTTTCCTCCAGAGCGGTAGCAGCAGTGTCACGCAGTCCGCCGCGTGGATCAAAGGATGTATGGTTTTCCCTGGAGTCTTTCCCACGAGGCTTTCCCACGAGGCTTTCCCACAGGTCTGTCCCACGTGCACACGTGGTGGGAGTCGATCCTCGGCTTGAACGTCAAGGCAGTGCAGGGAAAACATGTTCCTCTGGAATTGACTGACACAACTGGGGGACTCTTGGAATGGTGGCACGACCCTGGAGTTCCTCTCGCCTTTCCTGTGGAGAGCGCCTCCTCTTGAGATGCGACAGGAACGCCGGGAATTCTTTCCCTACCAAACAGGGAAAGGATCCCTCATCTCGAGCTAGGAGGCGGAAACGGGGCTCCCCTGGATGTGTGCGGGACACCACGTGCTTCCTCTCGAGTGGAGACGGGTATGTCGGGGAACTTCTTGGGTTGCAGCAAGGGTGTGAAGGACCCTTTGGAAGTTCCAGTGGTTAGATGTGATTGGCCTCGAGAAGCCTCAGCGGAAATGGGCCTCATCTCGCCTGGAGGGCAAAACCTCCTGGATTTTCTCGAGTTGCGGCAGGTGCTCTCGACTTACGACGGGGACCTCAGGGTCCCGCTCTGGTGGCCTCAGGAAAGGCCAGTCCCCAAGCGAGTTCCTCGGGGGCCTCTCGGGATTCCTCTCCCGTCGATGCCGGGGCCTAAGACCTTGTGTGGAGTCGGGGCCGGAACCTGAGGATTCCTCTCCAGTGCTGACATGGATCTTGGGGTACTTCTGGAGTCTTCCCAGGGGAGTCAGTCCTCGTCTCGAATGCGGGCATGCACTTGCGCTTTCCTCCAGAGCGGTAGCAGCAGTGTCACGCAGTCCGCCGCGTGGATCAAAGGATCTATGGTTTTCCCTCGAGTCTTTCCCACGAGGCTTTCCCACGAGGCATTCCCACAGGGCTGTCCCACGTGCACACGTGGTGGGAGTCGATCCTCGGCTTGAACGTCAAGGCAGTGCAGGGAAAACAGGTTCCTCTGGAATGGACTGACACATCTGGGGGACTCTTGGAATGGTGTCACGACCCTGGAGTTCCTCTCGCCTTTCCTGTGGAGAGCGCCTCCTCTTGAGATGCGACGGGAACGCCGGGAATTCTTTCCCTACGAAACAGGGAAAGGATCCCTCATCTCGAGCTAGGAGGCGGAAAGAGGGCTCCCCTGGATGTGTGCGGGACCCCACGTGCTTCCTCTCGAGTGGAGACGGGTATGTCGCGGAACTGCTTCAGTTGCAGCAAGGGTGTGAAGGACCATTTGGAAGTTCCAGCGGTTAGATGTGATTAGCCTCGAGAAGCCTCAGCGGAAATGGGCCTCATCTCGCCTGGAGGGCAAAACCTCCTGGATTTTCTCGAGTTGCGGCAGGTGCTCTCGACTTACGATGGGGACCTGAGGGACCCGCTCTGGTGGCCTCAGGAAAGGCCAGTCCCCATGCGAGTTCCTCGGGGGCCTCTCGGGATTCCTGTCCCGTCGATGCCGGGGCCTAAGACCTTGTGTGGAGTCGGGGCCGAACCTGAGGATTCCTCTCCAGTGCTGACATGGATCTTGGGGTACTTCTGGAGTCTCCCCAGGGGAGTCAGTCCTCGTCTCGAATGCGGGCATGCACTTGCGCTTTCCTCCAGAGCGGTAGCAGCAGTGTCACGCAGTCCGCCGCGTGGATCAAAGGATCTATGGTTTTCCCTCGAGACTTTCCCACGAGGCTTTCCCACGAGGCTTTCCCACAGGGCTGTCCCACGTGCACACGTGGTGGGAGTCGATCCTCGGCTTGAACGTCAAGGCAGTGCAGGGAAAACAGGTTCCTCTGGAATGGACTGACACATCTGGGTGACTTTTGGAATGGTGGCACGACCCTGGAGTTCCTATCGCCTTTCCTGTGGAGAGCGCCTCCTCTTGAGATGCGAAGGGAACGCCGGGAATTCTTTCCCTACGAAACAGGGAAAGGATCCCTCATCTCGAGCTAGGAGGCGGAAACGGGGTTCCCCTGGATGTGGGCGGGACCCCACGTGCTTCCTCTCGAGTGGAGACGGGTATGTCGCGGAACTGCTTCAGTTGCAGCAAGGGTGTGAAGGACCATTTGGAAGTTCCAGCGGTTAGATGTGATTAGCCTCGAGAAGCCTCAGCGGAAATGGGCCTCATCTCGCCTGGAGGGCAAAACCTCCTGGATTTTCTCGAGTTGCGGCAGGTGCTCTCGACTTACGATGGGGACCTAAGGGACCCGCTCTGGTGGCCTCAGGAAAGGCCAGTCCCCATGCGAGTTCCTCGGGGGCCTCTCGGCATTCCTCTGCCGTCGATGCCGGGGCCTAAGACCTTGTGTGGAGTCGGGGCCGGAACCTGAGGATTCCTCTCCAGTGCTGACATGGATTTTGGGGTACTTCTGGAGTCTCCCCAGGGGAGTCAGTCCTCGTCTCGAATGCGGGCATGCACTTGCGCTTTCCTCCAGAGCGGTAGCAGCAGTGTCACGCAGTCTGCCGCGTGGATCAAAGGATCTATGGTTTTCCCTCGAGTCTTTCCCAGGAGGCTTTCCCACGAGGCTTTCCCACAGGGCTGTCCCACGTGCACACGTGGTGGGAGTCGATCCTCGGCTTGAACGTCAAGGCAGTGCAGGGAAAACAGGTTCCTCTGGAATGGACTGACACATCTGGGGGACTCTTGGAATGGTGGCACGACCCTGGAGTTCCTCTCGCCTTTTCTGTGGAGAGCGCCTCCTCTTGAGATGCGACGGGAACGCCGGGAATTCTTTCCCTACAAAACAGGGAAAGGATCCCTCATCTCTAGCTAGGAGGCGGAAATGGGGCTCCCCTGGATGTTTGCGGGACCCCACGTGCTTCCTCTCGAGTGGAGACGGGTATGTCGGGGAACTTCTTGAGTTGCAGCAAGGGTGTGAAGGACCCTTTGGAAGTTCCAGTGGTTAGACGTGATTAGCCTCGAGAAGCCTCAGCGGAAATGGGCCTCATCTCGCCTGGGGGGCAAAACCTCCTGGATTTTCTCGAGTTGCGGCAGGTGCTCTCGACTTACGACGGGGACCTCGGGGACCCGCTCTGGTGACCTCAGGAAAGGCCAGTCCCCATGCGAGTTCCTCGGGGGCCTCTCGGGATTCCTGTCCCGTCGATGCCGGGGCCTAAGACCTTGTGTGGAGTCGGGGCCGGAACCTGAGGATTCCTCTCCAGTGCTGACATGGATCTTGGGGTACTTCTGGAGTCTCCCCAGGGGAGTCAGTCCTCGTCTCGAATGCGGGCATGCACTTGCGCTTTCCTCCAGAGCGGTAGCAGCAGTGTCACGCAGTCCGCCGCGTGGATCAAAGGATCTATGGTTTTCCCTCGAGTCTTTCCCACGAGGCTTTCCCACGAGGCTTTCCCACAGGGCTGTCCCACGTGCACACGTGGTGGGAGTCGATGCTCGGCTTGAACGTCAAGGCAGTGCAGGGAAAACAGGTTCCTCTGGAATGGACTGACATATCTGGGGGACTCTTTGAATGGTGGCACGACGCTGGAGTCCTCTCGCCTTTCCTGTGGAGAGCGCCTCCTCTTGAGATGCGACGGGAACGCCGGGAATTCTTTCCCTACGAAACAGGGAAAGGATCCCTCATCTCGAGCTAGGAGGCGGAAACGGGGCTCCCCTGGATGTGTGCGGGACCCTCGTGCTTCCTCTCAAGTGGAGACGGGTATGTCGGGGAACTTCTTGAGTTGCAGCAAGGGTGTGAAGGACCCTTTGGAAGTTCCAGTGGTTAGATGTGATTAGCCTCGAGAAGCCTCAGCGGAAATGGGCCTCATCTCGCCTGGAGGGCAAAACCTCCAGGATTTACTCGAGTTGCGGCAGGTGCTCTCGACTTACGACGGGGACCTCAGGGACCCGCTCTGGTGGCCTCAGGAAAGGCCAGTCCCCATGCGAGTTCCTCGGGGGCCTCTCGGCATTCCTCTCCCGTCGATGCCGGGGCCTAAGACCTTGTGTGGAGTCGGGGCCGGAACCTGAGGATTCCTCTCCAGTGCTGACATGGATCTTGGGGTACTTCTGGAGTCTCCCCAGGGGAGTCAGTCCTCGTCTCGAATGCGGGCATGCACTTGCGCTTTCCTCCAGAGCGGTAGCAGCAGTGTCACGCAGTCCGCCGCGTGGATCAAAGGATCTATGGTTTTCCCTCGAGTCTTTCCCACGAGGCTTTCCCACGAGGCTTTCCCACAGGGCTGTCCCACGTGCACACGTGGTGGGAGTCGATCCTCGGCTTGAACGTCAAGGCAGTGCAGGGAAAACAGATTCCTCTGGAATGGACTGACACATCTGGGGGACTCTTGGAATGGTGGCACGACCCTGGAGTTCCTCTCGCCTTTCCTGTGGAGAGCGCCTCCTCTTGAGATGCGACGGGAACGCCGGGAATTCTTTCCCTACGAAACAGGGAAAGGATCCCTCATCTCGAGCTAGGAGGCGGAAACGGGGCTCCCCTGGATGTGTGCGGGACCCCACGTGCTTCCTCTCGAGTGGAGACGGGTATGTCAGGGAACTTCTTGAGTTGCAGCAAGGGTGTGAAGGACCCTTTGGAAGTTCCAGTGGTTAGACGTGATTAGCCTCGAGAAGCCTCAGAGGAAATGGGCCTCATCTCGCCTGGAGGGCAAAACCTCCTGGATTTTCTCGAGTTGCGGCAGGTGCTCTCGACTTACGACGGGGACCTCAGGGACCCGCTCTGGTGGCCTCAGGAAAGGCCAGTCCCCATGCGAGTTCCTCGGGGGCCTCTCGGGATTCCTCTCCCGTCGATGCCGGGGCCTAAGACCTTGTGTGGATTCGGGGCCGGAACCTGAGGATTCCTCTCCAGTGCTGACATGGATCTTGGGGTACTTCTGGAGTCTCCCCAGGGGAGTCAGTCCTCGTCTCGAATGCGGGCATGCACTTGCGCTTTCCTCCAGAGCGGTAGCAGCAGTGTCACGCAGTCTGCCGCGTGGATCAAAGGATCTATGGTTTTCCCTCGAGTCTTTCCCACGAGGCTTTCCCACGAGGCTTTCCCACAGGGCTGTCCCACGTGCACACGTGGTGGGAGTCGATCCTCGGCTTGAACGTCAAGGCAGTGCAGGGAAAACAGGTTCCTCTGGAATGGACTGACATATCTGGGGGACTCTTTGAATGGTGGCACGACGCTGGAGTCCTCTCGCCTTTCCTGTGGAGAGCGCCTCCTCTTGAGATGCGACGGGAACGCCGGGAATTCTTTCCCTACGAAACAGGGAAAGGATCCCTCATCTCGAGCTAGGAGGCGGAAACGGGGCTCCCCTGGATGTGTGCGGGACCCTCGTGCTTCCTCTCAAGTGGAGACGGGTATGTCGGGGAACTTCTTGAGTTGCAGCAAGGGTGTGAAGGACCCTTTGGAAGTTCCAGTGGTTAGATGTGATTAGCCTCGAGAAGCCTCAGCGGAAATGGGCCTCATCTCGCCTGGAGGGCAAAACCTCCAGGATTTACTCGAGTTGCGGCAGGTGCTCTCGACTTACGACGGGGACCTCAGGGACCCGCTCTGGTGGCCTCAGGAAAGGCCAGTCCCCATGCGAGTTCCTCGGGGGCCTCTCGGCATTCCTCTCCCGTCGATGCCGGTGCCTAAGACCTTGTGTGGAGTCGGGGCCGGAACCTGAGGATTCCTCTCCAGTGCTGACATGGATCTTGGGGTACTTCTGGAGTCTCCCCAGGGGAGTCAGTCCTCGTCTCGAATGCGGGCATGCACTTGCGCTTTCCTCCAGAGCGGTAGCAGCAGTGTCACGCAGTCCGCCGCGTGGATCAAAGGATCTATGGTTTTCCCTCGAGTCTTTCCCACGAGGCTTTCCCACGAGGCTTTCCCACAGGGCTGTCCCACGTGCACACGTGGTGGGAGTCGATCCTCGGCTTGAACGTCAAGGCAGTGCAGGGAAAACAGGTTCCTCTGGAATGGACTGACACATCTGGGGGACTCTTGGAATGGTGGCACGACCCTGGAGTTCCTCTCGCCTTTCCTGTGGAGAGCGCCTCCTCTTGAGATGCGACGGGAACGCCGGGAATTCTTTCCCTACGAAACAGGGAAAGGATCCCTCATCTCGAGCTAGGAGGCGGAAACGGGGCTCCCCTGGATGTGTGCGGGACCCCACGTGCTTCCTCTCGAGTGGAGACGGGTATGTCGGGGAACTTCTTGAGTTGCAGCAAGGGTGTGAAGGACCCTTTGGAAGTTCCAGTGGTTAGACGTGATTAGCCTCGAGAAGCCTCAGCGGAAATGGGCCTCATCTCGCCTGGGGGGCAAAACCTCCTGGATTTTCTCGAGTTGCGGCAGGTGCTCTCGACTTACGACGGGGACCTCGGGGACCCGCTCTGGTGACCTCAGGAAAGGCCAGTCCCCATGCGAGTTCCTCGGGGGCCTCTCGGGATTCCTGTCCCGTCGATGCCGGGGCCTAAGACCTTGTGTGGAGTCGGGGCCGGAACCTGAGGATTCCTCTCCAGTGCTGACATGGATCTTGGGGTACTTCTGGAGTCTCCCCAGGGGAGTCAGTCCTCGTCTCGAATGCGGGCATGCACTTGCGCTTTCCTCCAGAGCGGTAGCAGCAGTGTCACGCAGTCCGCCGCGTGGATCAAAGGATCTATGGTTTTCCCTCGAGTCTTTCCCACGAGGCTTTCCCACGAGGCTTTCCCACAGGGCTGTCCCACGTGCACACGTGGTGGGAGTCGATCCTCGGCTTGAACGTCAACGCAGTGCAGGGAAAACAGGTTCCTCTGGAATGGACTGACATATCTGGGGGACTCTTTGAATGGTGGCACGACGCTGGAGTCCTCTCGCCTTTCCTGTGGAGAGCGCCTCCTCTTGAGATGCGACGGGAACGCCGGGAATTCTTTCCCTACGAAACAGGGAAAGGATCCCTCATCTCGAGCTAGGAGGCGGAAACGGGGCTCCCCTGGATGTGTGCGGGACCCTCGTGCTTCCTCTCGAGTGGAGACGGGTATGTCGGGGAACTTCTTGAGTTGCAGCAAGGGTGTGAAGGACCCTTTGGAAGTTCCAGTGGTTAGATGTGATTAGCCTCGAGAAGCCTCAGCGGAAATGGGCCTCATCTCGCCTGGAGGGCAAAACCTCCTGGATTTACTCGAGTTGCGGCAGGTGCTCTCGACTTACGACGGGGACCTCAGGGACCCGCTCTGGTGGCCTCAGGAAAGGCCAGTCCCCATGCGAGTTCCTCGGGGGCCTCTCGGCATTCCTCTCCCGTCGATGCCGGGGCCTAAGACCTTGTGTGGAGTCGGGGCCGGAACCTGAGGATTCCTCTCCAGTGCTGACATGGATCTTGGGGTACTTCTGGAGTCTCCCCAGGGGAGTCAGTCCTCGTCTCGAATGCGGGCATGCACTTGCGCTTTCCTCCAGAGCGGTAGCAGCGTGTCACGCAGTCCGCCGCGTGGATCAAAGGATCTATGGTTTTCCCTCGAGTCTTTCCCACGAGGCTTTCCCACGAGGCTTTCCCACAGGGCTGTCCCACGTGCACACGTGGTGGGAGTCGATCCTCGGCTTGAACGTCAAGGCAGTGCAGGGAAAACAGGTTCCTCTGGAATGGACTGACACATCTGGGGGACTCTTGGAATGGTGGCACGACCCTGGAGTTCCTCTCGCCTTTCCTGTGGAGAGCGCCTCCTCTTGAGATGCGACGGGAACGCCGGGAATTCTTTCCCTACGAAACAGGGAAAGGATCCCTCATCTCGAGCTAGGAGGCGGAAACGGGGCTCCCCTGGATGTGTGCGGGACCCCACGTGCTTCCTCTCGAGTGGAGACGGGTATGTCGGGGAACTTCTTGAGTTGCAGCAAGGGTGTGAAGGACCCTTTGGAAGTTCCAGTGGTTAGACGTGATTAGCCTCGAGAAGCCTCAGCGGAAATGGGCCTCATCTCGCCTGGGGGGCAAAACCTCCTGGATTTTCTCGAGTTGCGGCAGGTGCTCTCGACTTACGACGGGGACCTCGGGGACCCGCTCTGGTGACCTCAGGAAAGGCCAGTCCCCATGCGAGTTCCTCGGGGGCCTCTCGGGATTCCTGTCCCGTCGATGCCGGGGCCTAAGACCTTGTGTGGAGTCGGGGCCGGAACCTGAGGATTCCTCTCCAGTGCTGACATGGATCTTGGGGTACTTCTGGAGTCTCCCCAGGGGAGTCAGTCCTCGTCTCGAATGCGGGCATGCACTTGCGCTTTCCTCCAGAGCGGTAGCAGCAGTGTCACGCAGTCCGCCGCGTGGATCAAAGGATCTATGGTTTTCCCTCGAGTCTTTCCCACGAGGCTTTCCCACGAGGCTTTCCCACAGGGCTGTCCCACGTGCACACGTGGTGGGAGTCGATGCTCGGCTTGAACGTCAAGGCAGTGCAGGGAAAACAGGTTCCTCTGGAATGGACTGACATATCTGGGGGACTCTTTGAATGGTGGCACGACGCTGGAGTCCTCTCGCCTTTCCTGTGGAGAGCGCCTCCTCTTGAGATGCGACGGGAACGCCGGGAATTCTTTCCCTACGAAACAGGGAAAGGATCCCTCATCTCGAGCTAGGAGGCGGAAACGGGGCTCCCCTGGATGTGTGCGGGACCCTCGTGCTTCCTCTCAAGTGGAGACGGGTATGTCGGGGAACTTCTTGAGTTGCAGCAAGGGTGTGAAGGACCCTTTGGAAGTTCCAGTGGTTAGATGTGATTAGCCTCGAGAAGCCTCAGCGGAAATGGGCCTCATCTCGCCTGGAGGGCAAAACCTCCAGGATTTACTCGAGTTGCGGCAGGTGCTCTCGACTTACGACGGGGACCTCAGGGACCCGCTCTGGTGGCCTCAGGAAAGGCCAGTCCCCATGCGAGTTCCTCGGGGGCCTCTCGGCATTCCTCTCCCGTCGATGCCGGGGCCTAAGACCTTGTGTGGAGTCGGGGCCGGAACCTGAGGATTCCTCTCCAGTGCTGACATGGATCTTGGGGTACTTCTGGAGTCTCCCCAGGGGAGTCAGTCCTCGTCTCGAATGCGGGCATGCACTTGCGCTTTCCTCCAGAGCGGTAGCAGCAGTGTCACGCAGTCCGCCGCGTGGATCAAAGGATCTATGGTTTTCCCTCGAGTCTTTCCCACGAGGCTTTCCCACGAGGCTTTCCCACAGGGCTGTCCCACGTGCACACGTGGTGGGAGTCGATCCTCGGCTTGAACGTCAAGGCAGTGCAGGGAAAACAGGTTCCTCTGGAATGGACTGACACATCTGGGGGACTCTTGGAATGGTGGCACGACCCTGGAGTTCCTCTCGCCTTTCCTGTGGAGAGCGCCTCCTCTTGAGATGCGACGGGAACGCCGGGAATTCTTTCCCTACGAAACAGGGAAAGGATCCCTCATCTCGAGCTAGGAGGCGGAAACGGGGCTCCCCTGGATGTGTGCGGGACCCCACGTGCTTCCTCTCGAGTGGAGACGGGTATGTCGGGGAACTTCTTGAGTTGCAGCAAGGGTGTGAAGGACCCTTTGGAAGTTCCAGTGGTTAGACGTGATTAGCCTCGAGAAGCCTCAGAGGAAATGGGCCTCATCTCGCCTGGAGGGCAAAACCTCCTGGATTTTCTCGAGTTGCGGCAGGTGCTCTCGACTTACGACGGGGACCTCAGGGACCCGCTCTGGTGGCCTCAGGAAAGGCCAGTCCCCATGCGAGTTCCTCGGGGGCCTCTCGGGATTCCTCTCCCGTCGATGCCGGGGCCTAAGACCTTGTGTGGATTCGGGGCCGGAACCTGAGGATTCCTCTCCAGTGCTGACATGGATCTTGGGGTACTTCTGGAGTCTCCCCAGGGGAGTCAGTCCTCGTCTCGAATGCGGGCATGCACTTGCGCTTTCCTCCAGAGCGGTAGCAGCAGTGTCACGCAGTCTGCCGCGTGGATCAAAGGATCTATGGTTTTCCCTCGAGTCTTTCCCACGAGGCTTTCCCACGAGGCTTTCCCACAGGGCTGTCCCACGTGCACACGTGGTGGGAGTCGATCCTCGGCTTGAACGTCAACGCAGTGCAGGGAAAACAGGTTCCTCTGGAATGGACTGACATATCTGGGGGACTCTTTGAATGGTGGCACGACGCTGGAGTCCTCTCGCCTTTCCTGTGGAGAGCGCCTCCTCTTGAGATGCGACGGGAACGCCGGGAATTCTTTCCCTACGAAACAGGGAAAGGATCCCTCATCTCGAGCTAGGAGGCGGAAACGGGGCTCCCCTGGATGTGTGCGGGACCCTCGTGCTTCCTCTCAAGTGGAGACGGGTATGTCGGGGAACTTCTTGAGTTGCAGCAAGGGTGTGAAGGACCCTTTGGAAGTTCCAGTGGTTAGATGTGATTAGCCTCGAGAAGCCTCAGCGGAAATGGGCCTCATCTCGCCTGGAGGGCAAAACCTCCAGGATTTACTCGAGTTGGGGCAGGTGCTCTCGACTTACGACGGGGACCTCAGGGACCCGCTCTGGTGGCCTCAGGAAAGGCCAGTCCCCATGCGAGTTCCTCGGGGGCCTCTGGGGATTCCTCTCCCGTCGATGCCGGGGCCTAAGACCTTGTGTGGAGTCGGGGCCGGAACCTGAGGATTCCTCTCCAGTGCTGACATGGATCTTGGGGTACTTCTGGAGTCTCCCCAGGGGAGTCAGTCCTCGTCTCGAATGCGGGCATGCACTTGCGCTTTCCTCCAGAGCGGTAGCAGCAGTGTCACGCAGTCCGCCGCGTGGATCAAAGGATCTATGGTTTTCCCTCGAGTCTTTCCCACGAGGCTTTCCCACGAGGCTTTCCCACAGGGCTGTCCCACGTGCACACGTGGTGGGAGTCGATCCTCGGCTTGAACGTCAAGGCAGTGCAGGGAAAACAGGTTCCTCTGGAATGGACTGACACATCTGGGGGACTCTTGGAATGGTGGCACGACCCTGGAGTTCCTCTCGCCTTTCCTGTGGAGAGCGCCTCCTCTTGAGATGCGACGGGAACGCCGGGAATTCTTTCCCTACGAAACAGGGAAAGGATCCCTCATCTCGAGCTAGGAGGCGGAAACGGGGCTCCCCTGGATGTGTGCGGGACCCCACGTGCTTCCTCTCGAGTGGAGACGGGTATGTCGGGGAACTTCTTGAGTTGCAGCAAGGGTGTGAAGGACCCTTTGGAAGTTCCAGTGGTTAGACGTGATTAGCCTCGAGAAGCCTCAGCGGAAATGGGCCTCATCTCGCCTGGAGGGCAAAACCTCCTGGATTTTCTCGAGTTGCGGCAGGTGCTCTCGACTTACGGCGGGGACCTCAGGGACCCGCTCTGGTGGCCTCAGGAAAGGCCAGTCCCCATGCGAGTTCCTCGGGGGCCTTTCGGGATTCCTCTCCCGTCGATGCCGGGGCCTAAGACCTTGTGTGGATTCGGGGCCGGAACCTGAGGATTCCTCTCCAGTGCTGACATGGATCTTGGGGTACTTCTGGAGTCTCCCCAGGGGAGTCAGTCCTCGTCTCGAATGCGGGCATGCACTTGCGCTTTCCTCCAGAGCGGTAGCAGCAGTGTCACGCAGTCTGCCGCGTGGATCAAAGGATCTATGGTTTTCCCTCGAGTCTTTCCCACGAGGCTTTCCCACGAGGCTTTCCCACAGGGCTGTCCCACGTGCACACGTGGTGGGAGTCGATCCTCGGCTTGAACGTCAACGCAGTGCAGGGAAAACAGGTTCCTCTGGAATGGACTGACACATCTGGGGGACTCTTGGAATGGTGGCACGACCCTGGAGTTCCTCTCGCCTTTCCTGTGGAGAGCGCCTCCTCTTGAGATGCGACGGGAACGCCGGGAATTCTTTCCCTACGAAACAGGGAAAGGATCCCTCATCTCGAGCTAGGAGGCGGAAACGGGGCTCCCCTGGATGTGTGCCGGACCCTACGTGCTTCCTCTCGAGTGGAGACGGGTATATCGCGGAACTGCTTCAGTTGCAGCAAGGGTGTGAAGGACCCATGGAAGTTCCAGTGGTTAGACGTGATTAGCCTCGAGAAGCCTCAGCGGAAATGGGCCTCATCTCGCCTGGAGGGCAAAACCTCCTGGATTTACTCGAGTTGCGGCAGGTGCTCTCGACTTACGATGGGGACCTGAGGGCCCGCTCTGGTGGCCTCAGGAAAGGCCAGTCCCCATGCGAGTTCCTCGGGGGCCTCTCGGCATTCCTCTCCCGTCGATGCCGGGGCCTAAGACCTTGTGTGGAGTCGGGGCCGGAACCTGAGGATTCCTCTCCAGTGCTGACATGGATCTTGGGGTACTTCTGGAGTCTCCCCAGGGGAGTCAGTCCTCGTCTCGAATGCGGGCATGCACTTGCGCTTTCCTCCAGAGCGGTAGCAGCAGTGTCACTCAGTCCGCCGCGTGGATCAAAGGATCTATGGTTTTCCCTCGAGTCTTTCCCATGAGGCTTTCCCACGAGGCTTTCCCACAGGGCTGTCCCACGTGCACACGTGGTGGGAGTCGATCCTCGGCTTGAACGTCAAGGCAGTGCAGGGAAAACAGGTTCCTCTGGAATGGACTGACACCTCTGGGGGACTCTTGGAATGGTGGCACGACCCTGGAGTTCCTCTCGCCTTTTCTGTGGAGAGAGCCTCCTCTTGAGATGCGACGGGAACGCCGGGAATTCTTTCCCTACAAAACAGGGAAAGGATCCCTCATCTCTAGCTAGGAGGCGGAAATGGGGCTCCCCTGGATGTGTGCGGGACCCCACGTGCTTCCTCTCGAGTGGAGACGGGTATGTCGGGGAACTTCTTGAGTTGCAGCAAGGGTGTGAAGGACCCTTTGGAAGTTCCAGTGGTTAGACGTGATTAGCCTCGAGAAGCCTCAGCGGAAATGGGCCTCATCTCGCCTGGGGGGCAAAACCTCCTGGATTTTCTCGAGTTGCGGCAGGTGCTCTCGACTTACGACGGGGACCTCAGGGACCCGCTCTGGTGGCCTCAGGAAAGGCCAGTCCCCATGCGAGTTCCACGGGGGCCTCTCGGCATTCCTCTCCCGTCGATTCCGGGGCCTAAGACCTTGTGTGGAGTCGGGGCCGGAACCTGAGGATTCCTCTCCAGTGCTGACATGAATCTTGGGGTACTTCTGGAGTCTCCCCACGGGAGTCAGTCCTCGTCTCGAATGCGGGCATGCACTTGCGCTTTCCTCCAGAGCGGTAGCAGCAGTGTCACTCAGTCCGCCGCGTGGATCAAAGGATCTATGTTTTTCCCTCGAGTCTTTCCCACGAGGCTTTCCCACGAGGCTTTCCCACAGGGCTGTCCCACGTGCACACGTGGTGGGAGTCGATCCTCGGCTTGAACGTCAAGGCAGTGCAGGGAAAACAGGTTCCTCTGGAATGGACTGACACATCTGGGGGACTCTTGGAATGGTGGCACGACCCTGGAGTTCTTCTCGCCTTTCCTGTGGAGAGAGCCTTCTCTTGAGATGCGACGGGAACGCCGGGAATTCTTTCCCTACCAAACAGGGAAAGGATCACTCATCTCGAGCTAGGAGGCGGAAATGGGGCTCCCCTGTATGTGTGCGGGACCCCACGTGCTTCTTCTCGAGTGGAGACGGGTATGTCGGGGAACTTCTTGAGTTGCAGCAAGGGTGTGAAGGACCCTTTGGAAGTTCCAGTGGTTAGACGTGATTAGCCTCGAGAAGCCTCAGCGGAAATGGGCCTCATCTCGCCTGGAGGGCAAAACCTCCTGGATTTTCTCGAGTTGCGGCAGGTGCTCTCGACTTACGACGGGGACCTCGGGGACCGCTCTGGTGACCTCAGGAAAGGCCAGTCCCCATGCGAGTTCCTCGGGGGCCTCTCGGGATTCCTCTCCGGTCGATGCCGGGGCCTAAGACCTTGTGTGGAGTCGGGGCCGGAACCTGACGATTCCTCTCCAGTGCTGACATGGATCTTGGGGTACTTCTGGAGTCTCCCCAGGGGAGTCAGTCCTCGCCTCGAATGCGGGCATGCACTTGCGCTTTCCTACAGAGCGGTAGCAGCAGTGTCACGCAGTCCGCCGCGTGGATCAAAGGATCTATGGTTTTCCCTCGAGTCTTTCCCACGAGGCTTTCCCACGAGGCTTTCCCACAGGGCTGTCCCACGTGCACACGTGGTGGGAGTCGATCCTCGGCTTGAACGTCAAGGCAGTGCAGGGAAAACATGTTCCTCTGGAATGGACTGACATATCTGGGGGACTCTTGGAATGGTGGCACGACGCTGGAGTCCTCTCGTCTTCCTGTGGAGAGCGCCTCCTCTTGAGATGCGACGGGAACGCCGGGAATTCTTTCCCTACGAAACAGGGAAAGGATCCCTCATCTCGAGCTAGGAGGCGGAAACGGGGCTCCCCTGGATGTGTGCGGGACCCACGTGCTTCCTCTCGAGTGGAGACGGGTATGTCGGGGAACTTCTTGAGTTGCAGCAAGGGTGTGAAGGACCCTTTGGAAGTTCCAGTGGTTAGATGTGATTAGCCTCGAGAAGTCTCAGCGGAAATGGGCCTCATCTCGCCTGGAGGGCAAAACCTCCTGGATTTTCTCGAGTTGCGCAGGTGCTCTCGACTTACGACGGGGACCTCGGGGACCGCTCTGGTGACCTCAGGAAAGGCCAGTCCCCATGCGAGTTCCTCGGGGGCCTCTCGGGATTCCTCTCCGGTCGATGCCGGGGCCTAAGACCTTGTGTGGAGTCGGGGCCGGAACCTGAGGATTCCTCTCCAGTGCTGACATGGATCTTGGGGTACTTCTGGAGTCTCCCCAGGGGAGTCAGTCCTCGCCTCGAATGCGGGCATGCACTTGCGCTTTCCTCCAGAGCGGTAGCAGCAGTGTCACGCAGTCCGCCGCGTGGATCAAAGGATCTATGGTTTTCCCTCGAGTCTTTCCCACGAGGCTTTCCCACGAGGCTTTCCCACAGGGCTGTCCCACGTGCACACGTGGTGGGAGTCGATCCTCGGCTTGAACGTCAAGGCAGTGCAGGGAAAACAGGTTCCTCTGGAATGGACTGACACATCTGGGGGACTCTTGGAATGGTGGCACGACCCTGGAGTTCCTCTCGCCTTTCCTGTGGAGAGCGCCTCCTCTTGAGATGCGACGGGAACGCCGGGAATTCTTTCCCTACGAAACAGGGAAAGGAACCCTCATTTCGAGCTAGGAGGCGGAAACGGGGCTCCCCTGGATGTGTGCGGGACCCCACGTGCTTCCTCTCGAGTGGAGACGGGTATGTCGGGGAACTTCTTGAGTTGCAGCAAGGGTGTGAAGGACCCTTTGGAAGTTCCAGTGGTTAGACGTGATTAGCCTCGAGAAGCCTCAGCAGAAATGGGCCTCATCTCGCCTGGGGGGCAAAACCTCCTGGATTTGCTCGAGTTGCGACAGGTGCTCTCGACTTACGACGGGGACCTCAGGGACCCGCTCTGGTGGCCTCAGGAAAGGCCAGTCCCCATGCGAGTTCCTCGGGGGCCTCTCGGGATTCCTCTCCCGTCGATGCCGGGGCCTAAGACCTTGTGTGGAGTCGGGGCCGGAACCTGAGGATTCCTCTCCAGTGCTGACATGGATCTTGGGGTACTTCTGGAGTCTCCCCAGGGGAGTCAGTCCTCGTCTCGAACGCGGGCATGCACTTGCGCTTTCCTCCAGAGCGGTAGCAGCAGTGTCACGCAGTCAGCCGCGTGGATCAAAGGATCTATGTTTTTCCCTCGAGTCTTTCCCACGAGGCTTTCCCACGAGGCTTTCCCACAGGGCTGTCCCACGTGCACACGTGGTGGGAGTGGATCCTCGGCTTGAACGTCAAGGCAGTGCAGGGAAAACAGGTTCCTCTGGAACGGACTGACACATCTGGGGGACTCTTGGAATGGTGGCACGACCCTGGAGTTCCTCTCGCCTTTCCTGTGGAGAGCGCCTCCTCTTGAGATGCGACGGGAACGCCGGGAATTCTTTCCCTACGAAACAGGGAAAGGATCCCTCATCTCGAGCTAGGAGGCGGAAACGGGGCTCCCCTGGATGTGTGCGGGACCCCACGTGCTTCCTCTCGAGTGGAGACGGGTATGTCGGGGAACTTCTTGAGTTGCAGCAAGGGTGTGAAGGACCCTTTGGAAGTTCCAGTGGTTAGACGTGATTAGCCTCGAGAAGACTCAGCGGAAAGGGGCCTCATCTCGCCTGGAGGGCAAAACCTCCTGTATTTTCTCGAGTTGCGGCAGGTGCTCTCGACTTACGACGGGGACCTCAGGGACCCGCTCTGGTGGCCTCAGGAAAGGCCAGTCCCCATGCGAGTTCCTCGGGGGCCTCTCGGGATTCCTCTCCAGTCGATGCCGGGGCCTAAGACCTTGTGTGCAGTCGGGGCCGGAACCTGAGGATTCCTCTCCAGTGCTGACATGGATCTTGGGGTACTTCTGGAGTCTCCCCAGGGGAGTCAGTCCTCGTCTCGAATGCGGGCATGCACTTGCGCTTTCCTCCAGAGCGGTAGCAGCAGTGTCACGCAGTCCGCCGCGTGGATCAAAGGATCTATGTTTTTCCCTCGAGCGTTTCCCACGAGGCTTTCCCACGAGGCTTTCCCACAGGGCTGTCCCACGTGCACACGTGGTGGGAGTCGATCCTCGGCTTGAACGTCAAGGCAGTGCAGGGAAAACAGGTTCCTCTGGAATGGACTGAAACATCTGGGGGCCTCTTGGAATGGTGGCACGACACTGGAGTTCCTCTCGCCTTTCCTGTGAAGAGCGCCTCCTCTTGAGATGCGACGGGAACGCCGGGAATTCTTTCCCTACCAAACAGGGAAAGGATCCCTCATCTCTAGCTCGGAGGCGGAAATGGGGCTCCCCTGGATGTGTGCGGGACCCCACGTGCTTCCTCTCGAGTGGAGACGGGTATGTCGGGGAACTTCTTGAGTTGCAGCAAGGGTGTGAAGGACCCTTTGGAAGTTCCAGTGGTTAGACGTGATTAGCCTCTAGAAACCTCAGCGGAAATGGGCCTCATCTCGCCTGGGGGGCAAAACCTCCTGGATTTTCTCGAGTTGCGGCAGGTGCTCTCGACTTACGACGGGGACCTCGGGGACCCGCTCTGGTGACCTCAGGAAAGGCCAGTCCCCATGCGAGTTCCTCGGGGGCCTCTCGGGATTCCTCTCCGGTCGATACCGGGGCCTAAGACCTTGTGTGGAGTCGGGGCCGGAACCTGAGGATTCCTCTCCAGTGCTGACATGGATCTTGGGGTACTTCTGGAGTCTCCCCAGGGGAGTCAGTCCTCGTCTCGAATGCGGGCATGCACTTGCGCTTTCCTCCAGAGCGGTAGCAGCAGTGTCACGCAGTCCGCCGCGTGGATCAAAGGATCTATGGTTTTCCCTCGAGTCTTTCCCACGAGGCTTTCCCACGAGGCTTTCCCACAGGGCTGTCCCACGTGCACACGTGGTGGGAGTCGATCCTCGGCTTGAACGTCAAGGCAGTGCAGGGAAAACAGGTTCCTCTGGAATGGACTGACACATCTGGGGTACTCTTGGAATGGTGGCACGACGCTGGAGTCCTCTCGCCTTTCCTGTGGAGAGCGCCTCCTCTTGAGATGGGAGGGGAACGCCGGGAATTCTTTCCCTACGAAACAGGGAAAGGATCGCTCATCTCGAGCTAGGAGGCGGAAAAGGGGCTCCCCTGGATGTGTGCGGGACCCTCGTGCTTCCTCTCGAGGGGAGACGGGTATGTCGGGGAACTTCTTGAGTTGCAGCAAGGGTGTGAAGGACCCTTTGGAAGTTCCAGTGGTTAGATGTGATTAGCCTCGAGAAGCCTCAGCGGAAATGGGCCTCATCTCGCCTGGAGGGCAAAACCTCCAGGATTTACTCGAGTTGCGGCAGGTGCTCTCGACTTACGACGAGGACCTCAGGGACCCGCTCTGGTGGCCTCAGGAAAGGCCAGTCCCCATGCGAGTTCCTCGGGGGCCTCTCGGCATTCCTCTCCCGTCGATGCCGGGGCCTAAGACCTTGTGTGGAGTCGGGGCCGGAACCTGAGGATTCCTCTCCAGTGCTGACATGGATCTTGGGGTACTTCTGGAGTCTCCCCAGGGGAGTCAGTCCTCGTCTCGAATGCGGGCATGCACTTGCGCTTTCCTCCAGAGCGGTAGCAGCAGTGTCACGCAGTCCGGCGCGTGCATAAAAGGATCTATGGTTTTACCTCGAGTCTTTCCCACGAGGCTTTCCCACGAGGCTTTCCCACAGGGCTGTCCCACGTGCACACGTGGTGGGAGTCGATCCTCGGCTTGAACGTTAAGGCAGGGCAGGGAAAACAGGTTCCTCTGGAATGGACTGACACATCTGGGGGACTCTTGGAATGGTGGCAAGACCCTGGAGTTCCTCTCGCCTTTCCTGTGGAGAGCGCCTCCTCTTGAGATGCGACGGGAACGCCGGGAATTCTTTCCCTACGAAACAGGGAAAGGATCCCTCATCTCGAGCTAGGAGGCGGAAAAGGGGCTCCCCTGGATGTGTGCGGGACCCCACGTGCTTCCTCTCGAGTGGAGACGGGTATGTCGGGGAACTTCTTGAGTTGCAGCAAGGGTGTGAAGGACCCTTTGGAAGTTCCAGTGGTTAGACGTGATTAGCCTCGAGAAGCCTCAGCGGAAATGGGCCTCATCTCGCCTGGAGGGCAAAACCTCCTGGATTTACTCGAGTTGCGGCAGGTGCTCTCGACTTACGACGGGGACCTCAGGGACCCGCTCTGGTGGCCTCAGGAAAGGCCAGTCCCCATGCGAGTTCCTCGGGGGCCTCTCGGCATTCCTCTCCCGTCGATGCCGGGGCCTAAGACCTTGTGTGGAGTCGGGGCCGGAACCTGAGGATGACTCTCCAGTGCTGACATGAATCTTGGGGAACTTCTGGAGTCTCCCCACGGGAGTCAGTCCTCGTCTCGAATGCGGGCATGCACTTGCGCTTTCCTCCAGAGCGGTAGCAGCAGTGTCACTCAGTCCGCCGCGTGGATCAAAGGATCTATGGTTTTCCCTCGAGTCTTTCCCACGAGGCTTTCCCACGAGGCTTTCCCACAGGGCTGTCCCACGTGCACACGTGGTGGGAGTGGATCCTCGGCTTGAACGTCAAGGCAGTGCAGGGAAAACAGGTTCCTCTGGAATGGACTGACACATCTGGGGGACTCTTGGAATGGTGGCACGACCCTGGAGTTCCTCTCGCCTTTCCTGTGGAGAGAGCCTCCTCTTGAGATGCGACGGGAACGCCGGGAATTCTTTCCCTACCAAACAGGGAAAGGATCACTCATCTCGAGCTAGGAGGCCGAAATGCGGCTCCCCTGGATGTGTGCGGGACCCCACGTGCTTCCTCTCGAGTGGAGACGGGTATGTCGGGGAACTTCTTGAGTTGCAGCAAGGGTTGAAGGACCCTTTGGAAGTTCCAGTGGTTAGAAGTGATTAGCCTCGAGAAGCCTCAGCGGAAATGGGCCCCATCTCGCCTGGAGAGCAAAACCTCCTGGATTTTCTCGAGTTGCGGCAGGTGCTCTCGACTTACGACAGGGACCTCAGAGACCCGCTCTGGTGGCCTCAGGAAAGGCCAGTCCCCATGCGAGTTCCTCGGGTCCTCTCGGGATTCCTCTCCCGTCGATGCTGGGGCCTAAGACCTTGTGTGGAGTCGGGGCCGGAACCTGAGGATTCCTCTCCAGTGCTGACATGGATCTTGGGGTACTTCTGGAGTCTCCCCAGGGGAGTCAGTCCTCGTCTCGAATGCGGGCATGCACTTGCGCTTTCCTCCAGAGCGGTAGCAGCAGTGTCACGCAGTCCGCCGCGTGGATCAAAGGATCTATGGTTTTCCCTCGAGTCTTTCCCACGAGGCTTTCCCACGAGGCTTTCCCACAGGGCTGTCCCACGTGCACACGTGGTGGGAGTCGATCCTCGGCTTGAACGTCAAGGCAGTGCAGGGAAAACAGGTTCCTCTGGAATGGACTGACACATCTGGGGTACTCTTGGAATGGTGGCACGACGCTGGAGTCCTCTCGCCTTTCCTGTGGAGAGCGCCTCCTCTTGAGATGGGAGGGGAACGCCGGGAATTCTTTCCCTACGAAACAGGGAAAGGATCGCTCATCTCGAGCTAGGAGGCGGAAAAGGGGCTCCCCTGGATGTGTGCGGGACCCTCGTGCTTCCTCTCGAGGGGAGACGGGTATGTCGGGGAACTTCTTGAGTTGCAGCAAGGGTGTGAAGGACCCTTTGGAAGTTCCAGTGGTTATACGTGATTAGCCTCGAGAATCCTCAGCGGAAATGGGCCTCATCTCGCCTGGAGGGCAAAACCTCCTGGATTTTCTCGAGTTGCGGCAGGTGCTCTCGACTTACGACGGGGACCTCAGGGACCCGCTCTGGTGGCCTCAGGAAAGGCCAGTCCCCATGCGAGTTCCTCGGGGGCCTCTCGGGATTCCTCTCCCGTCGATGCCGGGGCCTAAGACCTTGTGTGGAGTCGGGGCCGGAACCTGAGGATTCCTCTCCAGTGCTGACATGGATCTTGGGGTACTTCTGGAGTCTCCCCAGGGGAGTCACTCCTCGTCTCGAATGCAGGCATGCACTTGCGCTTTCCTCCAGAGCGGTAGCAGCAGTGTCACGCAGTCCGCCGCGTGGACCAAAGGATCTAAGGTTTTCCCTCGAGTCTTTCCCACGAGGCTTTCCCACGAGGCTTTCCCACAGGGCTGTCCCACGTGCACACGTGGTGGGAGTCGATCCTCGGCTTGAACGTCAAGGCAGTGCAGGGAAAACTGTTTCCTCTGGAATGGACTGACACATCTGGGGGACTCTTGGAATGGTGGCATGACCCTGGAGTTCCTCTCGCCTTTCCTGTGGAGAGCGCCTCCTCTTGAGATGCGACGGGAACGCCGGGAATTCTTTCCCTACGAAACAGGGAAAGGATCCCTCATCTCGAGCTAGGAGGCGGAAACGGGTCTCCCCTGGATGTGTGCGGGACACCACGTGCTTCCTCTCGAGTGGAGACGGGTATGTCGGGGAACTTCTTGAGTTGCAGCAAGGGTGTGAAGGACCCTTTGGAAGTTCCAGTGGTTAGATGTGATTGGCCTCGAGAAGCCTCAGCGGAAATGGGCCTCATCTCGCCTGGAGGGCAAAACCTCCTGGATTTTCTCGAGTTGCGGCAGGTGCTCTCGACTTACGACGGGGACCTCAGGGACCCGCTCTGGTGGCCTCAGGAAAGGCCAGTCCCCATGCGTGTTCCTCGGGGGCCTATCCGGATTCCTCTCCCGTCGATGCCGGGGCCTAAGACCTTGTGTGGAGTCGGGGCCGGAACCTGAGGATTCCTCTCCAGTGCTGACATGGATCTTGGGGTACTTCTGGAGTCTCCCCAGGGGAGTCAGTCCTCGTCTCGGATGCGGGCATGCACTTGCCCTTTCCTCCAGAGCGGTAGCAGCAGTGTCACGCAGTCCGTCGTGTGGACCAAAGGATCTATGGTTTTCCCTCGAGTCTTTCCCACGAGGCTTTCCCAGGAGGCTTTCCCACAGGGCTGTCCCACGTGCACACGTGGTGGGAGTCGATCCTCGGCTTGAACGTCAAGGCAGTGCAGGGAAAACAGGTTCCTCTGGAATGGACTGACACATCTGGGGGACTATTGGAATGGTGGCACGACCCTGGAGTTCCTCTCGCCTTTCCTGTGGAGAGCGCCTCCTCTTGAGATGCGACGGGAACGCCGGGAATTCTTTCCCTACGAAACAGGGAAAGGATCCCTCATCTCGAGCTAGGAGGCGGCAACGGGGCTCCCCTGAATGTGTGCGGGACCCCACGTGCTTCCTCTCGAGTGGAGACGGGTATGTCGGGGAACTTCTTGAGTTGCAGCAAGGGTGTGAAGGACCCTTTGGAAGGTCCAGTGGTTAGATGTGATTGGTCTCGAGAAGCCTCAGCGGAAATGGGCCTCATCTCGCCTGGAGGGCAAAACCTCCTGGATTTTCTCGAGTTGCGGCAGGTGCTCTCGGCTTACGACGGGGACCTCAGGGAACCGCTCTGGTGGCCTCAGGAAAGGCCAGTCCCCATGCGAGTTCCTCGGGGGCCTCTGGGGATTCCTCTCCCGTCGATGCCGGGGCCTAAGACCTTGTGTGGAGTCGGGGCCGGAACCTGAGGATTCCTCTCCAGTGCTGACATGGATCTTGGGGTACTTCTGGAGTCTCCCCAGGGGAGTCAGTCCTCGTCTCGAATGCGGGCATGCACTTGAGCTTTCCTCCAGAGCGGTAGCAGCAGTGTCACGCAGTCCGCCGCGTGGATCAAAGAATGTATGGTTTTCCCTCGAGTCTTTCCCACGAGGCTTTCCCACTGGGCTGTCCCACGTGCACACGTGGCGGGAGTCGATCCTCTGCTTGAACGACAAGACAGTGCAGGGAAAACAGGTTCCTCTGGAATGGACTGACACATCTGGGGGACTCTTGGAATGGTGGCACGACCCTGGAGTTCCTCTCGCCTTTCCTGTGGAGAGCGCCTCCTCTTGAGATGCGACGGGAACGCCGGGAATTCTTTCCCTACGAAACAGGGAAAGGATCCCTCATCTCGAGCTAGGAGGGGGAAACGGGGCTCCCCTGGATGTGTGCGGGACACCACGTGCTTCCTCTAGAGTGCAGACGGGTATGTCGGGGAACTTCTTGAGTTGCAGCAAGGGTGTGAAGGACCCTTTGGAAGTTCCAGTGGTTAGACGTGATTGGCCTCGAGAAGCCTCAGCGGAAATGGGCCTCATCTCGCCTGGAGGGCAAAACCTCCTGGATTTTCTCGAGTTGCGGCAGGTGCTCTCGACTTACGACGGGGACCTCAGGGACCCGCTCTGGTGGCCTCAGGAAAGGCCAGTCCCCATGCGAGTTCCTCGGGAGCCTCTCGGGATTCCTCTCCCGTCGATGCCGGGGCCTAAGACCTTGTGTGGAGTCGGGGCCGGAACCTGAGGATTCCTCTCCAGTGCTGACATGGATCTTGGGGTACTTCTGGAGTCTCCCCAGGGGGGTCAGTCCTCGTCTCGAATGCGGGCATGCACTTGCACTTTCCTCCAGAGCGGTAGCAGCAGTGTCACGCAGTCCGCCGCGTGGATAAAAGGATCTATGGTTTTCCCTCGAGTCTTTCCCACGAGTCTTTCCCACGAGGCTTTCCCACAGGGCTGTCCCACGTGCACACGTGGTGGGAGTCGATCCTCGGCTTGAACGTCAAGGCAGTGCAGGGAAAACAGGTTCCTCTGGAATGGACTGACACATCTGGGGGACTCTTGGAATGGTGGCACGACCCTGGAGTTCCTCTCGCCTTTCCTGTGGAGAGCGCCTCGTCTTGAGATGTGACGGGAACGCCGGGAATTCTTTCCCTACGAAACAGGGAAAGGATCCCTCATCTCGAGCTAGGAGGCGGAAACGGGGCTCCCCTGGATGTGTGGGGGACCCCACGTGCTTCCTCTCGAGTGGAGACGGGTATGTCGGGGAACTTCTTGAGTTGCAGCAAGGGTGTGAAGGACCCTTTGGAAGTTCCAGTGGTTAGATGTGATTGGCCTCGAGAAGCCTCAGCGGAAATGGGCCTCATCTCGCCTGGAGGGCAAAACCTCCTGGATTTTCTCGAGTTGCGGCAGGTGCTCTCGACTTACGACGGGGACCTCAGGGAACCGCTCTGGTGGCCTCAGGAAAGGCCAGTCCCCATGCGAGTTCCTCGGGGGCCTCTCGGGATTCCTCTCCCGTCGATGCCGGGGCCTAAGACCTTGTGTGGAGTCGGGGCCGGAACCTGAGGATTCCTCTCCAGTGCTGACATGGATCTTGGGGTACTTCTGGAGTCTCCCCAGGGGGGTCAGTCCTCGTCTCGAATGCGGGCATGCACTTGCACTTTCCTCCAGAGCGGTAGCAGCAGTGTCACGCAGTCCGCCGCGTGGATAAAAGGATCTATGGTTTTCCCCCGAGTCTTTCCCACGAGTCTTTCCCACGAGGCTTTCCCACAGGGCTGTCCCACGTGCACACGTGGTGGGAGTCGATCCTCGGCTTGAACGTCAAGGCAGTGCAGGGAAAACAGGTTCCTCTGGAATGGACTGACACATCTGGGGGACTCTTGGAATGGTGGCACGACCCTGGAGTTCCTCTCGCCTTTCCTGTGGAGAGCGCCTCGTCTTGAGATGCGACGGGAACGCCGGGAATTCTTTCCCTACGAAACAGGGAAAGGATCCCTCATCTCGAGCTAGGAGGCGGAAACGGGGCTCCCCTGGATGTGTGGGGGACCCCACGTGCTTCCTCTCGAGTGGAGACGGGTATGTCGGGGAACTTCTTGAGTTGCAGCAAGGGTGTGAAGGACCCTTTGGAAGTTCCAGTGGTTAGATGTGATTGGCCTCGAGAAGCCTCAGCGGAAATGGGCCTCATCTCGCCTGGAGGGCAAAACCTCCTGGATTTTCTCGAGTTGCGGCAGGTGCTCTCGACTTACGACGGGGACCTCAGGGAACCGCTCTGGTGGCCTCAGGAAAGGCCAGTCCCCATGCGAGTTCCTCGGGGGCCTCTCGGGATTCTTCTCCCGTCGATGCCGGGGCCTAAGACCTTGTGTGGAGTCGGGCCGGAACCTGAGGATTCCTCTCCAGTGCTGACATGGATCTTGGGGTACTTCTGGAGTCTCCCCAGGGGAGTCAGTCCTCGTCTCGAATGCGGGCATGCACTTGCGCTTTCCTCCAGAGCGGTAGAAGCAGTGTCACGCAGTCCGCCGCGTGGATCAAAGAATCTATGGTTTTCCCTCGAGTCTTTCCCACGAGGCTTTCCCACGAGGCTTTCCCACAGGGCTGTCCCACGTGCACACGTGGTGGGAGTCGATCCTCGGCTTGAACGTCAAGGCAGTGCAGGGAAAACAGGTTCCTCTGGAATGGACTGACACATCTGGGGGACTCTTGGAATGGTGGCACGACCCTGGAGTTCCTCTCGCCTTTCCTGTGGAGAGCGCCTCCTCTTGAGATGCGACGGGAACGCCGGGAATTCTTTCCCAACGAAACAGGGAAAGGATCCCTCATCTCGAGCTAGGAGGCGGAAACGGGGCTCCCCTGGATGTGTGCGGGACCCACGTGCTTCCTCTCGAGTGGAGACGGGTATGTCGGGGAACTTCTTGAGTTGCAGCAAGGGTGTGAAGGACCCTTTGGAAGTTCCAGTGGTTAGACGTGATTAGCCTCGAGAAGCCTCAGCGGAAATGGGCCTCATCGCGCCTGGAGGGCAAAACCTCCTGGATTTTCTCGAGTTGCGGCAGGTGCTCTCGACTTACGACGGGGACCTCAGGGACCCGTTCTGGTGGCCTCAGGAAAGGACAGTCCCCATGCGAGTTCCTCGGGGGCCTCTCGGGATTCCTCTCTCGTCGATGCCGGGGCCTAAGACCTTGTGTGGAGTCGGGGCCGGAACCTGAGGATTCCTCTCCAGTGCTGACATGGATCTTGGGGTACTTCTGGAGTCTCCCCAGGGGAGTCAGTCCTCGTCTCGAATGCGGGCATGCACTTGCGCTTTCCTCCAGAGCGGTAGCAGCAGTGTCACGCAGTCCGCCGCGTGGATCAAAGAATCTATGGTTTTCCCTCGAGTCTTTCCCACGAGGCTTTCCCAGGAGGCTTTCCCACAGGGCTGTCCCACGTGCACACGTGGTTGGAGTCGTTCCTCGGCTTTAACGTCAAGGCAGTGCAGGGAAAACAGGTTCCTCTGGAATGGACTGACACATCTGGGGGACTCTTGGAATGGTGTCACGACCCTGGAGTTCCTCTCGCCTTTCCTGTGGAGAGAGCCTCCTCTTGAGATGCGACGGGAACGCCGGGAATTCTTTCCCTACGAAACAGGGAAAGGATCCCTCATCTCGAGCTAGGAGGCGGAAACGGGGCTCCCCTGGATGTGTGCGGGACCCACGTGCTTCCTCTCGAGTGGAGACGGGTATGTCGGGGAACTTCTTGAGTTGCAGCAAGGTTGTGAAGGACCCTTTGGAAGTTCCAGTGGTTAGACGTGATTAGCGTCGAGAAGCCTCAGCGGAAATGGGCCTCATCGCGCCTGGAGGGTAAAACCTCCTGGATTTTCTCGAGTTGCGGCAGGTGCTCTCGACTTACGACGTGGACCTCAGGGACCCGCTCTGGTGGCCTCAGGAAAGGCCAGTCCCCATGCGAGTTCCTCGGGAGCCTCTGGGGATTCCTCTCCCGTCGATGCCGGGGCCTAAGACCTTGTGTGGAGTCGGGGCCGGAACCTGAGGATTCCTCTCCAGTGCTGACATGGATCTTGGGGTACTTCTGGAGTCTCCCCAGGGGAGTCAGTCCTCGTCTCGAATGCGGGCATGCACTTGCGCTTTCCTCCAGAGCGGTAGCAGCAGTGTCACGCAGTCCGACGCGTGGATCAAAGAATCTATGGTTTTCCCTCGAGACTTTCCCACGAGGCTTTCCCACGAGGCTTTCTCACAGGGCTGTCCCACGTGCACACGTGGTGGGAGTCGATCCTCGGCTTGAACGTCAAGGCAGTGCAGGGAAAACAGGTTCCTCTGGAATGGACTGACACATCTGGGGGACTCTTGGAATGGTGGCACGACCCTGGAGTTCCTCTCGCCTTTCCTGTGGAGAGCGCCTCCTCTTGAGATGCGACGGGAACGCCGGGAATTCTTTCCCTACGAAACAGGGAAAGGATCCCTCTTCTCGAGCTAGGAGGCGGAAACGGGGCTCCCCTGGATGTGTGCGGGACCCACGTGCTTCCTCTCGAGTGGAGACGGGTATGTCGGGGAACTTCTTGAGTTGCAGCAAGGGTGTGAAGGACCCTTTGGAAGTTCCAGTGGTTAGACGTGATTAGCCTCGAGAAGCCTCAGCGGAAATGGGCCTCATCGCGCCTGGAGGGCAAAACCTCCTGGATTTTCTCGAGTTGCGGCAGGTGCTCTCGACTTACGACGGGGACCTCAGGGACCCGCTCTGGTGGCCTCAGGAAAGGACAGTCCCCATGCGAGTTCCTCGGGGGCCTCTCGGGATTCCTCTCTCGTCGATGCCGGGGCCTAAGACCTTGTGTGGAGTCGGGGCCGGAACCTGAGGATTCCTCTCCAGTGCTGACATGGATCTTGGGGTACTTCTGGAGTCTCCCCAGGGGAGTCAGTCCTCGTCTCGAATGCGGGCATGCACTTGCGCTTTCCTCCAGAGCGGTAGCAGCAGTGTCACGCAGTCCGCCGCGTGGATCAAAGAATCTATGGTTTTCCCTCGAGTCTTTCCCACGAGGCTTTCCCAGGAGGCTTTCCCACAGGGCTGTCCCACGTGCACACGTGGTTGGAGTCGTTCCTCGGCTTTAACGTCAAGGCAGTGCAGGGAAAACAGGCTCCTCTGAAATGGACTGACACATCTGGGGGACTCTTGGAATGGTGTCACGACCCTGGAGTTCCTCTCGCCTTTCCTGTGGAGAGAGCCTCCTCTTGAGATGCGACGGGAACGCCGGGAATTCTTTCCCTACGAAACAGGGAAAGGATCCCTCATCTCGAGCTAGGAGGCGGAAACGGGGCTCCCCTGGATGTGTGCGGGACCCACGTGCTTCCTCTCGAGTGGAGACGGGTATGTCGGGGAACTTCTTGAGTTGCAGCAAGGTTGTGAAGGACCCTTTGGAAGTTCCAGTGGTTAGACGTGATTAGCGTCGAGAAGCCTCAGCGGAAATGGGCCTCATCGCGCCTGGAGGGTAAAACCTCCTGGATTTTCTCGAGTTGCGGCAGGTGCTCTCGACTTACGACGTGGACCTCAGGGACCCGCTCTGGTGGCCTCAGGAAAGGCCAGTCCCCATGCGAGTTCCTCGGAAGCCTCTGGGGATTCCTCTCCCGTCGATGCCGGGGCCTAAGACCTTGTGTGAAGTCGGGGCCGGAACCTGAGGATTCCTCTCCAGTGCTGACATGGATCTTGGGGTACTTCTGGAGTCTCCCCAGGGGAGTCAGTCCTCGTCTCGAATGCGGGCATGCACTTGCGCTTTCCTCCAGAGCGGTAGCAGCAGTGTCACGCAGTCCGCCGCGTGGATCAAAGAATCTATGGTTTTCCCTCGAGACTTTCCCACGAGGCTTTCCCACGAGGCTTTCTCACAGGGCTGTCCCACGTGCACACGTGGTGGGAGTCGATCCTCGGCTTGAACGTCAAGGCAGTGCAGGGAAAACAGGTTCCTCTGGAATGGACTGACACATCTGGGGGACTCTTGGAATGGTGGCACGACCCTGGAGTTCCTCTCGCCTTTCCTGTGGAGAGCGCCTCCTCTTGAGATGCGACGGGAACGCCGGGAATTCTTTCCCTATGAAACAGGGAAAGGATCCCTCTTCTCGAGCTAGGAGGCGGAAACGGGGCTCCCCTGGATGTGTGCGGGACACCACGTGCTTCCTCTCGAGTGGAGACGGGTATGTCGGGGAACTTCTTGAGTTGCAGCAAGGGTGTGAAGGACCCTTTGGAAGTTCCAGTGGTTAGACGTGATTAGCCTCGAGAAGCATCAGCGGAAATGGGCCTCATCGCGCCTGGAGGGCAAAACCTCCTGGATTTTCTCGAGTTGCGGCAGGTGCTCTCGACTTACGACGGGGACCTCAGGGACCCGCTCTGGTAGCCTCAGGAAAGGCCAGTCCCCATGCGAGTTCCTCGGGGGCCTCTGGGGATTCCTCTCCCGTCGATGCCGGGGCCTAAGACCTTGTGTGGAGTCGGGGCCGGAACCTGAGGATTCCTCTCCAGTGCTGACATGGATCTTGGGGTACTTCTGGAGTCTCCCCAGGGGAGTCAGTCCTCGTCTCGAATGCGGGCATGCACTTGCGCTTTCCTCCAGAGCGGTAGCAGCAGTGTCACGCAGTCCGCCGCGTGGATCAAAGAATGTATGGTTTTCCCTCGAGTCTTTCCCACGAGGCTTTCCCACAGGGCTGTCCCACGTGCACACGTGGTGGGAGTCGATCCTCGGCTTGAACGTCAAGGCAGTGCAGGGAAAACAGGTTCCTCTGGAATGGACTGACACATCTGGGGGACTCTTGGAATGGTGGCACGACCCTGGAGTTCCTCTCGCCTTTCCTGTGGAGAGCGCCTCGTCTTGAGATTTGACGGGAACGCCGGGAATTCTTTCCCTACGAAACAGGGAAAGGATCCCTCATCTCGAGCCAGGAGGCGGAAACGGGGCTCCCCTGGATGTGTGCGGGACCCCACGTGCTTCCTCTCGAGTGGAGACGGGTATGTCGGGGAACTTCTTGAGTTGCAGCAAGGGTGTGAAGGATCCTTTGGAAGTTCCAGTGGTTAGATGTGATTGGCCTCGAGAAGCCTCAGCGGAAATGGGCCTCATCTCGCCTGGAGGGCAAAACCTCCTGGATTTTCTCGAGTTGCGGCAGTTGCTCTCGACTTACGACGGGGACCTCAGGGAACCGCTCTGGTGGCCTCAGGAAAGGCCAGTCCCCATGCGAGTTCCTCGGGGGCCTCTCGGGATTCTTCTCCCGTCGATGCCGGGGCCTAAGACCTTGTGTGGAGTCGGGCCGGAACCTGAGGATTCCTCTCCAGTGCTGACATGGATCTTGGGGTACTTCTGGAGTCTCCCCAGGGGAGTCAGTCCTCGTCTCGAATGCGGGCATGCACTTGCGCTTTCCTCCAGAGCGGTAGCAGCAGTGTCACGCAGTCCGCCGCGTGGATCAAAGAATCTATGGTTTTCCCTCGAGTCTTTCCCACGAGGCTTTCCCACGAGGCTTTCCCACAGGGCTGTCCCACGTGCACACGTGGTGGGAGTCGATCCTCGGCTTGAACGTCAAGGCAGTGCAGGGAAAACAGGTTCCTCTGGAATGGACTGACACATCTGGGGGACTCTTGGAATGGTGGCACGACCCTGGAGTTCCTCTCGCCTTTCCTGTGGAGAGCGCCTCCTCTTGAGATGCGACGGGAACGCCGGGAATTCTTTCCCAACGAAACAGGGAAAGGATCCCTCATCTCGAGCTAGGAGGCGGAAACGGGGCTCCCCTGGATGTGTGCGGGACCCACGTGCTTCCTCTCGAGTGGAAACGGGTATGTCGGGGAAATTCTTGAGTTGCAGCAAGGGTGTGAAGGACCCTTTGGAAGTTCCAGTGGTTAGACGTGATTAGCCTCGAGAAGCCTCAGCGGAAATGGGCCTCATCGCGCCTGGAGGGCAAAACCTCCTGGATTTTCTCGAGTTGCGGCAGGTGCTCTCGACTTACGACGGGGACCTCAGGGACCCGTTCTGGTGGCCTCAGGAAAGGACAGTCCCCATGCGAGTTCCTCGGGGGCCTCTCGGGATTCCTCTCCCGTCGATGCCGGGGCCTAAGACCTTGTGTGGAGTCGGGGCCGGAACCTGAGGATTCCTCTCCAGTGCTGACATGGATCTTGGGGTACTTCTGGAGTCTCCCCAGGGGAGTCAGTCCTCGTCTCGAATGCGGGCATGCACTTGCGCTTTCCTCCAGAGCGGTAGCAGCAGTGTCACGCAGTCCGCCGCGTGGATCAAAGAATCTATGGTTTTCCCTCGAGTCTTTCCCACGAGGCTTTCCCACAGGGCTGTCCCACGTGCACACGTGGTGGGAGTCGATCCTCGGCTTGAACGTCAAGGCAGTGCAGGGAAAACAGGTTCCTCTGGAATGGACTGACACATCTGGGTGACTCTTGGAATGGTGGCATGACCCTGGAGTTCCTCTCGCCTTTCCTGTGGAGAGCGCCTCCTCTTGAGATGCGACGGGAACGCCGGGAATTCTTTCCCTACGAAACAGGGAAAGGATCCCTCATCTCGAGCTTGGAGGGGGAAACGGGGCTCCCCTGGATGTGTGCGGGACACCACGAACTTCCTCTCGAGTGCAGACGGGTATGTCGGGGAACTTCTTGAGTTGCAGCAAGGGTGTGAAGGACCCTTTGGAAGTTCCAGTGGTTAGACGTGATTGGCCTCGAGAAGCCTCATCGGAAATGGGCCTCATCTCGCCTGGAGGGCAAAACCTCCTGGATTTTCTCGAGTTGCGGCAGGTGCTCTCGACTTACGACGGGGACCTCAGGGAACCGCTCTGGTGGTCTCAGGAAAGGCCAGTCCCCATGCGAGTTCCTCCGGGGCCTCTCGGCATTCCTCTCCCGTCGATGCCGGGGCCTAAGACCTTGTGTGGAGTCGGGGCCGGAACCTGAGGATTCCTCTCCAGTGCTGACATGGATCTTGGGGTACTTCTGGAGTCTCCCCAGGGGAGTCAGTCCTCGTCTCGAATGCGGGCATGCACTTGCGCTTTCCTCCAGAGCGGTAGCAGCAGTGTCACGCAGTCCGCCGTGTGGATCAAAGGATCTATGGTTTTCCCTCGAGTCTTTCCCACGAGGCTTTCCCACGAGGCTTTCCCACAGGGCTGTCCCACGTGCACACGTGGTGGGAGTCGATCCTCGGCTTGAACGTCAAGGCAGTGCAGGGAAAACAGGTTCCTCTGGAATGGACTGACATATCTGGGGGTCTCTTGGAATGGTGCCACGACCCTGGAGTTCCTCTCGCCTTTCCTGAGGAGAGCGCCACCTCTTGAGATGCGACGGGAACGCCGGGAATTCTTTCCCTACGAAACAGGGAAAGGATCCCTCATCTCGAGCTAGGAGGCGGAAACGGGGTTCCCCTGGATGTGTGCGGGACCCCACGTGCTTCCTCTCGAGTGGAGACGGGTATGTCGGGGAACTGCTTGAGTTGCAGCAAGGGTGTGAAGGACCATTTGGAAGTTCCAGCGGTTAGATGTGATTAGCCTCGAGAAGCCTCAGCGGAAATGGGCCTCATCTCGCCTGGAGGGCAAAACCTCCTGGATTTTCTCCAGTTGCCGCAGGTGCTCTCGACTTACGATGGGGACCTCAGGGACCCGCTCTGGTGGCCTCAGGAAAGGCCAGTCCCCATGCGAGTTCCTCGGGGGCCTCTCGGCATTCCTCTCCCGTCGATGCCGGGGCCTAAGACCTTGTGTGGAGTCGGGGCCGGAACCTGAGGATGACTCTCCAGTGCTGACATGAATCTTGGGGAACTTCTGGAGTCTCCCCACGGGAGTCAGTCCTCGTCTCGAATGCGGGCATGCACTTGCGCTTTCCTCCAGAGCGGTAGCAGCAGTGTCACTCAGTCCGCCGCGTGGATCAAAGGATCTATGGTTTTCCCTCGAGTCTTTCCCACGAGGCTTTCCCACGAGGCTTTCCCACAGGGCTGTCCCACGTGCACACGTGGTGGGAGTGGATCCTCGGCTTGAACGTCAAGGCAGTGCAGGGAAAACAGGTTCCTCTGGAATGGACTGACACATCTGGGGGACTCTTGGAATGGTGGCACGACCCTGGAGTTCCTCTCGCCTTTCCTGTGGAGAGAGCCTCCTCTTGAGATGCGACGGGAACGCCGGGAATTCTTTCCCTACCAAACAGGGAAAGGATCACTCATCTCGAGCTAGGAGGCCGAAATGCGGCTCCCCTGGATGTGTGCGGGACCCCACGTGCTTCCTCTCGAGTGGAGACGGGTATGTCGGGGAACTTCTTGAGTTGCAGCAAGGGTTGAAGGACCCTTTGGAAGTTCCAGTGGTTAGAAGTGATTAGCCTCGAGAAGCCTCAGCGGAAATGGGCCCCATCTCGCCTGGAGGGCAAAACCTCCTGGATTTTCTCGAGTTGCGGCAGGTGCTCTCGACTTACGACAGGGACCTCAGAGACCCGCTCTGGTGGCCTCAGGAAAGGCCAGTCCCCATGCGAGTTCCTCGGGTCCTCTCGGGATTCCTCTCCCGTCGATGCTGGGGCCTAAGACCTTGTGTGGAGTCGGGGCCGGAACCTGAGGATTCCTCTCCAGTGCTGACATGGATCTTGGGGTACTTCTGGAGTCTCCCCAGGGGAGTCAGTCCTCGTCTCGAATGCGGGCATGCACTTGCGCTTTCCTCCAGAGCGGTAGCAGCAGTGTCACGCAGTCCACCTCGTGGATCAAAGGATCTATGGTTTTCCCTCGAGTCTTTCCCAAGAGGCTTTCCCACGAGGCTTTCCCACAGGGCTGTCCCACGTGCACACGTGGTGGGAGTCGATCCTCGGCTTGAACGTCAAGGCAGTGCAGGGAAAACAGGTTCCTCTGGAATGGACTGACACATCTGAGTGTCTCTTGAAATGGTGCCACGACCCTGGAGTTCCTCTCGCCTTTCCTGTGGAGAGCGCCTCCTCTTGAGATGCGACGGGAATGCCGGGAAATCTTTCCCTACGAAACAGGGAAAGGATCCCTCATCTCGAGCTAGGAGGGGGAAACGGGGCTCCCCTGGATGTGTGCGGGACCCACGTGCTTCCTCTCGAGTGGAGACGGGTATGTCGGGGAACTTCTTGAGTTGCAGCAAGGGTGTGAAGGACCCTTTGGAAGTTCCAGTGGTTATACGTGATTAGCCTCGAGAATCCTCAGCGGAAATGGGCCTCATCGCTCCTGGAGGGCAAAACCTCCTGGATTTTCTCGAGTTGCGGCAGGTGCTCTCGACTTACGACGGGGACCTCAGGGACCCGCTCTGGTGGCCTCAGGAAAGGCCAGTCCCCATGCGAGTTCCTCGGGGGCCTCTCGGGATTCCTCTCCCGTCGATGCCGGGGCCTAAGACCTTGTGTGGAGTCGGGGCCGGAACCTGAGGATTCCTCTCCAGTGCTGACATGGATCTTGGGGTACTTCTGGAGTCTCCCCAGGGGAGTCACTCCTGGTCTCGAATGCAGGCATGCACTTGCGCTTTCCTCCAGAGCGGTAGCAGCAGTGTCACGCAGTCCGCCGCGTGGACCAAAGGATCTAAGGTTTTCCCTCGAGTCTTTCCCACGAGGCTTTCCCACGAGGCTTTCCCACAGGGCTGTCCCACGTGCACACGTGGTGGGAGTCGATCCTCGGCTTGAACGTCAAGGCAGTGCAGGGAAAACTGTTTCCTCTGGAATGGACTGACACATCTGGGGGACTCTTGGAATGGTGGCATGACCCTGGAGTTCCTCTCGCCTTTCCTGTGGAGAGCGCCTCCTCTTGAGATGCGACGGGAACGCCGGGAATTCTTTCCCTACGAAACAGGGAAAGGATCCCTCATCTCGAGCTAGGAGGCGGAAACGGGTCTCCCCTGGATGTGTGCGGGACACCACGTGCTTCCTCTCGAGTGGAGACGGGTATGTCGGGGAACTTCTTGAGTTGCAGCAAGGGTGTGAAGGACCCTTTGGAAGTTCAGTGGTTAGATGTGATTGGCCTCGAGAAGCCTCAGCGGAAATGGGCCTCATCTCGCCTGGAGGGCAAAACCTCCTGGATTTTCTCGAGTTGCGGCAGGTGCTCTCGACTTACGACGGGGACCTCAGGGACCCGCTCTGGTGGCCTCAGGAAAGGCCAGTCCCCATGCGTGTTCCTCGGGGGCCTATCCGGATTCCTCTCCCGTCGATGCCGGGGCCTAAGACCTTGTGTGGAGTCGGGGCCGGAACCTGAGGATTCCTCTCCAGTGCTGACATGGATCTTGGGGTACTTCTGGAGTCTCCCCAGGGGAGTCAGTCCTCGTCTCGGATGCGGGCATGCACTTGCCCTTTCCTCCAGAGCGGTAGCAGCAGTGTCACGCAGTCCGTCGTGTGGACCAAAGGATCTATGGTTTTCCCTCGAGTCTTTCCCACGAGGCTTTCCCAGGAGGCTTTCCCACAGGGCTGTCCCACGTGCACACGTGGTGGGAGTCGATCCTCGGCTTGAACGTCAAGGCAGTGCAGGGAAAACAGGTTCCTCTGGAATGGACTGACACATCTGGGGGACTATTGGAATGGTGGCACGACCCTGGAGTTCCTCTCGCCTTTCCTGTGGAGAGCGCCTCCTCTTGAGATGCGACGGGAACGCCGGGAATTCTTTCCCTATGAAACAGGGAAAGGATCCCTCATCTCGAGCTAGGAGGCGGCAACGGGGCTCCCCTGAATGTGTGCGGGACCCCACGTGCTTCCTCTCGAGTGGAGACGGGTATGTCGGGGAACTTCTTGAGTTGCAGCAAGGGTGTGAGGACCCTTTGGAAGGTCCAGTGGTTAGATGTGATTGGTCTCGAGAAGCCTCAGCGGAAATGGGCCTCATCTCGCCTGGAGGGCAAAACCTCCTGGATTTTCTCGAGTTGCGGCAGGTGCTCTCGGCTTACGACGGGGACCTCAGGGAACCGCTCTGGTGGCCTCAGGAAAGGCCAGTCCCCATGCGAGTTCCTCGGGGGCCTCTGGGGATTCCTCTCCCGTCGATGCCGGGGCCTAAGACCTTGTGTGGAGTCGGGGCCGGAACCTGAGGATTCCTCTCCAGTGCTGACATGGATCTTGGGGTACTTCTGGAGTCTCCCCAGGGGAGTCAGTCCTCGTCTCGAATGCGGGCATGCACTTGAGCTTTCCTCCAGAGCGGTAGCAGCAGTGTCACGCAGTCCGCCGCGTGGATCAAAGAATGTATGGTTTTCCCTCGAGTCTTTCCCACGAGGCTTTCCCACTGGGCTGTCCCACGTGCACACGTGGCGGGAGTCGATCCTCTGCTTGAACGACAAGACAGTGCAGGGAAAACAGGTTCCTCTGGAATGGACTGACACATCTGGGGGACTCTTGGAATGGTGGCACGACCCTGGAGTTCCTCTCGCCTTTCCTGTGGAGAGCGCCTCCTCTTGAGATGCGACGGGAACGCCGGGAATTCTTTCCCTACGAAACAGGGAAAGGATCCCTCATCTCGAGCTAGGAGGGGGAAACGGGGCTCCCCTGGATGTGTGCGGGACACCACGTGCTTCCTCTAGAGTGCAGACGGGTATGTCGGGGAACTTCTTGAGTTGCAGCAAGGGTGTGAAGGACCCTTTGGAAGTTCCAGTGGTTAGACGTGATTGGCCTCGAGAAGCCTCAGCGGAAATGGGCCTCATCTCGCCTGGAGGGCAAAACCTCCTGGATTTTCTCGAGTTGCGGCAGGTGCTCTCGACTTACGACGGGGACCTCAGGGACCCGCTCTGGTGGCCTCAGGAAAGGCCAGTCCCCATGCGAGTTCCTCGGGAGCCTCTCGGGATTCCTCTCCCGTCGATGCCGGGGCCTAAGACCTTGTGTGGAGTCGGGGCCGGAACCTGAGGATTCCTCTCCAGTGCTGACATGGATCTTGGGGTACTTCTGGAGTCTCCCCAGGGGGGTCAGTCCTCGTCTCGAATGCGGGCATGCACTTGCACTTTCCTCCAGAGCGGTAGCAGCAGTGTCACGCAGTCCGCCGCGTGGATAAAAGGATCTATGGTTTTCCCTCGAGTCTTTCCCACGAGTCTTTCCCACGAGGCTTTCCCACAGGGCTGTCCCACGTGCACACGTGGTGGGAGTCGATCCTCGGCTTGAACGTCAAGGCAGTGCAGGGAAAACAGGTTCCTCTGGAATGGACTGACACATCTGGGGGACTCTTGGAATGGTGGCACGACCCTGGAGTTCCTCTCGCCTTTCCTGTGGAGAGCGCCTCGTCTTGAGATGTGACGGGAACGCCGGGAATTCTTTCCCTACGAAACAGGGAAAGGATCCCTCATCTCGAGCCAGGAGGCGGAAACGGGGCTCCCCTGGATGTGTGCGGGACCCCACGTGCTTCCTCTCGAGTGGAGACGGGTATGTCGGGGAACTTCTTGAGTTGCAGCAAGGGTGTGAAGGACCCTTTGGAAGTTCCAGTGGTTAGATGTGATTGGCCTCGAGAAGCCTCAGCGGAAATGGGCCTCATCTCGCCTGGAGGGCAAAACCTCCTGGATTTTCTCGAGTTGCGGCAGTTGCTCTCGACTTACGACGGGGACCTCAGGGACACGCTCTGGTGGCCTCAGGAAAGGCCAGTCCCCATGCGAGTTCCTCGGGGGCCTCTCGGGATTCTTCTCCCGTCGATGCCGGGGCCTAAGACCTTGTGTGGAGTCGGGCCGGAACCTGAGGATTCCTCTCCAGTGCTGACATGGATCTTGGGGTACTTCTGGAGTCTCCCCAGGGGAGTCAGTCCTCGTCTCGAATGCGGGCATGCACTTGCGTTTTCCTCCAGAGCGGTAGCAGCAGTGTCACGCAGTCCGCCGCGTGGATCAAAGAATCTATGGTTTTCCCTCGAGTCTTTCCCACGAGTCTTTCCCACGAGGCTTTCCCACAGGGCTGTCCCACGTGCACACGTGGTGGGAGTCGATCCTCGGCTTGAACGTCAAGGCAGTGCAGGGAAAACAGGTTCCTCTGGAATGGACTGACACATCTGGGTGACTCTTGGAATGGTGGCATGACCCTGGAGTTCCTCTCGCCTTTCCTGTGGAGAGCGCCTCCTCTTGAGATGCGACGGGAACGCCGGGAATTCTTTCCCTACGAAACAGGGAAAGGATCCCTCATCTCGAGCTTGGAGGGGGAAACGGGGCTCCCCTGGATGTGTGCGGGACACCACGAACTTCCTCTCGAGTGCAGACGGGTATGTCGGGGAACTTCTTGAGTTGCAGCAAGGGTGTGAAGGACCCTTTGGAAGTTCCAGTGGTTAGACGTGATTGGCCTCGAGAAGCCTCATCGGAAATGGGCCTCATCTCGCCTGGAGGGCAAAACCTCCTGGATTTTCTCGAGTTGCGGCAGGTGCTCTCGACTTACGACGGGGACCTCAGGGAACCGCTCTGGTGGCCTCAGGAAAGGCCAGTCCCCATGCGAGTTCCTCGGGGGCCTCTCGGCATTCCTCTCCCGTCGATGCCGGGGCCTAAGACCTTGTGTGGAGTCGGGGCCGGAACCTGAGGATTCCTCTCCAGTGCTGACATGGATCTTGGGGTACTTCTGGAGTCTCCCCAGGGGAGTCAGTCCTCGTCTCGAATGCAGGCATGCACTTGCGCTTTCCTCCAGAGCAGTAGCAGCAGTGTCACGCAGTCCGCCGCGTGGATCAAAGGATCTATGGTTTTCCCTCGAGTATTTCCCACTAGGCTTTCCCACGAGGCTTTCCCACAGGGCTGTCCCACGTGCACACGTGGTGGGAGTCGATCCTCGGCTTGAACGTCAAGGCAGTGCAGGGAAAACAGGTTCCTCTGGAATGGACTGACATATCTGGGGGTCTCTTGGAATGGTGCCACGACCCTGGAGTTCCTCTCGCCTTTCCTGTGGAGAGCGCCACCTCTTGAGATGCGACGGGAACGCCGGGAATTCTTTCCCTACGAAACAGGGAAAGGATCCCTCATCTCGAGCTAGGAGGCGGAAACGGGGTTCCCCTGGATGTGTGCGGGACCCCACGTGCTTCCTCTCGAGTGGAGACGGGTATGTCGGGGAACTGCTTGAGTTGCAGCAAGGGTGTGAAGGACCATTTGGAAGTTCCAGCGGTTAGATGTGATTAGCCTCGAGAAGCCTCAGCGGAAATGGGCCTCATCTCGCCTGGAGGGCAAAACCTCCTGGATTTTCTCCAGTTGCGGCAGGTGCTCTCGACTTACGATGGGGACCTCAGGGACCCGCTCTGGTGGCCTCAGGAAAGGCCAGTCCCCATGCGAGTTCCTCGGGGGCCTCTCGGCATTCCTCTCCCGTCGATGCCGGGGCCTAAGACCTTGTGTGGAGTCGGGGCCGGAACCTGAGGATGACTCTCCAGTGCTGACATGAATCTTGGGGAACTTCTGGAGTCTCCCCACGGGAGTCAGTCCTCGTCTCGAATGCGGGCATGCACTTGCGCTTTCCTCCAGAGCGGTAGCAGCAGTGTCACTCAGTCCGCCGCGTGGATCAAAGGATCTATGGTTTTCCCTCGAGTCTTTCCCACGAGGCTTTCCCACGAGGCTTTCCCACAGGGCTGTCCCACGTGCACACGTGGTGGGAGTGGATCCTCGGCTTGAACGTCAAGGCAGTGCAGGGAAAACAGGTTCCTCTGGAATGGACTGACACATCTGGGGGACTCTTGGAATGGTGGCACGACCCTGGAGTTCCTCTCGCCTTTCCTGTGGAGAGAGCCTCCTCTTGAGATGCGACGGGAACGCCGGGAATTCTTTCCCTACCAAACAGGGAAAGGATCACTCATCTCGAGCTAGGAGGCCGAAATGCGGCTCCCCTGGATGTGTGCGGGACCCCACGTGCTTCCTCTCGAGTGGAGACGGGTATGTCGGGGAACTTCTTGAGTTGCAGCAAGGGTGTGAAGGACCCTTTGGAAGTTCCAGTGGTTAGACGTGATTAGCCTCGAGAAGCATCAGCGGAAATGGGCCTCATCGCGCCTGGAGGGCAAAACCTCCTGGATTTTCTCGAGTTGCGGCAGGTGCTCTCGACTTACGACGGGGACCTCAGGGACCCGCTCTGGTAGCCTCAGGAAAGGCCAGTCCCCATGCGAGTTCCTCGGGGGCCTCTGGGGATTCCTCTCCCGTCGATGCCGGGGCCTAAGACCTTGTGTGGAGTCGGGGCCGGAACCTGAGGATTCCTCTCCAGTGCTGACATGGATCTTGGGGTACTTCTGGAGTCTCCCCAGGGGAGTCAGTCCTCGTCTCGAATGCGGGCATGCACTTGCGCTTTCCTCCAGAGCGGTAGCAGCAGTGTCACGCAGTCCGCCGCGTGGATCAAAGAATGTATGGTTTTCCCTCGAGTCTTTCCCACGAGGCTTTCCCACAGGGCTGTCCCACGTGCACACGTGGTGGGAGTCGATCCTCGGCTTGAACGTCAAGGCAGTGCAGGGAAAACAGGTTCCTCTGGAATGGACTGACACATCTGGGGGACTCTTGGAATGGTGGCACGACCCTGGAGTTCCTCTCGCCTTTCCTGTGGAGAGCGCCTCGTCTTGAGATGTGACGGGAACGCCGGGAATTCTTTCCCTACGAAACAGGGAAAGGATCCCTCATCTCGAGCCAGGAGGCGGAAACGGGGCTCCCCTGGATGTGTGCGGGACCCCACGTGCTTCCTCTCGAGTGGAGACGGGTATGTCGGGGAACTTCTTGAGTTGCAGCAAGGGTGTGAAGGACCCTTTGGAAGTTCCAGTGGTTAGATGTGATTGGCCTCGAGAAGCCTCAGCGGAAATGGGCCTCATCTCGCCTGGAGGGCAAAACCTCCTGGATTTTCTCGAGTTGCGGCAGTTGCTCTCGACTTACGACGGGGACCTCAGGGAACCGCTCTGGTGGCCTCAGGAAAGGCCAGTCCCCATGCGAGTTCCTCGGGGGCCTCTCGGGATTCTTCTCCCGTCGATGCCGGGGCCTAAGACCTTGTGTGGAGTCGGGCCGGAACCTGAGGATTCCTCTCCAGTGCTGACATGGATCTTGGGGTACTTCTGGAGTCTCCCCAGGGGAGTCAGTCCTCGTCTCGAATGCGGGCATGCACTTGCGCTTTCCTCCAGAGCGGTAGCAGCAGTGTCACGCAGTCCGCCGCGTGGATCAAAGAATCTATGGTTTTCCCTCGAGTCTTTCCCACGAGGCTTTCCCACGAGGCTTTCCCACAGGGCTGTCCCACGTGCACACGTGGTGGGAGTCGATCCTCGGCTTGAACGTCAAGGCAGTGCAGGGAAAACAGGTTCCTCTGGAATGGACTGACACATCTGGGGGACTCTTGGAATGGTGGCACGACCCTGGAGTTCCTCTCGCCTTTCCTGTGGAGAGCGCCTCCTCTTGAGATGCGACGGGAACGCCGGGAATTCTTTCCCAACGAAACAGGGAAAGGATCCCTCATCTCGAGCTAGGAGGCGGAAACGGGGCTCCCCTGGATGTGTGCGGGACCCACGTGCTTCCTCTCGAGTGGAAACGGGTATGTCGGGGAAATTCTTGAGTTGCAGCAAGGGTGTGAAGGACCCTTTGGAAGTTCCAGTGGTTAGACGTGATTAGCCTCGAGAAGCCTCAGCGGAAATGGGCCTCATCGCGCCTGGAGGGCAAAACCTCCTGGATTTTCTCGAGTTGCGGCAGGTGCTCTCGACTTACGACGGGGACCTCAGGGACCCGTTCTGGTGGCCTCAGGAAAGGACAGTCCCCATGCGAGTTCCTCGGGGGCCTCTCGGGATTCCTCTCCCGTCGATGCCGGGGCCTAAGACCTTGTGTGGAGTCGGGGCCGGAACCTGAGGATTCCTCTCCAGTGCTGACATGGATCTTGGGGTACTTCTGGAGTCTCCCCAGGGGAGTCAGTCCTCGTCTCGAATGCGGGCATGCACTTGCGCTTTCCTCCAGAGCGGTAGCAGCAGTGTCACGCAGTCCGCCGCGTGGATCAAAGAATCTATGGTTTTCCCTCGAGTCTTTCCCACGAGGCTTTCCCACAGGGCTGTCCCACGTGCACACGTGGTGGGAGTCGATCCTCGGCTTGAACGTCAAGGCAGTGCAGGGAAAACAGGTTCCTCTGGAATGGACTGACACATCTGGGTGACTCTTGGAATGGTGGCATGACCCTGGAGTTCCTCTCGCCTTTCCTGTGGAGAGCGCCTCCTCTTGAGATGCGACGGGAACGCCGGGAATTCTTTCCCTACGAAACAGGGAAAGGATCCCTCATCTCGAGCTTGGAGGGGGAAACGGGGCTCCCCTGGATGTGTGCGGGACACCACGAACTTCCTCTCGAGTGCAGACGGGTATGTCGGGGAACTTCTTGAGTTGCAGCAAGGGTGTGAAGGACCCTTTGGAAGTTCCAGTGGTTAGACGTGATTGGCCTCGAGAAGCCTCATCGGAAATGGGCCTCATCTCGCCTGGAGGGCAAAACCTCCTGGATTTTATCGAGTTGCGGCAGGTGCTCTTGACTTACGACGGGGACCTCAGGGAACCGCTTTGGTGGCCTCAGGAAAGGCCAGTCCCCATGCGAGTTCCTCGGGGGCCTCTGGGGATTCCTCTCCCGTCGATGCCGGGGCCTAAGACCTTGTGTGGAGTCGGGGCCGGAACCTGAGGATTCCTCTCCAGTGCTGACATGGATCTTGGGGTACTTCTGGAGTCTCCCCAGGGGAGTCAGTCCTCGTCTCGAATGCGGGCATGCACTTGCGCTTTCCTCCAGAGCGGTAGCAGCAGTGTCACGCAGTCCGCCGCGTGGATCAAAGAATGTATGGTTTTCCCTCGAGTCTTTCCCACGAGGCTTTCCCACAGGGCTGTCCCACGTGCACACGTGGCGGGAGTCGATCCTCGGCTTGAACGACAAGGCAGTGCAGGGAAAACAGGTTCCTCTGTAATGGACTGACACATCTGGGGGACTCTTGGAATGGTGGCACGACCCTGGAGTTCCTCTCGCCTTTCCTGTGGAGAGCGCCTCCTCTTGAGATGCGACGGGAACGCCGGGAATTCTTTCCCTACGAAACAGGGAAAGGATCCCTCATCTCGAGCTAGGAGGCGGAAACGGGGCTCCCCTGGATGTGTGCGGGACCCACGTGCTTCCTCTCGAGTGGAGACGGGTATGTCGGGGAACTTCTTGAGTTGCAGCAAGGGTGTGAAGGACCCTTTGGAAGTTCAAGTGGTTAGACGTGATTAGCCTCGAGAAGCCTCAGCGGAAATGGGCCTCATCGCGCCTGGAGGGCAAAACCTCCTGGATTTTCTCGAGTTGCGGCAGGTGCTCTCGACTTACGACGGGGACCTCAGGGACCCGCTCTGGTGGCCTCAGGAAAGGCCAGTCCCCATGCGAGTTCCTCGGGGGCCTCTCGGGATTCCTCTCCCGTCGATGCCGGGGCCTAAGACCTTGTTTGGAGTCGGGGCCGGAACCTGAGGATTCCTCTCCAGTGCTGACACCGATATTGGGGTACTTCTGGAGTCTCCCCAGGGGAGTCAGTCCTCGTCTCGGATGCGGGCATGCACTTGCGCTTTCCTCCAGAGCGGTAGCAGCAGTGTCACGCAGTCCGCCGCGTGGATCAAAGGATCTATGGTTTTCCCTCGAGTCTTTCCCACGAGGCTTTCCCTCGAGGCTTTCCCACAGGGCTGTCCCACGTGCACACGTGTTGGGAGTCGATCCTCGGCTTGAACGTCAAGGCAGTGCAGGGAAAACCGGTTCCTCTTGAATGGACTGACACATCTGGGGGACTCTTGGAATGGTGGCACGACCCTGGAGTTCCTCTCGCCTTTCCTGTGGAGAGGGCCTCCTCTTGAGATGCGACGGGAACGCCGGGAATTCTTTCCCTACGAAACAGGGAAAGGATCCCTCATCTCGAGCTAGGAGGCGGAAACGGGGCTCCCCTGAATGTGTGCGGGACCCCACGTGCTTCCTCTCGAGTGGAGACGGGTATGTCGGGGAACTTCTTGAGTTGCAGCAAGGGTGTGAAGGACCCTTTGGAAGGTCCAGTGGTTAGATGTGATTGGCCTCGAGAAGCCTCAGCGGAAATGGGCCTCATCTCGCCTGGAGGGCAAAAACTCCTGGATTTTCTCGAGTTGCGGCAGGTGCTCTCAACTTACGACGGGGACCTCAGGGACCCGCTCTGGTGGCCTCAGGAAAGGCCAGTCCCCATGCGAGTTCCTCGGGGACCTCTGGGATTTCCTCTCCCGTCGATGCCGGGGCCTAAGACCTTGTGTGGAGTCGGGGCCGGAACATGAGGATTCCTCTCCAGTGCTGACATGGATCTTGGGGTACTTCTGGAGTCTCCCCAGGGGAGTCAGTCCTCGTCTCGAATGCGGGCATGCACTTGCGCTTTCCTCCAGAGCGGTAGCAGCAGTGTCACGCAGTCCGACGCGTGGATCAAAGAATCTATGGCTTTCCCTCGAGTCTTTCCCACGAGGCTTTCCCACGAGGCTTTCCCACAGGGCTGTCCCACGTGCACACGTGGTGGGAGTCGATCCTCGGCTTGAACGTCAAGGCAGTGCAGGGAAAACAGGTTCCTCTGGAATGGACTGACACATCTGGGGGACTCTTGGAATGGTGGCACGACCCTGGAGTTCCTCTCGCCTTTCCTGTGGAGAGCGCCCCCTCTTGAGATGCGACGGGAACGCCGGGAATTCTTTCCCTACGAAACAGGGAAAGGATCCCTCTTCTCGAGCTAGGAGGCGGAAACGGGGCTCCCCTGGATGTGTGCGGGACACCACGTGCTTCTTCTCGAGTGGAGACGGGTATGTCGGGGAACTTCTTGAGTTGCAGCAAGGGTGTGAAGGACCCTTTGGAAGTTCCAGTGGTTAGACGTGATTAGCCTCGAGAAGCCTCAGCGGAAATGGGCCTCATCGCGCCTGGAGGGCAAAACCTCCTGGATTTTCTCGAGTTGCGGCAGGTGCTCTCGACTTACGACGGGGACCTCAGGGACCCGCTCTGGTGGCCTCAGGAAAGGCCAGTCCCCATGCGAGTTCCTCGGGGGCCTCTCGGGATTCCTCTCCCGTCGATGCCGGGGCCTAAGACCTTGTGTGGAGTCGGGGCCGGAACCTGAGGATTCCTCTCCAGTGCTGACATGGATCTTGGGGTACTTCTGGAGTCTCCCCAGGGGAGTCAGTCCTCGTCTCGAATGCGGGCATGCACTTGCGCTTTCCTCCAGAGCGGTAGCAGCAGTGTCACGCAGTCCGCCGCGTGGATCAAAGAATGTATGGTTTTCCCTCGAGTCTTTCCCACGAGGCTTTCCCACAGGGCTGTCCCACGTGCACACGTGGTGGGAGTCGATCCTCGGCTTGAACGTCAAGGCAGTGCAGGGAAAACAGGTTCCTCTGGAATGGACTGACACATCTGGGTGACTCTTGGAATGGTGGCATGACCCTGGAGTTCCTCTCGCCTTTCCTGTGGAGACCGCCCCCTCTTGAGATGCGACGGGAACGCCGGGAATTCTTTCCCTACGAAACAGGGAAAGGATCCCTCATCTCGAGCTAGGAGGCGGAAACGGGGCTCCCCTGGATGTGTGCGGGACCCCACGTGCTTCCTCTCGAGTGGAGACGGGTATGACGGGGAACTTCTTGAGTTGCAGCAATGGTGTGAAGGACCCTTTGGAAGTTCCAGTGGTTAGATGTGATTGGCCTCGAGAAGCCTCAGCGGAAATGGGCCTCATCTCGCCTGGAGGGCAAAACCTCCTGGATTTTCTCGAGTTGCGGCAGGTGCTCTCGACTTACGACGGGGACCTCAGGGACCCGCTCTGGTGGCCTCAGGAAAGGCCAGTCCCCATGCGAGTTCCTCGGGGGCCTCTCGGGATTCCTCTCCCGTCGATGCCGGGGCCTAAGACCTTGTGTGGAGTCGGGGCCGGAACCTGAGGATTCCTCTCCAGTGCTGACATGGATCTTGGGGTACTTCTGGAGTCTCCCCGGGGGAGTCAGTCCTCGTCTCGAATGCGGGCATGCACTTGCGCTTTCCTCCAGAGCGGTAGCAGCAGTGTCACGCAGTCCGCCGCGTGGATCAAAGGATCTATGGTTTTCCCTCGAGTCTTTCCCACGAGGCTTTCCCACGAGGCTTTCCCACAGGGCTGTCCCACGTGCACACGTGGTGGGAGTCGATCCTCGGCTTGAACTTCAAGGCAGGGCAGGGAAAACAGGTTCCTCTGGAATGGACTGACACATCTGGGGGACTCTTGGAATGGTGGCACGACCCTGGAGTTCCTCTCGCCTTTCCTGTGGAGAGCGCCTCCTCTTGAGATGCGACGGGAACGCCGGGAATTCTTTCCCTACGAAACAGGGAAAGGATCCCTCATCTCGAGCTAGGAGGCGGAAACGGGGCTCCCCTGGATGTGTGCGGGACACCACGTGCTTCCTCTCGACTGGAGACGGGTATGTCGGGGAACTTCTTGAGTTGCAGCAAGGGTGTGAAGGACCCTTTGGAAGTTCCAGTGGTTAGATGATATTGGCCTTGAGAAGCCTCAGCGGAAATGGGCCTCATCTCGCCTGGAGGGCAAAACCTCCTGGATTTTCTCGAGTTGCGGCAGGTGCTCTCGACTTACGACGGGGACCTCAGGGACCCGCTCTGGTGGCCTCAGGAAAGGCCAGTCCCCATGCGAGTTCCTCGGGGGCCTCTCGGGATTCCTCTCCCGTCGATGCCGGGGCCTAAGACCTTGTGTGGAGTCGGGGCCGGAACCTGAGGATTCCTCTCCAGTGCTGACATGGATCTTGGGGTACTTCTGGAGTCTCCCCAGGGGAGTCAGTCCTCGTCTCGAATGCGAGCATGCACTTGCGCTTTCCTCCAGAGCGGTAGCAGCAGTGTCACGCAGTCCGCCGCGTGGATCAAAGGATCTATGGTTTTCCCTCGAGTCTTTCCCACGAGGCTTTCCCACGAGGCTTTCCCACAGGGCTGTCCCACGTGCACACGTGGTGGGAGTCGATCCTCGGCTTGAACGTCAAGGCAGTGCAGGGAAAACAGGTTCCTCTGGAATGGACTGACACATCTGGGGGACTCTTGGAATGGTGGCACGACCCTGAAGTTCCTCTCGCCTTTCCTGTGGAGAGCGCCTCCTCTTGAGATGCGACGGGAACGCCGGGAATTCTTTCCCTACGAAACAGGGAAAGGATCCCTCATCTCGAGCTAGGAGGCGGAAACGGGGCTCCCCTGGATGTGTGCGGGACACCACGTGCTTCCTCTCGAGTGGAGACGGGTATGTCGGGGAACTTCTTAAGTTGCAGCAAGGGTGTGAAGGACCCTTTGGAAGTTCCAGTGGTTAGATGTGATTGGCCTCGAGAAGCCTCAGCGGAAATGGGCCTCATCTCGCCTGGAGGGCAAAACCTCCTGGATTTTCTCGAGTTGCGGCAGGTGCTCTCGACTTACGACGGGGACCTCAGGGACCCACTCTCGTGGCCTCAGGAAAGGCCAGTCCCCATGCGAGTTCCTCGGGGGCCTCTCGGGATTCCTCTCCCGTCGATGCCGGGGCCAAAGTCCTTGTGTGGAATCGGAGCCGGAACCTGAGGATTCCTCTCCAGTGCTGACATGGATCTTGGGGTACTTCTGGAGTCTCCCCAGGGGAGTCAGTTCTCGTCTCGAATGCGGGCATGCACTTGCGCATTCCTCCAGAGTGGTAGCAGCAGTGTCACGCAGTCCGCCGCGTGGATCAAAGGATCTATGGTTTTCCCTCGAGTCTTTCCCACGAGGCTTTCCCACGAGGCTTTCCCACAGGGCTGTCCCACGTGCACACGTGGTGGGAGTCGATCCTCGGCTTGAACGTCAAGGCAGTGCAGGGAAAACAGGTTCCTCTGGAATGGACTGACACCTCTGGGGGACTCTTGGAATGGTGGCATGACCCTGGAGTTCCTCTCGCCTTTCCTGTGGAGAGCGCCTCCTCTTGAGATGCGACGGGAACGCCGGGAATTCTTTCCCTACGAAACAGGGAAAGGATCCCTCATCTCGAGCTAGGAGGCGGAAACAGGGCTCCCCTGTATGTGTGCGGGACCCCACGTGCTTCCTCTCGAGTGGAGACGGGTATGTCGGGGAACTTCTTGAGTTGCAGCAAGGGTGTGAAGGACCCTTTGGAAGTTCCAGTGGTTAGACGTGATTTGCCTCGAGAAGCCTCAGCGGAAATGGGCCTCATCTCGCCTGGAGGGCAAAACCTCCTGGATTTTCTCGAGTTGCGGCAGGTGCTCTCGACTTACGACGGGGACCTCAGGGACCCGCTCTGGTGGCCTCAGGAAAGGCCAGTCCCCATGCGAGTTCCTCGGGGGCCTCTCGGGATTCCTCTCCCGTCGATGCCGGGTCCTACGACCTTGTGTGGAGTTGGGGCCGGAACCTGAGGATTCCTCTCCAGTGCTGACATGGATCTTGGGGTACTTCTGTAGTCTCCCCGGGGGAGTCAGTCCTCGTCTCGAATGCGGGCATGCACTTGCGCTTTCCTCCAGAGCGGTAGCAGCAGTGTCACGCAGTCCGCCGCGTGGATCAAAGGATCTATGGTTTTCCCTCGAGTCTTTCCCACGAGGCTTTCCCACGAGGCTTTCCCACAGGGCTGTCCCACGTGCACACGTGTTGGGAGTCGATCCTCGGCTTGAACGTCAAGGCAGTGCAGGGAAAACAGGTTCCTCTGGAATGGACTGACACATCTGGTGGACTCTTGGAATGGAGGCACGACCCTGGAGTTCCTCTCGCCTTTCCTGTGGAGAGCGCCTCCTCTTGAGATGCGACGGGAACGCCGGGAATTCTTTCCCTATGAAACAGGGAAACGATCCCTCATCTCGAGCTCGGAGGCGGAAACGGGGCTCCCCTGGATGTGTTCGGGACCCTCGTGCTTCCTCTCGAGTGGAGACGGGTATGTCGGGGAACTTCTTGAGTTGAAGCAAGGGTGTGAAGGACCGTTTGGAAGTTCCAGTGGTTAGATGTGATTGGCCTCGAGAAGCCTCAGCGGAAATGGGCCTCATCTCGCCTGGAGGGCAAAACCTCCTGGATTTTCTCGAGTTGCGGCAGGTGCTCTCGACTTACGACGGGGACCTCAGGGACCCGCTCTGGTGGCCTCAGGAAAGGCCAGTCCCCATGCGAGTTCCTCGGGGGCCTCTCGGGATTCCTCTCCCGTCGATGGAGGGGCCTAAGACCTTGTGTGGAGTCGGGGCCGGAACCTGAGGATTCCTCTCCAGTGCTGACATGGATCTTGGGGTACTTCTGGAGTCTCCCCAGGGGAGTCAGTCCTCGTCTCGAATGCGGGCATGCACTTGCGCTTTCCTTCATAGCGGTAACAGCAGTGTCACGCAGTCCGCCGCGTGGATCAAAGGATCTATGGTTTTCCCTCGAGTCTTTCCCACGAGGCTTTCCCACGAGGCTTTCCCACAGGGCTGTCCCACGTGCACACGTGGTGGGAGTCGATCCTCGGCTTGAACATCAAGGCAGTGCAGGGAAAACAGGTTCCTCTGGAATGGACTGACACATCTGGGGGACTCTTGGAATGGTGTCACGACCCTGGAGTTCCTCTCGCCTTTCCTGTGGAGAGCGCCTCCTCTTGAGATGCGACGGGAACGCCGGGAATTCTTTCCCTTCGAAACAGGGAAAGGATCCCTCATCTCGAGCTAGGAGGCGGAAACGGGGCTCCCCTGGATGTGTTCGGGACCCCACGTGCTTCCTCTCGAGTGGAGACGGGTATGTCGGGGAACTTCTTGAGTTGCAGCAATGGTGTGAAGGACCCTTTGGAAGTTCCAGTGGTTAGATGTGATTGGCCTCGAGAAGCCTCAGCGGAAATGGGCCTCATCTCGCCTGGAGGGCAAAACCTCCTGGATTTTCTCGAGTTGCGGCAGGTGCTCTCGACTTACGACGGGGACCTCAGGGACCCGCTCTGGTGGCCTCAGGAAAGGCCAGTCCCCATGCGAGTTCCTCGGGGGCCTCTCGGGATTCCTCTCCCGTCGATGCCGGGGCCTAAGACCTTGTGTGGAGTCGGGGCCGGAACCTGAGGATTCCTCTCCAGTGCTGACATGGATCTTGGGGTACTTCTGGAGTCTCCCCGGGGGAGTCAGTCCTCGTCTCGAATGCGGGCATGCACTTGCGCTTTCCTCCAGAGCGGTAGCAGCATTGTCACGCAGTCCGCCGCGTGGATCAAAGGATCTATGGTTTTCCCTCGAGTCTTTCCCACGAGGTTTTCCCACGAGGCTTTCCCACAGGGCTGTCCCACGTGCACACGTGGTGGGAGTCGATCCTCGGCTTGAACGTCAAGGCAGTGCAGGGAAAACAGGTTCCTCTGGAATGGATTGACACATCTGGGGGACTCTAGGAATGGTGGCACGACCCTGGAGTTCCTCTCGCCTTTCCTGTGGAGAGCGCCTCGTCTTGAGATGTGACGGGAACCCCGGGAATTCTTTCCCTACGAAACAGGGAAAGGATCCCTCATCTCGAGCTAGGAGGCGGAAACGGGGCTCCCCTGGATGTGTGCGGGACCCCACGTGCTTCCTCTCGAGTGGAGACGGGTATGTCGGGGAACTTCTTGAGTTGCAGCAAGGGTGTGAAGGACCCTTTGGAAGTTCCAGTGGTTAGATGTGATTGGCCTCGAGAAGCCTCAGCGGAAATGGGCCTCATCTCGCCTGGAGGGCCAAACCTCCAGGATTTTCTCGAGTTGCGGCAGGTGCTCTCGACTTACGACGGGGACCTCAGGGACCCACTCTCGTGGCCTCAGGAAAGGCCAGTCCCCATGCGAGTTCCTCGGGGGCCTCTCGGGATTCTTCTCCTGTCGATGCCGGGGCCTAAGTCCTTGTGTGGAGTCGGGCCGGAACCTGAGGATTCCTCTCCAGTGCTGACATGTATCTTGGGGTACTTCTGGAGTCTCCCCAGGGGAGTCAGTCCTCGTCTCGAATGCGGGCATGCACTTGCGCTTTCCTCCAGAGCGGTAGCAGCAGTGTCACGCAGTCCGCAGCGTGGATCAAAGAATTTATGGTTTTCCCTCGAGTCTTTCCCACGAGGCTTTCCCACGAGGCTTTCCCACAGGGCTGTCCCACGTGCACTCGTGGTGGGAGTCGATCCTCGGTTGAACGTCAAGGCAGTGCAGGGAAAACAGGTTCCTCTGGAATGGACTGACACATCTGGGGGACACTTGGAATGGTGGCACGACCCTGGAGTTCCTCTCGCCTTTCCTGTGGAGAGCGCCTCCTCTTGAGATGCGACGGGAACGCCGGGAATTCTTTCCCTACGAAACAGGGAAAGGATCCCTCATCTCGAGCTAGGAGGCGGAAACGGGGCTCCCCTGGATGTGTGCGAGACACCACGTGCTTCCTCTCGAGTGGAGACGGGTATGTCGGGGAACTTCTTGAGTTGCAGCAAGGGTGTGAAGGACCCTTTGGAAGTTCCAGTGGTTAGATGTGATTGGCCTCGAGAAGCCTCAGCGGAAATGGGCCTCATCTCGCCTGGAGGGCAAAACCTCCTGGATTTTCTCGAGTTGCGGCAGGTGCTCTCGACTTACGACGGGGACCTCAGGGACCCGCTCTGGTGGCCTCAGGAAAGGCCAGTCCCCATGCGAGTTCCTCGGGGGCCTCTCGGGATTCCTCTCCCGTCGATGCCGGGGCCTAAGACCTTGTGTGGAGTCGGGGCCGGAACCTGAGGATTCCTCTCCAGTGCTGACATGGATCTTGGGGTACTTCTGGAGTCTCCCCAGGGGAGTCAGTCCTCGTCTCGAATGCGGGCATGCACTTGCGCTTTCCTCCAGAGCGGTAGCAGCAGTGTCACGCAGTCCGCCGCGTGGATCAAAGAATGTATGGTTTTCCCTCGAGTCTTTCCCACGAGGCTTTCCCACAGGGCTGTCCCACGTGCACACGTGGTGGGAGTCGATCCTCGGCTTGAACGTCAAGGCAGTGCAGGGAAAACAGGTTCCTCTGGAATGGACTGACACATCTGGGTGACTCTTGGAATGGTGGCATGACCCTGGAGTTCCTCTCGCCTTTCCTGTGGAGAGCGCCTCCTCTTGAGATGCGACGGGAACGCCGGGAATTCTTTCCCTACGAAACAGGGAAAGGATCCCTCATCTCGAGCTAGGAGGCGGAAACGGGGCTCCCCTGGATGTGTGCGGGACACCACGTGCTTCCTCTCGAGTGGAGACGGGTATGTCGGGGAACTTCTTGAGTTGCAGCAATGGTGTGAAGTACCCTTTGGAAGTTCCAGTGGTTAGATGTGATTGGCCTCGAGAAGCCTCAGCGGAAATGGGCCTCATCTCGCCTGGAGGGCAAAACCTCCTGGATTTTCTCGAGTTGCGGCAGGTGCTCTCGACTTACGACGGGGACCTCAGGGACCCGCTCTGGTGGCCTCAGGAAAGGCCAGTCCCCATGCGAGTTCCTCGGGGGCGTCTCGGGATTCCTCTCCCGTCGATGCCGGGGCCTAAGACCTTGTGTGGAGTCGGGGCCGGAACCTGAGGATTCCTCTCCAGTGCTGACATGGATCTTGGGGTACTTCTGGAGTCTCCCCAGGGGAGTCAGTCCTCGTCTCGAATGCGGGCATGCACTTGCGCTTTCCTCCAGAGCGGTAGCAGCAGTGTCACGCAGTCCGCCGCGTGGATCAAAGGATCTATGGTTTTCCCTCGAGTCTTTCCCACGAGGCTTTCCCACGAGGCTTTCCCACAGGGCTGTCCCACGTGCACACGTTGTAGGAGTCGATCCTCGGCTTGAACGTCAAGGCAGTGCAGGGAAAACAGGTTCCTCTGGAATGGACTGACACATCTGGGGGACTCTTGGAATGGTGGCACGACCCTGGAGTTCCTCTCGCCTTTCCTGTGGAGAGCGCCTCCTCTTGAGATGCGACGGGAACGCCGGGAATTCTTTCCCTACGAAACAGGGAAAGGATCCCTCATCTCGAGCTAGGAGGCGGAAACGGGGCTCCCCTGGATGTGTGCGAGACACCACGTGCTTCCTCTCGAGTGGAGACGGGTATGTCGGGGAACTTCTTGAGTTGCAGCAAGGGTGTGAAGGACCCTTTGGAAGTTCCAGTGGTTAGATGTGATTGGCCTCGAGAAGCCTCAGCGGAAATGGGCCTCATCTCGCCTGGAGGGCAAAACCTCCTGGATTTTCTCGAGTTGCGGCAGGTGCTCTCGACTTACGACGGGGACCTCAGGGACCCGCTCTGGTGGCCTCAGGAAAGGCCAGTCCCCATGCGAGTTCCTCGGGGGCCTCTCGGGATTCCTCTCCCGTCGATGCCGTGGCCTAAGACCTTGTGTGGAGTCGGGGCCGGAACCTGAGGATTCCTCTCCAGTGCTGACATGGATCTTGGGGTACTTCTGGAGTCTCCCCAGGGGAGTCAGTCCTCGTCTCGAATGCGGGCATGCACTTGCGCTTTCCTCCAGAGCGGTAGCAGCAGTGTCACGCAGTCCGCCGCGTGGATCAAAGGATCTATGGTTTTCCCTCGAGTCTTTCCCACGAGGCTTTCCCACGAGGCTTTCCCACAGGGCTGTCCCACGTGCACACGTGGTGGGAGTCGATCCTCGGCTTGAACTTCAAGGCAGGGCAGGGAAAACAGGTTCCTCTGGAATGGACTGACACATCTGGGGGACTCTTGGAATGGTGGCACGACCCTGGAGTTCCTCTCGCCTTTCCTGTGGAGAGCGCCTCCTCTTGAGATGCGACGGGAACGCCGGGAATTCTTTCCCTACGAAACAGGGAAAGGATCCCTCATCTCGAGCTAGGAGGCGGAAACGGGGCTCCCCTGGATGTGTGCGGGACACCACGTGCTTCCTCTCGAGTGGAGACGGGTATGTCGGGGAACTTCTTGAGTTGCAGCAAGGGTGTGAAGGACCCTTTGGAAGTTCCAGTGGTTAGATGTGATTGGCCTTGAGAAGCCTCAGCGGAAATGGGCCTCATCTCGCCTGGAGGGCAAAACCTCCTGGATTTTCTCGAGTTGCGGCAGGTGCTCTCGACTTACGACGGGGACCTCAGGGACCCGCTCTGGTGGCCTCAGGAAAGGCCAGTCCCCATGCGAGTTCCTCGGGGGCCTTCGGGATTCCTCTCCCGTCGATGCCGGGGCCTAAGACCTTGTGTGGAGTCGGGGCCGGAACCTGAGGATTCCTCTCCAGTGCTGACATGGATCTTGGGGTACTTCTGGAGTCTCCCCAGGGGAGTCAGTCCTCGTCTCGAATGCGGGCATGCACTTGCGCTTTCCTCCAGAGCGGTAGCAGCAGTGTCACGCAGTCCGCCGCGTGGATCAAAGGATCTATGGTTTTCCCTCGAGTCTTTCCCACGAGGCTTTCCCACGAGGCTTTCCCACAGGGCTGTCCCACGTGCACACGTGGTGGGAGTCGATCCTCGGCTTGAACGTCAAGGCAGTGCAGGGAAAACAGGTTCCTCTGGAATGGACTGACACATCTGGGGGACTCTTGGAATGGTGGCACGACCCTGGAGTTCCTCTCGCCTTTCCTGTGGAGAGCGCCTCCTCTTGAGATGCGACCGGAACGCCGGGAATTCTTTCCCTACGAAACAGGGAAAGGATCCCTCATCTCGAGCTAGGAGGCGGAAACGGGGCTCCCCTGGATGTGTGCGGGACACCACGTGCTTCCTCTCGAGTGGAGACGGGTATGTCGGGGAACTTCTTAAGTTGCAGCAAGGGTGTGAAGGACCCTTTGGAAGTTCCAGTGGTTAGATGTGATTGGCCTCGAGAAGCCTCAGCGGAAATGGTCCTCATCTCGCCTGGAGGGCAAAACCTCCTGGATTTTCTCGAGTTGCGGCAGGTGCTCTCGACTTACGACGGGGACCTCAGGGACCCACTCTCGTGGCCTCAGGAAAGGCCAGGCCCCTTGCGAGTTCCTCGGGGGCCTCTCGGGATTCCTCTCCCGTCGATGCCGGGCCAAAGTCCTTGTGTGGAGTCGGGGCCGGAACCTGAGGATTCCTCTCCAGTGCTGACATGGATCTTGGGGTACTTCTGGAGTCTCCCCAGGGGAGTCAGTTCTCGTCTCGAATGCGGGCATGCACTTGCGCTTTCCTCCAGAGTGGTAGCAGCAGTGTCACGCAGTCCGCCACGTGGATAAAAGGATCTATGGTTTTCCCTCGAGTCTTTCCCACGAGGCTTTCCCACGAGGCTTTCCCACAGGGCTGTCCCACGTGCACACGTGGTGGGAGTCGATCCTCGGCTTGAACGTCAAGGCAGTGCAGGGAAAACAGGTTCCTCTGGAATGGACTGACACATCTGGGGGACTCTTGGAATGGTGGCATGACCCTGGAGTTCCTCTCGCCTTTCCTGTGGAGAGCGCCTCCTCTTGAGATGCGACGGGAACGCCGGGAATTCTTTCCCTACGAAACAGGGAAAGGATCCCTCATCTCGAGCTAGGAGGCAGAAACGGGGCTCCCCTGGATGTGTGCGGGACACCACGTGCTTCCTCTCGAGTGCAGACTGGTATGTCGGGGAACTTCTTGAGTTGCAGCAAGGGTGTGAAGGACCCTTTGAAAGTTCCAGTGGTTAGATGATATTGGCCTTGAGAAGCCTCAGCGGAAATGGGCCTCATCTCGCCTGGAGGGCAAAACCTCCTGGATTTTCTCGAGTTGCGGCAGGTGCTCTCGACTTACGACGGGGACCTCAGGGACCCGCTCTCGTGGCCTCAGGAAAGGCCAGTCCCCATGCGAGTTCCTCGGGGGCCTCTCGGGATTCCTCTCCCGTCGATGCCGGGGCCTAATCCTTGTGTGGAGTCGGGGCCGGAACCTGAGGATTCCTCTCCAGTGCTGACATGGATCTTGGGGTACTTCTGGAGTCTCCCCAGGGGAGTCAATCCTCGTCTCGAATGCGGGCATGCACTTGCGCTTTCCTCCAGAGTGGTAGCAGCAGTGTCACGCAGTCCGCCGCGTGGATCAAAGGATCAATGGTTTTCCCTCGAGTCTTTCCCACGAGGCTTTCCCACGAGGCTTTCCCACAGGGCTGTCCCACGTGCACACGTGGTGGGAGTCGATCCTCAGGTTGAACGTCAAGGCAGTGCAGGGAAAACAGGTTCCTCTGGAATGGACTGACACATCTGGGGGACTCTTGGAATGGTGTCACGACCCTGGAGTTCCTCTCGCCTGTCCTGTGGAGAGCGCCTCCTCTTGAGATGCGACGGGAACGCCGGGAATTCTTTCCCTACGAAACAGGGAAAGGATCCCTCATCTCGAGCTAGGAGGCGGAAACAGGGCTCCCCTGGATGTGTGCGGGACCCCACGTGCTTCCTCTCGAGTGGAGACGGGTATGTCGGGGAACTTCTTGAGTTGCAGCAAGGGTGTGAAGGACCCTTTGGAAGTTCCAGTGGTTAGACGTGATTGGCCTCGAGAAGCCTCAGCGGAAATGGGCCTCATCTCGCCTGGAGGGCAAAACCTCCTGGATTTTCTCGAGTTGCGGCAGGTGCTCTCGACTTACGACGGGGACCTCAGGGACCCGCTCTGGTGGCCTCAGGAAAGGCCAGTCCCCATGCGAGTTCCTCGGGGGCCTCTCGGGATTCCTCTCCCGTCGATGCCGGGGCCTAAGACCTTGTGTGGAGTCGGGGCCGGAACCTGAGGATTCCTCTCCAGTGCTGACATGGATCTTGGGGTACTTCTGGAGTCTCCCCAGGGGAGTCAGTCCTCGTCTCGAATGCGAGCATGCACTTGCGCTTTCCTCCAGAGCGGTAGCAGCAGTGTCACGCAGTCCGCCGCGTGGATCAAAGGATCTATGGTTTTCCCTCGAGTCTTTCCCACGAGGCTTTCCCACGAGGCTTTCCCACAGGGCTGTCCCACGTGCACACGTGGTGGGAGTCGATCCTCGGCTTGAACGTCAAGGCAGTGCAGGGAAAACAGGTTCCTCTGGAATGGACTGACACATCTGGGGGACTCTTGGAATGGTGGCACGACCCTGAAGTTCCTCTCGCCTTTCCTGTGGAGAGCGCCTCCTCTTGAGATGCGACGGGAACGCCGGGAATTCTTTCCCTACGAAACAGGGAAAGGATCCCTCATCTCGAGCTAGGAGGCGGAAACGGGGCTCCCCTGGATGTGTGCGGGACACCACGTGCTTCCTCTCGAGTGGAGACGGGTATGTCGGGGAACTTCTTAAGTTGCAGCAAGGGTGTGAAGGACCCTTTGGAAGTTCCAGTGGTTAGATGTGATTGGCCTCGAGAAGCCTCAGCGGAAATGGGCCTCATCTCGCCTGGAGGGCAAAACCTCCTGGATTTTCTCGAGTTGCGGCAGGTGCTCTCGACTTACGACGGGGACCTCAGGGACCCACTCTCGTGGCCTCAGGAAAGGCCAGTCCCCATGCGAGTTCCTCGGGGGCCTCTCGGGATTCCTCTCCCGTCGATGCCGGGGCCAAAGTCCTTGTGTGGAATCGGAGCCGGAACCTGAGGATTCCTCTCCAGTGCTGACATGGATCTTGGGGTACTTCTGGAGTCTCCCCAGGGGAGTCAGTCCTCGTCTCGAATGCGGGCATGCACTTGCGCTTTCCTCCAGAGCGGTAGCAGCAGTGTCACGCAGTCCGCCGCGTGGATCAAAGGATCTATGGTTTTCCCTCGAGTCTTTCCCACGAGGCTTTCCCACGAGGCTTTCCCACAGGGCTGTCCCACGTGCACACGTGTTGGGAGTCGATCCTCGGCTTGAACGTCAAGGCAGTGCAGGGAAAACAGGTTCCTCTGGAATGGACTGACACATCTGGTGGACTCTTGGAATGGAGGCACGACCCTGGAGTTCCTCTCGCCTTTCCTGTGGAGAGCGCCTCCTCTTGAGATGCGACGGGAACGCCGGGAATTCTTTCCCTATGAAACAGGGAAACGATCCCTCATCTCGAGCTAGGAGGCGGAAACGGGGCTCCCCTGGATGTGTGCGGGACACCACGTGCTTCCTCTCGAGTGGAGACGGGTATGTCGGGGAACTTCTTGAGTTGAAGCAAGGGTGTGAAGGACCGTTTGGAAGTTCCAGTGGTTAGATGTGATTGGCCTCGAGAAGCCTCAGCGGAAATGGGCCTCATCTCGCCTGGAGGGCAAAACCTCCTGGATTTTCTCGAGTTGCGGCAGGTGCTCTCGACTTACGACGGGGACCTCAGGGACCCGCTCTGGTGGCCTCAGGAAAGGCCAGTCCCCATGCGAGTTCCTCGGGGGCCTCTCGGGATTCCTCTCCCGTCGATGGAGGGGCCTAAGACCTTGTGTGGAGTCGGGGCCGGAACCTGAGGATTCCTCTCCAGTGCTGACATGGATCTTGGGGTACTTCTGGAGTCTCCCCAGGGGAGTCAGTCCTCGTCTCGAATGCGGGCATGCACTTGCGCTTTCCTTCATAGCGGTAACAGCAGTGTCACGCAGTCCGCCGCGTGGATCAAAGGATCTATGGTTTTCCCTCGAGTCTTTCCCACGAGGCTTTCCCACGAGGCTTTCCCACAGGGCTGTCCCACGTGCACACGTGGTGGGAGTCGATCCTCGGCTTGAACATCAAGGCAGTGCAGGGAAAACAGGTTCCTCTGGAATGGACTGACACATCTGGGGGACTCTTGGAATGGTGTCACGACCCTGGAGTTCCTCTCGCCTTTCCTGTGGAGAGCGCCTCCTCTTGAGATGCGACGGGAACGCCGGGAATTCTTTCCCTTCGAAACAGGGAAAGGATCCCTCATCTCGAGCTAGGAGGCGGAAACGGGGCTCCCCTGGATGTGTTCGGGACCCCACGTGCTTCCTCTCGAGTGGAGACGGGTATGTCGGGGAACTTCTTGAGTTGCAGCAATGGTGTGAAGGACCCTTTGGAAGTTCCAGTGGTTAGATGTGATTGGCCTCGAGAAGCCTCAGCGGAAATGGGCCTCATCTCGCCTGGAGGGCAAAACCTCCTGGATTTTCTCGAGTTGCGGCAGGTGCTCTCGACTTACGACGGGGACCTCAGGGACCCGCTCTGGTGGCCTCAGGAAAGGCCAGTCCCCATGCGAGTTCCTCGGGGGCCTCTCGGGATTCCTCTCCCGTCGATGCCGGGGCCTAAGACCTTGTGTGGAGTCGGGGCCGGAACCTGAGGATTCCTCTCCAGTGCTGACATGGATCTTGGGGTACTTCTGGAGTCTCCCCAGGGGAGTCAGTCCTCGTCTCGAATGCGGGCATGCACTTGCGCTTTCCTCCAGAGCGGTAGCAGCATTGTCACGCAGTCCGCCGCGTGGATCAAAGGATCTATGGTTTTCCCTCGAGTCTTTCCCACGAGGTTTTCCCACGAGGCTTTCCCACAGGGCTGTCCCACGTGCACACGTGGTGGGAGTCGATCCTCGGCTTGAACGTCAAGGCAGTGCAGGGAAAACAGGTTCCTCTGGAATGGATTGACACATCTGGGGGACTCTAGGAATGGTGGCACGACCCTGGAGTTCCTCTCGCCTTTCCTGTGGAGAGCGCCTCGTCTTGAGATGTGACGGGAACCCCGGGAATTCTTTCCCTACGAAACAGGGAAAGGATCCCTCATCTCGAGCTAGGAGGCGGAAACGGGGCTCCCCTGGATGTGTGCGGGACCCCACGTGCTTCCTCTCGAGTGGAGACGGGTATGTCGGGGAACTTCTTGAGTTGCAGCAAGGGTGTGAAGGACCCTTTGGAAGTTCCAGTGGTTAGATGTGATTGGCCTCGAGAAGCCTCAGCGGAAATGGGCCTCATCTCGCCTGGAGGGCCAAACCTCCAGGATTTTCTCGAGTTGCGGCAGGTGCTCTCGACTTACGACGGGGACCTCAGGGACCCACTCTCGTGGCCTCAGGAAAGGCCAGTCCCCATGCGAGTTCCTCGGGGGCCTCTCGGGATTCTTCTCCTGTCGATGCCGGGGCCTAAGTCCTTGTGTGGAGTCGGGCCGGAACCTGAGGATTCCTCTCCAGTGCTGACATGTATCTTGGGGTACTTCTGGAGTCTCCCCAGGGGAGTCAGTCCTCGTCTCGAATGCGGGCATGCACTTGCGCTTTCCTCCAGAGCGGTAGCAGCAGTGTCACGCAGTCCGCAGCGTGGATCAAAGAATTTATGGTTTTCCCTCGAGTCTTTCCCACGAGGCTTTCCCACGAGGCTTTCCCACAGGGCTGTCCCACGTGCACTCGTGGTGGGAGTCGATCCTCGGTTGAACGTCAAGGCAGTGCAGGGAAAACAGGTTCCTCTGGAATGGACTGACACATCTGGGGGACACTTGGAATGGTGGCACGACCCTGGAGTTCCTCTCGCCTTTCCTGTGGAGAGCGCCTCCTCTTGAGATGCGACGGGAACGCCGGGAATTCTTTCCCTACGAAACAGGGAAAGGATCCCTCATCTCGAGCTAGGAGGCGGAAACGGGGCTCCCCTGGATGTGTGCGAGACACCACGTGCTTCCTCTCGAGTGGAGACGGGTATGTCGGGGAACTTCTTGAGTTGCAGCAAGGGTGTGAAGGACCCTTTGGAAGTTCCAGTGGTTAGATGTGATTGGCCTCGAGAAGCCTCAGCGGAAATGGGCCTCATCTCGCCTGGAGGGCAAAACCTCCTGGATTTTCTCGAGTTGCGGCAGGTGCTCTCGACTTACGACGGGGACCTCAGGGACCCGCTCTGGTGGCCTCAGGAAAGGCCAGTCCCCATGCGAGTTCCTCGGGGGCCTCTCGGGATTCCTCTCCCGTCGATGCCGGGGCCTAAGACCTTGTGTGGAGTCGGGGCCGGAACCTGAGGATTCCTCTCCAGTGCTGACATGGATCTTGGGGTACTTCTGGAGTCTCCCCAGGGGAGTCAGTCCTCGTCTCGAATGCGGGCATGCACTTGCGCTTTCCTCCAGAGCGGTAGCAGCAGTGTCACGCAGTCCGCCGCGTGGATCAAAGAATGTATGGTTTTCCCTCGAGTCTTTCCCACGAGGCTTTCCCACAGGGCTGTCCCACGTGCACACGTGGTGGGAGTCGATCCTCGGCTTGAACGTCAAGGCAGTGCAGGGAAAACAGGTTCCTCTGGAATGGACTGACACATCTGGGTGACTCTTGGAATGGTGGCATGACCCTGGAGTTCCTCTCGCCTTTCCTGTGGAGAGCGCCTCCTCTTGAGATGCGACGGGAACGCCGGGAATTCTTTCCCTACCAAACAGGGAAAGGATCCCTCATCTCGAGCTAGGAGGCGGAAACGGGGCTCCCCTGGATGTGTGCGGGACACCACGTGCTTCCTCTCGAGTGGAGACGGGTATGTCGGGGAACTTCTTGAGTTGCAGCAATGGTGTGAAGTACCCTTTGGAAGTTCCAGTGGTTAGATGTGATTGGCCTCGAGAAGCCTCAGCGGAAATGGGCCTCATCTCGCCTGGAGGGCAAAACCTCCTGGATTTTCTCGAGTTGCGGCAGGTGCTCTCGACTTACGACGGGGACCTCAGGGACCCGCTCTGGTGGCCTCAGGAAAGGCCAGTCCCCATGCGAGTTCCTCGGGGGCGTCTCGGGATTCCTCTCCCGTCGATGCCGGGGCCTAAGACCTTGTGTGGAGTCGGGGCCGGAACCTGAGGATTCCTCTCCAGTGCTGACATGGATCTTGGGGTACTTCTGGAGTCTCCCCAGGGGAGTCAGTCCTCGTCTCGAATGCGGGCATGCACTTGCGCTTTCCTCCAGAGCGGTAGCAGCAGTGTCACGCAGTCCGCCGCGTGGATCAAAGGATCTATGGTTTTCCCTCGAGTCTTTCCCACGAGGCTTTCCCACGAGGCTTTCCCACAGGGCTGTCCCACGTGCACACGTTGTAGGAGTCGATCCTCGGCTTGAACGTCAAGGCAGTGCAGGGAAAACAGGTTCCTCTGGAATGGACTGACACATCTGGGGGACTCTTGGAATGGTGGCACGACCCTGGAGTTCCTCTCGCCTTTCCTGTGGAGAGCGCCTCCTCTTGAGATGCGACGGGAACGCCGGGAATTCTTTCCCTACGAAACAGGGAAAGGATCCCTCATCTCGAGCTAGGAGGCGGAAACGGGGCTCCCCTGGATGTGTGCGAGACACCACGTGCTTCCTCTCGAGTGGAGACGGGTATGTCGGGGAACTTCTTGAGTTGCAGCAAGGGTGTGAAGGACCCTTTGGAAGTTCCAGTGGTTAGATGTGATTGGCCTCGAGAAGCCTCAGCGGAAATGGGCCTCATCTCGCCTGGAGGGCAAAACCTCCTGGATTTTCTCGAGTTGCGGCAGGTGCTCTCGACTTACGACGGGGACCTCAGGGACCCGCTCTGGTGGCCTCAGGAAAGGCCAGTCCCCATGCGAGTTCCTCGGGGGCCTCTCGGGATTCCTCTCCCGTCGATGCCGTGGCCTAAGACCTTGTGTGGAGTCGGGGCCGGAACCTGAGGATTCCTCTCCAGTGCTGACATGGATCTTGGGGTACTTCTGGAGTCTCCCCAGGGGAGTCAGTCCTCGTCTCGAATGCGGGCATGCACTTGCGCTTTCCTCCAGAGCGGTAGCAGCAGTGTCACGCAGTCCGCCGCGTGGATCAAAGGATCTATGGTTTTCCCTCGAGTCTTTCCCACGAGGCTTTCCCACGAGGCTTTCCCACAGGGCTGTCCCACGTGCACACGTGGTGGGAGTCGATCCTCGGCTTGAACTTCAAGGCAGGGCAGGGAAAACAGGTTCCTCTGGAATGGACTGACACATCTGGGGGACTCTTGGAATGGTGGCACGACCCTGGAGTTCCTCTCGCCTTTCCTGTGGAGAGCGCCTCCTCTTGAGATGCGACGGGAACGCCGGGAATTCTTTCCCTACGAAACAGGGAAAGGATCCCTCATCTCGAGCTAGGAGGCGGAAACGGGGCTCCCCTGGATGTGTGCGGGACACCACGTGCTTCCTCTCGAGTGGAGACGGGTATGTCGGGGAACTTCTTGAGTTGCAGCAAGGGTGTGAAGGACCCTTTGGAAGTTCCAGTGGTTAGATGTGATTGGCCTTGAGAAGCCTCAGCGGAAATGGGCCTCATCTCGCCTGGAGGGCAAAACCTCCTGGATTTTCTCGAGTTGCGGCAGGTGCTCTCGACTTACGACGGGGACCTCAGGGACCCGCTCTGGTGGCCTCAGGAAAGGCCAGTCCCCATGCGAGTTCCTCGGGGGCCTTCGGGATTCCTCTCCCGTCGATGCCGGGGCCTAAGACCTTGTGTGGAGTCGGGGCCGGAACCTGAGGATTCCTCTCCAGTGCTGACATGGATCTTGGGGTACTTCTGGAGTCTCCCCAGGGGAGTCAGTCCTCGTCTCGAATGCGGGCATGCACTTGCGCTTTCCTCCAGAGCGGTAGCAGCAGTGTCACGCAGTCCGCCGCGTGGATCAAAGGATCTATGGTTTTCCCTCGAGTCTTTCCCACGAGGCTTTCCCACGAGGCTTTCCCACAGGGCTGTCCCACGTGCACACGTGGTGGGAGTCGATCCTCGGCTTGAACGTCAAGGCAGTGCAGGGAAAACAGGTTCCTCTGGAATGGACTGACACATCTGGGGGACTCTTGGAATGGTGGCACGACCCTGGAGTTCCTCTCGCCTTTCCTGTGGAGAGCGCCTCCTCTTGAGATGCGACCGGAACGCCGGGAATTCTTTCCCTACGAAACAGGGAAAGGATCCCTCATCTCGAGCTAGGAGGCGGAAACGGGGCTCCCCTGGATGTGTGCGGGACACCACGTGCTTCCTCTCGAGTGGAGACGGGTATGTCGGGGAACTTCTTAAGTTGCAGCAAGGGTGTGAAGGACCCTTTGGAAGTTCCAGTGGTTAGATGTGATTGGCCTCGAGAAGCCTCAGCGGAAATGGTCCTCATCTCGCCTGGAGGGCAAAACCTCCTGGATTTTCTCGAGTTGCGGCAGGTGCTCTCGACTTACGACGGGGACCTCAGGGACCCACTCTCGTGGCCTCAGGAAAGGCCAGGCCCCTTGCGAGTTCCTCGGGGGCCTCTCGGGATTCCTCTCCCGTCGATGCCGGGCCAAAGTCCTTGTGTGGAGTCGGGGCCGGAACCTGAGGATTCCTCTCCAGTGCTGACATGGATCTTGGGGTACTTCTGGAGTCTCCCCAGGGGAGTCAGTTCTCGTCTCGAATGCGGGCATGCACTTGCGCTTTCCTCCAGAGTGGTAGCAGCAGTGTCACGCAGTCCGCCACGTGGATAAAAGGATCTATGGTTTTCCCTCGAGTCTTTCCCACGAGGCTTTCCCACGAGGCTTTCCCACAGGGCTGTCCCACGTGCACACGTGGTGGGAGTCGATCCTCGGCTTGAACGTCAAGGCAGTGCAGGGAAAACAGGTTCCTCTGGAATGGACTGACACATCTGGGGGACTCTTGGAATGGTGGCATGACCCTGGAGTTCCTCTCGCCTTTCCTGTGGAGAGCGCCTCCTCTTGAGATGCGACGGGAACGCCGGGAATTCTTTCCCTACGAAACAGGGAAAGGATCCCTCATCTCGAGCTAGGAGGCAGAAACGGGGCTCCCCTGGATGTGTGCGGGACACCACGTGCTTCCTCTCGAGTGCAGACTGGTATGTCGGGGAACTTCTTGAGTTGCAGCAAGGGTGTGAAGGACCCTTTGAAAGTTCCAGTGGTTAGATGATATTGGCCTTGAGAAGCCTCAGCGGAAATGGGCCTCATCTCGCCTGGAGGGCAAAACCTCCTGGATTTTCTCGAGTTGCGGCAGGTGCTCTCGACTTACGACGGGGACCTCAGGGACCCGCTCTCGTGGCCTCAGGAAAGGCCAGTCCCCATGCGAGTTCCTCGGGGGCCTCTCGGGATTCCTCTCCCGTCGATGCCGGGGCCTAATCCTTGTGTGGAGTCGGGGCCGGAACCTGAGGATTCCTCTCCAGTGCTGACATGGATCTTGGGGTACTTCTGGAGTCTCCCCAGGGGAGTCAATCCTCGTCTCGAATGCGGGCATGCACTTGCGCTTTCCTCCAGAGTGGTAGCAGCAGTGTCACGCAGTCCGCCGCGTGGATCAAAGGATCAATGGTTTTCCCTCGAGTCTTTCCCACGAGGCTTTCCCACGAGGCTTTCCCACAGGGCTGTCCCACGTGCACACGTGGTGGGAGTCGATCCTCAGGTTGAACGTCAAGGCAGTGCAGGGAAAACAGGTTCCTCTGGAATGGACTGACACATCTGGGGGACTCTTGGAATGGTGTCACGACCCTGGAGTTCCTCTCGCCTGTCCTGTGGAGAGCGCCTCCTCTTGAGATGCGACGGGAACGCCGGGAATTCTTTCCCTACGAAACAGGGAAAGGATCCCTCATCTCGAGCTAGGAGGCGGAAACAGGGCTCCCCTGGATGTGTGCGGGACCCCACGTGCTTCCTCTCGAGTGGAGACGGGTATGTCGGGGAACTTCTTGAGTTGCAGCAAGGGTGTGAAGGACCCTTTGGAAGTTCCAGTGGTTAGACGTGATTGGCCTCGAGAAGCCTCAGCGGAAATGGGCCTCATCTCGCCTGGAGGGCAAAACCTCCTGGATTTTCTCGAGTTGCGGCAGGTGCTCTCGACTTACGACGGGGACCTCAGGGACCCGCTCTGGTGGCCTCAGGAAAGGCCAGTCCCCATGCGAGTTCCTCGGGGGCCTCTCGGGATTCCTCTCCCGTCGATGCCGGGGCCTACGACCTTGTGTGGAGTTGGGGCCGGAACCTGAGGATTCCTCTCCAGTGCTGACATGGATCTTGGGGTACTTCTGGAGTCTCCCCGGGGGAGTCAGTCCTCGTCTCGAATGCGGGCATGCACTTGCGCTTTCCTCCAAAGCGGTAGCAGCAGTGTCACGCAGTCCGCCGCGTGGATCAAAGGATCTATGGTTTTCCCTAGAGTCTTTCCAACGAGGCTTTCCCACGAGGCTTTCCCACAGGGCTGTCCCACGTGCACACGTGGTGGGAGTCGATCCTCGGCTTGAACGTCAAGGCAGTGCAGGGAAAACAGGTTCCTCTGGAATGGACTGACACATCTGGTGGACTCTTGGAATGGAGGCACGACCCTGGAGTTCCTCTCGCCTTTCCTGTGGAGAGCGCCTCCTCTTGAGATGCGACGGGAACGCCGGGAATTCTTTCCCTATGAAACAGGGAAACGATCCCTCATCTCGAGCTAGGAGGCGGAAACGGGGCTCCCCTGGATGTGTGCGGGACACCACGTGCTTCCTCTCGAGTGGAGACGGGTATGTCGGGGAACTTCTTGAGTTGCAGCAAGGGTGTGAAGGACCCTTTGGAAGTTCCAGTGGTTAGATGTGATTGGCCTCGAGAAGCCTCAGCGGAAATGGGCCTCATCTCGCCTGGAGGGCAAAACCTCCTGGATTTTCTCGAGTTGCGGCAGGTGCTCTCGACTTACGACGGGGACCTCAGGGACCCGCTCTGGTGGCCTCAGGAAAGGCCAGTCCCCATGCGAGTTCCTCGGGGGCCTCTCGGGATTCCTCTCCCGTCGATGGAGGGGCCTAAGACCTTGTGTGGAGTCGGGGCCGGAACCTGAGGATTCCTCTCCAGTGCTGACATGGATCTTGGGGTACTTCTGGAGTCTCCCCAGGGGAGTCAGTCCTCGTCTCGAATGCGGGCATGCACTTGCGCTTTCCTTCATAGCGGTAACAGCAGTGTCACGCAGTCCGCCGCGTGGATCAAAGGATCTATGGTTTTCCCTCAAGTCTTTCCCACGAGGCTTTCCCACGAGGCTATCCCACAGGGCTGTCCCACGTGCACACGTGGTGGGAGTCGATCCTCGGCTTGAACATCAAGGCAGTGCAGGGAAAACAGGTTCCTCTGGAATGGACTGACACATCTGGGGGACTCTTGGAATGGTGGCACGACCCTGGAGTTCCTCTCGCCTTTCCTGTGGAGAGCGCCTCCTCTTGAGATGCGACGGGAACGCCGGGAATTCTTTCCCTACGAAACAGGGAAAGGATCCCTCATCTCGAGCTAGGAGGCTGAAACGGGGCTCCCCTGGATGTGTGCGAGACACCACGTGCTTCCTCTCGAGTGGAGACGGGTATGTCGGGGAACTTCTTGAGTTGCAGCAAGGGTGTGAAGGACCCTTTGGAAGTTCCAGTGGTTAGATGATATTGGCCTTGAGAAGCCTCAGCGGAAATGGGCCTCATCTCGCCTGGAGGGCAAAACCTCCTGGATTTTCTCGAGTTGCGGCAGGTGCTCTCGACTTACGACGGGGACCTCAGGGAACCGCTCTGGTGGCCTCAGGAAAGGCCAGTCCCCATGCGAGTTCCTCGGGGGCCTCTCGGGATTCTTCTCCCGTCGATGCCGGGGCCTAAGTCCTTGTGTGGAGTCGGGCCGGAACCTGAGGATTCCTCTCCAGTGCTGACATGAATCTTGGGGTACTTCTGGAGTCTCCCCAGGGGAGTCAGTCCTCGTCTCGAATGCGGGCATGCACTTGCGCTTTCCTCCAGAGCGGTAGCAGCAGTGTCACGCAGTCCGCAGCGTGGATCAAAGAATCTATGGTTTTCCCTCGAGTCTTTCCCACGAGGCTTTCCCACGAGGCTTTCCCACAGGGCTGTCCCACGTGCACTCGTGGTGGGAGTCGATCCTCGGTTGAACGTCAAGGCAGTGCAGGGAAAACAGGTTCCTCTGGAATGGACTGACACATCTGGGGGACTCTTGGAATGGTGGCACGACCCTGGAGTTCCTCTCGCCTTTCCTGTGGAGAGCGCCTCCTCTTGAGATGCGACGGGAACGCCGGGAATTCTTTCCCTACGAAACAGGGAAAGGATCCCTCATCTCGAGCTAGGAGGCGGAAACGGGGCTCCCCTGGATGTGTGCGGGACCCACGTGCTTCCTCTCGAGTGGAGACGGGTATGTCGGGGAACTTCTTGAGTTGCAGCAAGGGTGTGAAGGACCCTTTGGAAGTTCCAGTGGTTAGACGTGATAGCCTCGAGAAGCCTCAGCGGAAATGGGCCTCATCTCGCCTGGAGGGCAAAACCTCCTGGATTTTCTCGAGTTGCGGCAGGTGCTCTCGACTTACGACGGGGACCTCAGGGACCCGCTCTGGTGGCCTCAGGAAAGGCCAGTCCCCATGCGAGTTCCTCGGGGGCCTCTCGGGATTCCTCTCCCGTCGATGCCGGGGCCTAAGACCTTGTGTGGAGTCGGGGCCGGAACCTGAGGATTCCTCTCCAGTGCTGACATGGATCTTGGGGTACTTCTGGAGTCTCCCCAGGGGGGTCAGTCCTCGTCTCGAATGCGGGCATGCACTTGCGCTTTCCTCCAGAGCGGTAGCAGCAGTGTCACGCAGTCCGCCGCGTGGATCAAAGGATCTATGGCTTTCCCTCGAGTCTTTCCCACGAGGCTTTCCCACGAGGCTTTCCCACAGGGCTGTCCCACGTGCACACGTGGTGGGAGTCGATCCTCGGCTTGAACGTCAAGGCAGTGCAGGGAAAACAGGTTCCTCTGGAATGGACTGACACATCTGGGGGACTCTTGGAATGGTGGCACGACCCTGGAGTTCCTCTCGCCTTTCCTGTGGAGAGCGCCTCCTCTTGAGATGTGACGGGAACGCCGGGAATTCTTTCCCTACGAAACAGGGAAAGGATCCCTCATCTCGAGCTAGGAGGCGGAAACGGGGCTCCCCTGGATGTGTGCGGGACCCCACGTGCTTCCTCTCGAGTGGAGACGGGTATGTCGGGGAACTTCTTGAGTTGCAGCAAGGGTGTGAAGGACCCTTTGGAAGTTCCAGTGGTTAGATGTGATTGGCCTCGAGAAGCCTCAGCGGAAATGGGCCTCATATCGCCTGGAGGGCAAAACCTCCTGGATTTTCTCGAGTTGTGGCAGGTGCTCTCGACTTACGACGGGGACCTCAGGGACCCGCTCTGGTGGCCTCAGGAAAGGCCAGTCCCCATGCGAGTTCCTCGGGGGCCTCTCGGGATTCTTCTCCCGTTGATGCCGGGGCCTAAGACCTTGTGTGTAGTCGGGGCCGGAACCTGAGGATTCCTCTCCAGTGCTGACATGGATCTTGGGGTACTTCTGGAGTCTCCCCAGGGGAGTCAGTCCTCGTCTCGAATGCGGGCATGCACTTGCGCTTTCCTCCAGAGCGGTAGCAGCAGTGTCACGCAGTCCGCCGCGTGGATCAAAGGATCTATGGTTTTCCCTCGAGTCTTTCCCAGGAGGCTTTCCCACGAGGCTTTCCCACAGGGCTGTCCCACGTGCACACGTGGTGGGAGTCGATCCTCGGCTTGAACGTCAAGGCAGTGCAGGGAAAACAGGTTCCTCTGGAATGGACTGACACATCTGGGGGACTCTTGGAATGGTGGCACGACCCTGGAGTTCCTCTCGCCTTTCCTGTGGAGAGCGCCTCCTCTTGAGATGCGACCGGAACGCCGGGAATTCTTTCCCTACGAAACAGGGAAAAGATCCCTCATCTCGAGCTAGGAGGCGGAAACGGGGCTCCCCTGGATGTGTGCGGGACCCACGTGCTTCCTCTCGAGTGGAGACGGGTATGTCGGGGAACTTCTTGAGTTGCAGCAATGGTGTGAAGGACCCTTTGGAAGTTCCAGTGGTTAGATGTGATTGGCCTCGAGAAGCCTCAGCGGAAATGGGCCTCATCTCGCCTGGAGGGCAAAACCTCCTGGATTTCCACGAGTTGCGGCAGGTGCTCTCGACTTACGACGGGGACCTCAGGGACCCGCTCTGGTGGCCTCAGGAAAGGCCAGTCCCCATGCGAGTTCCTCGGGGGCGTCTCGGGATTCCTCTCCCGTCGATGCCGGGGCCTAAGACCTTGTGTGGAGTCGGGGCCGGAACCTGAGGATTCCTCTCCAGTGCTGACATGGATCTTGGGGTACTTCTGGAGTCTCCCCAGGGGAGTCAGTCCTAGTCTCGAATGCGGGCATGCACTTGCGCTTTCCTCCAGAGCGGTAGCAGCAGTGTCACGCAGTCCGCCGCGTGGATCAAAGGATCTATGGTTTTCCCTCGAGTCTTTCCCACGAGGCTTTCCCATGAGGCTTTCCCACAGGGCTGTCCCAAGTGCACACGTTGTAGGAGTCGATCCTCGGCTTGAACGTCAAGGCAGTGCAGGGAAAACAGGTTCCTCTGGAATGGACTGACACATCTGGGGGACTCTTGGAATGGTGGCACGACCCTGGAGTTCCTCTCGCCTTTCCTGTGGAGAGCGCCTCCTCTTGAGATGCGACGGGAACGCCGGGAATTCTTTCCCTACAAAACAGGGAAAGGATCCCTCATCTCGAGCTAGGAGGCGGAAACGGGGCTCCCCTGGATGTGTCCGAGACACCACGTGCTTCCTCTCGAGTGGAGACGGGTATGTCGGGGAACTTCTTGAGTTGCAGCAAGGGTGTGAAGGACCCTTTGGAAGTTCCATAGGTTAGATGTGATTGGCCTCGAGAAGCCTCAGCGGAAATGGGCCTCATCTCGCCTGGAGGGCAAAACCTCCTGGATTTTCTCGAGTTGCGGCAGGTGCTCTCGACTTACGACGGGGACCTCAGGGACCCGCTCTGGTGGCCTCAGGAAAGGCCAGTCCCCATGCGAGTTCCTCGGGGGCCTCTCGGGATTCCTCTCCCGTCGATGCCGGGGCCTAAGACCTTGTGTGGAGTCGGGGCCGGAACCTGAGGATTCCTCTCCAGTGCTGACATGGATCTTGGGGTACTTCTGGAGTCTCCCCAGGGGAGTCAGTCCTCGTCTCGAATGCGGGCATGCACTTGCGCTTTCCTCCAGAGCGGTAGCAGCAATGTCACGCAGTCCGCCGCGTGGATCAAAGGATCTATGGTTTTCCCTCGAGTCTTTCCCACTAGGCTTTCCCACGAGGCTTTCCCACAGGGCTGTCCCACGTGCACACGTGGTGGGAGTCGATCCTCGGCTTGAACGTCAAGGCAGTGCAGGGAAAACAGGTTCCTCTGGAATGGACTGACACATCTGGGGGACTCTTGGAATGGTGGCACGACCCTGGAGTTCCTCTCGCCTTTCCTGTGGAGAGCGCCTCCTCTTGAGATGCGACGGGAACGCCGGGAATTCTTTCCCTACGAAACAGGGAAAGGATCCCTCATCTCGAGCTAGGAGGCGGAAACGGGGCTCCCCTGGATGTGTGCGGGACCCCACGTGCTTCCTCTCGAGTGGAGACGGGTATGTCGGGGAACTCCTTGAGTTGCAGCAAGGGTGTGAAGGACCCTTTGGAAGTTCCAGTGGTTAGATGTGATTGGCCTTGAGAAGCCTCAGCGGAAATGGGCCTCATCTCGCCTGGAGGGCAAAACCTCCTGGATTTTCTCGAGTTGCGGCAGGTGCTCTCGACGTACGACGGGGACCTCAGGGACCCGCTCTGGTGGCCTCAGGAAAGGCCAGTCCCCATGCGAGTTCCTCGTGGGCCTCTCGGGATTCCTCTCCCGTCGATGCCGGGGCCTAAGACCTTGTGTGGAGTCGGGGCCGGAACCTGAGGATTCCTCTCCAGTGCTGACACGGATCTTGGGGTACTTCTGGAGTCTCCCCAGGGGAGTCAGTCCTCGTCTCGGATGCGGGCATGCACTTGCGCTTTCCTCCAGAGCGGTAGCAGCAGTGTCACGCAGTCCGCCGAGTGGACCAAAGGATCTATGGTTTTCCCTCGAGTCTTTCCCACGAGGCTTTCCCTCGAGGCTTTCCCACAGGGCTGTCCCACGTGCACACGTGTTGGGAGTCGATCCTCGGCTTGAACGTCAAGGCAGTGCAGGGAAAACAGGTTCCTCTTGAATGGACTGACACATCTGGGGGACTCTTGGAATGGTGGCACGACCCTGGAGTTCCTCTCGCCTTTCCTGTGGAGAGCGCCTCCTCTTGAGATGCGACGGGAACGCCGGGAATTCTTTCCCTACGAAACAGGGAAAGGATCCCTCATCTCGAGCTAGGAGGCGGAAACGGGGCTCCCCTGAATGTGTGCGGGACCCCACGTGCTTCCTCTCGAGTGGAGACGGGTATGTCGGGGAACTTCTTGAGTTGCAGCAAGGGTGTGAAGGACCCTTTGGAAGGTCCAGTGGTTAGATGTGATTGGCCTCGAGAAGCCTCAGCATAAATGGGCCTCATCTCGCCTGGAGGGCAAAACCTCCTGGATTTTCTCGAGTTGCGGCAGGTGCTCTCGACTTACGACGGGGACCTCAGGGACCCGCTCTGGTGGCCTCAGGAAAGGCCAGTCCCCATGCGAGTTCCTCGGGGGCCTCTCGGGATTCCTCTCCCGTCGATGCCGGGGCCTAAGACCTTGTGTGGAGTCGGGGCCGGAACCTGAGGATTCCTCTCCAGTGCTGACATGGATCTTGGGGTACTTCTGGAGTCTCCCCAGGGGAGTCAGTCCTCGTCTCGAATGCGGGCATGCACTTGCGCTTTCCTCCAGAGCGGTAGCAGCAGTGTCACGCAGTCCGCCGCGTGGATCAAAGAATCTATGGTTTTCCCTCGAGTCTTTCCCACGAGGCTTTCCCACGAGGCTTTCCCACAGGGCTGTCCCACGTGCACACGTGGTGGGAGTCGATCCTCGGCTTGAACGTCAAGGCAGTGCAGGGAAAACAGGTTCCTCTGGAATGGACTGACACATCTGTGGGACTCTTGGAATGGTGGCACGACCCTGGAGTTCCTCTCGCCTTTCCTGTGGAGAGCGCCTCCTCTTGAGATGAGACGGGAACGCCGGGAATTCTTTCCCTACGAAACAGGGAAAGGATCCCTCTTCTCGAGCTAGGAGGCGGAAACGGGGCTCCCCTGGATGTGTGCGGGACACCACGTGCTTCCTCTCGAGTGGAGACGGGTATGTCGGGGAACTTCTTGAGTTGCAGCAAGGGTGTGAAGGACCCTTTGGAAGTTCCAGCGGTTAGACGTGATTAGCCTCGAGAAGCCTCAGCGGAAATGGGCCTCATCGCGCCTGGAGGGCAAAACCTCCTGGATTTACTCGAGTTGCGGCAGGTGCTCTCGACTTACGACGGGGACCTCAGGGACCCGCTCTGGTGGCCTCAGGAAAGGCCAGTCCCCATGCGAGTTCCTCGGGGGCCTCTCGGGATTCCTCTCCCGTCGATGCCGGGGCCTAAGACCTTGTGTGGAGTCGGGGCCGGAACCTGAGGATTCCTCTCCAGTGCTGACATGGATCTTGGGGTACTTCTGGAGTCTCCCCAGGGGAGTCAGTCCTCGTCTCGAATGCGGGCATGCACTTGCGCTTTCCTCCAGAGCGGTAGCAGCATTGTCACGCAGTCCGCCGCGTGGATCAAAGGATCTATGGTTTTCCCTCGAGTCTTTCCCACGAGGCTTTCCCACGAGGCTTTCCCACAGGGCTGTCCCACGTGCACACGTGGTGGGACTCGATCCTCGGCTTGAACGTCAAGGCAGTGCAGGGAAAACAGGTTCCTCTGGAATGGACTGACACATCTGGGGGACTCTTGGAATGGTGTCACGACCCTGGAGTTCCTCTCGCCTTTCCTGTGGAGAGCGCCTCCTCTTGAGATGCGACGGGAACGCCGGGAATTCTTTCCCTACGAAACAGGGAAAGGATCCCTCATCTCGAGCTAGGAGGCGGAAACGGGGCTCCCCTGGATGTGTGCGGGACCCCACGTGCTTCCTCTCGAGTGGAGACGGGTATGTCGGGGAACTTCTTGAGTTGCAGCAAGGGTGTGAAGGACCCTTTGGAAGTTCCAGTGGTTAGACGTGATTGGCCTCGAGAAGCCTCAGCGGAAATGGGCCTCATCTCGCCTGGAGGGCAAAACCTCCTGGATTTTCTCGAGTTGCGGCAGGTGCTCTCGACTTACGACGGGGACCTCAGGGACCCGCTCTGGTGGCCTCAGGAAAGGCCAGTCCCCATGCGAGTTCCTCGGGGGCCTCTCGGGATTCCTCTCCCGTCGATGCCGGGGCCTAAGACCTTGTGTGGAGTCGGGGCCGGAACCTGAGGATTCCTCTCCAGTGCTGACATGGATCTTGGGGTACTTCTGGAGTCTCCCCAGGGGAGTCAGTCCTCGTCTCGAATGCGGGCATGCACTTGCGCTTTCCTCCATAGCGGTAGCAGCAGTGTCACACAGTCCGCCGCGTGGATCAAAGGATGTATGGTTTTCCCTCGAGTCTTTCCCACGAGGCTTTCCCACGAGGCTTTCCCACAGGGCTGTCCCACGTGCACACGTGGTGGGAGTCGATCCTCGGCTTGAACGTCAAGGCAGTGCAGGAAAAACAGGTTCCTCTGGAATGGACTGACACATCTGGGGGACTCTTGGAATGGTGGCACGACCCTGGAGTTCCTCTCGCCTTTCCTGTGGAGAGCGCCTCCTCTTGAGATGCGACGGGAACGCCGGGAATTCTTTCCCTACGAAACAGGGAAAGGATCCCTCATCTCGAGCTAGGAGGCGGAAACGGGGCTCCCCTGGATGTGTGCGGGACACCACGTGCTTCCTCTCGAGTGGAGACGGGTATGTCGGGGAACATCTTGAGTTGCAGCAATGGTGTGAAGGACCCTTTGGAAGTTCCAGTGGTTAGATGTGATTGGCCTCGAGAAGCCTCAGCGGAAATGGGCCTCATCTCGCCTGGAGGGCAAAACCTCCTGGATTTTCTCGAGTTGCGGCAGGTGCTCTCGACTTACGACGGGAACCTCAGGGACCCGCTCTGGTGGCCTCAGGAAAGGCCAGTCCCCATGCGAGTTCCTCGGGGGCCTCTCGGGATTCCTCTCCCGTCGATGCCGGAGCCTAAGACCTTGTGTGGAGTCGGGGCCGGAACCTGAGGATTCCTCTCCAGTGCTGACATGGATCTTGGGGTACTTCTGGAGTCTCCCCAGGGTGGTCAGTCCTCGTCTCGAATGCGGGCATGCACTTGCGCTTTCCTCCAGAGCGGTAGCAGCAGTGTCACACAGTCCGCCGCGTGGATCAAAGGATGTTTGGTTTTCCCTCGAGTCTTTCCCACGAGGCTTTCCCACGAGGCTTTCCCACAGGGGTGTCCCACGTGCACACGTGGTGGGAGTCGATCCTCGGCTTGAACGTCAAGGCAGTGCAGGGAAAACAGGTTCCTCTGGAATGGACTGACACATCTGGGGGACTCTTGGAATGGTGGCACGACCCTGGAGTTCCTCTCGCCTTTCCTGTGGAGAGCGCCTCCTCTTGAGATGCGACGGGAACGCCGGGAATTCTTTCCCTACGAAACAGGGAAAGGATCCCTCATCTCGAGCTAGGAGGCGGAAACGGGGCTCCCCTGGATGTGTGCGGGACACCACGTGCTTCCTCTCGAGTGGAGACTGGTATGTCGGGGATCTTCTTGAGTGGCAGCAATGGTGTGAAGGACCCTTTGGAAGTTCCAGTGGTTAGATGTGATTGGCCTAGAGAAGCCTCAGCGGAAAGAGGCCTCATCTCGCCTGGAGGGCAAAACCTCCTGGATTTTCTCGAGTTGCGGCAGGTGCTCTCGACTTACGACGGGGACCTCAGGTACCCGCTCTGGTGGCCTCAGGAAAGGCGAGTCCCCATGCGAGTTCCTCGGGGGCCTCTCGGGATTCCTCTCCCGTCGATGCCGGGGCCTAAGACCTTGTGTGGAGTCGGGGCCGGAACCTGAGGATTCCTCTCCAATGCTGACATGGATCTTGGGGTACTTCTGGAGTCTCCCCAGGGGAGTCAGTCCTCGTCTCGAATGCGGGCATGCACTTGCGCTTTCCTCCAGAGCGGTAGCAGCAGTGTCACGCAGTCCGCCGCGTGGATCAAAGGATCTATGGTTTTCCCTCGAGTCTTTCCCACGAGGCTTTCCCACGAGGCTTTCCCACAGGGCTGTCCCACGTGCACACGTGGTGGGAGTCGATCCTCGGCTTGAACGTCAAGGCAGTGCAGGAAAAACAGGTTCCTCTGGAATGGACTGACACATCTGGGGGACTCTTGGAATGGTGGCACGACCCTGGAGTTCCTCTCGCCTTTCCTGTGGAGAGCGCCTCCTCTTGAGATGCGACGGGAACGCCGGGAATTCTTTCCCTACGAAACAGGGAAAGGATCCCTCATCTCGAGCTAGGAGGCGGAAACGGGGCTCCCCTGGATGTGTGCGGGACACCACGTGCTTCCTCTCGAGTGCAGACGGGTATGTCGGGGAACATCTTGAGTTGCAGCAAGGGTGTGAAGGACCCTTTGGAAGTTCCAGTGGTTAGATGTGATTGGCCTCGAGAAGCCTCAGCGGAAATGGGCCTCATCTCGCCTGGAGGGCAAAACCTCCTGGATTTTCTCGAGTTGCGGCAGGTGCTCTCGACTTACGACGGGAACCTCAGGGACCCGCTCTGGTGGCCTCAGGAAAGGCCAGTCCCCATGCGAGTTCCTCGGGGGCCTCTCGGGATTCCTCTCCCGTCGATGCCGGAGCCTAAGACCTTGTGTGGAGTCGGGGCCGGAACCTGAGGATTCCTCTCCAGTGCTGACATGGATCTTGGGGTACTTCTGGAGTCTCCCCAGGGTGGTCAGTCCTCGTCTCGAATGCGGGCATGCACTTGCGCTTTCCTCCAGAGCGGTAGCAGCAGTGTCACACAGTCCGCCGCGTGGATCAAAGGATGTTTGGTTTTCCCTCGAGTCTTTCCCACGAGGCTTTCCCACGAGGCTTTCCCACAGGGGTGTCCCACGTGCACACGTGGTGGGAGTCGATCCTCGGCTTGAACGTCAAGGCAGTGCAGGGAAAACAGGTTCCTCTGGAATGGACTGACACATCTGGGGGACTCTTGGAATGGTGGCACGACCCTGGAGTTCCTCTCGCCTTTCCTGTGGAGAGCGCCTCCTCTTGAGATGCGACGGGAACGCCGGGAATTCTTTCCCTACGAAACAGGGAAAGGATCCCTCATCTCGAGCTAGGAGGCGGAAACGGGGCTCCCCTGGATGTGTGCGGGACACCACGTCCTTCCTCTCGAGTGGAGACTGGTATGTCGGGGATCTTCTTGAGTTGCAGCAATGGTGTGAAGGACCCTTTGGAAGTTCCAGTGGTTAGATGTGATTGGCCTAGAGAAGCCTCAGCGGATATGGGCCTCATCTCGCCTGGAGGGCAAAACCTCCTGGATTTTCTCGAGTTGCGGCAGGTGCTCTCGACTTACGACGGGGACCTCAGGTACCCGCTCTGGTGGCCTCAGGAAAGGCCAGTCCCCATGCGAGTTCCTCGGGGGCCTCTCGGGATTCCTCTCCCGTCGATGCCGGGGCCTAAGACCTTGTGTGGAGTCGGGGCCGGAACCTGAGGATTCCTCTCCAGTGCTGACATGGATCTTGGGGTACTTCTGGAGTCTCCCCAGGGGAGTCAGTCCTCGTCTCGAATGCGGGCATGCACTTGCGCTTTCCTCCAGAGCGGTAGCAGCAGTGTCACCCAGTCCGCCGCGTGGATCAAAGGATCTATGGTTTTCCATCGAGTCTTTCCCACGAGGCTTTCCCACGAGGCTTTCCCACAGGGCTGTCCCACGTGCACACGTGGTGGGAGTCGATCCTCGGCTTGAACGTCAAGGCAGTGCAGGGAAAACAGGTTCCTCTGGAATGGACTGACACATCTGGGGGACTCTTGGAATGGTGGCACGACCCTGGAGTTCCTCTCGCCTTTCCTGTGGAGAGCGCCTCCTCTTGAGATGCGACGGGAACGCCGGGAATTCTTTCCCTACGAAACAGGGAAAGGATCCCTCATCTCGAGCTAGGAGGCGGAAACGGGGCTCCCCTGGATGTGTGCGGGACACCACGTGCTTCCTCTCGAGTGGAGACAGGAATGTCGGGAACTTCTTGAGTTGCAGCAAGGGTGTGAAGGACCCTTTGGAAGTTCCAGTGGTTAGACGTGATTGGCCTCGAGAAGCCTCAGCGGAAATGGGCCTCATCTCGCCTGGAAGGCAAAACCTCCTGGATTTTCTCGAGTTGCGGCAGGTGCTCTCGACTTAGGACGGGGACCTCAGGGACCCGCTCTGGTGGCCTCAGGAAAGGCCAGTCCCCATGCGAGTTCCTCGGGGGCCTCTCGGGATTCCTCTCCCGTCGATGCCGGGGCCTAAGACCTTGTGTGGAGTCGGGGCCGGAACCTGAGGATTCCTCTCCATTGCTGACATGGATCTTGGGGTACTTCTGGAGTCTCCCCAGGGGAGTCAGTCCTCGTCTCGAATGCGGGCATGGACTTGCGCTTTCCTCCAGAGCGGTAGCAGCAGTGTCACGCAGTCCGCCGTGTGGATCAAAGGATCTATGGTTTTCCCTCGAGTCTTTCCCACGAGGTTTTCCCACGAGGCTTTCCCACAGGGCTGTCACACGTGCACACGTCGTGGGAGTCGATCCTCGGCTTGAACGTCAAGGCAGTGCAGGGAAAACAGGTTCCTCTGGAATGGACTGACACATCTGGGGGACTCTTGGAATGGTGTCACGACCCTGGAGTTCCTCTCGCCTTTCCTGTGGAGAGCGCCTCCTCTTGAGATGCGACGAGAACGCCGGGAATTCTTTCCCTACGAAACAGGGAAAGGATCCCTCATCTCGAGCTAGGAGGCGGAAACGGGGCTCCCCTGGATGTGTGCGGGACCCCACGTGCTTCCTCTCGAGTGGAGACGGGTATGTCGGGGAACTTCTTGAGTTGCAGCAAGGGTGTGAAGGACCTTTGGAAGTTCCAGTGGTTAGACGTGATTGGCCTCGAGAAGCCTCATTGGAAATGGGCCTCATCTCGCCTGGAGGGCAAAACCTCCTGGATTTTCTCGAGTTGTGGCAGGTGCCCTCGACTTACGACGGGGACCTCAGGGACCCGCTCTGGTGGCCTCAGGAAAGGCCAGTCCCCATGCGAGTTCCTCGGGGGCCTCTCGGGATTCCTCTCCCGTCGATGCCGGAGCCTAAGACCTTGTGTGGAGTCGGGGCCGGAACCTGAGGATTCCTCTCCAGTGCTGACATGGATCTTGGGGTACTTCTGGAGTCTCCCCAGGGTGGTCAGTCCTCGTCTCGAATGCGGGCATGCACTTACGCTTTCCTCCAGAGCGGTAGCAGCAGTGTCACACAGTCCGCCGCGTGGATCAAAGGATGTTTGGTTTTCCCTCGAGTCTTTCCCACGAGGCTTTCCCACGAGGCTTTCCCACAGGGGTGTCCCACGTGCACACGTGGTGGGAGTCGATCCTCGGCTTGAACGTCAAGGCAGTGCAGGGAAAACAGGTTCCTCTGGAATGGACTGACACATCTGGGGGACTCTTGGAATGGTGGCACGACCCTGGAGTTCCTCTCGCCTTTCCTGTGGAGAGCGCCTCCTCTTGAGATGCGACGGGAACGCCGGGAATTCTTTCCCTACGAAACAGGGAAAGGATCCCTCATCTCGAGCTAGGAGGCGGAAACGGGGCTCCCCTGGATGTGTGCGGGACCCCACGTGCTTCCTCTCGAGTGGAGACGGGTATGTCGGGGAACTTCTTGAGTTGCAGCAAGGGTGTGAAGGACCCTTTGGAAGTTCCAGTGGTTAGATGTGATTGGCCTAGAGAAGCCTCAGCGGAAAGGGGCCTCATCTCGCCTGGAGGGCAAAACCTCCTGGATTTTCTCGAGTTGCGGCAGGTGCTCTCGACTTACGACGGGGACCTCAGGTACCCGCTCTGGTGGCCTCAGGAAAGGCCAGTCCCCATGCGAGTTCCTCGGGGGCCTCTCGGGATTCCTCTCCCGTCGATGCCGGGGCCTAAGACCTTGTGTGGAGTCGGGGCCGGAACCTGAGGATTCCTCTCCAGTGCTGACATGGATCTTGGGGTACTTCTGGAGTCTCCCCAGGGGAGTCAGTCCTCGTCTCGAATGCGGGCATGCACTTGCGCTTTCCTCCAGAGCGGTAGCAGCAGTGTCACGCAGTCCGCCGCGTGGATCAAAGGATCTATGGTTTTCCATCGAGTCTTTCCCACGAGGCTTTCCCACGAGGCTTTCCCACAGGGCTGTCCCACGTGCACACGTGGTGGGAGTCGATCCTCGGCTTGAACGTCAAGGCAGTGCAGGGAAAACAGGTTCCTCTGGAATGGACTGACACATCTGGGGGACTCTTGGAATGGTGGCACGACCCTGGAGTTCCTCTCGCCTTTCCTGTGGAGAGCGCCTCCTCTTGAGATGCGACGGGAACGCCGGGAATTCTTTCCCTACGAAACAGGGAAAGGATCCCTCATCTCGAGCTAGGAGGCGGAAACGGGGCTCCCCTGGATGTGTGCGGGACACCACGTGCTTCCTCTCGAGTGGAGACAGGAATGTCGGGAACTTCTTGAGTTGCAGCAAGGGTGTGAAGGACCCTTTGGAAGTTCCAGTGGTTAGACGTGATTGGCCTCGAGAAGCCTCAGCGGAAATGGGCCTCATCTCGCCTGGAGGGCAAAACCTCCTGGATTTTCTCGAGTTGCGGCAGGTGCTCTCGACTTAGGACGGGGACCTCAGGGACCCGCTCTGGTGGCCTCAGGAAAGGCCAGTCCCCATGCGAGTTCCTCGGGGGCCTCTCGGGATTCCTCTCCCGTCGATGCCGGGGCCTAAGACCTTGTGTGGAGTCGGGGCCGGAACCTGAGGATTCCTCTCCATTGCTGACATGGATCTTGGGGTACTTCTGGAGTCTCCCCAGGGGAGTCAGTCCTCGTCTCGAATGCGGGCATGCACTTGCGCTTTCCTCCAGAGCGGTAGCAGCAGTGTCACGCAGTCCGCCGTGTGGATCAAAGGATCTATGGTTTTCCCTCGAGTCTTTCCCACGAGGTTTTCCCACGAGGCTTTCCCACAGGGCTGTCACACGTGCACACGTCGTGGGAGTCGATCCTCGGCTTGAACGTCAAGGCAGTGCAGGGAAAACAGGTTCCTCTGGAATGGACTGACACATCTGGGGGACTCTTGGAATGGTGTCACGACCCTGGAGTTCCTCTCGCCTTTCCTGTGGAGAGCGCCTCCTCTTGAGATGCGACGAGAACGCCGGGAATTCTTTCCCTACGAAACAGGGAAAGGATCCCTCATCTCGAGCTTGGAGGCGGAAACGGGGCTCCCCTGGATGTGTGCGGGACCCCACGTGCTTCCTCTCGAGTGGAGACGGGTATGTCGGGGAACTTCTTGAGTTGCAGCAAGGGTGTGAAGGACCCTTTGGAAGTTCCAGTGATTAGACGTGATTGGCCTCGAGAAGCCTCATTGGAAATGGGCCTCATCTCGCCTGGAGGGCAAAACCTCCTGGATTTTCTCGAGTTGTGGCAGGTGCCCTCGACTTACGACGGGGACCTCAGGGACCCGCTCTGGTGGCCTCAGGAAAGGCCAGTCCCCATGCGAGTTCCTCGGGGGCCTCTCGGGATTCCTCTCCCGTCGATGCCGGGCCTAAAACCTTGTGTGGAGTCGGGGCCGGAACCTGAGGATTCCTCTCCAGTGCTGACATGGATCTTGGGGTACTTCTGGAGTCTCCCCAGGGGAGTCAGTCCTCGTCTCGAATGCGGGCATGCACTTGCGCTTTCCTCCAGAGCGGTAGCAGCAGTGTCACTCAGTCCGCCGCGTGGATCAAAGGATCTATGGTTTTCCCTCGAGTCTTTCCCACGAGGCTTTCCCACGAGGCTTTCCCACAGGGCTGTCCCACGTGCACACGTGGTGGGAGTGGATCCTCGGCTTGAACGTCAAGGCAGTGCAGGGAAAACAGGTTCCTCTGGAATGGACTGACACATCTGGGGGACTCTTGGAATGGTGGCACGACCCTGTTGTTCCTCTCGCCTTTCCTGTGGAGAGCGCCTCCTCTTGAGATGCGACGGGAACGCCGGGAATTCTTTCCCTACGAAACAGGGAAAGGATCCCTCATCGCGAGCTAGGAGGCGGAAACGGGGCTCCCCTGGATGTGTGCCGGACACCACGTGCTTCCTCTCGAGTGCAGACGGGTATGTCGGGGAACATCTTGAGTTGCAGCAATGGTGTGAAGGACCCTTTGGAAGTTCCAGTGGTTAGATGTGATTGGCCTCGAGAAGCCTCAGCGGAAATGGGCCTCATCTCGCCTGGAGGGCAAAACCTCCGGGATTTTCTCGAGTTGCGGCAGGTGCTCTCGACTTACGACGGGAACCTCAGGGACCCGCTCTGGTGGCCTCAGGAAAGGCCAGTCCCCATGCGAGTTCCTCGGGGGCCTCTCGGGATTCCTCTCCCGTCGATGCCGGGGCCTAAGACCTTGTGTGGAGTCGGGGCCGGAACCTGAGGATTCCTCTCCAGTGCTGACATGGATCTTAGGGTATTTCTGGAGTCTCCCCAGGGGAGTCAGTCGTCGTCTCGAATGCGGGCATGCACTTGCGCTTTCCTCCAGAGCGGTAGCAGCAGTGTCACGCAGTCCGCCGCGTGGATCAAAGGATCTATGGTTTTCCATCGAGTCTTTCCCACGAGTCTTTCCCACGAGGCTTTCCCACAGGGCTGTCCCACGTGCACACGTGGTGGGAGTCGATCCTCGGCTTGAACGTCAAGGCAGTGCAGGGAAAACAGGTTCCTCTGGAATGGACTGACACATCTGGGGGACTCTTGGAATGGTGGCACGACCCTGGAGTTCCTCTCGCCTTTCCTGTGGAGAGCGCCTCCTCTTGAGATGCGACGGGAACGCCGGGAATTCTTTCAATACGAAACAGGGAAAGGATCCCTCATCTCGAGCTAGGAGGCGGAAACGGGGCTCCCCTGGATGTGTGCGGGACCCCACGTGCTTCCTCTCGAGTGGAGACGGGTATGTCGGGGAACTTCTTGAGTTGCAGCAAGGGTGTGAAGGACCCTTTGGAAGTTCCAGTGGTTAGACGTGATTGGCCTCGAGAAGCCTCAGCGGAAATGGGCCTCATCTCGCCTGGAGGGCAAAACCTCCTGGATTTTCTCGAGTTGCGGCAGGTGCTCTCGACTTACGACGGGGACCTCAGGGACCCGCTCTGGTGGCCTCAGGAAAGGCCAGTCCCCATGCGAGTTCCTCGGGGGCCTCTCGGGATTCCTCTCCCGTCGATGCCGGGGCCTAAGACCTTGTGTGGAGTCGGGGCCGGAACCTGAGGATTCCTCTCCAGTGCTGACATGGATCTTGGGGTACTTCTGGAGTCTCCCCAGGGGAGTCAGTCCTAGTCTCGAATGCGGGCATGCACTTGCGCTTTCCTCCAGAGCAGTAGCAGCAGTGTCACGCAGTCCGCCGCGTGGATCAAAGGATCTATGGTTTTCCCTCGAGTCTTTCCCACGAGGCTTTCCCACGAGGCTTTCCCACAGGGGTGTCCCACGTGCACACGTGGTGGGAGTCGATCCTCGGCTTGAACGTCAAGGCAGTGCAGGGAAAACAGGTTCTTCTGGAATGGACTGGCACATCTGGGGGACTCTTGGAATGGTGTCACGACCCTGGAGTTCCTCTCGCCTTTCCTGTGGAGAGCGCCTCCTCTTGAGATGCGACGGTAACGCCGGGAATTCTTTCCCTACGAAACAGGGAAAGGATCCCTCATCTCGAGCTAGGAGGCGGAAACGGGGCTCCCCTGGATGTGTGCGGGACCCCACGTGCTTCCTCTCGAGTGGAGACGGGTATGTCGGGGAACTTCTTGAGTTGCAGAAATGGTGTGAAGGACCCTTTGGAAGTTCCAGTGGTTAGATGTGATTGGCCTCGAGAAGCCTCAGCGGAAATGGGCCTCATCTCGCCTGGAGGGCAAAACCTCCTGGATTTTCTCGAGTTGCGGCAGGTGCTCTCGACTTACGACGGGAACCTCAGGGACCCGCTCTGGTGGCCTCAGGAAAGGCCAGTCCCCATGCGAGTTCCTCGGGGGCCTCTCGGGATTCCTCTCCCGTCGATGCCGGGGCCTAAGACCTTGTGTGGAGTCGGGGCCGGAACCTGAGGATTCCTCTCCAGTGCTGACATAGATCTTGGGGTACTTCTGTAGTCTCCCCAGGGGAGTCAGTCCTCGTCTCGAATGCGGGCATGCACTTGCGCTTTCCTCCAGAGCGGTAGCAGCAGTGTCACGCAGTCCGCCGCGTGGATCAAAGGATCTATGGTTTTGCCTCGAGTCTTTCCCACGAGGCTTTCCCACGAGGCTTTCCCACAGGGCTGTCCCACGTGCACACGTGGTGGGAGTCGATCCTCGGCTTGAACGTCAAGGCAGTGCAGGGAAAACAGGTTCCTCTCGAATGGACTGACACATCTGGGGGACTCTTGGAATGGTGGCACGACCCTGGAGTTCCTCTCGCCTTTCCTGTGGAGAGCGCCTCCTCTTGAGATGCGACGGGAATGCCGGGAATTCTTTCCCTACGAAACAGGGAAAGGATCCCTCATCTCGAGCTAGGAGGCGGAAACGGGGCTCCCCTGGATGTGTGCGGGACACCACGTGCTTCCTCTCGATTGGAGACGGGTATGTCGGGGAACTTCTTGATTTGCAGCAAGGGTGTGAAGGACCTTTGGAAGTTCCAGTGGTTAGATGTGATTGGCCTCGAGAAGCCTCAGCGGAAATGGGCCTCATCTCGCCTGGAGGGCAAAACCTCCTGGATTTTCTCGAGTTGCGGCAGGTGCTCTCGACTTACGACGGGGACCTCAGGGACCCGCTCTGGTGGCCTCAGGAAAGGCCAGTCCCCGTGCGAGTTCCTCGGGGGCCTCTCGGGATTCCTCTCCCGTCGATGCCGGGGCCTAAGACCTTGTGTGGAGTCGGGGCCGGAACCTGAGGATTCCTCTCCAGTGCTGACATGGATCTTGGGGTACTTCTGGAGTCTCCCCAGGGGAGTCAGTCCTCGTCTCGAATGCGGGCATGCACTTGCGCTTTCCTCCAGAGCGGTAGCAGCAGTGTCACCCAGTCCGCCGCGTGGATCAAAGGATCTATGGTTTTCCCTCGAGTCTTTCCCACGAGGCTTTCCCACGAGGCTTTCCCACAGGGCTGTCCCACGTGCACACGTGGTGGGAGTCGATCCTCGGCTTGAACGTCAAGGCAGTGCAGGGAAAACAGGTTCCTCTGGAATGGACTGACACATCTGGGGGACTCTTGGAATGGTGGCACGACCCTGGAGTTCCTCTCGCCTTTCCTGTGGAGAGCGCCTCCTCTTGAGATGCGACGGGAACGCCGGGAATTCTTTCCCTACGAAACAGGGAAAGGATCCCTCATCTCGAGCTAGGAGGCGGAAACGGGGCTCCCCTGGATGTGTGCGGGACCCCACGTGCTTCCTCTCGAGTGGAGACGGGTATGTCGGGGAACGTCTTGAGTTGCAGCAAGGGTGTGAAGGACCCTTTGGAAGTTCCAGTGGTTAGATGTGATTGGCCTCGAGAAGCCTCAGCGGAAATGGGCCTCATCTCGGCTGGAGGGCAAAACCTCCTGGATTTTCTCGAGTTGCGGCAGGTGCTCTCGACTTACGACGGGGACCTCAGGGACCCGCTCTGGTGGCCTCAGGAAAGGCCAGTCCCCATGCGAGTTCCTCGGGGGCCTCTCGGGATTCCTCTCCCGTCGATGCCGGGGCCTAAGACCTTGTGTGGAGTCGGGGCCGGAACCTGAGGTTTCCTCTCCAGTGCTGACATGGATCTTGGGGTACTTCTGGAGTCTCCCCAGGGGAGTCAGTCCTCGTCTCGAATGCGGGCATGCACTTGCGCTTTCCTCCAGAGCGGTAGCAGCAGTGTCACGCAGTCCGCCGCGTGGATCAAAGGATCTATGGTTTTCCCTCGAGTCTTTCCCACGAGGCTTTCCCTCGAGTCTTTCCCACGAGGCTTTCCCACGAGGCTTTCCCACAGGGGTGTCCCACGTGCACACGTGGTGGGAGTCGATCCTCGGCTTGAACGTCAAGGCAGTGCAGGGAAAACAGGTTCTTCTGGAATGGACTGGCACATCTGGGGGACTCTTGGAATGGTGTCACGACCCTGGAGTTCCTCTCGCCTTTCCTGTGGAGAGCGCCTCCTCTTGAGATGCGACGGTAACGCCGGGAATTCTTTCCCTACGAAACAGGGAAAGGATCCCTCATCTCGAGCTAGGAGGCGGAAACGGGGCTCCCCTGGATGTGTGCGGGACCCCACGTGCTTCCTCTCGAGTGGAGACGGGTATGTCGGGGAACTTCTTGAGTTGCAGAAATGGTGTGAAGGACCCTTTGGAAGTTCCAGTGGTTAGATGTGATTGGCCTCGAGAAGCCTCAGCGGAAATGGGCCTCATCTCGCCTGGAGGGCAAAACCTCCTGGATTTTCTCGAGTTGCGGCAGGTGCTCTCGACTTACGACGGGAACCTCAGGGACCCGCTCTGGTGGCCTCAGGAAAGGCCAGTCCCCATGCGAGTTCCTCGGGGGCCTCTCGGGATTCCTCTCCCGTCGATGCCGTGGTCTAAGACCTTGTGTGGAGTCTGGGCCGGAACCTGAGGATTCCTCTCCATTGCTGACATAGATCTTGGGGTACTTCTGTAGTCTCCCCAGGGGAGTCAGTCCTCGTCTCGAATGATGGCATGCACTTGCGCTTTCCTCCAGAGCGGTAGCAGCAGTGTCACGCAGTCCGCCGCGTGGATCAAAGGATCTATGGTTTTGCCTCGAGTCTTTCCCACGAGGCTTTCCCACGAGGCTTTCCCACAGGGCTGTCCCACGTGCACACGTGGTGGGAGTCGATCCTCGGCTTGAACGTCAAGGCAGTGCAGGGAAAACAGGTTCCTCTCGAATGGACTGACACATCTGGGGGACTCTTGGAATGGTGGCACGACCCTGGAGTTCCTCTCGCCTTTCCTGTGGAGAGCGCCTCCTCTTGAGATGCGACGGGAATGCCGGGAATTCTTTCCCTACGAAACAGGGAAAGGATCCCTCATCTCGAGCTAGGAGGCGGAAACGGGGCTCCCCTGGATGTGTGCGGGACACCACGTGCTTCCTCTCGATTGGAGACGGGTATGTCGGGGAACTTCTTGATTTGCAGCAAGGGTGTGAAGGACCTTTGGAAGTTCCAGTGGTTAGATGTGATTGGCCTCGAGAAGCCTCAGCGGAAATGGGCCTCATCTCGCCTGGAGGGCAAAACCTCCTGGATTTTCTCGAGTTGCGGCAGGTGCTCTCGACTTACGACGGGGACCTCAGGGACCCGCTCTGGTGGCCTCAGGAAAGGCCAGTCCCCGTGCGAGTTCCTCGGGGGCCTCTCGGGATTCCTCTCCCGTCGATGCCGGGGCCTAAGACCTTGTGTGGAGTCGGGGCCGGAACCTGAGGATTCCTCTCCAGTGCTGACATGGATCTTGGGGTACTTCTGGAGTCTCCCCAGGGGAGTCAGTCCTCGTCTCGAATGCGGGCATGCACTTGCGCTTTCCTCCAGAGCGGTAGCAGCAGTGTCACCCAGTCCGCCGCGTGGATCAAAGGATCTATGGTTTTCCCTCGAGTCTTTCCCACGAGGCTTTCCCACGAGGCTTTCCCACAGGGCTGTCCCACGTGCACACGTGGTGGGAGTCGATCCTCGGCTTGAACGTCAAGGCAGTGCAGGGAAAACAGGTTCCTCTGGAATGGACTGACACATCTGGGGGACTCTTGGAATGGTGGCACGACCCTGGAGTTCCTCTCGCCTTTCCTGTGGAGAGCGCCTCCTCTTGAGATGCGACGGGAACGCCAGGAATTCTTTCCCTACGAAACAGGGAAAGGATCCCTCATCTCGAGCTAGGAGGCGGAAACGGGGCTCCCCTGGATGTGTGCGGGACCCCACGTGCTTCCTCTCGAGTGGAGACGGGTATGTCGGGGAACGTCTTGAGTTGCAGCAAGGGTGTGAAGGACCCTTTGGAAGTTCCAGTGGTTAGATGTGATTGGCCTCGAGAAGCCTCAGCGGAAATGGGCCTCATCTCGGCTGGAGGGCAAAACCTCCTGGATTTTCTCGAGTTGCGGCAGGTGCTCTCGACTTACGACGGGGACCTCAGGGACCCGCTCTGGTGGCCTCAGGAAAGGCCAGTCCCCATGCGAGTTCCTCGGGGGCCTCTCGGGATTCCTCTCCCGTCGATGCCGGGGCCTAAGACCTTGTGTGGAGTCGGGGCCGGAACCTGAGGTTTCCTCTCCAGTGCTGACATGGATCTTGGGGTACTTCTGGAGTCTCCCCAGGGGAGTCAGTCCTCGTCTCGAATGCGGGCATGCACTTGCGCTTTCCTCCAGAGCGGTAGCAGCAGTGTCACGCAGTCCGCCGCGTGGATCAAAGGATCTATGGTTTTCCCTCGAGTCTTTCCCACGAGGCTTTCCCACGAGGCTTTCCCACAGGGCTGTCCCACGTGCACACGTGGTGGGAGTCGATCCTCGGCTTGAACGTCAAGGCAGTGCAGGGAAAACAGGTTCCTCTGGAATGGACTGACACATCTGGGGGACTCTTGGAATGGTGGCACGACCCTGGAGTTCCTTTCGCCTTTCCTGTGGAGAGCGCCTCCTCTTGAGATGCGACGGGAACGCCGGGAATTCTTTCCCTACGAAACAGGGAAAGGATCCCTCATCTCGAGCTAGGATGCGGAAACGGGGCTCCCCTGGATGTGTGCGGGACCCCACGTGCTTCCTCTCGAGTGGAGACGGGTATGTCCTGGAACTTCTTGAGTTGCAGCAAGGGTGTGAAGGACCCTTTGGAAGTTCCAGTGGTTAGATGTGATTGGCCTCGAGAAGCCTCAGCGGAAATGGGCCTCATCTCGCCTGGAGGGCAAAAGCTCCTGGATTTTCTCGAGTTGCGGCAGGTGCTCTCGACTTACGACGGGGACCTCAGGGACCCGCTCAGGTGGCCTCAGGAAAGGCCAGTTCCAATGCGAGTTCCTCGGGGGCCTCTCGGGATTCCTCTCCCGTCGATGCCGGGGCCTAAGACCTTGTGTGGAGTCGGGGCCGGAACCTGAGTATTCCTCTCCAGTGCTGACATGGATCTTGGGGTACTTCTGGAGTCTCCCCAGGGGAGTCAGTCCTCGTCTCGAATGCGGGCATGCACTTGCGCTTTCCTCCAGAGCGGTAGCAGCAGTGTCACGCAGTCCGCCGCGTGGATCAAAGGATCTATGGTTTTCCCTCGAGTCTTTCCCACGAGGCTTTCCCACGAGGCTTTCCCACAGGGCTGTCCCACGTGCACACGTGGTGGGAGTCGATCCTCGGCTTGAACGTCAAGGCAGTGCAGGGAAAACAGGTTCCTCTGGAATGGACTGACACATCTGGGGGACTCTTGGAATGGTGGCACGACCCTGGAGTTCCTCTCGCCTTTCCTGTGGAGAGCGCCTCCTCTTGAGATGCGACGGGAACGCCGGGAATTCTTTCCCTACGAAACAGGGAAAGGATCCCTCATCTCGAGCTAGGAGGCGGAAACGGGGCTCCCCTGGATGTGTGCGGGACCCCACGTGCTTCCTCTCGAGTGGAGACGGGTATGTCGGGGAACGTCTTGAGTTGCAGCAAGGGTGTGAAGGACCCTTTGGAAGTTCCAGTGGTTAGATGTGATTGGCCTCGAGAAGCCTCAGCGGAAATGGGCCTCATCTCGGCTGGAGGGCAAAACCTCCTGGATTTTCTCGAGTTGCGGCAGGTGCTCTCGACTTACGACGGGGACCTCAGGGACCCGCTCTGGTGGCCTCAGGAAAGGCCAGTCCCCATGCGAGTTCCTCGGGGGCCTCTCGGGATTCCTCTCCCGTCGATGCCGGGGCCTAAGACCTTGTGTGGAGTCGGGGCCGGAACCTGAGGTTTCCTCTCCAGTGCTGACATGGATCTTGGGGTACTTCTGGAGTCTCCCCAGGGGAGTCAGTCCTCGTCTCGAATGCGGGCATGCACTTGCGCTTTCCTCAAGAGCGGTAGCAGCAGTGTCACGCAGTCCGCCGCGTGGATCAAAGGATCTATGGTTTTCCCTCGAGTCTTTCCCACGAGGCTTTCCCACGAGGCTTTCCCACAGGGCTGTCCCACGTGCACACGTGGTGGGAGTCGATCCTCGGCTTGAACGTCAAGGCAGTGCAGGGAAAACAGGTTCCTCTGGAATGGACTGACACATCTGGGGGACTCTTGGAATGGTGGCACGACCCTGGAGTTCCTCTCGCCTTTCCTGTGGAGAGCGCCTCCTCTTGAGATGCGACGGGAACGCCGGGAATTCTTTCCCTACGAAACAGGGAAAGGATCCCTCATCTCGAGCTAGGAGGCGGAAACGGGGCTCCCCTGGATGTGTGCGGGACCCCACGTGCTTCCTCTCGAGTGGAGATGGGTATGTCGGGGAACTTCTTGAGTTGCAGCAATGGTGTGAAGGACCCTTTGGAAGTTCCAGTGGTTAGATGTGATTGGCCTCGAGAAGCCTCAGCGGAAATGGGCCTCATCTCGCCTGGAGGGCAAAACCTCCTGGATTTTCTCGAGTTGCGGCAGGTGCTCTCGACTTACGACGGGGACCTCAGGGACACGCTCTGGTGGCCTCAGGAAAGGCCAGTCCCCATGCGAGTTCCTCGGGGGCCTCTCGGGATTCCTCTCCCGTCGATGCCGGGGTCTAAGACCTTGTGTGGAGTCGGGGCCGGAACCTTAGGATTCCTCTCCAGTGCTGACATGGATCTTGGGGTACTTCTGGAGTCTCCCCAGGGGAGTCAGTCCTCGTCTCGAATGCGGGCATGCACTTGCGCTTTCCTCCAGAGCGGTAGCAGCAGTGTCACGCAGTCCGCCGCGTGGATCAAAGGATCTATGGTTTTCCCTCGAGTCTTTCCCACGAGGCTTTCCCACGAGGCTTTCCCACAGGGCTGTCCCACGTGCACACGTTGTGGCAGTCGATCCTCGGCTTGAACGTCAAGGCAGTGCAGGGAAAACAGGTTCCTCTGGAATGGACTGACACATCTGGGGGACTCGTGGAATGGTGGCACGACCCTGGAGTTCCTCTCGCCTTTCCTGTGGAGAGCGCCTCCTCTTGAGATGCGACGGGAACGCCGGGAATTCTTTCCCTACGAAAAAGGGAAAGGATCCCTCATCTCGAGCTAGGAGGCGGAAACGGGGCTCCCCTGGATGTGTGCGGGACCCCACGTGCTTCCTCTCGAGTGGAGACGGGTATGTCGGGGAACTTCTTGAGTTGCAGCAAGGGTGTGAAGGACCCTTTGGAAGTTCCAGTGGATAGATGTGATTGGCCTCGAGAAGCCTCAGCGGAAATGGGCCTCATCTCGCCTGGAGGGCAAAACCTCCTGGATTTTCTCGAGTTGCGGCAGGTGCTCTCGACTTAGGACGGGGACCTCAGGGACCCGCTCTGGTGGCCTGAGGAAAGGCCAGTCCCCATGCGAGGTCCTCGGGGGCGTCTCGGGATTCCTCTCCCGTGGATGCCGGGGCCTAAGACCTTGTGTGGAGTCGGGGCCGGAACCTGAGGATTCCTCTCCAGTGCTGACATGGATCTTGGGGTACTTCTGGAGTCTCCCCAGGGGAGTCAGTCCTCGTCTCGAATGCGGGCATGCACATGCGCTTTCCTCCAGAGCGGTAGCAGCAGTGTCACGCAGTTCGCCGCGTGGATCAAAGGATCTATGGTTTTCCCTCGAGTCTTTCCCACGAGGCTTTCCCACGAGGCTTTCCCACAGGGCTGTCCCACGTGCACACGTGGTGGGAGTCGATCCTCGGCTTGAACGTCAAGGCAGTGCAGGGAAAACAGGTTCCTCTGGAATGGACTGACACATCTGGGGGACTCTTGGAATGGTGGCACGACCCTGGAGTTCCTCTCGCCTTTCCTGTGGAGAGCGCCTCCTCTTGAGATGCGACGGGAACGCCGGGAATTCTTTCCCTACGAAACAGGGAAAGGATCCCTCATCTCGAGCTAGGAGGCGGAAACGGGGCTTCCCTGGATGTGTGCGGGACCCCACGTGCTTCCTCTCGAGTGGAGACGGGTATGTCGGGGAACTTCTTGAGTTGCAGCAAGGGTGTGAAGGACCCTTTGGAAGTTCCAGTGGTTAGATGTGATTGGCCTCGAGAAGCCTCAGCGGAAATGGGCCTCATCTCGCCTGGAGGGCAAAACCTCCTGGATTTTCTCGAGTTGCGGCAGGTGCTCTCGACTTACGACGGGGACCTCAGGGACCCGCTCTGGTGGCCTCAGGAAAGGCCAGTCCCCATGCGAGTTCCTCGGGGGCGTCTCGGGATTCCTCTCCCGTGGATGCCGGGGCCCAAGACCTTGTGTGGAGTCGGGGCCGGAACCTGAGGATTCCTCTCCAGTGCTGACATGGATTTTGGGGTACTTCTGGAGTCTCCCCAGGGGAGTCAGTCCTCGTCTCGAATGCGGGCATGCACATGCGCTTTCCTCCAGAGCGGTAGCAGCAGTGTCACGCAGTTCGCCGCGTGGATCAAAGGATCTATGGTTTTCCCTCGAGTCTTTCCCACGAGGCTTTCCCACGAGGCTTTCCCACAGGGCTGTCCCACGTGCACACGTGGTGGGAGTCGATCCTCGGCTTGAACGTCAAGGCAGTGCAGGGAAAACAGGTTCCTCTGGAATGGACTGACACATCTGGGGGACTCTTGGAATGGTAGCACGACCCTGGAGTTCCTCTCGCCTTTCCTGTGGAGAGCGCCTCCTCTTGAGATGCGACGGGAACGCCGGGAATTCTTTCCCTACGAAACAGGGAAAGGATCCCTCATCTCGAGCTAGGAGGCGGAAACGGGGCTCCCCTGGATGTGTGCGGGACCCCACGTGCTTCCTCTCGAGTGGAGATGGGTATGTCGGGGAACTTCTTGAGTTGCAGCAATGGTGTGAAGGACCCTTTGGAAGTTCCAGTGGTTAGATGTGATTGGCCTCGAGAAGCCTCAGCGGAAATGGGCCTCATCTCGCCTGGAGGGCAAAACCTCCTGGATTTTCTCGAGTTGCGGCAGGTGCTCTCGACTTACGACGGGGACCTCAGGGACACGCTCTGGTGGCCTCAGGAAAGGCCAGTCCCCATGCGAGTTCCTCGGGGGCCTCTCGGGATTCCTCTCCCGTCGATGCCGGGGTCTAAGACCTTGTGTGGAGTCGGGGCCGGAACCTGAGGATTCCTCTCCAGTGCTGACATGGATCTTGGGGTACTTCTGGAGTCTCCCCAGGGGAGTCAGTCCTCGTCTCGAATGCGGGCATGCACTTGCGCTTTCCTCCAGAGCGGTAGCAGCAGTGTCACGCAGTCCGCCGCGTGGATCAAAGGATCTATGGTTTTCCCTCGAGTCTTTCCCACGAGGCTTTCCCACGAGGCTTTCCCACAGGGCTGTCCCACGTGCACACGTGGTGGGAGTCGATCCTCGGCTTGAACGTCAAGGCAGTGCAGGGAAAACAGGTTCCTCTGGAATGGACTGACACATCTGGGGGACTCTTGGAATGGTGGCACGACCCTGGAGTTCCTCTCGCCTTTCCTGTGGAGAGCGCCTCCTCTTGAGATGCGACGGGAACGCCGGGAATTCTTTCCCTACGAAACAGGGAAAGGATCCCTCATCTCGAGCTAGGAGGCGGAAACGGGGCTCCCCTGGATGTGTGCGGGACCCCACGTGCTTCCTCTCGAGTGGAGACGGGTATGTCGGGGAACGTCTTGAGTTGCAGCAAGGGTGTGAAGGACCCTTTGGAAGTTCCAGTGGTTAGATGTGATTGGCCTCGAGAAGCCTCAGCGGAAATGGGCCTCATCTCGCCTGGAGGGCAAAACCTCCTGGATTTTCTCGAGTTGCGGCAGGTGCTCTCGACTTACGACGGGGACCTCAGGGACCCGCTCTGGTGGCCTCAGGAAAGGCCAGTCCCCATGCGAGTTCCTCGGGGGCCTCTCGGGATTCCTCTCCCGTCGATGCCGGGGCCTAAGACCTTGTGTGGAGTCGGGGCCGGAACCTGAGGTTTCCTCTCCAGTGCTGACATGGATCTTGGGGTACTTCTGGAGTCTCCCCAGGGGAGTCAGTCCTCGTCTCGAATGCGGGCATGCACTTGCGCTTTCCTCCAGAGCGGTAGCAGCAGTGTCACGCAGTCCGCCGCGTGGATCAAAGGATCTATGGTTTTCCCTCGAGTCTTTCCCACGAGGCTTTCCCACGAGGCTTTCCCACAGGGCTGTCCCACGTGCACACGTGGTGGGAGTCGATCCTCGGCTTGAACGTCAAGGCAGTGCAGGGAAAACAGGTTCCTCTGGAATGGACTGACACATCTGGGGGACTCTTGGAATGGTGGCACGACCCTGGAGTTCCTCTCGCCTTTCCTGTGGAGAGCGCCTCCTCTTGAGATGCGACGGGAACGCCGGGAATTCTTTCCCTACGAAACAGGGAAAGGATCCCTCATCTCGAGCTAGGAGGCGGAAACGGGGCTCCCCTGGATGTGTGCGGGACCCCACGTGCTTCCTCTCGAGTGGAGATGGGTATGTCGGGGAACTTCTTGAGTTGCAGCAATGGTGTGAAGGACCCTTTGGAAGTTCCAGTGGTTAGATGTGATTGGCCTCGAGAAGCCTCAGCGGAAATGGGCCTCATCTCGCCTGGAGGGCAAAACCTCCTGGATTTTCTCGAGTTGCGGCAGGTGCTCTCGACTTACGACGGGGACCTCAGGGACACGCTCTGGTGGCCTCAGGAAAGGCCAGTCCCCATGCGAGTTCCTCGGGGGCCTCTCGGGATTCCTCTCCCGTCGATGCCGGGGTCTAAGACCTTGTGTGGAGTCGGGGCCGGAACCTTAGGATTCCTCTCCAGTGCTGACATGGATCTTGGGGTACTTCTGGAGTCTCCCCAGGGGAGTCAGTCCTCGTCTCGAATGCGGGCATGCACTTGCGCTTTCCTCCAGAGCGGTAGCAGCAGTGTCACGCAGTCCGCCGCGTGGATCAAAGGATCTATGGTTTTCCCTCGAGTCTTTCCCACGAGGCTTTCCCACGAGGCTTTCCCACAGGGCTGTCCCACGTGCACACGTGGTGGCAGTCGATCCTCGGCTTGAACGTCAAGGCAGTGCAGGGAAAACAGGTTCCTCTGGAATGGACTGACACATCTGGGGGACTCGTGGAATGGTGGCACGACCCTGGAGTTCCTCTCGCCTTTCCTGTGGAGAGCGCCTCCTCTTGAGATGCGACGGGAACGCCGGGAATTCTTTCCCTACGAAACAGGGAAAGGATCCCTCATCTCGAGCTAGGAGGCGGAAACGGGGCTCCCCTGGATGTGTGCGGGACCCCACGTGCTTCCTCTCGAGTGGAGACGGGTATGTCGGGGAACTTCTTGAGTTGCAGCAAGGGTGTGAAGGACCCTTTGGAAGTTCCAGTGGATAGATGTGATTGGCCTCGAGAAGCCTCAGCGGAAATGGGCCTCATCTCGCCTGGAGGGCAAAACCTCCTGGATTTTCTCGAGTTGCGGCAGGTGCTCTCGACTTACGACGGGGACCTCAGGGACCCGCTCTGGTGGCCTGAGGAAAGGCCAGTCCCCATGCGAGGTCCTCGGGGGCGTCTCGGGATTCCTCTCCCGTGGATGCCGGGGCCTAAGACCTTGTGTGGAGTCGGGGCCGGAACCTGAGGATTCCTCTCCAGTGCTGACATGGATCTTGGGGTACTTCTGGAGTCTCCCCAGGGGAGTCAGTCCTCGTCTCGAATGCGGGCATGCACATGCGCTTTCCTCCAGAGCGGTAGCAGCAGTGTCACGCAGTTCGCCGCGTGGATCAAAGGATCTATGGTTTTCCCTCGAGTCTTTCCCACGAGGCTTTCCCACGAGGCTTTCCCACAGGGCTGTCCCACGTGCACACGTGGTGGGAGTCGATCCTCGGCTTGAACGTCAAGGCAGTGCAGGGAAAACAGGTTCCTCTGGAATGGACTGACACATCTGGGGGACTCTTGGAATGGTGGCACGACCCTGGAGTTCCTCTCGCCTTTCCTGTGGAGAGCGCCTCCTCTTGAGATGCGACGGGAACGCCGGGAATTCTTTCCCTACGAAACAGGGAAAGGATCCCTCATCTCGAGCTAGGAGGCGGAAACGGGGCTCCCCTGGATGTGTGCGGGACCCCACGTGCTTCCTCTCGAGTGGAGACGGGTATGTCGGGGAACTTCTTGAGTTGCAGCAAGGGTGTGAAGGACCCTTTGGAAGTTCCAGTGGTTAGATGTGATTGGCCTCGAGAAGCCTCAGCGGAAATGGGCCTCATCTCGCCTGGAGGGCAAAACCTCCTGGATTTTCTCGAGTTGCGGCAGGTGCTCTCGACTTACGACGGGGACCTCAGGGACCCGCTCTGGTGGCCTCAGGAAAGGCCAGTCCCCATGCGAGTTCCTCGGGGGCGTCTCCGGATTCCTCTCCCGTGGATGCCGGGGCCCAAGACCTTGTGTGGAGTCGGGGCCGGAACCTGAGGATTCCTCTCCAGTGCTGACATGGATTTTGGGGTACTTCTGGAGTCTCCCCAGGGGAGTCAGTCCTCGTCTCGAATGCGGGCATGCACATGCGCTTTCCTCCAGAGCGGTAGCAGCAGTGTCACGCAGTTCGCCGCGTGGATCAAAGGATCTATGGTTTTCCCTCGAGTCTTTCCCACGAGGCTTTCCCACGAGGCTTTCCCACAGGGCTGTCCCACGTGCACACGTGGTGGGAGTCGATCCTCGGCTTGAACGTCAAGGCAGTGCAGGGAAAACAGGTTCCTCTGGAATGGACTGACACATCTGGGGGACTCTTGGAATGGTAGCACGACCCTGGAGTTCCTCTCGCCTTTCCTGTGGAGAGCGCCTCCTCTTGAGATGCGACGGGAACGCCGGGAATTCTTTCCCTACGAAACAGGGAAAGGATCCCTCATCTCGTGCTAGGAGGCGGAAACGGGGCTCCCCTGGATGTGTGCGGGACCCCACGTGCTTCCTCTCGAGTGGAGATGGGTATGTCGGGGAACTTCTTGAGTTGCAGCAATGGTGTGAAGGACCCTTTGGAAGTTCCAGTGGTTAGATGTGATTGGCCTCGAGAAGCCTCAGCGGAAATGGGCCTCATCTCGCCTGGAGGGCAAAACCTCCTGGATTTTCTCGAGTTGCGGCAGGTGCTCTCGACTTACGACGGGGACCTCAGGGACACGCTCTGGTGGCCTCAGGAAAGGCCAGTCCCCATGCGAGTTCCTCGGGGGCCTCTCGGGATTCCTCTCCCGTCGATGCCGGGGTCTAAGACCTTGTGTGGAGTCGGGGCCGGAACCTGAGGATTCCTCTCCAGTGCTGACATGGATCTTGGGGTACTTCTGGAGTCTCCCCAGGGGAGTCAGTCCTCGTCTCGAATGCGGGCATGCACTTGCGCTTTCCTCCAGAGCGGTAGCAGCAGTGTCACGCAGTCCGCCGCGTGGATCAAAGGATCTATGGTTTTCCCTCGAGTCTTTCCCACGAGGCTTTCCCACGAGGCTTTCCCACAGGGCTGTCCCACGTGCACACGTGGTGGCAGTCGATCCTCGGCTTGAACGTCAAGGCAGTGCAGGGAAAACAGGTTCCTCTGGAATGGACTGACACATCTGGGGGACTCGTGGAATGGTGGCACGACCCTGGAGTTCCTCTCGCCTTTCCTGTGGAGAGCGCCTCCTCTTGAGATGCGACGGGAACGCCGGGAATTCTTTCCCTACGAAACAGGGAAAGGATCCCTCATCTCGAGCTAGGAGGCGGAAACGGGGCTCCCCTGGATGTGTGCGGGACCCCACGTGCTTACTCTCGAGTGGAGACGGGTATGTCGGGGAACTTCTTGAGTCGCAGCAAGGGTGTGAAGGACCCTTTGGAAGTTCCAGTGGTTAGATGTGATTGGCCTCGAGAAGCCTCAGCGGAAATGGGCCTCATCTAGCCTGGAGGGCAAAACCTCCTGGATTTTCTCGAGTTGCGGCAGGTGCTCTCGACTTACGACGGGGACCTCAGGGACCCGCTCTGGTGGCCTCAGGAAAGGCCAGTCCCCATGCGAGTTCCTCGGGGGCCTCTCGGGATTCCTCTCCCGTCGATGCCGGGGCCTAAGACCTTGTGTGGAGTCGGGGCCGGAACCTGAGGATTCCTCTCCAGTGCTGACACGGATCTTGGGGTACTTCTGGAGTCTCCCCAGGGGAGTCAGTCCTCGTCTCGAATGCGGGCATGCACATGCGCTTTCCTCCAGAGCGGTAGCAGCAGTGTCACGCAGTCCGCCGCGTGGATCAAAGGATCTATGTTTTTCCCTCGAGTTTTTCCCAGGAGGCTTTCGCACGAGGCTTTCCCACAGGGCTGTCCCACGTGCACACGTGGTGGGAGTCGATCCTTGGCTTGAACGTCAAGGCAGTGCAGGGAAAACAGGTTCCTCTGGAATGGACTGACACATCTGGGGGACTCTTGGAATGGTGTCACGACCCTGGAGTTCCTCTCGCCTTTCCTGAGGAGAGCGCCTCCTCTTGAGATGCGACGGCAACGCCGGGAATTCTTTCCCTACGAAACAGGGAAAGGATCCCTCATCTCGAGCTAGGAGGCGGAAACGGGGCTCCCCTGGATGTGTGCGGGACCCCACGTGCTTCCTCTCGAGTGGAGACGGGTATGTCGGGGAACTTCTTGAGTTGCAGCAATGGTGTGAAGGACCCTTTGGAAGTTCCAGTGGTTAGACGTGATTGGCCTCGAGAAGCCTCAGCGGAAATGGGCCTCATCTCGCCTGGAGGGCAAAACCTCCTGGATTTTCTCGAGTTGCGGCAGGTGCTCTCGACTTACGACGGAGACCTCAGGGACCCGCACTGGTGGCCTCAGGAAAGGCCAGTCCCCATGCGAGTTCCTCGGGGGCCTCTCGGGATTCCTCTCCCGTCGATGCCGGGGCCTAAGACCTTGTGTGGAGTCGGGGCCGGAACCTGAGGATTCCTCTCCAGTGCTGACATGGATCTTATGGTACTTCTGGAGTCTCCCCACGGGAGTCAGTCCTCGCGTCGAATGCGGGCATGCACTTGCGCTTTCCTCCAGAGCGGTAGCAGCAGTGACACGCAGTCCGCCGCGTGGATCAAAGGATCTATGGTTTTCCCTCGAGTCTTTCCCACGAGGCTTTCCCACGAGGTTTTCCCACAGGGCTGTCCCACGTGCACACGTGGTGGGCGTCGATCCTCGGCTTGAACGTCAAGGCAGTGCAGGGAAAACAGGTTCCTCTGGAATGGACTGACACATCTGGGGGACTCTTGGAATGGTGGCACGACCCTGGAGTTCCTCTCGCCTTTCCTGTGGAGAGCGCCTCCTCTTGAGATGCGACGGGAACGCCGGGAATTCTTTCCCTACGAAACAGGGAAAGGATCCCTCATCTCGAGCTAGGAGGCGGAAACGGGGCTCCCCTGGATGTGTGCGGGACCCCACGTGCTTCCTCTCGAGTGGAGACGGGTATGTCGGGGAACGTCTTGAGTTGCAGCAAGGGTGTGAAGGACCCTTTGGAAGTTCCAGTGGTTAGATGTGATTGGCCTCGAGAAGCCTCAGCGGAAATGGGCCTCATCTCGCCTGGAGGGCAAAACCTCCTGGATTTTCTCGAGTTGCGGCAGGTGCTCTCGACTTACGACGGGGACCTCAGGGACCCGCTCTGGTGGCCTCAGGAAAGGCCAGTCCCCATGCGAGTTCCTCGGGGGCCTCTCGGGATTCCTCTCCCGTCGATGCCGGGGACTAAGACCTTGTGTGGAGTCGGGGCCGGAACCTGAGGTTTCCTCTCCAGTGCTGACATGGATCTTGGGGTACTTCTGGAGTCTCCCCAGGGGAGTCAGTCCTCGTCTCGAATGCGGGCATGCACTTGCGCTTTCCTCCAGAGCGGTAGCAGCAGTGTCACGCAGTCCGCCGCGTGGATCAAAGGATCTATGGTTTTCCCTCGAGTCTTTCCCACGAGGCTTTCCCACGAGGCTTTCCCACAGGGCTGTCCCACGTGCACACGTGGTGGGAGTCGATCCTCGGCTTGAACGTCAAGGCAGTGCAGGGAAAACAGGTTCCTCTGGAATGGACTGACACATCTGGGGGACTCTTGGAATGGTGGCACGACCCTGGAGTTCCTCTCGCCTTTCCTGTGGAGAGCGCCTCCTCTTGAGATGCGACGGGAACGCCGGGAATTCTTTCCCTACGAAACAGGGAAAGGATCCCTCATCTCGAGCTAGGAGGCGGAAACGGGGCTCCCCTGGATGTGTGCGGGACCCCACGTGCTTCCTCTCGAGTGGAGATGGGTATGTCGGGGAACTTCTTGAGTTGCAGCAATGGTGTGAAGGACCCTTTGGAAGTTCCAGTGGTTAGATGTGATTGGCCTCGAGAAGCCTCAGCGGAAATGGGCCTCATCTCGCCTGGAGGGCAAAACCTCCTGGATTTTCTCGAGTTGCGGCAGGTGCTCTCGACTTACGACGGGGACCTCAGGGACACGCTCTGGTGGCCTCAGGAAAGGCCAGTCCCCATGCGAGGTCCTCGGGGGCCTCTCGGGATTCCTCTCCCGTCGATGCCGGGGTCTAAGACCTTGTGTGGAGTCGGGGCCGGAACCTTAGGATTCCTCTCCAGTGCTGACATGGATCTTGGGGTACTTCTGGAGTCTCCCCAGGGGAGTCAGTCCTCGTCTCGAATGCGGGCATTCACTTGCGCTTTCCTCCAGAGCGGTAGCAGCAGTGTCACGCAGTCCGCCACGTGGATCAAAGGATCTATGGTTTTCCCTCGAGTCTTTCCCACGAGGCTTTCCCACGAGGCTTTCCCACAGGGCTGTCCCACGTGCACACGTGGTGGCAGTCGATCCTCGGCTTGAACGTCAAGGCAGTGCAGGGAAAACAGGTTCCTCTGGAATGGACTGACACATCTGGGGGACTCGTGGAATGGTGGCACGACCCTGGAGTTCCTCTCGCCTTTCCTGTGGAGAGCGCCTCCTCTTGAGATGCGACGGGAACGCCGGGAATTCTTTCCCTACGAAAGAGGGAAAGGATCCCTCATCTCGAGCTAGGAGGCGGAAACGGGGCTCCCCTGGATGTGTGCGGGACCCCACGTGCTTCCTCTCGAGTGGAGACGGGTATGTCGGGGAACTTCTTGAGTTGCAGCAAGGGTGTGAAGGACCCTTTGGAAGTTCCAGTGGTTACATGTGATTGGCCTCGAGAAGCCTCAGCGGAAATGGGCCTCATCTCGCCTGGAGGGCAAAACCTCCTGGATTTTCTCGAGTTGCGGCAGGTGCTCTCGACTTACGACGGGGACCTCAGGGACCCGCTCTGGTGGCCTGAGGAAAGGCCAGTCCCCATGCGAGTTCCTCGGGGGCGTCTCGGGATTCCTCTCCCGTGGATGCCGGGGCCTAAGACCTTGTGTGGAGTCGGGGCCGGAACCTGAGGATTCCTCTCCAGTGCTGACATGGATCTTGGGGTACTTCTGGAGTCTCCCCAGGGGAGTCAGTCCTCGTCTCGAATGCGGGCATGCACATGCGCTTTCCTCCAGAGCGGTAGCAGCAGTGTCACGCAGTTCGCCGCGTGGATCAAAGGATCTATGGTTTTCCCTCGAGTCTTTCCCACGAGGCTTTCCCACGAGGCTTTCCCACAGGGCTGTCCCACGTGCACACGTGGTGGGAGTCGATCCTCGGCTTGAACGTCAAGGCAGTGCAGGGAAAACAGGTTCCTCTGGAATGGACTGACACATCTGGGGGACTCTTGGAATGGTGGCACGACCCTGGAGTTCCTCTCGCCTTTCCTGTGGAGAGCGCCTCCTCTTGAGATGCGACGGGAACGCCGGGAATTCTTTCCCTACGAAACAGGGAAAGGATCCCTCATCTCGAGCTAGGAGGCGGAAACGGGGCTCCCCTGGATGTGTGCGGGACCCCACGTGCTTCCTCTCGAGTGGAGATGGGTATGTCGGGGAACTTCTTGAGTTGCAGCAATGGTGTGAAGGACCCTTTGGAAGTTCCAGTGGTTAGATGTGATTGGCCTCGAGAAGCCTCAGCGGAAATGGGCCTCATCTCGCCTGGAGGGCAAAACCTCCTGGATTTTCTCGAGTTGCGGCAGGTGCTCTCGACTTACGACGGGGACCTCAGGGACACGCTCTGGTGGCCTCAGGAAAGGCCAGTCCCCATGCGAGTTCCTCGGGGGCCTCTCGGGATTCCTCTCCCGTCGATGCCGGGGTCTAAGACCTTGTGTGGAGTCGGGGCCGGAACCTGAGGATTCCTCTCCAGTGCTGACATGGATCTTGGGGTACTTCTGGAGTCTCCCCAGGGGAGTCAGTCCTCGTCTCGAATGCGGGCATGCACTTGCGCTTTCCTCCAGAGCGGTAGCAGCAGTGTCAAGCAGTTCGCCGCGTGGATCAAAGGATCTATGGTTTTCCCTCGAGTCTTTCCCACGAGGCTTTCCCACGAGGCTTTCCCACAGGGCTGTCCCACGTGCACACGTGGTGGGAGTCGATCCTCGGCTTGAACGTCAAGGCAGTGCAGGGAAAACAGGTTCCTCTGGAATGGACTGACACATCTGGGGGACTCTTGGAATGGTGGCACGACCCTGGAGTTCCTCTCGCCTTTCCTGTGGAGAGCGCCTCCTCTTGAGATGCGACGGGAACGCCGGGAATTCTTTCCCTACGAAACAGGGAAAGGATCCCTCATCTCGAGCTAGGAGGCGGAAACGGGGCTCCCCTGGATGTGTGCGCGACCCCACGTGCTTCCTCTCGAGTGGAGATGGGTATGTCGGGGAACTTCTTGAGTTGCAGCAATGGTGTGAAGGACCCTTTGGAAGTTCCAGTGGTTAGATGTGATTGGCCTCGAGAAGCCTCAGCGGAAATGGGCCTCATCTCGCCTGGAGGGCAAAACCTCCTGGATTTTCTCGAGTTGCGGCAGGTGCTCTCGACTTACGACGGGGACCTCAGGGACACGCTCTGGTGGCCTCAGGAAAGGCCAGTCCCCATGCGAGTTCCTCGGGGGCCTCTCGGGATTCCTCTCCCGTCGATGCCGGGGTCTAAGACCTTGTGTGGAGTCGGGGCCGGAACCTGAGGATTCCTCTCCAGTGCTGACATGGATCTTGGGGTACTTCTGGAGTCTCCCCAGGGGAGTCAGTCCTCGTCTCGAATGCGGGCATGCACTTGCGCTTTCCTCCAGAGCGGTAGCAGCAGTGTCACGCAGTCCGCCGCGTGGATCAAAGGATCTATGGTTTTCCCTCGAGTCTTTCCCACGAGGCTTTCCCACGAGGCTTTCCCACAGGGCTGTCCCACGTGCACACGTGGTGGCAGTCGATCCTCGGCTTGAACGTCAAGGCAGTGCAGGGAAAACAGGTTCCTCTGGAATGGACTGACACATCTGGGGGACTCGTGGAATGGTGGCACGACCCTGGAGTTCCTCTCGCCTTTCCTGTGGAGAGCGCCTCCTCTTGAGATGCGCCGGGAACGCCGGGAATTCTTTCCCTACGAAACAGGGAAAGGATCCCTCATCTCGAGCTAGGAGGCGGAAACGGGGCTCCCCTGGATGTGTGCGGGACCCCACGTGCTTACTCTCGAGTGGAGACGGGTATGTCGGGGAACTTCTTGAGTCGCAGCAAGGGTGTGAAGGACCCTTTGGAAGTTCCAGTGGTTAGATGTGATTGGCCTCGAGAAGCCTCAGCGGAAATGGGCCTCATCTAGCCTGGAGGGCAAAACCTCCTGGATTTTCTCGAGTTGCGGCAGGTGCTCTCGACTTACGACGGGGACCTCAGGGACCCGCTCTGGTGGCCTCAGGAAAGGCCAGTCCCCATGCGAGTTCCTCGGGGGCCTCTCGGGATTCCTCTCCCGTCGATGCCGGGGCCTAAGACCTTGTGTGGAGTCGGGGCCGGAACCTGAGGATTCCTCTCCAGTGCTGACACGGATCTTGGGGTACTTCTGGAGTCTCCCCAGGGGAGTCAGTCCTCGTCTCGAATGCGGGCATGCACATGCGCTTTCCTCCAGAGCGGTAGCAGCAGTGTCACGCAGTCCGCCGCGTGGATCAAAGGATCTATGTTTTTCCCTCGAGTTTTTCCCAGGAGGCTTTCGCACGAGGCTTTCCCACAGGGCTGTCCCACGTGCACACGTGGTGGGAGTCGATCCTTGGCTTGAACGTCAAGGCAGTGCAGGGAAAACAGGTTCCTCTGGAATGGACTGACACATCTGGGGGACTCTTGGAATGGTGTCACGACCCTGGAGTTCCTCTCGCCTTTCCTGAGGAGAGCGCCTCCTCTTGAGATGCGACGGGAACGCCGGGAATTCTTTCCCTACGAAACAGGGAAAGGATCCCTCATCTCGAGCTAGGAGGCGGAAACGGGGCTCCCCTGGATGTGTGCGGGACCCCACGTGCTTCCTCTCGAGTGGAGACGGGTATGTCGGGGAACTTCTTGAGTTGCAGCAATGGTGTGAAGGACCCTTTGGAAGTTCCAGTGGTTAGACGTGATTGGCCTCGAGAAGCCTCAGCGGAAATGGGCCTCATCTCGCCTGGAGGGCAAAACCTCCTGGATTTTCTCGAGTTGCGGCAGGTGCTCTCGACTTACGACGGAGACCTCAGGGACCCGCACTGGTGGCCTCAGGAAAGGCCAGTCCCCATGCGAGTTCCTCGGGGGCCTCTCGGGATTCCTCTCCCGTCGATGCCGGGGCCTAAGACCTTGTGTGGAGTCGGGGCCGGAACCTGAGGATTCCTCTCCAGTGCTGACATGGATCTTATGGTACTTCTGGAGTCTCCCCACGGGAGTCAGTCCTCGCCTCGAATGCGGGCATGCACTTGCGCTTTCCTCCAGAGCGGTAGCAGCAGTGTCACGCAGTCCGCCGCGTGGATCAAAGGATCTATGGTTTTCCCTCGAGTCTTTCCCACGAGGGTTTCCCACGAGGCTTTCCCACAGGGCTGTCCCACGTGCACACGTGGTGGGAGTCGATCATCGGCTTGAACGTCAAGGCAGTGCAGGGAAAACAGGTTCCTCTGGAATGGACTGACACATCTGGGGGACTCTTGGAATGGTGGCACGACCCTGGAGTTCCTCTCGCCTTTCCTGTGGAGAGCGCCTCCTCTTGAGATGCGACGGGAACGCCGGGTATTCTTTCCCTTAGAAACAGGGAAAGGATCCCTCATCTCGAGCTAGGAGGCGGAAACGGGGCTCCCCTGGATGTGTGCGGGACACCACGTGCTTCCTCTCGAGTGGAGACGGGTATGTCGGGGAACTTCTTGAGTTGCAGCATGGGTGTGAAGGACCCTTTGGAAGTTCCAGTGGTTAGATGTGATTGGCCTCGAGAAGCCTCAGCGGAAAGGGGCCTCATCTCGCCTGGAGGGCAAAACCTCCTGGATTTTCTCAAGTTGCAGCAGGTGCTCTCGACTTACGACGGGGACCTCAGGGACCCGCTCTGGTGGCCTCAGGAAAGGCCGGTCCCCATGCGAGTTCCTCGGGGGCCTCTCGGGATTCCTCTCCCGTCGATGCCGAGGCCTAAGACCTTGTGTGGAGTCGGGGCCGGAACCTGAGTTTTCATCTCCAGTGCTGACATGGATCTTGGGGTACTTCTGGAGTCTCCCCAGGGGAGTCAGTCCTCGTCTCGAATGCGGGCATGCACTTGCGCTTTCCTCCAGAGCGGTAGCAGCAGTGTCACGCAGTCCGCCGCGTGGATCAAAGTATCTATGGTTTTCCCTCGAGTCTTTCCCACGAGGCTTTCCCACGAGGCTTTCCCACAGGGCTGTCCCACGTGCACACGTGGTGGGAGTCGATCCTCGGCTTCAACGTCAAGGCACTGCAGGGAAAACTGGTTCCTCTCGAATGGACTGACACATCTGGGGGACTCTTGGATTGGTGGCACGACCCTGGAGTTCCTCTCGCCTTTCCTGTGGAGAGTGCCTCCTCTTGAGATGCGATGGGAACGCCGGGAATTCTTTCCCTACGAAACAGGGAAAGGATCCCTCATCTCGAGCTAGGAGGCGGAAGCGGGGCTCCCCTGGATGTGTGCGGGACACCACGTGCTTCCTATCGAGTGGAGACGGGTATGTCGGGGAACTTCTTGAGTTGCAGCAATGGTGTGAAGGACCCTTTGGAAGTTCCAGTGGTTAAATGTGATTGGCCTCGAGAAGCCTCAGCGGAAATGGGCCTCATCTCGCCTGGAGGGCAAAACCTCCTCCATTTTCTCGAGTTGCGGCAGGTGCTCTCGACTTACGACGGGGACCTCAGGGACACGCTCTGGTGGCCTCAGGAAAGGCCAGTCCCCATGCGAGTTCCTCGGGGGCCTCTCGGGATTCCTCTCCCTTCAATGCCGGGGCCTAAGACCTTGTGTGGAGTCGGGGCCGGAACCTGAGGATTCCTCTCCAGTGCTGACATGGATCTTGGGGTACTTCTGGAGTCTCCCCAGGGGAGTCAGTCCTCGTCTCGAATGCGGGCATGCACTTGCGCTTTCCTCCATAGCGGTAGCAGCAGTGTCACGCAGTCCGCCGCGTGGATCAAAGGATCTATGGTTTTCCCTCGAGTCTTTCCCACGAGGCTTTCCCACGAGGCTTTCCCACAGGGCTGTCCCACGTGCACACGTGGTGGGAGTGGATCCTCGGCTTGAAAGTCAAGGCAGTGCAGGGAAAACAGGTTCCACTGGAATGGACCGACACATCTGGGGGACTCTTGGAATGGTGTCACGACCCTGGAGTTCCTCTCGCCTTTCCTGTGGAGAGCGCCTCCTCTTGAGATGCGACGGGAACGCCGGGTATTCTTTCCCTACGAAACAGGGAAAGGATCCCTCATCTCGAGCTAGGAGGCGGAAACGGGGCTCCCCTGGATGTGTGCGGGACCCCACGTGCTTCTTCTCGAGTGGAGACGGGTATGTCGGGGAACTTCTTGAGTTGCAGCAAGGGTGTGAAGGACCCTTTGGAAGTTCCAGTGGTTAGATGTGATTGGCCTCGAGAAGCCTCAGCGGAAATGGGCCTCATCTCGCCTGGAGGGCAAAACCTCCTGGATATTCTCGAGTTGCGACAGGTGCTCTCGAATTACGATGGGGACATCAGGGACCCGCTCTGGTGGCCTCAGGAAAGGCCAGTCCCCATGAAAGTTCCTCGGGGGCCTCTCGGGATTCCTCTCCCGTCGATGCCGTGGCCTAAGACCTTGTGTGGAGTCGGGGCCGGAACCTGAGGATTCCTCTCCAGTGCTGACATGGATCTTGGGGTACTTCTGGAGTCTCCCCAGGGGAGTCAGTCCTCGTCTCGAATGCAGGCATGCATTTGGGCTTTCCTCCAGAGTGGTAGCAGCAGTGTCACGCAGTCCGCCGCGTGGATCAAAGGATCTATGGTTTTCCCTCGAGTCTTTCCCAGAGGCTTTCCCACGAGGCTTTCCCACAGGGCTGTGCCACGTGCACACGTGGTGGGAGTCGATCCTCGGCTTGAACGTCAAGGCAGTGCAGGGAAAACAGGTTCCTCTGGAATGGACTGACACATCTGGGGGACTCTTGGAATGGTGGCAAGACCCTGGAGTTCCTCTCGCCTTTCCTGTGGAGAGCGCCTCCTCTTGAGATGCGACGGGAACGCCGGGTATTCTTTCCCTACGAAACAGGGAAAGGATCCCTCATCTCGAGCTAGGAGGCGGAAACGGGGCTCCCCTGGATGTGTGCGGGACCCCACGTGCTTCCTCTCGAGTGGAGACGGGTATGTCGGGGAACTTCTTGAGTTGCAGCAAGGGTGTGAAGGACCCTTTGGAAGTTCCATTGGTTAGATGTGATTGGCCTCGAGAAGCCTCAGCGGAAATGGGCCTCATCTCGCCTGGAGGGCAAAACCTCGTGGATTTTCTCGAGTTGCGGCAGGTGCTCTCGACTTACGACGGGGACCTCAGGGACCCGCTCTGGTGGCCTCAGTAAAGGCCAGTCCCCATGCGAGTTCCTCGGGGGCCTCTCGGGATTCCTCTCCCGTCGATGCCGGGGCCTAAGACCTTGTGTGGAGTCGGGGCCGGAACCTGAGTTTTCCTCTCCAGTGCTGACATGGATCTTGGGGTACTTCTGGAGTCTCCCCAGGGGAGTCAGTCCTCGTCTCGAATGCGGGCATGCACTTGCGCTTTCCTCCAGAGCGGTAGCAGCAGTGTCACGCAGTCCGCCGCGTGGATCAAAGGATCTATGGTTTTCCCTCGAGTCTTTCCCACGAGGCTTTCCCACGAGGCTTTCCCACAGGGCTGTCCCACGTGCACACGTGGTGGGAGTCGATCCTCGGCTTGAACGTCAAGGCAGTGCAGGGAAAACAGGTTCCTCTGGAATGGACTGACACATCTGGGGGACTCTTGGAATGGTGGCACGACCCTGGAGTTCCTCTCGCCTTTCCTGTGGAGAGCGCCTCCTCTTGAGATGCAACGGGAACGCCGGGAATTCTTTCCCAACGAAACAGGGAAAGGATCCCTCATCTCGAGCTAGGAGGCGGAAACGGGGCTCCCCTGGATGTGTGCGGGACACCACGTGCTTCCTCTCGAGTGGAGACGGGTATGTCGGGGAACTTCTTGAGTTGCAGCAAGGGTGTGAAGGACCCTTTGGAAGTTCCAGTGGTTAGATGTGATTGGCCTCGAGAAGCCTCAGCGGAAATGGGACTCATCTCGCCTGGAGGGCAAAACCTCCTGGATTTTCTCGAGTTGCGGCAGGTGCTCTCGACTTACGACGGGGACCTCAGGGACCCGCTCTGGTGGCCTCAGGAAAGGCCAGTCCCCATGCGAGTTCCTCGGGGGCCTCTCGGGATTCCTCTCCCGTCGATGCCGGGGCCTAAGACCTTGTGTGGAGTCGGGGCCGGAACCTGAGGATTCCTCTCCAGTGCTGACATGGATCTTGGGGTACTTCTGGAGTCTCCCCAGGGGAGTCAGTCCTCGTCTCGAATGCGGGCATGCACTTGCGCTTTCCTCCAGAGCGGTAGCAGCAGTGTCACGCAGTCCGCCGCGTGGATCAAAGGATCTATGGTTTTCCCTCGAGTCTTTCCCACGAGGCTTTCCCACGAGGCTTTCCCACAGGGCTGTCCCACGTGCACACGTGGTGGGAGTGGATCCTCGGCTTGAACGTCAAGGCAGTGCAGGGAAAACAGGTTCCTCTGGAATGGACTGACACATCTGGGGGACTCTTGGAATGGTGGCACGACCCTGGAGTTCCTCTCGCCTTTCCTGTGGAGAGCGCCTCCTCTTGAGATGCGACGGGAACGCCGGGAATTCTTTCCCTACGAAACCGGGAAAGGATCCCTCATCTTGAGCTAGGAGGCGGAAACGGGGCTCCCCTGGATGTGTGCAGGACCCCACGTGCTTCCTCTCGAGTGGAGACGGGTATGTCAGGGAACTTCTTGAGTTGCAGCAAGGGTGTGAAGGACCCTTTGGAAGTTCCAGTGGTTAGACGTATTGGCCTCGAGAAGCCTCAGCGGAAATGGGCCTCGTCTCGCCTGGAGGGCAAAACCTCCTGGATTTTCTCGAGTTGCGGCAGGTGCTCTCGACTTACGACGGGGACCTCAGGGACCCGCTCTGGTGGCCTCAGGAAAGGCCAGTCCCCATGCGAGTTCCTCGGGGGCCTCTCGGCATTCCTCTCCCGTCGATGCCGGGGCCTAAGACCTTGTGTGGAGTCGGGGCCGGAACCTGAGGATTCCTCTCCAGTGCTGACATGGATCTTGGGGTACTTCTGGAGTCTCCCCAGGGGAGTCAGTCCTCGTCTCGAATGCGGGCATGCACTTGCGCTTTCCTCCAGAGCGGTAGCAGCAGTGTTACGCAGTCCGCCGCGTGGATCAAAGGATCTATGGTATTCCCTCGAGTCTTTCCCACGAGGCTTTCCCACGAGGCTTTCCCACAGGGCTGTCCCACGTGCACACGTGGTGGGAGTCGATCCTCGGCTTGAACGTCAAGGCAGTGCAGGGAAAACAGGTTCCTCTGGAATGGACTGACACATCTGGGGGACTCTTGGAATGGTGGCACGACGCTGGAGTTCCTCTCGCCTTTCCTGTGGAGAGCGCCTCCTCTTGAGATGCGACGGGAACGCCGGGAATTCTTTCCCTACGAAACAGGGAAAGGATCCCTCATCTGGAGCTAGGAGGCGGAAACGGGGCTCCCCTGGATGTGTGCGGGACCCCACGTGCTTCCTCTCGAGTGGAGACGGGTATGTCGGGGAACTTCTTGAGTTGCAGCAAGGGTGTGAAGGACCCTTTGGAAGTTCCAGTGGTTAGACGTATTGGCCTCGAGAAGCCTCAGCGGAAATGGGCCTCGTCTCGCCTGGAGGGCAAAACCTCCTGGATTTTCTCGAGTTGCGGCAGGTGCTCTCGACTTACGACGGGGACCTCAGGGACCCGCTCTGGTGGCCTCAGGAAAGGCCAGTCCCCATGCGAGTTCCTCGGGGGCCTCTCGGGATTCCTCTCCCGTCGATGCCGGGGCCTAAGACCTTGTGTGGAGTCGGGGCCGGAACCTGAGGATTCCTCTCCAGTGCTGACATGGATCTTGGGGTACTTCTGGAGTCTCCCCATGGGAGTCAGTCCTCGTCTCGAATGCGGGCATGCACTTGCGCTTTCCTCCAGAGCGGTAGCAGCAGTGTCACGCAGTCCGCCGCGTGGATCAAAGGATCTATGGTTTTCCCTCGAGTCTTTCCCACGTGGCTTTCCCACGAGGCTTTCCCACAGGGCTGTCCCACGTGCACTCGTGGTGGGAGTCGATCCTCGGCTTGAACGTCAAGGCAGTGCAGGGAAAACAGGTTCCTCTGGAATGGACTGACACATCTGGGGGACTCTTGGAATGGTGGCACGACCCTGGAGTTCCTCTCGCCTTTCCTGTGGAGAGCGCCTCCTCTTGAGATGCGACGGGAACGCCGGGAATTCTTTCCCTACGAAACAGGGAAAGGATCCCTCATCTCGATGTAGGAGGCGGAAACGGGGCTCCCCTGGATGTGTGCGGGACACCACGTGCTTCCTCTCGAGTGGAGACGGGCATGTCGGGGAACTTCTTGAGTTGCAGCAAGGGTGTGAAGGACCCTTTGGAAGTTCCAGTGGTTAGATGTGATTGGCCTCGAGAAGCCTCAGCGGAAATGGGCCTCATCTCGCCTGGAGGGCAAAACCTCCTGGATTTTCTCGAGTTGCGGCAGGTGCTCTCGACTTACGACGGGGACCTCAGGGACCCGCTCTGGTGGCCTCAGGAAAGGCCAGTCCCCATGCGAGTTCCTCGGGGGCCTCTCGGGATTCCTCTCCCGTCGATGCCGGGGCCTAAGACCTTATGTGGAGTCGGGGCCGGAACCTGAGGATTCCTCTCCAGTGCTGACATGGATCTTGGGGTACTTCTGGAGTCTCCCCAGGGGAGTCAGTCCTCGTCTCGAATGCGGGCATGCACTTGCGCTTTCCTCCAGAGCGGTAGCAGCAGTGTCACGCAGTCCGCCGCGTGGATCAAAGGATCTATGGTTTTCCCTCGAGTCTTTCCCACGAGGCTTTCCCACGAGGCTTTCCCACAGGGCTGTCCCACGTGCACACGTGGTGGGAGTCGATCCTCGGCTTGAACGTCAAGGCAGTGCAGGGAAAACAGGTTCCTCTGGAATGGACTGACACATCTTGGGGACTCTTGGAATGGTGGCACGACCCTGGAGTTCCTCTCGCCTTTCCTGTGGAGAGCGCCTCCTCTTGAGATGCGACGGGAACGCCGGGAATTCTTTCCCTACGAAACAGGGAAAGGATCCCTCATCTCGAGCTAGGAGGCGGAAACGGGGCTCCCCTGGATGTGTGCGGACCCCACGTGCTTCCTCTCGAGTGGAGACGGGTATGTCGGGGAACTTCTTGAGTTGCAGCAAGGGTGTGAAGGACCCTTTGTAAGTTCCAGTGATTAGACGTGATTGGCCTCGAGAAGACTCAGCGGAAATGGGCCTCATCTCGCCTGGAGGGCAAAACCTCCTGGATTTTCTCGAGTTGCGGCAGGTGCTCTCGACTTACGACGGGGACCTCAGGGACCCGCTCTGGTGGCCTCAGGAAAGGCCAGTCCCCATGCGAGTTCCTCGGGGGCCTCTCGGGATTCCTCTCCCGTCGATGCCGGGGCCTAAGACCTTGTGTGGAGTCGGGGCCGGAACCTGAGGATTCCTCTCCAGTGCTGACATGGATCTTGGGGTACTTCTGGAGTCTCCCCAGGGGAGTCAGTCCTCGTCTCGAATGCGGGCATGCACTTGCGCTTTCCTCCAGAGCGGTAGCAGCAGTGTCACGCAGTCCGCCGCGTGGATCAAAGGATCTATGGTTTTCCCTCGAGTCTTTCCCACGAGGCTTTCCCACGAGGCTTTCCCACAGGGCTGTCCCACGTGCACACGTGGTGGGAGTCGATCCTCGGCTTGAACGTCAAGGCAGTGCAGGGAAAACAGGTTCCTCTGGAATGGACTGACACATCTGGGGGACTCTTGGAATGGTGGCACGACCCTGGAGTTCCTCTCGCCTTTCCTGTGGAGAGCGCCTCCTCTTGAGATGCGACGGGAACGCCGGGAATTCTTTCCCAACGAAACAGGGAAAGGATCCCTCATCTCGAGCTAGGAGGCGGAAACGGGGCTCCCCTGGATGTGTGCGGGACACCACGTGCTTCCTCTCGAGTGGAGACGGGTATGTCGGGGAACTTCTTGAGTTGCAGCAAGGGTGTGAAGGACCCTTTGGAAGTTCCAGTGGTTAGATGTGATTGGCCTCGAGAAGCCTCAGCGGAAATGGGACTCATCTCGCCTGGAGGGCAAAACCTCCTGGATTTTCTCGAGTTGCGGCAGGTGCTCTCGACTTACGACGGGGACCTCAGGGACCCGCTCTGGTGGCCTCAGGAAAGGCCAGTCCCCATGCGAGTTCCTCGGGGGCCTCTCGGGATTCCTCTCCCGTCGATGCCGGGGCCTAAGACCTTGTGTGGAGTCGGGGCCGGAACCTGAGGATTCCTCTCCAGTGCTGACATGGATCTTGGGGTACTTCTGGAGTCTCCCCAGGGGAGTCAGTCCTCGTCTCGAATGCGGGCATGCACTTGCGCTTTCCTCCAGAGCGGTAGCAGCAGTGTCACGCAGTCCGCCGCGTGGATCAAAGGATCTATGGTTTTCCCTCGAGTCTTTCCCACGAGGCTTTCCCACGAGGCTTTCCCACAGGGCTGTCCCACGTGCACACGTGGTGGGAGTGGATCCTCGGCTTGAACGTCAAGGCAGTGCAGGGAAAACAGGTTCCTCTGGAATGGACTGACACATCTGGGGGACTCTTGGAATGGTGGCACGACCCTGGAGTTCCTCTCGCCTTTCCTGTGGAGAGCGCCTCCTCTTGAGATGCGACGGGAACGCCGGGAATTCTTTCCCTACGAAACAGGGAAAGGATCCCTCATCTCGATGTAGGAGGCGGAAACGGGGCTCCCCTGGATGTGTGCGGGACACCACGTGCTTCCTCTCGAGTGGAGACGGGCATGTCGGGGAACTTCTTGAGTTGCAGCAAGGGTGTGAAGGACCCTTTGGAAGTTCCAGTGGTTAGATGTGATTGGCCTCGAGAAGCCTCAGCGGAAATGGGCCTCATCTCGCCTGGAGGGCAAAACCTCCTGGATTTTCTCGAGTTGCGGCAGGTGCTCTCGACTTACGACGGGGACCTCAGGGACCCGCTCTGGTGGCCTCAGGAAAGGCCAGTCCCCATGCGAGTTCCTCGGGGGCCTCTCGGGATTCCTCTCCCGTCGATGCCGGGGCCTAAGACCTTATGTGGAGTCGGGGCCGGAACCTGAGGATTCCTCTCCAGTGCTGACATGGATCTTGGGGTACTTCTGGAGTCTCCCCAGGGGAGTCAGTCCTCGTCTCGAATGCGGGCATGCACTTGCGCTTTCCTCCAGAGCGGTAGCAGCAGTGTCACGCAGTCCGCCGCGTGGATCAAAGGATCTATGGTTTTCCCTCGAGTCTTTCCCACGAGGCTTTCCCACGAGGCTTTCCCACAGGGCTGTCCCACGTGCACACGTGGTGGGAGTCGATCCTCGGCTTGAACGTCAAGGCAGTGCAGGGAAAACAGGTTCCTCTGGAATGGACTGACACATCTTGGGGACTCTTGGAATGGTGGCACGACCCTGGAGTTCCTCTCGCCTTTCCTGTGGAGAGCGCCTCCTCTTGAGATGCGACGGGAACGCCGGGAATTCTTTCCCTACGAAACAGGGAAAGGATCCCTCATCTCGAGCTAGGAGGCGGAAACGGGGCTCCCCTGGATGTGTGCGGACCCCACGTGCTTCCTCTCGAGTGGAGACGGGTATGTCGGGGAACTTCTTGAGTTGCAGCAAGGGTGTGAAGGACCCTTTGTAAGTTCCAGTGATTAGACGTGATTGGCCTCGAGAAGACTCAGCGGAAATGGGCCTCATCTCGCCTGGAGGGCAAAACCTCCTGGATTTTCTCGAGTTGCGGCAGGTGCTCTCGACTTACGACGGGGACCTCAGGGACCCGCTCTGGTGGCCTCAGGAAAGGCCAGTCCCCATGCGAGTTCCTCGGGGGCCTCTCGGGATTCCTCTCCCGTCGATGCCGGGGCCTAAGACCTTGTGTGGAGTCGGGGCCGGAACCTGAGGATTCCTCTCCAGTGCTGACATGGATCTTGGGGTACTTCTGGAGTCTCCCCAGGGGAGTCAGTCCTCGTCTCGAATGCGGGCATGCACTTGCGCTTTCCTCCAGAGCGGTAGCAGCAGTGTCACGCATTCCGCCGCGTGGATCAAAGGATCTATGGTTTTCCCTCGAGTCTTTCTCACGAGGCTTTCCCACGAGGCTTTCCCACAGGGCTGTCCCACGTGCACACGTGGTGGGAGTGGATCCTCGGCTTGAACGTCAAGGCAGTGCAGGGAAAACAGGTTCCTCTGGAATGGACTGACACATCTGGGGGACTCTTGGAATGGTGGCACGACCCTGGAGTTCCTCTCGCCTTTCCTGTGGAGAACGCCTCCTCTTGAGATGCGACGGGAACGCCGGGAATTCTTTCCCTACGAAACCGGGAAAGGATCCCTCATCTCGAGCTAGGAGGCGGAAACGGGGCTCCCCTGGATGTGTGCAGGACCCCACGTGCTTCCTCTCGAGTGGAGACGGGTATGTCAGGGAACTTCTTGAGTTGCAGCAAGGGTGTGAAGGACCCTTTGGAAGTTCCAGTGGTTAGATGTGATTGGCCTCGAGAAGCCTCAGCGGAAATGGGCCTCATCTCGCCTGGAGGGCAAAACCTCCTGGATTTTCTCGAGTTGCGGCAGGTGCTCTCGACTTACGACGGGGACCTCAGGGACCCGCTCTGGTGGCCTCAGGAAAGGCCAGTCCCCATGCGAGTTCCTCGGGGGCCTCTCGGGATTCCTCTCCCGTCGATGCCGGGGCCTAAGACCTTGTGTGGAGTCGGGGCCGGAACCTGAGGATTCCTCTCCAGTGCTGACATGGATCTTGGGGTACTTCTGGAGTCTCCCCAGGGGAGTCAGTCCTCGTCTCGAATGCGGGCATGCACTTGCGCTTTCCTCCAGAGCGGTAGCAGCAGTGTCACGCAGTCCGCCGCGTGGATCAAAGGATCTATGGTTTTCCCTCGAGTCTTTCCCACGTGGCTTTCCCACGAGGCTTTCCCACAGGGCTGTCCCACGTGCACTCGTGGTGGGAGTCGATCCTCGGCTTGAACGTCAAGGCAGTGCAGGGAAAACAGGTTCCTCTGGAATGGACTGACACATCTGGGGGACTCTTGGAATGGTGGCACGACCCTGGAGTTCCTCTCGCCTTTCCTGTGGAGAGCGACTCCTCTTGAGATGCGACGGGGACGCCGGGAATTCTTTCCCTACGAAACAGGGAAAGGATCCCTCATCTCGAGCTAGGAGGCGGAAACGGGGCTCCCCTGGATGTGTGCGGGACACCACGTGCTTCCTCTCGAGTGGAGACGGGCATGTCGGGGAACTTCTTGAGTTGCAGCAAGGGTGTGAAGGACCCTTTGGAAGTTCCAGTGGTTAGATGTGATTGGCCTCGAGAAGCCTCAGCGGAAATGGGCCTCATCTCGCCTGGAGGGCAAAACCTCCTGGATTTTCTCGAGTTGCGGCAGGTGCTCTCGACTTACGACGGGGACCTCAGGGACCCGCTCTGGTGGCCTCAGGAAAGGCCAGTCCCCATGCGAGTTCCTCGGGGGCCTCATGGGATTCCTCTCCCGTCGATCCCGGGGCCTAAGACCTTGTGTGGAGTCGGGGCCGGAACCTGAGGATTCCTCTCCAGTGCTGACATGGATCTTGGGGTACTTCTGGAGTCTCCCCAGGGGAGTCAGTCCTCGTCTCGAATGCGGGCATGCACTTGCGCTTTCCTCCAGAGCGGTAGCAGCAGTGTCACGCAGTCCGCCGCGTGGATCAAAGGATCTATGGTTTTCCCTCGAGTCTTTCCCAGGAGGCTTTCCCACGAGGCTTTCCCACAGGGCTGTCCCACGTGCACACGTGGTGGGAGTCGATCCTCGGCTTGAACGTCAAGGCAGTGCAGGGAAAACAGGTTCCTCTCGAATGGACTGACACATCTGGGGGACTCTTGGAATGGTGGCACGACCCTGGAGTTCCTCTCGCCTTTCCTGTGGAGAGCGCCTCCTCTTGAGATGCGACGGGAACGCCGGGAATTCTTTCCCTACGAAACAGGGAAAGGATCCCTCATCTCGAGCTAGGAGGCGGAAACGGGGCTCCCCTGGATGTGTGCGGACCCCACGTGCTTCCTCTCGAGTGGAGACGGGTATGTCGGGGAACTTCTTGAGTTGCAGCAAGGGTGTGAAGGACCCTTTGGAAGTTCCAGTGGTTAGACGTGATTGGCCTCGAGAAGACTCAGCGGAAATGGGCCTCATCTCGCCTGGAGGGCAAAACCTCCTGGATTTTCTCGAGTTGCGGCAGGTGCTCTCGACTTACGACGGGGACCTCAGGGACCCGCTCTGGTGGCCTCAGGAAAGGCCAGTCCCCATGCGAGTTCCTCGGGGGCCTCTCGGGATTCCTCTCCCGTCGATGCCGGGGCCTAAGACCTTGTGTGGAGTCGGGGCCGGAAACTGAGGATTCCTCTCCAGTGCTGACATGGATCTTGGGGTACTTCTGGAGTCTCCCCAGGGGAGTCAGTCCTCGTCTCGAATGCGGGCATGCACTTGCGCTTTCCTCCAGAGCGGTAGCAGCAGTGTCACGCAGTCCGCCGCGTGGATCAAAGGATCTATTGTTTTCCCTCGAGTCTTTCCCACGAGGCTTTCCCACGAGGCTTTCCCACAGGGCTGTCCCACGTGCACACGTGGTGGGAGTCGATCCTCGGCTTGAACGTCAAGGCAGTGCAGGGAAAACAGGTTCCTCTGGAATGGACTGACACATCTGGGGGACTCTTGGAATGGTGGCACGACCCTGGAGTTCCTCTCGCCTTTCCTGTGGAGAGCGCCTCCTCTTGAGATGCGACGGGAACGCCGGGAATTCTTTCCCTACGAAACCGGGAAAGGATCCCTCATCTCGAGCTAGGAGGCGGAAACGGGGCTCCCCTGGATGTGTGCAGGACCCCACGTGCTTCCTCTCGAGTGGAGACGGGTATGTCGGGGAACTTCTTGAGTTGCAGCAAGGGTGTGAAGGACCCTTTGGAAGTTCCAGTGGTTAGATGTGATTGGCCTCGAGAAGCCTCAGCGGAAATGGGCCTCATCTCGCCTGGAGGGCAAAACCTCCTGGATTTTCTCGAGTTGCGGCAGGTGCTCTCGACTTACGACGGGGACCTCAGGGACCCGCTCTGGTGGCCTCAGGAAAGGCCAGTCCCCATGCGAGTTCCTCGGGGGCCTCTCGGGATTCCTCTCCCGTCGATGCCGGGGCCTAAGACCTTGTGTGGAGTCGGGGCCGGAACCTGAGGATTCCTCTCCAGTGCTGACATGGATCTTGGGGTACTTCTGGAGTCTCCCCAGGGGAGTCAGTCCTCGTCTCGAATGCGGGCATGCACTTGCGCTTTCCTCCAGAGCGGTAGCAGCAGTGTCACGCAGTCCGCCGCGTGGATCAAAGGATCTATGGTTTTCCCTCGAGTCTTTCCCACGAGGCTTTCCCACGAGGCTTTCCCACAGGGCTGTCCCACGTGCACACGTGGTGGGAGTCGATCCTCGGCTTGAACGTCAAGGCAGTGCAGGGAAAACAGGTTCCTCTGGAATGGACTGACACATCTGGGGGACTCTTGGAATGGTGGCACGACCCTGGAGTTCCTCTCGCCTTTCCTGTGGAGAGCGCCTCCTCTTGAGATGCGACGGGAACGCCGGGAATTCTTTCCCTACGAAACAGGGAAAGGATCCCTCATCTCGAGCTAGGAGGCGGAAACGGGGCTCCCCTGGATGTGTGCGGGACCCCACGTGCTTCCTCTCGAGTGGAGACGGGTATGTCGGGGAACTTCTTGAGTTGCAGCAAGGGTGTGAAGGACCCTTTGGAAGTTCCAGTGGTTAGATGTGATTGGCCTCGAGAAGCCTCAGCGGAAATGGGCCTCATCTCGCCTGGAGGGCAAAACCTCCTGGATTTTCTTGAGTTGCGGCAGGTGCTCTCGACTTACGACGGGGACCTCAGGGACCCGCTCTGGTGGCCTCAGGAAAGGCCAGTCCCCATGCGAGTTCCTCGGGGGCCTCTCGGGATTCCTCTCCCGTCGATGCCGGGGCCTAAGACCTTGTGTGGAGTCGGGGCCGGAACCTGAGGATTCCTCTCCAGTGCTGACATGTATCTTGGCGTACTTCTGGAGTCTCCCCAGGGAAGTCAGTCCTCGTCTCGAATGCGTGCATGCACTTGCGCTTTCCTCCAGAGCGGTAGCAGCAGTGTCACGCAGTCCGCCGCGTGGATCAAAGGATCTATGTTTTTCCCTCGAGTCTTTCCCACGAGGCTTTCCCACGAGGCTTTCCCACAGGGCTGTGCCACGTGCACACGTGGTGGGAGTCGATCCTCGGCTTGAACGTCAAGGCAGTGCAGGGAAAACAGGTTCCTCTGGAATGGACTGACACATCTGGGGGACTCTTGGAATGGTGGCACGACCCTGGAATTCATCTCGCCTTTCCTGTGGAGAGCGCCTCCTCTTGAGATGCGACGGGAACACCGGGAATTCTTTCCCTACGAAACAGGGAAAGGATCCCTCATCTCGAGCTAGGAGGCGGAAACGGGGCTCCCCTGGATGTGTACGGGACACCACGTGCTTCCTCTCGAGTGGAGACGGGTATGTCGGGGAACTTCTTGAGTTGCAGCAAGGGTGTGAAGGACCCTTTGGAAGTTCCTGTGGTTAGACGTGATTGGCCTCGAGAAGCCCCAGCGGAAATGGGCCTCATCTCGCCTGGAGGGCAAAACCTCCTGGATTTTCTCGAGTTGCGGCAGGTGCTCTCGACTTACGACGGGGACCTCAGGGACCCGCTCTGGTGGCCTCAGGAAAGGCCAGTCCTCATGCGAGTTCCTCGGGGGCCTCTCGGGATTCCTCTCCCGTCGATGCCGGGGCCTAAGACCTTGTGTGGAGTCGGGGCCGGAACCTGAGGATTCCTCTCCAGTGCTGACATGGATCTTGGGGTACTTCTGGAGTCTCCCCAGGGGAGTCAGTCCTCGTCTCGAATGCGGGCATGCACTTGCGCTTTCCTCCAGAGCGGTAGCAGCAGTGTCACGCAGTCCGCCGCGTGGATCAAAGGATCTATGGTTTTCCCTCGAGTCTTTCCCACGAGGCTTTCCCACGAGGCTTTCCCACAGGGCTGTCCCACGTGCACACGTGGTGGGAGTCGATCCTCGGCTTGAACGTCAAGGCAGTGCAGGGAATACAGGTTCCTCTGGAATGGACTGACACATCTGGGGGACTCTTGGAATGGTGGCACGACCCTGGAGTTCCTCTCGCCTTTCCTGTGGAGAGCGCCTCCTCTTGAGATGCGAGGGGAACGCCGGAAATTCTTTCCCTGCGAAACAGGGAAAGGATCCCTCATCTCGAGCTAGTAGGCGGAAACGGGGCTCCCCTGAATGTGTGCGGGACCCCACGTGCTTCCTCTCGAGTGGAGACGGGTATGTCGATGAACTTCTTGAGTTGCAGCAAGGGTGTGAAGGACCCTTTGGAAGTTCCAGTGGTTAGATGTGATTGGCCTCGAGAAGCCTCAGCGGAAATGGGCCTCATCTCGCCTGGAGGGCAAAACCTCCTGGATTTTCTCGAGTTGCGGCAGGTGCTCTCGACTTACGACGGGGACCTCAGGGACCCGCTCTGGTGGCCTCAGGAAAGGCCAGTCCCCATGCGAGTTCCTCGGGGGCCTCTCGGGATTCCTCTCCCGTCGATGCCGGGGCCTAAGACCTTGTGTGGAGTCGGGGCCGGAACCTGAGGATTCCTCTCCAGTGCTGACATGGATCTTGGGGTACTTCTGGAGTCTCCCCAGGGGAGTCAGTCCTCGTCTCGAATGCGGGCATGCACTTGCGCTTTCCTCCAGAGCGGTAGCAGCAGTGTCACGCAGTCCGCCGCGTGGATCAAAGGATCTATGGTTTTCCCTCGAGTCTTTCCCACGAGGCTTTCCCACGAGGCTTTCCCACAGGGCTGTCCCACGTGCACACGTGGTGGGAGTCGATCCTCGGCTTGAACGTCAAGGCAGTGCAGGGAAAACAGGTTCCTCTGGATTGGACTGACACATCTGGGGAACTCTTGGAATGGTGGCACGACCCTGGAGTTCCTCTCGCCTTTCCTGTGAAGAGCGCCTCCTCTTGAGATGCGACGGGAACGCCGGGAATTCTTTCCCTACGAAACAGGGAAAGGATCCCTCATCTCGAGCTAGGAGGCGGAAACGGGGCTCCCCTGGATGTGTGCGGACCCCACGTGCTTCCTCTCGAGTGGAGACGGGTATGTCGGGGAACTTCTTGAGTTGCAGCAAGGGTGTGAAGGACCCTTTGGAAGTTCCAGTGGTTAGACGTGATTGGCCTCGAGAAGCCTCAGCGGAAATGGGCCTCATCTCGCCTGGAGGGCAAAACCTCCTGGATTTTCTCGAGTTGCGGCAGGTGCTCTCGACTTACGACGGGGACCTCAGGGACCCGCTCTGGTGGCCTCAGGAAAGGCCAGTCCCCATGCGAGTTCCTCGGGGGCCTCTCGGGATTCCTCTCCCGTCGATGCCGGGGCCTAAGACCTTGTGTGGAGTCGGGGCCGGAACCTGAGGATTCCTCTCCAGTGCTGACATGGATCTTGGGGTACTTCTGGAGTCTCCCCAGGGGAGTCAGTCCTCGTCTCGAATGCGGGCATGCACTTGCGCTTTCCTCCAGAGCGGTAGCAGCAGTGTCACGCAGTCCGCCGCGTGGATCAAAGGATCTATGGTTTTCCCTCGAGTCTTTCCCACGTGGCTTTCCCACGAGGCTTTCCCACAGGGCTGTCCCACGTGCACTCGTGGTGGGAGTCGATCCTCGGCTTGAACGTCAAGGCAGTGCAGGGAAAACAGGTTCCTCTGGAATGGACTGACACATCTGGGGGACTCTTGGAATGGTGGCACGACCCTGGAGTTCCTCTCGCCTTTCCTGTGGAGAGCGCCTCCTCTTGAGATGCGACGGGAACGCCGGGAATTCTTTCCCTACGAAACAGGGAAAGGATCCCTCATCTCGAGCTAGGAGGCGGAAACGGGGCTCCCCTGGATGTGTGCGGGACACCACGTGCTTCCTCTCGAGTGGAGACGGGCATGTCGGGGAACTTCTTGAGTTGCAGCAAGGGTGTGAAGGACCCTTTGGAAGTTCCAGTGGTTAGATGTGATTGGCCTCGAGAAGCCTCAGCGGAAATGGGCCTCATCTCGCCTGGAGGGCAAAACCTCCTGGATTTTCTCGAGTTGCGGCAGGTGCTCTCGACTTACGACGGGGACCTCAGGGACCCGCTCTGGTGGCCTCAGGAAAGGCCAGTCCCCATGCGAGTTCCTCGGGGGCCTCATGGGATTCCTCTCCCGTCGATCCCGGGGCCTAAGACCTTGTGTGGAGTCGGGGCCGGAACCTGAGGATTCCTCTCCAGTGCTGACATGGATCTTGGGGTACTTCTGGAGTCTCCCCAGGGGAGTCAGTCCTCGTCTCGAATGCGGGCATGCACTTGCGCTTTCCTCCAGAGCGGTAGCAGCAGTGTCACGCAGTCCGCCGCGTGGATCAAAGGATCTATGGTTTTCCCTCGAGTCTTTCCCAGGAGGCTTTCCCACGAGGCTTTCCCACAGGGCTGTCCCACGTGCACACGTGGTGGGAGTCGATCCTCGGCTTGAACGTCAAGGCAGTGCAGGGAAAACAGGTTCCTCTCGAATGGACTGACACATCTGGGGGACTCTTGGAATGGTGGCACGACCCTGGAGTTCCTCTCGCCTTTCCTGTGGAGAGCGCCTCCTCTTGAGATGCGACGGGAACGCCGGGAATTCTTTCCCTACGAAACAGGGAAAGGATCCCTCATCTCGAGCTAGGAGGCGGAAACGGGGCTCCCCTGGATGTGTGCGGACCCCACGTGCTTCCTCTCGAGTGGAGACGGGTATGTCGGGGAACTTCTTGAGTTGCAGCAAGGGTGTGAAGGACCCTTTGGAAGTTCCAGTGGTTAGACGTGATTGGCCTCGAGAAGACTCAGCGGAAATGGGCCTCATCTCGCCTGGAGGGCAAAACCTCCTGGATTTTCTCGAGTTGCGGCAGGTGCTCTCGACTTACGACGGGGACCTCAGGGACCCGCTCTGGTGGCCTCAGGAAAGGCCAGTCCCCATGCGAGTTCCTCGGGGGCCTCTCGGGATTCCTCTCCCGTCGATGCCGGGGCCTAAGACCTTGTGTGGAGTCGGGGCCGGAAACTGAGGATTCCTCTCCAGTGCTGACATGGATCTTGGGGTACTTCTGGAGTCTCCCCAGGGGAGTCAGTCCTCGTCTCGAATGCGGGCATGCACTTGCGCTTTCCTCCAGAGCGGTAGCAGCAGTGTCACGCAGTCCGCCGCGTGGATCAAAGGATCTATTGTTTTCCCTCGAGTCTTTCCCACGAGGCTTTCCCACGAGGCTTTCCCACAGGGCTGTCCCACGTGCACACGTGGTGGGAGTGGATCCTCGGCTTGAACGTCAAGGCAGTGCAGGGAAAACAGGTTCCTCTGGAATGGACTGACACATCTGGGGGACTCTTGGAATGGTGGCACGACCCTGGAGTTCCTCTCGCCTTTCCTGTGGAGAGCGCCTCCTCTTGAGATGCGACGGGAACGCCGGGAATTCTTTCCCTACGAAACCGGGAAAGGATCCCTCATCTCGAGCTAGGAGGCGGAAACGGGGCTCCCCTGGATGTGTGCAGGACCCCACGTGCTTCCTCTCGAGTGGAGACGGGTATGTCGGGGAACTTCTTGAGTTGCAGCAAGGGTGTGAAGGACCCTTTGGAAGTTCCAGTGGTTAGATGTGATTGGCCTCGAGAAGCCTCAGCGGAAATGGGCCTCATCTCGCCTGGAGGGCAAAACCTCCTGGATTTTCTCGAGTTGCGGCAGGTGCTCTCGACTTACGACGGGGACCTCAGGGACCCGCTCTGGTGGCCTCAGGAAAGGCCAGTCCCCATGCGAGTTCCTCGGGGGCCTCTCGGGATTCCTCTCCCGTCGATGCCGGGGCCTAAGACCTTGTGTGGAGTCGGGGCCGGAACCTGAGGATTCCTCTCCAGTGCTGACATGGATCTTGGGGTACTTCTGGAGTCTCCCCAGGGGAGTCAGTCCTCGTCTCGAATGCGGGCATGCACTTGCGCTTTCCTCCAGAGCGGTAGCAGCAGTGTCACGCAGTCCGCCGCGTGGATCAAAGGATCTATGGTTTTCCCTCGAGTCTTTCCCACGAGGCTTTCCCACGAGGCTTTCCCACAGGGCTGTCCCACGTGCACACGTGGTGGGAGTCGATCCTCGGCTTGAACGTCAAGGCAGTGCAGGGAAAACAGGTTCCTCTGGAATGGACTGACACATCTGGGGGACTCTTGGAATGGTGGCACGACCCTGGAGTTCCTCTCGCCTTTCCTGTGGAGAGCGCCTCCTCTTGAGATGCGACGGGAACGCCGGGAATTCTTTCCCTACGAAACAGGGAAAGGATCCCTCATCTCGAGCTAGGAGGCGGAAACGGGGCTCCCCTGGATGTGTGCGGGACCCCACGTGCTTCCTCTCGAGTGGAGACGGGTATGTCGGGGAACTTCTTGAGTTGCAGCAAGGGTGTGAAGGACCCTTTGGAAGTTCCAGTGGTTAGATGTGATTGGCCTCGAGAAGCCTCAGCGGAAATGGGCCTCATCTCGCCTGGAGGGCAAAACCTCCTGGATTTTCTTGAGTTGCGGCAGGTGCTCTCGACTTACGACGGGGACCTCAGGGACCCGCTCTGGTGGCCTCAGGAAAGGCCAGTCCCCATGCGAGTTCCTCGGGGGCCTCTCGGGATTCCTCTCCCGTCGATGCCGGGGCCTAAGACCTTGTGTGGAGTCGGGGCCGGAACCTGAGGATTCCTCTCCAGTGCTGACATGTATCTTGGCGTACTTCTGGAGTCTCCCCAGGGAAGTCAGTCCTCGTCTCGAATGCGTGCATGCACTTGCGCTTTCCTCCAGAGCGGTAGCAGCAGTGTCACGCAGTCCGCCGCGTGGATCAAAGGATCTATGTTTTTCCCTCGAGTCTTTCCCACGAGGCTTTCCCACGAGGCTTTCCCACAGGGCTGTGCCACGTGCACACGTGGTGGGAGTCGATCCTCGGCTTGAACGTCAAGGCAGTGCAGGGAAAACAGGTTCCTCTGGAATGGACTGACACATCTGGGGGACTCTTGGAATGGTGGCACGACCCTGGAATTCATCTCGCCTTTCCTGTGGAGAGCGCCTCCTCTTGAGATGCGACGGGAACACCGGGAATTCTTTCCCTACGAAACAGGGAAAGGATCCCTCATCTCGAGCTAGGAGGCGGAAACGGGGCTCCCCTGGATGTGTACGGGACACCACGTGCTTCCTCTCGAGTGGAGACGGGTATGTCGGGGAACTTCTTGAGTTGCAGCAAGGGTGTGAAGGACCCTTTGGAAGTTCCTGTGGTTAGACGTGATTGGCCTCGAGAAGCCCCAGCGGAAATGGGCCTCATCTCGCCTGGAGGGCAAAACCTCCTGGATTTTCTCGAGTTGCGGCAGGTGCTCTCGACTTACGACGGGGACCTCAGGGACCCGCTCTGGTGGCCTCAGGAAAGGCCAGTCCTCATGCGAGTTCCTCGGGGGCCTCTCGGGATTCCTCTCCCGTCGATGCCGGGGCCTAAGACCTTGTGTGGAGTCGGGGCCGGAACCTGAGGATTCCTCTCCAGTGCTGACATGGATCTTGGGGTACTTCTGGAGTCTCCCCAGGGGAGTCAGTCCTCGTCTCGAATGCGGGCATGCACTTGCGCTTTCCTCCAGAGCGGTAGCAGCAGTGTCACGCAGTCCGCCGCGTGGATCAAAGGATCTATGGTTTTCCCTCGAGTCTTTCCCACGAGGCTTTCCCACGAGGCTTTCCCACAGGGCTGTCCCACGTGCACACGTGGTGGGAGTCGATCCTCGGCTTGAACGTCAAGGCAGTGCAGGGAATACAGGTTCCTCTGGAATGGACTGACACATCTGGGGGACTCTTGGAATGGTGGCACGACCCTGGAGTTCCTCTCGCCTTTCCTGTGGAGAGCGCCTCCTCTTGAGATGCGAGGGGAACGCCGGAAATTCTTTCCCTGCGAAACAGGGAAAGGATCCCTCATCTCGAGCTAGTAGGCGGAAACGGGGCTCCCCTGAATGTGTGCGGGAGCCCACGTGCTTCCTCTCGAGTGGAGACGGGTATGTCGATGAACTTCTTGAGTTGCAGCAAGGGTGTGAAGGACCCTTTGGAAGTTCCAGTGGTTAGATGTGATTGGCCTCGAGAAGCCTCAGCGGAAATGGGCCTCATCTCGCCTGGAGGGCAAAACCTCCTGGATTTTCTCGAGTTGCGGCAGGTGCTCTCGACTTACGACGGGGACCTCAGGGACCCGCTCTGGTGGCCTCAGGAAAGGCCAGTCCCCATGCGAGTTCCTCGGGGGCCTCTCGGGATTCCTCTCCCGTCGATGCCGGGGCCTAAGACCTTGTGTGGAGTCGGGGCCGGAACCTGAGGATTCCTCTCCAGTGCTGACATGGATCTTGGGGTACTTCTGGAGTCTCCCCAGGGGAGTCAGTCCTCGTCTCGAATGCGGGCATGCACTTGCGCTTTCCTCCAGAGCGGTAGCAGCAGTGTCACGCAGTCCGCCGCGTGGATCAAAGGATCTATGGTTTTCCCTCGAGTCTTTCCCACGAGGCTTTCCCACGAGGCTTTCCCACAGGGCTGTCCCACGTGCACACGTGGTGGGAGTCGATCCTCGGCTTGAACGTCAAGGCAGTGCAGGGAAAACAGGTTCCTCTGGATTGGACTGACACATCTGGGGAACTCTTGGAATGGTGGCACGACCCTGGAGTTCCTCTCGCCTTTCCTGTGAAGAGCGCCTCCTCTTGAGATGCGACGGGAACGCCGGGAATTCTTTCCCTACGAAACAGGGAAAGGATCCCTCATCTCGAGCTAGGAGGCGGAAACGGGGCTCCCCTGGATGTGTGCGGACCCCACGTGCTTCCTCTCGAGTGGAGACGGGTATGTCGGGGAACTTCTTGAGTTGCAGCAAGGGTGTGAAGGACCCTTTGGAAGTTCCAGTGGTTAGACGTGATTGGCCTCGAGAAGCCTCAGCGGAAATGGGCCTCATCTCGCCTGGAGGGCAAAACCTCCTGGATTTTCTCGAGTTGCGGCAGGTGCTCTCGACTTACGACGGGGACCTCAGGGACCCGCTCTGGTGGCCTCAGGAAAGGCCAGTCCCCATGCGAGTTCCTCGGGGGCCTCTCGGGATTCCTCTCCCGTCGATGCCGGGGCCTAAGACCTTGTGTGGAGTCGGGGCCGGAACCTGAGGATTCCTCTCCAGTGCTGACATGGATCTTGGGGTACTTCTGGAGTCTCCCCAGGGGAGTCAGTCCTCGTCTCGAATGCGGGCATGCACTTGCGCTTTCCTCCAGAGCGGTAGCAGCAGTGTCACGCAGTCTGCCGCGTGGATCAAAGGATCTATGGTTTTCCCTCGAGTCTTTCCCACGAGGCTTTCCCACGAGGCTTTCCCACAGGGCTGTCCCACGTGCACACGTGGTGGGAGTTGATCCTCGGCTTGAACGTCAAGGCAGTGCAGGGAAAACAGGTTCCTCTGGAATGGACTGACACATCTGGGGGACTCTTGGAATGGTGGCACGACCCTGGAGTTCCTCTCGCCTTTCCTGTGGAGAGCGCCTCCTCTTGAGATGCGACGGGAACGCCGGGAATTCTTTCCCTACGAAACAGGGAAAGGATCCCTCATCTCGAGCTAGGAGGCGGAAACGGGGCTCCCCTGGATGTGTGCGGGACCCCACGTGCTTCCTCTCGAGTGGAGACGGGTATGTCGCGGAACTTCTTGAGTTGCAGCAAGGGTGTGAAGGACCCTTTGGAAGTTCCAGTGGTTAGATGTGATTGGCCTCGAGAAGCCTCAGCGGAAATGGGCCTCATCTCGCCTGGAGGGCAAAACCTCCTGGATTTTCTCGAGTTGCGGCAGGTGCTCTCGACTTACGACGGGGACCTCAGGGACCCGCTCTGGTGGCCTCAGGAAAGGCCAGTCCCCATGCGAGATCCTCGGGGGCCTCTCGGGATTCCTCTCCCGGCGATGCCGGGGCCTAAGTCCTTGTGTGGAGTCGGGGCCGGAACCTGAGGTTTCCTCTCCAGTGCTGACATGGATCTTGGGGTACTTCTGGAGTCTCCCCAGGGGAGTCAGTCCTCGTCTCGAATGCGGGCATGCACTTGCGCTTTCCTCCAGAGCGGTAGCAGCAGTGTCACGCAGTCCGCCGCGTGGATCAAAGGATCTATGGTTTTCCCTCGAGTCTTTCCCACGAGGCTTTCCCACGAGGCTTTCCCACAGGGCTGTCCCACGTGCACACGTGGTGGGAGTCGATCCTCGGCTTGAACGTCAAGGCAGTGCAGGGAAAACAGGTTCCTCTGGAATGGACTGACACATCTGGGGGACTCTTGGAATGGTGGCACGACCCTGGAGTTCCTCTCGCCTTTCCTGTGGAGAGCGCCTCCTCTTGAGATGCGACGGGAACGCCGGGAATTCTTTCCCTACGAAACAGGGAAAGGATCCCTCATCTCGAGCTAGGAGGCGGAAACGGGGCTCCCCTGGATGTGTGCGGGACCCCACGTGCTTCCTCTCGAGTGGAGACGGGTATGTCGGGGAACTTCTTGAGTTGCAGCAAGGGTGTGAAGGACCCTTTGGAAGTTCCAGTGGTTAGATGTGATTGGCCTCGAGAAGCCTCAGCGGAAATGGGCCTCATCTCGCCTGGAGGGCAAAACCTCCTGGATTTTCTTGAGTTGCGGCAGGTGCTCTCGACTTACGACGGGGACCTCAGGGACCCGCTCTGGTGGCCTCAGGAAAGGCCAGTCCCCATGCGAGTTCCTCGGGGGCCTCTCGGGATTACTCTCCCGTCGATGCCGGGGCCTAAGACCTTGTGTGGAGTCGGGGCCGGAACCTGAGGATTCCTCTCCAGTGCTGACATGTATCTTGGCGTACTTCTGGAGTCTCCCCAGGGAAGTCAGTCCTCGTCTCGAATGCGTGCATGCACTTGCGCTTTCCTCCAGAGCGGTAGCAGCAGTGTCACGCAGTCCGCCGCGTGGATCAAAGGATCTATGTTTTTCCCTCGAGTCTTTCCCACGAGGCTTTCCCACGAGGCTTTCCCACAGGGCTGTGCCACGTGCACACGTGGTGGGAGTCGATCCTCGGCTTGAACGTCAAGGCAGTGCAGGGAAAACAGGTTCCTCTGGAATGGACTGACACATCTGGGGGACTCTTGGAATGGTGGCACGACCCTGGAATTCATCTCGCCTTTCCTGTGGAGAGCGCCTCCTCTTGAGATGCGACGGGAACACCGGGAATTCTTTCCCTACGAAACAGGGAAAGGATCCCTCATCTCGAGCTAGGAGGCGGAAACGGGGCTCCCCTGGATGTGTACGGGACACCACGTGCTTCCTCTCGAGTGGAGACGGGTATGTCGGGGAACTTCTTGAGTTGCAGCAAGGGTGTGAAGGACCCTTTGGAAGTTCCTGTGGTTAGACGTGATTGGCCTCGAGAAGCCCCAGCGGAAATGGGCCTCATCTCGCCTGGAGGGCAAAACCTCCTGGATTTTCTCGAGTTGCGGCAGGTGCTCTCGACTTACGACGGGGACCTCAGGGACCCGCTCTGTTGGCCTCAGGAAAGGCCAGTCCTCATGCGAGTTCCTCGGGGGCCTCTCGGGATTCCTCTCCCGTCGATGCCGGGGCCTAAGACCTTGTGTGGAGTCGGGGCCGGAACCTGAGGATTCCTCTCCAGTGCTGACATGGATCTTGGGGTACTTCTGGAGTCTCCCCAGGGGAGTCAGTCCTCGTCTCGAATGCGGGCATGCACTTGCGCTTTCCTCCAGAGCGGTAGCAGCAGTGTCACGCAGTCCGCCGCGTGGATCAAAGGATCTATGGTTTTCCCTCGAGTCTTTCCCACGAGGCTTTCCCACGAGGCTTTCCCACAGGGCTGTCCCACGTGCACACGTGGTGGGAGTCGATCCTCGGCTTGAACGTCAAGGCAGTGCAGGGAATACAGGTTCCTCTGGAATGGACTGACACATCTGGGGGACTCTTGGAATGGTGGCACGACCCTGGAGTTCCTCTCGCCTTTCCTGTGGAGAGCGCCTCCTCTTGAGATGCGAGGGGAACGCCGGAAATTCTTTCCCTGCGAAACAGGGAAAGGATCCCTCATCTCGAGCTAGTAGGCGGAAACGGGGCTCCCCTGAATGTGTGCGGGACCCCACGTGCTTCCTCTCGAGTGGAGACGGGTATGTCGATGAACTTCTTGAGTTGCAGCAAGGGTGTGAAGGACCCTTTGGAAGTTCCAGTGGTTAGATGTGATTGGCCTCGAGAAGCCTCAGCGGAAATGGGCCTCATCTCGCCTGGAGGGCAAAACCTCCTGGATTTTCTCGAGTTGCGGCAGGTGCTCTCGACTTACGACGGGGACCTCAGGGACCCGCTCTGGTGGCCTCAGGAAAGGCCAGTCCCCATGCGAGTTCCTCGGGGGCCTCTCGGGATTCCTCTCCCGTCGATGCCGGGGCCTAAGACCTTGTGTGGAGTCGGGGCCGGAACCTGAGGATTCCTCTCCAGTGCTGACATGGATCTTGGGGTACTTCTGGAGTCTCCCCAGGGGAGTCAGTCCTCGTCTCGAATGCGGGCATGCACTTGCGCTTTCCTCCAGAGCGGTAGCAGCAGTGTCACGCAGTCCGCCGCGTGGATCAAAGGATCTATGGTTTTCCCTCGAGTCTTTCCCACGAGGCTTTCCCACGAGGCTTTCCCACAGGGCTGTCCCACGTGCACACGTGGTGGGAGTCGATCCTCGGCTTGAACGTCAAGGCAGTGCAGGGAAAACAGGTTCCTCTGGATTGGACTGACACATCTGGGGAACTCTTGGAATGGTGGCACGACCCTGGAGTTCCTCTCGCCTTTCCTGTGAAGAGCGCCTCCTCTTGAGATGCGACGGGAACGCCGGGAATTCTTTCCCTACGAAACAGGGAAAGGATCCCTCATCTCGAGCTAGGAGGCGGAAACGGGGCTCCCCTGGATGTGTGCGGACCCCACGTGCTTCCTCTCGAGGGGAGACGGGTATGTCGGGGAACTTCTTGAGTTGCAGCAAGGGTGTGAAGGACCCTTTGGAAGTTCCAGTGGTTAGACGTGATTGGCCTCGAGAAGCCTCAGCGGAAATGGGCCTCATCTCGCCTGGAGGGCAAAACCTCCTGGATTTTCTCGAGTTGCGGCAGGTGCTCTCGACTTACGACGGGGACCTCAGGGACCCGCTCTGGTGGCCTCAGGAAAGGCCAGTCCCCATGCGAGTTCCTCGGGGGCCTCTCGGGATTCCTCTCCCGTCGATGCCGGGGCCTAAGACCTTGTGTGGAGTCGGGGCCGGAACCTGAGGATTCCTCTCCAGTGCTGACATGGATCTTGGGGTACTTCTGGAGTCTCCCCAGGGGAGTCAGTCCTCGTCTCGAATGCGGGCATGCACTTGCGCTTTCCTCCAGAGCGGTAGCAGCAGTGTCACGCAGTCTGCCGCGTGGATCAAAGGATCTATGGTTTTCCCTCGAGTCTTTCCCACGAGGCTTTCCCACGAGGCTTTCCCACAGGGCTGTCCCACGTGCACACGTGGTGGGAGTTGATCCTCGGCTTGAACGTCAAGGCAGTGCAGGGAAAACAGGTTCCTCTGGAATGGACTGACACATCTGGGGGACTCTTGGAATGGTGGCACGACCCTGGAGTTCCTCTCGCCTTTCCTGTGGAGAGCGCCTCCTCTTGAGATGCGACGGGAACGCCGGGAATTCTTTCCCTACGAAACAGGGAAAGGATCCCTCATCTCGAGCTAGGAGGCGGAAACGGGGCTCCCCTGGATGTGTGCGGGACCCCACGTGCTTCCTCTCGAGTGGAGACGGGTATGTCGCGGAACTTCTTGAGTTGCAGCAAGGGTGTGAAGGACCCTTTGGAAGTTCCAGTGGTTAGATGTGATTGGCCTCGAGAAGCCTCAGCGGAAATGGGCCTCATCTCGCCTGGAGGGCAAAACCTCCTGGATTTTCTCGAGTTGCGGCAGGTGCTCTCGACTTACGACGGGGACCTCAGGGACCCGCTCTGGTGGCCTCAGGAAAGGCCAGTCCCCATGCGAGATCCTCGGGGGCCTCTCGGGATTCCTCTCCCGGCGATGCCGGGGCCTAAGTCCTTGTGTGGAGTCGGGGCCGGAACCTGAGGTTTCCTCTCCAGTGCTGACATGGATCTTGGGGTACTTCTGGAGTCTCCCCAGGGGAGTCAGTCCTCGTCTCGAATGCGGGCATGCACTTGCGCTTTCCTCCAGAGCGGTAGCAGCAGTGTCACGCAGTCCGCCGCGTGGATCAAAGGATCTATGGTTTTCCCTCGAGTCTTTCCCACGAGTCTTTCCCACGAGGCTTTCCCACAGGGCTGTCCCACGTGCACACGTGGTGGGAGTCGATCCTCGGCTTGAACGTCAAGGCAGTGCAGGGAAAACAGGTTCCTCTGGATTGGACTGACACATCTGGGGGACTCTTGGAATGGTGGCACGACCCTGGAGTTCCTCTCGCCTTTCCTGAGGAGAGTGCCTCCTCTTGAGATGCGACGGGAACGCCGAGAATTCTTTCCCTACGAAACAGGGAAAGGATCACTCATCTCGAGCTAGGAGGCGGAAACGGGGCTGCCCTGGATGTGTGCGTGACCCCACGTGCTTCCTCTCGAGTGGAGACGGGTATGTCGCGGAACTTCTTGTGTTGCAGCAAGGGTGTGAAGGACCCTTTGGAAGTTCCAGTGGTTAGATGTGATTGGCCTCGAGAAGCCTCAGCGGAAATGGGCCTCATCTCGCCTGGAGGGCAAAACCTCCTGGATTTTCTCGAGTTGCGGCAGGTGCTCTCGACTTACGACGGGGACCTGAGGGACCCGCTCTGGTGGCCTCAGGAAAGGCCAGTCCCCATGCGAGTTCCTCGGGGGCCTCTCGGGATTCCTCTCCCGTCGATGCCGGGGCCTAAGACCTTGTGTGGAGTCGGGGCCGGAACCTGAGGATTCCTCTCCAGTGCTGAAATGGATCTTGGGGTACTTCTGGAGTCTCCCCAGGGGAGTCAGTCCTCGTCTCGAATGCGGGCATGCACTTGCGCTTTCCTCCATAGCGGTAGCAGCAGTGTCACGCAGTCCGCCGCGTGGATCAAAGGATCTATGGTTTTCCCTCGAGTCTTTCCCACGAGGCTTTCCCACGAGGCTTTCCCACAGGGCTGTCCCACGTGCACACGTGGTGGGAGTCGATCCTCGGCTTGAACGTCAAGGCAGTGCAGGGAATACAGGTTCCTCTGGAATGGACTGACACATCTGGGGGACTCTTGGAATGGTGGCACGACCCTGGAGTTCCTCTCGCCTTTCCTGTGGAGAGCGCCTCCTCTTGAGATGCGACGGGAACGCCGGAAATTCTTTCCCTGCGAAACAGGGAAAGGATCCCTCATCTCGAGCTAGTAGGCGGAAACGGGGCTCCCCTGAATGTGTGCGGGACCCCACGTGCTTCCTCTCGAGTGGAGACGGGTATGTCGATGAACTTCTTGAGTTGCAGCAAGGGTGTGAAGGACCCTTTGGAAGTTCCAGTGGTTAGATGTGATTGGCCTCGAGAAGCCTCAGCGGAAATGGGCCTCATCTCGCCTGGAGGGCAAAACCTCCTGGATTTTCTCGAGTTGCGGCAGGTGCTCTCGACTTACGACGGGGACCTCAGGGACCCGCTCTGGTGGCCTCAGGAAAGGCCAGTCCCCATGCGAGTTCCTCGGGGGCCTCTCGGGATTCCTCTCCCGTCGATGCCGGGGCCTAAGACCTTGTGTGGAGTCGGGGCCGGAACCTGAGGATTCCTCTCCAGTGCTGACATGGATCTTGGGGTACTTCTGGAGTCTCCCCAGGGGAGTCAGTCCTCGTCTCGAATGCGGGCATGCACTTGCGCTTTCCTCCAGAGCGGTAGCAGCAGTGTCACGCAGTCCGCCGCGTGGATCAAAGGATCTATGGTTTTCCCTCGAGTCTTTCCCACGAGGCTTTCCCACGAGGCTTTCCCACAGGGCTGTCCCACGTGCACAAGTGGTGGGAGTCGATCCTCGGCTTGAACGTCAAGGCAGTGCAGGGAAAACAGGTTCCTCTGGATTGGACTGACACATCTGGGGAACTCTTGGAATGGTGGCACGACCCTGGAGTTCCTCTCGCCTTTCCTGTGGAGAGCGCCTCCTCTTGAGATGCGACGGGAACGCCGGGAATTCTTTCCCTACGAAACAGGGAAAGGATCCCTCATCTCGAGCTAGGAGGCGGAAACGGGGCTCCTCTGGATGTGTGCGGACCCCACGTGCTTCCTCTCGAGTGGAGACGGGTATGTCGGGGAACTTCTTGAGTTGCAGCAAGGGTGTGAAGGACCCTTTGGAAGTTCCAGTGGTTAGACGTGATTGGCCTCGAGAAGCCTCAGCGGAAATGGGCCTCATCTCGCCTGGAGGGCAAAACCTCCTGGATTTTCTCGAGTTGCGGCAGGTGCTCTCGACTTACGACGGGGACCTCAGGGACCCGCTCTGGTGGCCTCAGGAAAGGCCAGTCCCCATGCGAGTTCCTCGGGGGCCTCTCGGGATTCCTCTCCCGTCGATGCCGGGGCCTAAGACCTTGTGTGGATTCGGGGCCGGAACCTGAGGATTCCTCTCCAGTGCTGACATGGATCTTGGGGTACTTCTGGAGTCTCCCCAGGGGAGTCAGTCCTCGTCTCGAATGCGGGCATGCACTTGCGCTTTCCTCCAGAGCGGTAGCAGCAGTGTCACGCAGTCTGCCGCGTGGATCAAAGGATCTATGGTTTTCCCTCGAGTCTTTCCCACGAGGCTTTCCCACGAGGCTTTCCCACAGGGCTGTCCCACGTGCACACGTGGTGGGAGTTGATCCTCGGCTTGAACGTCAAGGCAGTGCAGGGAAAACAGGTTCCTCTGGAATGGACTGACACATCTGGGGGACTCTTGGAATGGTGGCACGACCCTGGAGTTCCTCTCGCCTTTCCTGTGGAGAGCGCCTCCTCTTGAGATGCGACGGGAACGCCGGGAATTCTTTCCCTACGAAACAGGGAAAGGATCCCTCATCTCGAGCTAGGAGGCGGAAACGGGGCTCCCCTGGATGTGTGCGGGACCCCACGTGCTTCCTCTCGAGTGGAGACGGGTATGTCGGGGAACTTCTTGAGTTGCAGCAAGGGTGTGAAGGACCCTTTGGAAGTTCCAGTGGTTAGATGTGATTGGCCTCGAGAAGCCTCAGCGGAAATGGGCCTCATCTCGCCTGGAGGGCAAAACCTCCTGGATTTTCTCGAGTTGCGGCAGGTGCTCTCGACTTACGACGGGGACCTCAGGGACCCGCTCTGGTGGCCTCAGGAAAGGCCAGTCCCCATGCGAGATCCTCGGGGGCCTCTCGGGATTCCTCTCCCGGCGATGCCGGGGCCTAAGACCTTGTGTGGAGTCGGGGCCGGAACCTGAGGTTTCCTCTCCAGTGCTGACATGGATCTTGGGGTACTTCTGGAGTCTCCCCAGGGGAGTCAGTCCTCGTCTCGAATGCGGGCATGCACTTGCGCTTTCCTCCAGAGCGGTAGCAGCAGTGTCACGCAGTCCGCCGCGTGGATCAAAGGATGTATGGTTTTCCCTCGAGTCTTTCCCACGAGGCTTTCCCACGAGGCTTTCCCACAGGGCTGTCCCACGTGCACACGTGGTGGGAGTCGATCCTCGGCTTGAACGTCAAGGCAGTGCAGGGAAAACATGTTCCTCTGGAATGGACTGACACATCTGGGGGACTCTTGGAATGGTGGCACGACCCTGGAGTTCCTCTCGCCTTTCCTGTGGAGAGCGCCTCCTCTTGAGATGCGACGGGAACGCCGGGAATTCTTTCCCTACGAAACAGGGAAAGGATCCCTCATCTCGAGCTAGGAGGCGGAAACGGGGCTCCCCTGGATGTGTGCGGGACCCCACGTGCTTCCTCTCGAGTGGAGACGGGTATGTCGATGAACTTCTTGAGTTGCAGCAAGGGTGTGAAGGACCCTTTGGAAGTTCCAGTGGTTAGATGTGATTGGCCTCGAGAAGCCTCAGCGGAAATGGGCCTCATCTCGCCTGGAGGGCAAAACCTCCTGGATTTTCTCGAGTTGCGGCAGGTGCTCTCGACTTACGACGGGGACCTCAGGGACCCGCTCTGGTGGCCTCAGGAAAGGCCAGTCCCCATGCGAGTTCCTCGGGGGCCTCTCGGGATTCCTCTCCCGGCGATGCCGGGGCCTAAGACCTTGTGTGGAGTCGGGGCCGGAAACTGAGGATTCCTCTCCAGTGCTGACATGGATCTTGGGGTACTTCTGGAGTCTCCCCAGGGGAGTCAGTCCTCGTCTCGAATGCGGGCATGCACTTGCGCTTTCCTCCAGAGCGGTAGCAGCAGTGTCACGCAGTCCGCCGCGTGGATCAAAGGATCTATGGTTTTCCCTCGAGTCTTTCCCACGAGTCTTTCCCACGAGGCTTTCCCACAGGGCTGTCCCACGTGCACACGTGGTGGGAGTCGATCCTCGGCTTGAACGTCAAGGCAGTGCAGGGAAAACAGGTTCCTCTGGATTGGACTGACACATCTGGGGGACTCTTGGAATGGTGGCACGACCCTGGAGTTCCTCTCGCCTTTCCTGAGGAGAGTGCCTCCTCTTGAGATGCGACGGGAACGCCGGGAATTCTTTCCCTACGAAACAGGGAAAGGATCCCTCATCTCGAGCTAGGAGGCGGAAACGGGGCTGCCCTGGATGTGTGCGTGACCCCACGTGCTTCCTCTCGAGTGGAGACGGGTATGTCGCGGAACTTCTTGTGTTGCAGCAAGGGTGTGAAGGACCCTTTGGAAGTTCCAGTGGTTAGATGTGATTGGCCTCGAGAAGCCTCAGCGGAAATGGGCCTCATCTCGCCTGGAGGGCAAAACCTCCTGGATTTTCTCGAGTTGCGGCAGGTGCTCTCGACTTACGACGGGGACCTGAGGGACCCGCTCTGGTGGCCTCAGGAAAGGCCAGTCCCCATGCGAGTTCCTCGGGGGCCTCTCGGGATTCCTCTCCCGTCGATGCCGGGGCCTAAGACCTTGTGTGGAGTCGGGGCCGGAACCTGAGGATTCCTCTCCAGTGCTGACATGGATCTTGGGGTACTTCTGGAGTCTCCCCAGGGGAGTCAGTCCTCGTCTCGAATGCGGGCATGCACTTGCGCTTTCCTCCAGAGCGGTAGCAGCAGTGTCACGCAGTCCGCCGCGTGGATCAAAGGATCTATGGTTTTCCCTCGAGTCTTTCCCACGAGGCTTTCCCACGAGGCTTTCCCACAGGGCTGTTCCACGTGCACACGTGGTGGGAGTCGATCCTCGGCTTGAACGTCAAGGCAGTGCAGGGAAAACAGGTTCCTCTGGAATGGACTGACACATCTGGGGGACTCTTGGAATGGTGGCACGACCCTGGAGTTCCTCTCGCCTTTCCTGTGGAGAGCGCCTCCTCTTGAGATGCGACGGGAACGCCGGGAATTCTTTCCTTACGAAACAGGGAAAGGATACCTCATCTCGAGCTAGGAGGCGGAAACGGGGCTCCCCTGGATGTGTGCGGGACACCACGTGCTTCCTCTCGAGTGGAGACGGGTATGTCGGGGAACTTCTTGAGTTGCAGCAAGGGTGTGAAGGACCCTTTGGAAGTTCCAGTGGTTAGATGTGATTGGCCTCGAGAAGCCTCAGCGGAAAGGGGCCTCATCTCGCCTGAAGGGCAAAACCTCCTGGATTTTCTCGAGTTGCGGCAGGTGCTCTCGACTTACGACGGGGACCTCAGGGACCCGCTCTGGTGGCCTCAGGAAAGGCCAGTCCCCATTCGAGTTCCTCGGGGGCGTCTCGGGATTCCTCTCCCGTCGATGCCGGGGCCTAAGACCTTGTGTGGAGTTGGGGCCGGAACCTGAGGATTCCTCTCCAGTGCTGACATGGATCTTGGGGTACTTCTGGAGTCTCCCCAGGGGAGTCAGTCCTCGTCTCGAATGCGGGCATGCACTTGCGCTTTCCTCCAGAGCGGTAGCAGCAGTGTCACGCAGTCCGCCGCGTGGATCAAAGGATCTATGGTTTTCCCTCGAGTCTTTCCCACGAGGCTTTCCCACGAGGCTTTCCCACAGGGCTGTCCCACGTGCACACGTGGTGGGAGTCGATCCTCGGCTTGAACGTCAAGGCAGTGCAGGGAAAACAGGTTCCTCTGGAATGGACTGACACATCTGGGGGACTCTTGGAATGGTGGCACGACCCTGGAGTTCCTCTCGCCTTTCCTGTGGAGAGCGCCTCCTCTTGAGATGCGACGGGAACGCCGGAAATTCTTTCCCTGCGAAACAGGGAAAGGATCCCTCATCTCGAGCTACGAGGCGGAAACGGGGCTCCCCTGGATGTGTGCGGGACCCCACGTGCTTCCTCTCGAGTGGAGACGGGTCTGTCGGGGAACTTCTTGAGTTGCAGCAATGGTGTGAAGGACCCTTTGGAAGTTCCAGTGGTTAGATGTGATTGGCCTCGAGAAGCCTCAGCGGAAATGGGCCTCATCTCGCCTGGAGGGCAAAACCTCCTGGATTTTCTCGAGTTGCGGCAGGTGCTCTCGACTTACGACGGGGACCTCAGGGACCCGCTTTGGTGGCCTCAGGAAAGGCCAGTCCCCATGCGAGTTCCTCGGGGGCCTCTCGGGATTCCTCTCCCGTCGATGCCGGGGCCTAAGACCTTGTGTGGAGTCGGGGCCGGAACCTGAGGTTTCCTCTCCAGTGCTGACATGGATCTTGGGGTACTTCTGGAGTCTCCCCAGGGGAGTCAGTCCTCGTCTCGAATGCGGGCATGCACTTGCGCTTTCCTCCAGAGCGGTAGCAGCAGTGTCACGCAGTCCGCCGCGTGGATCAAAGGATGTATGGTTTTCCCTCGAGTCTTTCCCACGAGGCTTTCCCACGAGGCTTTCCCACAGGGCTGTCCCACGTGCACACGTGGTGGGAGTCGATCCTCGGCTTGAACGTCAAGGCAGTGCAGGGAAAACATGTTCCTCTGGAATGGACTGACACATCTGGGGGACTCTTGGAATGGTGGCACGACCCTGGAGTTCCTCTCGCCTTTCCTGTGGAGAGCGCCTCCTCTTGAGATGCGACGGGAACGCCGGGAATTCTTTCCCTACGAAACAGGGAAAGGATCCCTCATCTCGAGCTAGGAGGCGGAAACGGGGCTCCCCTGGATGTGTGCGGGAACCCACGTGCTTCCTCTCGAGTGGAGACGGGTATGTCGATGAACTTCTTGAGTTGCAGCAAGGGTGTGAAGGACCCTTTGGAAGTTCCAGTGGTTAGATGTGATTGGCCTCGAGAAGCCTCAGCGGAAATGGGCCTCATCTCGCCTGGAGGGCAAAACCTCCTGGATTTTCTCGAGTTGCGGCAGGTGCTCTCGACTTACGACGGGGACCTCAGGGACCCGCTCTGGTGGCCTCAGGAAAGGCCAGTCCCCATGCGAGTTCCTCGGGGGCCTCTCGGGATTCCTCTCCCGTCGATGCCGGGGCCTAAGACCTTGTGTGGAGTCGGGGCCGGAAACTGAGGATTCCTCTCCAGTGCTGACATGGATCTTGGGGTACTTCTGGAGTCTCCCCAGGGGAGTCAGTCCTCGTCTCGAATGCGGGCATGCACTTGTGCTTTCCTCCAGAGCGGTAGCAGCAGTGTCACGCAGTCCGCCGCGTGGATCAAAGGATCTATGGTTTTCCCTCGAGTCTTTCCCACGAGGCTTTCCCACGAGGCTTTCCCACAGGGCTCTCCCACGTGCACACGTGGTGGGAGTCGATCCTCGGCTTGAACGTCAAGGCAGTGCAGGGAAAACAGGTTCCTCTGGATTGGACTGACACATCTGGGGGACTCTTGGAATGGTGGCACGACCCTGGAGTTCCTCTCGCCTTTCCTGAGGAGAGTGCCTCCTCTTGAGATGTGACGGGAACGCCGGGAATTCTTTCCCTACGAAACAGGGAAAGGATCCCTCATCTCGAGCTAGGAGGCGGAAACGGGGCTGCCCTGGATGTGTGCGTGACCCCACGTGCTTCCTCTCGAGTGGAGACGGGTATGTCGCGGAACTTCTTGAGTTGCAGCAATGGTGTGAAGGACCCTTTGGAAGTTCCAGTGGTTAGATGTGATTGGCCTCGAGAAGCCTCAGCGGAAATGGGCCTCATCTCGCCTGGAGGGCAAAACCTCCTGGATTTTCTCGAGTTGCGGCAGGTGCTCTCGACTTACGACGGGGACCTCAGGGACCCGCTCTGGTGGCCTCAGGAAAGGCCAGTCCCCATGCGAGTTCCTCGGGGGCCTCTCGGGATTCCTCTCCCATCGATTCCGGGGCCTAAGACGTTGTGTGGAGTCGGGGCCGGAACCAGAGGATTCCTCTCCAGTGCTGACATGGATCTTGGGGTACTTCTGGAGTCTCCCCAGGGGAGTCAGTCCTCGTCTCGAATGCGGGCATGCACTTGCGCTTTCCTCCAGAGCGGTAGCAGCAGTGTCACGCATTCCGCCGCGTGGATCAAAGGATCTATGGTTTTCCCTCGAGTCTTTCTCACGAGGCTTTCCCACGAGGCTTTCCCACAGGGCTGTGCCACGTGCACACGTGGTGGGAGTCGATCCTCGGCTTGAACGTCAAGGCAGTGCAGGGAAAACAGGTTCCTCTGGAATGGACTGACACATCTGGGGGACTCTTGGAATGGTGGCACGACCCTGGAGTTCCTCTCGCCTTTCCTGTGGAGAGCGCCTCCTCTTGAGATGCGACGGGATCGCCGGGAATTCTTTCAATACGAAACAGGGAAAGGATCCCTCATCTCGAGCTAGGAGGCGGAAACGGGGCTCCCCTGGATGTGTTCGGGACCCCACGTGCTTCCTCTCGAGTGGAGACGGGTATGTCGGGGAACTTCTTGAGTTGCAGCAATGGTGTGAAGGACCCTTTGGAAGTTCCAGTGGTTAGATGTGATTGGCCTCGAGAAGCCTCAGCGGAAATGGGCCTCATCTCGCCTGAAGGGCAAAACCTCCTGGATTTTCTCGAGTTGCGGCAGGTGCTCTCGACTTACGACGGGGACCTCAGGGACCCGCTCTGGTGGCCTCAGGAAAGGCCAGTCCCCATGCGAGTTCCTCGGGGGCCTCTCGGGATTCCTCTCCCGTCGATGCCGGGGCCTAAGACCTTGTGTGGAGTCGGGGCCGGAACCAGAGGATTCCTCTCCAGTGCTGACATGGATCTTGGGGTACTTCTGGAGTCTCCCCAGGGGAGTCAGTCCTCGTCTCGAATGCGGGCATGCACTTGCGCTTTCCTCCAGAGCGGTAGCAGCAGTGTCACGCAGTCCGCCGCGTGGATCAAAGGATCTATGGTTTTCCCTCGAGTCTTTCCCAGAGGCTTTCCCACGAGGCTTTCCCACAGGGTTGTCCCACGTGCACACGTGGTGGGAGTCGATCCTCGGCTTGAACGTCAAAGCAGTGCAGGGAAAACAGGTTCCTCTGGAATGGACTGACACATCTGGGGGACTCTTGGAATGGTGGCACGACCCTGGAGTTCCTCTCGCCTTTCCTGAGGAGAGCGCCTCCTCTTCAGATGCGACGGGAACGCCGGGAATTCTTTCCCTACGAAACAGGGAAAGGATCCCTCATCTCGAGCTAGGAGGCGGAAACGGGGCTGCCCTGGATGTGTGCGTGACCCCACGTGCTTCCTCTCGAGTGGAGACGGGTATGTCGCGGAACTTCTTGAGTTGCAGCAATGGTGTGAAGGACCCTTTGGAAGTTCCAGTGGTTAGATGTGATTGGCCTCGAGAAGCCTCAGCGGAAATGGGCCTCATCTCGCCTGGAGGGCAAAACCTCCTGGATTTTCTCGAGTTGCGGCAGGTGCTCTCGACTTACGACGGGGACCTCAGGGACCCGCTCTGGTGGCCTCAGGAAAGGCCAGTCCCCATGCGAGTTCCTCGGGGGCCTCTCGGGATTCCTCTCCCATCGATGCCGGGGCCTAAGACCTTGTGTGGAGTCGGGGCCGGAACCAGAGGATTCCTCTCCAGTGCTGACATGGATCATGGGGTACTTCTGGAGTCTCCCCAGGGGAGTCAGTCCTCGTCTCGAATGCGGGCATGCACTTGCGCTTTCCTCCAGAGCGGTAGCAGCAGTGTCACGCAGTCCGCCGCGTGGATCAAAGGATCTATGGTTTTCCCTCGAGTCTTTCCCACGAGGCTTTCCCACGAGGCTTTCCCAAAGGGCTGTGTCACGTGCACACGTGGTGGGAGTCGATCCTCGGCTTGAACGTCAAGGCAGTGCAGGGAAAACAGGTTCCTCTGGAATGGACTGACACATCTGGGGGACTCTTGGAATGGTGGCACGACCCTGGAGTTCCTCTCGCCTTTCCTGTGGAGAGCGCCTCCTCTTGAGATGCGACGGGAACGCCGGGAATTTTTTCCCTACGAAACAGGGAAAGGATACCTCATCTCGAGCTAGGAGGCGGAAATGGGGCTCCCCTGGATGTGTGCGGGACCCCACGTGCTTCCTCTCGAGTGGAGACGGGTATGTCGGGGAACTTCTTGAGTTGCAGCAAGGGTGTGAAGGACCCTTTGGAAGTTCTAGTGGTTAGATGTGATTAGCCTCGAGAAGCCTCAGCAGAAATGGGCCTCATCTCGCCTGGAGGTCAAAACCTCCAGGATTTTCTCTAGTTGCGGCAGGTGCTCTCGACTTATGACGGGGCCCTCAGGGACCCGCTCTGGTGGCCTCAGGAAAGGCCAGTCCCCATGCGAGTTCCTCGGGCAGCTCTCGGAATTCCTCTCCCGTCGATGCCGGGGCCTAAGACCTTGTGTGGAGTCGGGGCCGGAACCTGAGGATTCCTCTCCAGTGCTGACATGGATCTTGGGGTACTTCTGGAGTCTCCCCAGGGGAGTCAGTCCTCTTCTCGAATGCGGGCATGCAGGTTCGCTTTCCTCTAGAGCGGTAGCAGCAGTGTCACGCATTCCGCTGCGTGGATCAAAGGATCTATGGTTTTCCCTCGAGTCTTTCCCACGAGGCTTTCCTACGAGACTTTCCCACAGGGCTGTCCCACGTGCACACGTGGTGGGAGTCGATCCTCGGCTTGAACGTTAAGGCAGTGCAGGGAAAACAGGTTCCTCTGGAATGGACTGACACATCTGGGGACTCTTGAAATGGTGGCACGACCCTGGAGTTCCTCTCGCCTTTCCTGTGGAGAGCGCCTCCTCTTGAGATGCGACGGGAACGCCGGGAATTCTTTCCCTACGAAAGAGGGAAAGGATCTCTCATCTCGAGCTAGGAGGCGGAAACGGGGCTCCCCTGGATTGTTGCGGGACCCTCGTGCTTCTTCTCGACTGGAGACGGGTATGTCGGGGCACTCTTTGAGTTGCAGCAAGGGCGTGCAGGACCCTTTGGAAGTTCCCGTGGTTAGATGTGATTAGCCTCGAGATGCTTCAGCGGAAATGGGCCTCATCTCGCCTGGAGGGCAAAATCTCCAGGATTTTCTCGAGTTGTGGCAGGTGCTCTCGAATTACGACGGGGACCTCAGGGACCCGCTTTGCTGGCCTCAGGAAAGGCGAGTCCCCATGCGAGTTCCTCGGGCGCCTCTCGTGATTCCTCTCCCGTCGATGCCGGGGCCTAAGACCTTGTGTGGAGTCGGGGCCGGAACCCGAGGATTCCTCTCCAGTGCTGACATGGATCTTGGGGTACTTCTGGAGTCTCCCCAGGGGAGTCAGTCCTCGTCTCGAATGTGGGCATGCACTTGCGCTTTCCTCCAGTGCGGTAGTAGCAGTGTCACGCATTCTCCCGCGTGGATCAAAGGAACTATGTTTTTCCCTCGAGGCTTTCCCAAGAGGCTTTCCCACGAGGCTTTCCCACAGGTCTATCCCACGTGCACACGTGGTGGGAGTCGATCCTCGGCTTGAACGTCAAGGCAGTGCAGGGAAAACAGGTTCCTCTGGAATGGACTGACACATCTGGGGGACTCTTGGAATGGTGGCACGACCCTGGAGTTCCTCTCGCCTTTCCTGTGGAGAGCGCCTCCTCTTGAGATGCGTCGGGAACGCAGGGAATTCTTTCCCTACGAAACAGGGAAAGGATCCCTCATCTCGAGCTAGGAGGCGGAAACGGGGCTCCCCTGGATGTGTGCGGGATTCTCGTGCTTCCTCTCGAGTGGAGACGGGTATGTCGGGGAACTTCTTGAGTTGCACAAAGGGTGTAAAGGACCCTTTGGAAGTTCCAGTGGTTAGATGTGATTAGCCTGGAGAAGCCTCAGCGGAAATGGGCCTCATCTCGCCTGGAGGGCAAAACCTCCAGGATTTTCTCGAGTTGCGGCATGTGCACTCGACTTACGACGGGGACCTCAGGGTCCCGCTCTGGTGGCCTCAGGAAAGGCCAGTCCCCATGCGAGTTCCTCGGGGGCCTCTCGGGATTCCTCTCCCATCGATGCCGGGGAATACGTCCTTGTGTGGAGTCGGGGCCAGAACCTGAGGATTCGTCTCCAGTGCTGACATGCATCTTGGGGTACTTCTGGAGTCTCCCCAGGGGTGTCAGTCCTCGTCTCGAATGCGGGCAGACACTTGCGCTTTCCTCCAGAGCGGTAGCAGCAGTGTCACTCATTCCGACGCGTGGATCAAAGGATCTATGGTTTTCCCTCGATTCTTTCCCACGAGGCTTTCCCACGAGGCTTTCCCACAGGGCTGTCCCACGTGCACACGTGGCGGGAGTCGATCCTCGGCTTGAACGTCAAGGCAGTGCAGGGAAAACAGGTTCCTCTGGAATGGACTGACACATCTGGGGGAATCTTGGAATGGTGGCACGACCCTGGAGTTCCTCTCGCCTTTCCTGTGGAGAGCGCCTCCTCTTGAGATGCGACGGGAACGCCGGGAATTCTTTCCCTACGAAAGAGGGAAAGGATCTCTCATCTCGAGCTAGGAGGCGGAAACGGGGCTCCCCTGGATGTGTGCGGGACCCTCGTGCTTTCTCTCAAGTGGAGACGGGTATGTCGGGGAAATTCCTGAGTTGCAGCAAGGGTGTGAAGGACCCTTTGGAAGTTCCAGTGGTTAGATGTGATTAGCCTCGAGAATCCTCAGCGGAAATGGGCCTCATCTCGCCTGGAGGGCAAAACGTCCTGGATTTTCTCGAGTTGTGGCAGGTGCTCTCGACTTTCGACGGGGAGCTCAGGGACCCGCTCTGGTGGCCTCAGGAAAGGTCAATCCCCATTCAAGTTCCTCGGGGGCCTCCTGGGATTCCTCTCCCGTCGATGCCGGGGCCTAAGCTCTTGTGTGGAGTCGGGCCCGGAACCTGAGAATTTCTCTCCAGTGCTGACATGGATCTTGGGGTACTTCTGGAGTCTCCCCAGAGGAGTAAGTCCTCGTTTCGAATGGGGGCATGCACGTGCACTTTCCTCCAGAGCTGTAGCAGCAGTGTCACGCTTCCCATCGCTTGGATCAAGGGATCAGTGTCTTTCCCTCGAGGCTTTCCCACGAGGCTTTCCCACAGGGCTGTGCCACGTGCACAGGTGGTGGGAGTCGATCCTCGGCATGAACGTCAAGGCAGTGCAGGGAAAACAGGTTCCTCTGGAATGGACTGACACATCTTGGGGAATTTTGAAATGGTGCCACGACCCTGGAGTTCCTCAGGCCTTTCCTGTGGAGAGCGCCTCCTCTTGAGATGCGACGGGAACGCCGGGAACTCTTTCCCTACGAAACAGGGAAAGGATCCCTCATCTCGAGCTAGGAGGCGGAAACGGGGCTCCCCTGGATGTGTGCGGGACCCCCATGCTTCCTCTCGAGTGGAGACGGGTATGTCGGGGAACTTCTTGAGATGCAGCAAGGGTGTGAAGGACCCTTTGGAAGTTCCAGTTGTTAGATGTGATTAGACTCGAGAAGCCTCAACGGAAATGGGCCTCATCTCACCTGGAGGGGAGGACCTCCTGGATTTTCTCGAGTTGCGGCAGGTGCTCTCGACTTACGACGGGGCCCTCAGCGACGCGCTCTGGTGGCCTCAAGAAAGGCCAGTCCCCATGCGCAGTTCCTTGGGGGCCTCTCGGGATTCCTCTCCCGTCGATGCCGGGGCCTAAGACCTTGTGTGGAGTCGGGGCCGGAACCTGAGGATTCCTCTCCAGTGCTGACATGGATCTTGGGGTACTTCTGGAGTCTTCCCAGGGTAGTAAGTCCTCGTCTCGAATGCGGACATGCACTTGCGCTTTCCTCCAGAGCGGTAGCAGCAGTGTCACGCAGTCCACCGCGTGGATCAAGGATCTATGGTTTTCCCTCGAGTCTTTCCCTCGAGTCTTTCCCACGAGGCTTTCCCACAGGGCTGTCCCAAGTGCACACGTGGTGGGAGTCAGTAGTCGGCTTGAACGTCAAGGCAGTGCAGGGAAAACAGGTTCCTCTGGAATGGACTGACACATCTGGGGGACTCTTGGAATGGTGGCACGACCCTGGAGTTCCTCTCGCCTTTCCTGTGGAGAGCGCCTCCTCTTGAGATGCGACGGGAACGCCGGAATTCTTGTCCTACGAAACAGGGAAAGGATCCCTGATCTCGCCCTAGAACGCGGAAACGGGGCTCCCCTCGATGTGTGCGGGACCCTCGTGCTTCCTCTCGAGTGGAGACGGGTATGTCGGGGAACTTCTTGAGTTGCAGCAAGGGTGTGAAGGACCCTTTGGAATTTCCAGTGGTTAGATGTGATTAGCCTCGAGAAGCCTCAGCGGAAATGGGCCTCATTTCGCCTGGAGGGCAAAACCTCCTGGATTTTCTCGAGTTGCGGCAGGTGCTCTCGACTTACGACGGGGACCTCAGGGACCCGCTCTGGTGGCCTCAGGAAAGGCCAATCCCCATGCGAGTTCCTCGGGGGCCTCTCGGGCTTCCTCTCCCGTCGATGCCGGGGCCTAAGACCTTGTGTGGAGTCGGGGCCGGAACCTGAGGATTCGTCCCCACTGCTGACATGGATCTTGGGGTACTTCTGGAGTCTCCCCAGGGGAGTCAGTCCTCGTCTCGATGCGGGCATGCACTTGCGCTTTCCTCCAGGGCGGTAGCAGCAGTGTCACGCAGTCCGCCGCATGGATCAAAGGATCTATGGTTTTCCCTCGAGTCTTTCCCACGAGGCTTTCCCACGAGGATTTCCCACAGGGCTGTCCCACGTGCACAGGTTGTGGGAGTCGATCCTCGGCATGAACGTCAAGGCAGTGCAGGGAAAACAGGTTCATCTGGAATGGACTGACACATCTTGGGGAATCTTGAAATGGTGCCACGACCCTGGAGTTCCTCAGGATTTTCCTGTGGAGAGCGCCTCCTCTTGAGATGCAACGGGAACGCCGGTAACTCTTTCCCTACGAAACAGGGAAAGGATCCCTCATCTCGAGCTAGGAGGCGGAAACGGGGCTCCCCTGGATGTGTGCCGGACCCTCATGCTTCCTCTCGAGTGGAGACGGTTATGTCGGGGAACTTCTAGAGATGCAGCAAGGGTGTGAAGGACCCTTTGGAAGTTCCAGTGGTTAGATGTGATTAGACTCGAGAAGCCTCAGCGGAAATGGGCCTCATCTCACCTGGAGGGGAGGACCTCCTGGATTTTCTCGAGTTGCGGCAGGTGCTCTAGACTTACGACGGGGCCCTCAGCGACGCGCTCTGGTGGCCTCAGGAAAGGCCAGTCCCCATGCGCAGTTCCTCGGGGGCCTCTCGTGATTCCTCTTCCGTCGATGCCGGGGCCTAAGACCTTGTTTGGAGTCGGGGCCGGAACCTGAGGATTCCTCTCCAGTGCTGACATGGATCTTGGGGCACTTCTGGAGTCTTCCCAGGGTAGTCAGTCCTCGTCTCGAATGCGGACATGCACTTACGCTTTCCTCCAGAGCGGTAGCAGCAGTGTCACGCATTCCGCCGCGTGGATCAAGGGATCTATGGCTTTCCCTCCAGGATTTCCCACGAGGCTTTCCCACAGGGCTGTCCCACGTGCACACGTGGTGAGATTCGATCCTCGGCTTGAACGTCAAGGCAGTGCAGGGAATACAGTTTCCTCTGGAATCCAGTGACACATCTGGGGGACTCTTGGAATGGTGATACGACCCTGGAGTTCCTCTCGCCTTTCCTGTGGAGAGCGCCTCCACTTCAGATGCGACGGGAACGCCGGGAATTCTTTCCCTACGAAACAGGGAAAGGATCCCTCATCTCGAGCTAGGAGGCGGAAAAGGGGCTCCCCTGGATGTGTGGGACCCTCGTGCTTACTCTCGAGTGGAGACCGGTATGTCGGGGAACTTCTTGAGTTGCAGCAAGGGTGTGAAGGACCCTTTGGAAGTTCCAGTGGTTAGATGTGATTAGCCTCGAGAAGCCTCAGCGGAAATGGGCCTCATCTCGCCTGGAGGGCAAAACCTCCTGGATTTTCTCGAGTTTTGGCAGGTGCTCTCGACGTACGACGGGGACCTCAGGGACCCGCTCTGGTGGCCTCAGGAAAGGCCAGTCCCCATGCGAGTTCTTCGGGGGCCTCTCGGGATGCCTCTCCCGTCGATGCTGAGGCATAAGATCATGTGTGGAGTCGGGGACGGAACCTGAGGATTCCTCTCCAGTGCTGACATGGATCTTGGGGTACCTCTGGAGTCTCCCCAGGTGAGTCAGTCCTCGTCTCGAGCGGGCCTGCACTTGCGATTTCCTCCAGAGCGGTAGCAACAGTGTCACGCAGTCCGCCGCGTGGATGAAAGGATCTATGTTTTTCCCTCAGATCTTTCCCACGAGGCTTTCCCACAGGGCTGTCCCACGTGCACACGTGGTGGGAGTCGATCCTCGGCTTGAACGTCAAGGCAGTGCAGGGAAGACATGTTCCTCTGGAATGGACTGACACATCTGGGGGACTCTTGGAATGGTGGCACGACCCTGGAGTTCCTCTCGCCTTTCCTGTGGAGAACGCCTCATCTTGAGATGCGACGGGAACGCCGGGATTTCTTTCCCTATGAAACAGGGAAAGGATCCCTCATCTCAAGCAAGGACGCGGAAACGGGGCTCCCCTCGATGTGTGTGGGACCCTCGTGCTTCCTCTCGAGTGGAGATGGGTATGTCGGGGAACTTCTTGAGTTGCAGCAAGGGTGTGAAGGACCCTTTGGAAGTTCCAGTGTTTAGATGTGATTAGCCTCGAAAAGCCTCAGCAGAAATGGGCCTCAACTCGCCTGGAGGGCAAAACCTCCTGGATTTTCTCGAGTTGCGGCAGGTGCTCTAGACTCTCGACGGGGCCCTCAGGGACCCGCTCTGGTGGCCTCAGGAAAGGCCAGTCCCCATGCGAGTTCCTCGGAGGCCTCTCGGGATTCCCCTCCCGTCGATGCTGAGGCCTAAGATCTAGTGTGGAGTAGGGGCCGGAACCTGAGGATTCCTCTCCAGTGCTGACATGGATCTTGGGGTACTTCTGGAGTCTCCCCAGGGGAGTCAGTCCTCGTCTTGAATTCGGGCATGCACTTGCGCTTTCCTCCAGAGCGGTAGCAACAGTGTCACAAGGTCCGCCGCGTGGATCAAAGGATCTATGGTTTTCCCTCGGGTCTTTCCCACGAGGCTTTCACACATGGCTGTCCCACGTGCACACGTGGTGGGAGTCGATCCTCGGCTTGAACTTCAAGGCAGTGCAGGGAAAACAGGTTCCTCTGGAATGGACTGACACATCTGGGGGAGTCTTGGAATGGTGGCACGATCCTGGAGTTCCTCTCGCCTTTCCTGTGGAGAGCCCCTCCTCTTCAGATGCGACGGGAACGCCGGGAATTCTTTCCCTAGGAAACAGAGAAAGGATCCTTCATCTCGAGCTAGGAGGCGGAAACGGGCTCCCCTGGATGTGTGCGGGACCCTCGTGCTTCCTCGCGAGTGGAGACGGGTATGTCAGGGAACTTCTTGAGTTGCAGCAAGGTGTGAAGGACCTTTGGAAGTTCCAGTTGTTAGATGTGATTAGCCTCGAGAAGCCTCAGCGGAAATGGGCCTCATCTGGCCTGGAGGGCAAAACCTCCTGGATTTTCTCGAGTTGCGGCAGGTGCTCTCGACTTACGACGTGGACCTCAGGGACCCGCTTTGGTGGCTTCAGGAAAGGCCAGTCCCCATGCGAGTTCCTCGGGGGCCTCTCGGGATTCCTCTCCCGTCGATGCCGGGGCCTAAGACCTTGTGTGGAGTCGGGGCCGGAACCTGAGGATTCCTCTCCAGTGCTGAATGGATCTTGGGGTACTTCTGGAGTCTCCCCAGGGGAGTCAGTCCTGGTCTCGAATGCGGGGATGCACTTGCGCTTTCCTCCAGAGCGGTAGCAGCAGTGTCAGGCAGTCCCCCCCGTGGATCAAAGGATCTATGTTTTTCCCTCGAGTATTACCCACGAGGCTTTCCCACGAGGCTTTCCTATAGGGCTGTCCCACGTGCACACGTGGTGGGAGTAGATTCTCGGCTTGAACGTCAAGGCACTGCAGGGAAAACAGGATCCTCTGACACATCTGGGGGACTCTTGGAATGGTGGCACGACCCTGGATATCCTCTCGCCTTTCCTGTGGAGAGCGCCTCCTCTTGAAATGCGACAGGAATGCCGGGAATTCTTTCCCTACGAAACAGGGAAAGGATCCCTCATCTCGAGCTAGGATGCGGAAACGGGGCTCCCCTGGATGTGTACGGGACCCTCTTGCTTCCTCTCGAGTGGAGACAGGTATGTCGGGGAACTTCTTGAGTTGCAGCAAGGGTGTGAAGACCCTTTGGAAGTTCCAGTGGTTAGATGTGATTAGCCTCGAGAAGCCTCAGCGGAAATGGGACTCATCCCGCCTGGAGGGCAAAACCTCCTGGATTTTATCGAGTTGCGGCAGGTGCTCTCGACTTACAACGTCGCCCTCAGGGACCCGCTCTGGTGGCCTCAGGAAAGGCCAGTCCCCATGGGAGTTCCTCGGGGGCCTCTCGGGATTCCTCTCCCGTCGATGCCGGGGCCTAAGACCTTGTGTGGAGTCAGGGCCGGAAACTGAGGATTCCTCTCCAGTGCTGACATGGATCTTGGGGTACTTCTGGAGTCTCCCCAGGGGAGTCAGTCCTCGTCTCGAATGCGGGCATGCACTTGCGCTTTCCTCCAGAGCGGTAGCAGCAGTGTCACGCAGTCCAGCGCGTGGATCAAAGGATCTATGGTTTTCCCTCGATTCTTTCACACGAGGCTTTCCCACGAGGCTTTCCCACAGGGCTGTCCCACGTGCACACATGGTGGGAGTCGATCCTCGGCTTGAACGTCAAGGCAGTGCAGGGAAAACAGGTTCCTCTGGAATGGACTGACACATCTGGGGGACTCTTGGAATGGTGTCACGACCCTGGAGTTCCTCTCGCCTTTCCTGTGGAGAGCGCCTCCTCTTGAGATGCGACGGGAACACCGGGAATTCTTTCCCTACGAAACAGGGAATGGATCCCTCATCTCGAGCTAGGATGCGGAAACGGGGCTCCCCTGGATGTGTACAGGACCCTCTTGCTTCCTCTCGAGTGGAGACAGGTATGTCGGGGAACATCTTGAGTTGCAGCAAGGGTGTGAAGGACCCTTTGGAAGTTCCAGAGGTTAGGTGTGATTAGCCTCGAGAAGCCTCAGCGGAAATGGGCCTCATCCCGCCTGGAGGGCAAAACCTCCTGGATTTTATCGAGTTGCAGCAGATGCTCTCAGCTGACGACGGGGACCTCAGGGACCCGCTCCGGTGGCCTCAGGAAAAGCCAGTCCCCATGCGAGTTCCTCGGTGGCCTCTCGGGATTCCTCTCCCGTCGATGCCGGGGCCTAAGACCTTGTGTGGATTCGGGGCCGGAACCTGAGGATTCCTTTCCAGTGCTGACATGGATCTTGGGGTTCTTCTGGAGTCTCCCCAGGGGAGTCAGTTCTCGTCTCGAATGCGGGCATGCACTTGCGCTTTCCTCCAGAGCGGTAGCAGCAGTGTCACGCAGTCCGCCGCGTGGATCAAAGGATCTATGGTTTTCCCTCGAGTCTTTCCCACGAGGCTTTCCCACGAGTCTTTCCCACAGGGCTGTCCCACGTGCACACGTGGTGGGAGTCGATCCTCGGCTTGAAAGTCAAGGCAGTGCAGGGAAAACAGGTTCCTCTGGAATGGACGGACACATCTGGGGGACTCTTGGAATGGTGGCACGACCCTGGAGTTCCTCTCGCCTTTCCTGTGGAGAGCGCCTCCTCTTGAGATGCGACGGGAACGCCGGGAATTCTTTCCCTACAAAACAGGGAAAGGATCACTCATCTCGAGCTAGGAGTTGGAAACGGGACTCCCCTGGATGTGTGCGGGACACCACGTGCTTCCTCTCGAGAGCAGACGGGTATGTCGGGGAACTTCTTGAGTTGCAGCAAGGGTGTGAAGGACCCTTTGGAAGTTCCAGTGGTTAGATGTGATTGGCCTCGAGAAGCCTCAGCGGAAATGGGCCTCATCTCGCCTGGAGGGCAAAACCTCCTGGATTTTCTCGAGTTGCGGCAGGTGCTCTCGACTTACGACGGGGACCTCAGGGACCCGCTCTGGTGGCCTCAGGAAAGGCCAGTCCCCATGCGAGTTCCTCGGGGGCCTCTCGGGATTCCTCTCCCGTCGTTGCCGGGGCCTAAGACCTTGTGTGGAGTCGGGGCCGGAACCTGAGGATTCCTCTCCAGTGCTGACATGGATCTTGGGGTACTTCTGGAGTCTCCCCAGGGGAGTCAGTCCTCGTCTCGAATGCGGGCATGCACTTCGCTTTCCTCCAGAGCGGTAGCAGCAGTGTCACGCAGTCCGCCACGTGGACCAAAGGATCTATGGTTTTCCCTCGAGTCTTTCCCACGAGGCTTTCCCACGAAGCTTTCCCACAGGGCTGTCCCACGTGCACACGTGGTGGGAGTCGATCCTCGGTTTGAACGTCAAGGCAGTGCAGGGAAAACAGGTTCCTCTGGAATGGACTGACACATCTGGGGGACTCTTGGAATGGTGGCACTAACCTGGAGTTCCTCTCGCCTTTTCTGTGGAGAGCGCCACCTCTTGAGATGCGAAGGGAACGCCGGGAATTCTTTCCCTACGAAACAGGGAAAGAATCCCTCATCTCGAGCTAGGAGGCAGAAACGGGGCTCCCCTGGATGTGTGCGGGACCCCACGTGCTTCCTCTCGAGTGGAGACGGGTATGTCCGGGAACTTCTTGAGTTGCAGCAATGGTGTGAAGGACCCCTTGGAAGTTCCAGTGGTTAGATGTGATTGGCCTCGAGAAGCCTCCGCGGAAATTGGCCTCATCTCGCCTGGAGGGCAAAACCTCCTGGATTTTCTCGAGTTGCGCCAGGTGCTCTCGACTTACGACAGGGACCTCAGGGAACCGCTCTGGTGGCCTCAGGAAAAGCCAGTCCCCATGCGAGTTCCTCGGGGGCGTCTCGGGATTCCTCTCCCGTCGATGCCGGGGCCTAAGACCTTGTGTGGAGTCGGGCCCGGAACCTGAGGATTCCTCTCTAGTGTGACATGCATCTTTGGGTACTTCTGTAGTCTCCCCAGGGGAGTCAGTACTCATCTCGAATGCGGGCATGCACTTCCGCTTTCCTCCAGAGCAGTAGCAGCAGTGTCGCGCAGTCCGTCGCGTGGAGCAAAGGATCTATGGTTTTCCCTCGAGTCTTTCCCACGAGGCTTTCCCAAGAGACTTACCCACAGGGCTGTCCCACGTGCACACGTGGTGGGAGTCGATCCTCGGCTTGAACGTCAAGGCAGTGCAGGGAAAACAGGTTCCTCTGGAATGGACTGACACATCTGGGGGACTCTTGGAATGGTGGCACGACCCTGAAGTTCCTCTCGCCTATCCTGTGGAGAGCGCCTCCTCTTGAGATGCGACGGGAACGCCGGGAATTCTTTCCCTACGAAACAGGGAAAGGATCACTCATCTCGAGCTGGGAGGCGGAAACGGGGCTACCCTGGATGTGTGCGGGACCCTCGTGCTTCCTCTCGAGTGGAGACGTGTATGTCGGGGAACTTCTTCAGTTGCAGCAAGGGTGTGAAGGACCCTTTGGAAGTTCCAGTGGTTAGATGTGATTAGGCTCGAGAAGACTCAGAGGAAATTGGCCTCATCTCGGCATGAGGGCAAAACCTCCTGGATTTTCTCGAGTTGCGGCAGGTGCTCTCGACTTAGGACGGGGACCTCAGGGACCCGCTCTGGTGGCCTCAGGAAAGGCCAGTCCCCATGCGAGTTCCTCGGGGGCCTCTCGGGATTCCTCTCCCGTCGAAGCCGGGGCCTAAGACCTTGTGTGGAGTCGGGGCCGGAACCTGAGGATTCCTCTCTAGAGCTGACATGGATCTTGGGGTACTTCTGGAGTCTCCCCAGGGGAGTCAGTCCTCATCTCGAATGCGGGCATGCACTTCCGCTTTCCTCCAGAGCGGTAGCAGCAGTGTCACGCAGTCCGTCGCATGGAGCAAAGGATCTATGGTTTTCCCTCGAGTCTTTCCCACTAGGCTTTCCCAAGTGGCTTACCCACAGGGCTGTCCCACGTGCACACCTGGTGGGAGTCGATCCTCGGCTTGAACGTCAAGGCAGTGCAGGGAAAACAGGTTCCTCTGGAATGGACTGACACATCTGTGGGACTCTTGGAATGGTGGCACGACCCTGGAGTTCCTCTCGCCTTTCCTGTGGAGAGTGCCTCCTCTTGAGATGCGACGGGAACGCCGGGAATTCTTTCCCTACGAAACAGGGAAAGGATCCCACATCTCGAGCTAGGAGGCGGAAACGGGGCTCCCCTGGATGTGTGCGGGACCCTCGTGCTTCCTCTCGAGTGGAGACATGTATGTCGGGGAACTTCTGGAGTTGCAGCAAGGGTGTGAAGGACCCTTTGGAAGTTCCAGTGGTTAGATGTGATTACCCTCGAGAAGCCTCAGCGGAAATGGTCCTCATCTCGCCTGGAGGGCAAAACCTCCTGGATTTTCTCGAGTTGTGGCAGGTGCTCTCGACTTACGACGGGATCCCCAGGGACCCGCTCTGGTGGCCTCAGGAAAGGCCAGTCCCCATGCGAGTTCCTCGGGGGCCTCTCGGGATTCCTATCCCGTCGATGCCGAGGCCTAAGACCTTGTGTGGAGTCGGGGCCGGAACCTGAGGATTCCTCTCCAGTGCTGACATGGATCTTGGGGTACTTCTGGAGTCTCCCCAGGGGAGTCAGTCCACGTCTCGAATGCGGGCATGCACTTGCGCTTTCCTCCAGAGCCGTAGCAGCAGTGTCACGCAGTCCGCCGCGTGGATCAAAGGATCTATGGTTTTCCCTCGAGTCTTTCCCACGAGGCTTTCCCACGAGGCTTTCCCACAGGGCTGTCCCACGTGCACACGTGGTGGGAGTCGATCCTCGGCTTGAACGTCAAGGCAGTGCAGGGAAAACAGGTTCCTCTGGAATGGACTGACACATCTGGGGGACTGTTGGAATGGTGGCACGACTCTTGAGTTCCTCTCGCCTTTCCTGTGGAGAGCGCCTCTTCTTGAGATGCGACGGGAACGCCGGGAATTGTTTCCCTACCAAAAAGGGAAAGGATCCCTCAGCTCTAGCTAGGAGGAGGAAACGAGGCTCCCCTGGATGTGTGCGGGACCCTCGTGCTTCCTCTCGAGTGGAGACGGGTATGTCGGGGAACTTCTTGAGTTGCAGCAAGGGTGTGAAGGACCCTTTGGAAGTTCCAGTGGTTAGATGTGATTAGCCTCGAGAAGCCTCAGCGGAAATGGGCCTCATCTCGCCTGGAGGGCAAAACCTCCTGGATTTTCTCGAGTTGCGGCAGGTGCTCTCGACTTACGACGGGGACCTCAGGGACCCGCTCTGGTGGCCTCAGGAAAGGCCAATCCCCATGCGAGTTTCTAGGGGGCCACTCGGCATTCCTCTCCCTTCGATGCCGGGGCCTAAGACCTTGTGTGGAGTCGGGGCCGGAACCTGAGGATTCCTCTCCAGTGCTGACATGGATCTTGGGGTACTTCTGGAGTCTCCCCAGGGGAGTCAGTCCTTGTCTCGAATGCGGGCACGCTCTTGCGCTTTCCTCCAGAGCGGTAGCAGCAGTGTCACGCATTTCGCCGCGTGGATCAAGGGATCTATGGCTTTCCCCCGAGGCTTTCCCACGAGGCTTTCCCACAGGGCTGTCCCACATGCCACCGTGGTGGGAGTCGATCCTCGGCATGAACGTCCAGGCAGTGCAGGGAAAATACTTTCCTCTGGAATGGACTGACACATCTGGGGGACTCTTGGAATGGTGGCACGACCCTGGAGTTCCTCTCGCCTCTCCTGTGGAGAGCGCCTCCTCTTAAGATGCGACAGGAACGCCGGGAATTCTTTCCCTACGAAACAGGAAAGGATCCCTCATCTCGAGCTAGCAGGCGGAAACGGAGCTCCTCTGGATGTGTGCGGGACCCTCGTGCTTCCTCTCGAGTGGATACGGGTATTTCGGGGAACTTCTTGAGTTGCAGCAGGGGTGTGAAGGACCCTTTGGAAGTTCCAGTGGTTAGATGTGATTAGCCTCGAGAAGCCTCAGCGGAAATGGGCCTCATCTCGCCTGGAGGGCAAAACCTCCTGGATTTTCTCGAGTTGCGGCAGGTGCTCTCGACTTACGATGGGGACCTGAGGGACCCGCTCTGGTGGCCTCAGGAAAGCCCAGTCCCCATGCGAGTTCTTCGGGGGCCTCTCGGGATTCCTCTCCCGTCGATGCCGGGGCCTAAGACCTTGTGTGGAGTCGGGGCCGGAACCTGAGGATTCCTCTCCAGTGCTGACATGGATCTTGCGGTATTCTGGAGTCTCCCCAGGAGAGTCAGTCCTCGCCTCGAATGCGGGCATGCACTTGCGCTTTCCTCCAGAGCGGTAGCAGCAGTGTCACGCAATCCGCCACGTGGGTCAAAGGATCTATGTTTTTCCCTCGAGTCTTTCCAAGAGGCTTTCCCACGAGGCTTGCCCACAGGGCTGTCCCACGTGCACACGTGGTGGGAGTCGATCCTCGGCTTGAACGTCAAGGCAGTGCAGGGAAAACAGGTTCCTCTGGAATGGACTGACACATCTGTGGGACTCTTGGAATGGTGGCACGACCCTGGAGTTCCTCTCGCCTTTCCTGTGGAGAGTGCCTCCTCTTGAGATGCGACGGGAACGCCGGGAATTCTTTCCCTACGAAACAGGGAAAGGATCCCACATCTCGATCTAGGAGGCGGAAACGGGGCTCCCCTGGATGTGTGCGGGACCCTCGTGCTTCCTCTCGAGTGGAGACGGGTATGTCGGGGAACTTCTTGAGTTGCAGTAAGGCTGTGAAGGACCCTTTGGAAGTTCCAGTGGTTAGATGTGATTAGCCTCGAGAAGCCTCAGCGGAAATGGGCCTCATCTCGCCTGTAGGGCAAAACCTCCTGGATTGTCTCGAGTTGCGGCAGGTGCTCTCGACTTACGACGGGGACCTCAGGGACCCGCTCTGGTGGCCTCAGGAAAAGCCAATCCCCATGCGAGTTTCTCGGGGGCCACTCGGCATTCTTCTCCCTTCGATGCCGGGGCCTAAGACATTGTGTGGAGTCGGGGCCGGAACCTGAGGATTCCTCTCCAGTGCTGACATGGATCTTGGGGTACTTCTGGAGTCTCCCCAGGGGAGTCAGTCCTCGTCTCGAATGCGGGCATGCTCTTGCGCTTTCCTCCAGAGCGGTAGCAGCAGTGTCACGCATTTCGCCGCGTGGATCAAGGGATCTATAGCATTCCCCCGAGGCTTTCCCACGAGGGTTTCCCACAGTGCTGTCCCACATGCCACCGTGGTGGGAGTCGATCCTGGGCATGAACGTCCAGGCAGTGCAGGGAAAATACGTTCCTCTGGAATGGTCTGACACATCTGGGGGACTCTTGGAATGGTGGCACGACCCTGGAGTTCCTCTCGCCTCTCCTGTGGAGAGCGCCTCCTCTTAAGATGCGACAGGAACGCCGGGAATTCTTTCCCTACGAAACAGGAAAGGATCCCTCATCTCGAGCTAGGAGGCGGAAACGGGGCTCCCCTGGATGTGTGCGGGACCCACGTGCTTCCTCTCGAGTGGAGACGGGTATGTCGGGGAAATTCTTGAGTTGCAGCAAGGGTGTGAAGGACACTTTGGAAGTTAGAGTGGTTAGACGTGATTAGCCTCCAGAAGCATCAGCGGAAATGGGCCTCATCTCGCCTGGAGGGCAAAACCTCCTGGATTTTCTCGAGTTGCGGCAGGTGCTCTCGACTTACGACGGGAACCTCAGGGACCCGCTCTGGTGGCCTCAGGAAAGGCCAGTCCCCATGCGACTTCCTCGGGGGCCTCTCGGGATTCCTCTCCCGTCGATGCCGGGGCCGAAGACCTTGTGTGGAGTCGGGGCCGGAACCTGAGGATTCCTCTCCAGTGCTGACATGGATCTTGGGGTACTTCTGGAGTCTCCCCAGGGGAGTCAGTCCTCGTCTGGAATGCGGGCATGCACTTGCGCTTTCCTCCAGAGCGGTAGCAGCAGTGTCACGCAGTCCGCCGCGTGGAGCAAAGGATCTATGGTTTTCCCTCGAGTCTTTCCCACGAGGCTTTCCCACGAGGCTTTCCCACAGGGCTGTCCCACGTGCACACGTGGTGGGAGTCGATCCTTGGCTTGAACGTCAAGGCAGTGCAGGGAAAACAGGTTCCTCTGGAATGGACTGACACATCTGGGGGACTCTTGGAATGGTGGCATGACCCTGGAGTTCCTCTCGCCTTTCCTGTGGAGAGCGCCTCCTCTTGAGATGCGACGAGAACGCCGGGAATTCTTTCCCTACGAAACAGGGAAAGGATCCCTCATCTCGAGCTAGGAGGCGGAAACGGGGCTCCCCTGGATGTGTGCGGGACACCACGTGCTTCCTCTCGAGTGGAGACGGGTATGTCGGGGAACTTCTTGAGTTGCAGCAAGGGTGTGAAGGACCCTTTGGAAGTTCCAGTGTTTAGATGTGATTAGCCTCGAAAAGCCTCAGCAGAAATGGGCCTCAACTCGCCTGGAGGGCAAAACCTCCTGGATTTTCTCGAGTTGCGGCAGGTGCTCTAGACTCTCGACGGGGCCCTCAGGGACCCGCTCTGGTGGCCTCAGGAAAGGCCAGTCCCCATGCGAGTTCCTCGGAGGCCTCTCGGGATTCCCCTCCCGTCGATGCTGAGGCCTAAGATCTAGTGTGGAGTAGGGGCCGGAACCTGAGGATTCCTCTCCAGTGCTGACATGGATCTTGGGGTACTTCTGGAGTCTCCCCAGGGGAGTCAGTCCTCGTCTCGAATTCGGGCATGCACTTGCGCTTTCCTCCAGAGCGGTAGCAAGAGTGTTACAAGGTCCGCCGCGTGGATCAAAGGATCTATGGTTTTCCCTCGGGTCTTTCCCACGAGGCTTTCACACATGGCTGTCCCACGTGCACACGTGGTGGGAGTCGATCCTCGGCTTGAACTTCAAGGCAGTGCAGGGAAAACAGGTTCCTCTGGAATGGACTGACACATCTGGGGGAGTCTTGGAATGGTGGCACGATCCTGGAGTTCCTCTCGCCTTTCCTGTGGAGAGCCCCTCCTCTTCAGATGCGACGGGAACGCCGGGAATTCTTTCCCTAGGAAACAGAGAAAGGATCCTTCATCTCGAGCTAGGAGGCGGAAACGGGCTCCCCTGGATGTGTGCGGGACCCTCGTGCTTCCTCGCGAGTGGAGACGGGTATGTCAGGGAACTTCTTGAGTTGCAGCAAGGTGTGAAGGACCTTTGGAAGTTCCAGTTGTTAGATGTGATTAGCCTCGAGAAGCCTCAGCGGAAATGGGCCTCATCTGGCCTGGAGGGCAAAACCTCCTGGATTTTCTCGAGTTGCGGCAGGTGCTCTCGACTTACGACGTGGACCTCAGGGACCCGCTTTGGTGGCTTCAGGAAAGGCCAGTCCCCATGCGAGTTCCTCGGGGGCCTCTCGGGATTCCTCTCCCGTCGATGCCGGGGCCTAAGACCTTGTGTGGAGTCGGGGCCGGAACCTGAGGATTCCTCTCCAGTGCTGAATGGATCTTGGGGTACTTCTGGAGTCTCCCCAGGGGAGTCAGTCCTGGTCTCGAATGCGGGGATGCACTTGCGCTTTCCTCCAGAGCGGTAGCAGCAGTGTCAGGCAGTCCCCCCCGTGGATCAAAGGATCTATGTTTTTCCCTCGAGTATTACCCACGAGGCTTTCCCACGAGGCTTTCCTATAGGGCTGTCCCACGTGCACACGTGGTGGGAGTAGATTCTCGGCTTGAACGTCAAGGCACTGCAGGGAAAACAGGTTCCTCTGACACATCTGGGGGACTCTTGGAATGGTGGCACGACCCTGGATATCCTCTCGCCTTTCCTGTGGAGAGCGCCTCCTCTTGAAATGCGACAGGAATGCCGGGAATTCTTTCCCTACGAAACAGGGAAAGGATCCCTCATCTCGAGCTAGGATGCGGAAACGGGGCTCCCCTGGATGTGTACGGGACCCTCTTGCTTCCTCTCGAGTGGAGACAGGTATGTCGGGGAACTTCTTGAGTTGCAGCAAGGGTGTGAAGACCCTTTGGAAGTTCCAGTGGTTAGATGTGATTAGCCTCGAGAAGCCTCAGCGGAAATGGGACTCATCCCGCCTGGAGGGCAAAACCTCCTGGATTTTATCGAGTTGCGGCAGGTGCTCTCGACTTACAACGTCGCCCTCAGGGACCCGCTCTGGTGGCCTCAGGAAAGGCCAGTCCCCATGGGAGTTCCTCGGGAGCCTCTCGGGATTCCTCTCCCGTCGATGCCGGGGCCTAAGACCTTGTGTGGAGTCAGGGCCGGAAACTGAGGATTCCTCTCCAGTGCTGACATGGATCTTGGGGTACTTCTGGAGTCTCCCCAGGGGAGTCAGTCCTCGTCTGGAATGCGGGCATGCACTTGCGCTTTCCTCCAGAGCGGTAGCAGCAGTGTCACGCAGTCCAGCGCGTGGATCAAAGGATCTATGGTTTTCCCTCGATTCTTTCCCACGAGGCTTTCCCACGAGGCTTTCCCACAGGGCTGTCCCACGTGCACACATGGTGGGAGTCGATCCTCGGCTTGAACGTCAAGGCAGTGCAGGGAAAACAGGTTCCTCTGGAATGGACTGACACATCTGGGGGACTCTTGGAATGGTGTCACGACCCTGGAGTTCCTCTCGCCTTTCCTGTGGAGAGCGCCTCCTCTTGAGATGCGACGGGAACACCGGGAATTCTTTCCCTACGAAACAGGGAATGGATCCCTCATCTCGAGCTAGGATGCGGAAACGGGGCTCCCCTGGATGTGTACAGGACCCTCTTGCTTCCTCTCGAGTGGAGACAGGTATGTCGGGGAACTTCTTGAGTTGCAGCAAGGGTGTGAAGGACCCTTTGGAAGTTCCAGAGGTTAGGTGTGATTAGCCTCGAGAAGCCTCAGCGGAAATGGGCCTCATCCCGCCTGGAGGGCAAAACCTCCTGGATTTTATCGAGTTGCAGCAGATGCTCTCAGCTGACGACGGGGACCTCAGGGACCCGCTCCGGTGGCCTCAGGAAAAGCCAGTCCCCATGCGAGTTCCTCGGTGGCCTCTCGGGATTCCTCTCCCGTCGATGCCGGGGCCTAAGACCTTGTGTGGATTCGGGGCCGGAACCTGAGGATTCCTTTCCAGTGCTGACATGGATCTTGGGGTTCTTCTGGAGTCTCCCCAGGGGAGTCAGTTCTCGTCTCGAATGCGGGCATGCACTTGCGCTTTCCTCCAGAGCGGTAGCAGCAGTGTCACGCAGTCCGCCGCGTGGATCAAAGGATCTATGGTTTTCCCTCGAGTCTTTCCCACGAGGCTTTCCCACGAGTCTTTCCCACAGGGCTGTCCCACGTGCACACGTGGTGGGAGTCGATCCTCGGCTTGAACGTCAAGGCAGTGCAGGGAAAACAGGTTCCTCTGGAATGGACGGACACATCTGGGGGACTCTTGGAATGGTGGCACGACCCTGGAGTTCCTCTCGCCTTTCCTGTGGAGAGCGCCTCCTCTTGAGATGCGACGGGAACGCCGGGAATTCTTTCCCTACAAAACAGGGAAAGGATCCCTCATCTCGAGCTAGGAGTTGGAAACGGGACTCCCCTGGATGTGTGCGGGACACCACGTGCTTCCTCTCGAGAGCAGACGGGTATGTCGGGGAACTTCTTGAGTTGCAGCAAGGGTGTGAAGGACCCTTTGGAAGTTCCAGTGGTTAGATGTGATTGGCCTCGAGAAGCCTCAGCGGAAATGGGCCTCATCTCGCCTGGAGGGCAAAACCTCCTGGATTTTCTCGAGTTGCGGCAGGTGCTCTCGACTTACGACGGGGACCTCAGGGACCCGCTCTGGTGGCCTCAGGAAAGGCCAGTCCCCATGCGAGTTCCTCGGGGGCCTCGCGGGATTCCTCTCCCGTCGTTGCCGGGGCCTAAGACCTTGTGTGGAGTCGGGGCCGGAACCTGAGGATTCCTCTCCAGTGCTGACATGGATCTTGGGGTACTTCTGGAGTCTCCCCAGGGGAGTCAGTCCTCGTCTCGAATGCGGGCATGCACTTCGCTTTCCTCCAGAGCGGTAGCAGCAGTGTCACGCAGTCCGCCACGTGGACCAAAGGATCTATGGTTTTCCCTCGAGTCTTTCCCACGAGGCTTTCCCACGAAGCTTTCCCACAGGGCTGTCCCACGTGCACACGTGGTGGGAGTCGATCCTCGGTTTGAACGTCAAGGCAGTGCAGGGAAAACAGGTTCCTCTGGAATGGACTGACACATCTGGGGGACTCTTGGAATGGTGGCACTAACCTGGAGTTCCTCTCGCCTTTTCTGTGGAGAGCGCCACCTCTTGAGATGCGAAGGGAACGCCGGGAATTCTTTCCCTACGAAACAGGGAAAGAATCCCTCATCTCGAGCTAGGAGGCAGAAACGGGGCTCCCCTGGATGTGTGCGGGACCCCACGTGCTTCCTCTCGAGTGGAGACGGGTATGTCCGGGAACTTCTTGAGTTGCAGCAATGGTGTGAAGGACCCCTTGGAAGTTCCAGTGGTTAGATGTGATTGGCCTCGAGAAGCCTCCGCGGAAATTGGCCTCATCTCGCCTGGAGGGCAAAACCTCCTGGATTTTCTCGAGTTGCGCCAGGTGCTCTCGACTTACGACAGGGACCTCAGGGAACCGCTCTGGTGGCCTCAGGAAAAGCCAGTCCCCATGCGAGTTCCTCGGGGGCGTCTCGGGATTCCTCTCCCGTCGATGCCGGGGCCTAAGACCTTGTGTGGAGTCGGGCCCGGAACCTGAGGATTCCTCTCTAGTGTGACATGCATCTTTGGGTACTTCTGTAGTCTCCCCAGGGGAGTCAGTACTCATCTCGAATGCGGGCATGCACTTCCGCTTTCCTCCAGAGCAGTAGCAGCAGTGTCGCGCAGTCCGTCGCGTGGAGCAAAGGATCTATGGTTTTCCCTCGAGTCTTTCCCACGAGGCTTTCCCAAGAGACTTACCCACAGGGCTGTCCCACGTGCACACGTGGTGGGAGTCGATCCTCGGCTTGAACGTCAAGGCAGTGCAGGGAAAACAGGTTCCTCTGGAATGGACTGACACATCTGGGGGACTCTTGGAATGGTGGCACGACCCTGAAGTTCCTCTCGCCTATCCTGTGGAGAGCGCCTCCTCTTGAGATGCGACGGGAACGCCGGGAATTCTTTCCCTACGAAACAGGGAAAGGATCACTCATCTCGAGCTGGGAGGCGGAAACGGGGCTACCCTGGATGTGTGCGGGACCCTCGTGCTTCCTCTCGAGTGGAGACGTGTATGTCGGGGAACTTCTTCAGTTGCAGCAAGGGTGTGAAGGACCCTTTGGAAGTTCCAGTGGTTAGATGTGATTAGGCTCGAGAAGACTCAGAGGAAATGGGCCTCATCTCGGCTGGAGGGCAAAACCTCCTGGATTTTCTCGAGTTGCGGCAGGTGCTCTCGACTTAGGACGGGGACCTCAGGGACCCGCTCTGGTGGCCTCAGGAAGGGCCAGTCCCCATGCGAGTTCCTCGGGGGCCTCTCGGGATTCCTCTCCCGTCGAAGCCGGGGCCTAAGACCTTGTGTGGAGTCGGGGCCGGAACCTGAGGATTCCTCTCTAGAGCTGACATGGATCTTGGGGTACTTCTGGAGTCTCCCCAGGGGAGTCAGTCCTCATCTCGAATGCGGGCATGCACTTCCGCTTTCCTCCAGAGCGGTAGCAGCAGTGTCACGCAGTCCGTCGCATGGAGCAAAGGATCTATGGTTTTCCCTCGAGTCTTTCCCACTAGGCTTTCCCAAGTGGCTTACCCACAGGGCTGTCCCACGTGCACACCTGGTGGGAGTCGATCCTCGGCTTGAACGTCAAGGCAGTGCAGGGAAAACAGGTTCCTCTGGAATGGACTGACACATCTGTGGGACTCTTGGAATGGTGGCACGACCCTGGAGTTCCTCTCGCCTTTCCTGTGGAGAGTGCCTCCTCTTGAGATGCGACGGGAACGCCGGGAATTCTTTCCCTACGAAACAGGGAAAGGATCCCACATCTCGAGCTAGGAGGCGGAAACGGGGCTCCCCTGGATGTGTGCGGGACCCTCGTGCTTCCTCTCGAGTGGAGACATGTATGTCGGGGAACTTCTGGAGTTGCAGCAAGGGTGTGAAGGACCCTTTGGAAGTTCCAGTGGTTAGATGTGATTACCCTCGAGAAGCCTCAGCGGAAATGGTCCTCATCTCGCCTGGAGGGCAAAACCTCCTGGATTTTCTCGAGTTGTGGCAGGTGCTCTCGACTTACGACGGGATCCCCAGGGACCCGCTCTGGTGGCCTCAGGAAAGGCCAGTCCCCATGCGAGTTCCTCGGGGGCCTCTCGGGATTCCTATCCCGTCGATGCCGAGGCCTAAGACCTTGTGTGGAGTCGGGGCCGGAACCTGAGGATTCCTCTCCAGTGCTGACATGGATCTTGGGGTACTTCTGGAGTCTCCCCAGGGGAGTCAGTCCACGTCTCGAATGCGGGCATGCACTTGCGCTTTCCTCCAGAGCGGTAGCAGCAGTGTCACGCAGTCCGCCGCGTGGATCAAAGGATCTATGGTTTTCCCTCGAGTCTTTCCCACGAGGCTTTCCCACGAGGCTTTCCCACAGGGCTGTCCCACGTGCACACGTGGTGGGAGTCGATCCTCGGCTTGAACGTCAAGGAAGTGCAGGGAAAACAGGTTCCTCTGGAATGGACTGACACATCTGGGGGACTGTTGGAATGGTGGCACGACTCTTGAGTTCCTCTCGCCTTTCCTGAGGAGAGCGCCTCCTCTTGAGATGCGACGGGAACGCCGGGAATTGTTTCCCTACCAAAAAGGGAAAGGATCCCTCAGCTCTAGCTAGGAGGAGGAAACGGGGCTCCCCTGGATGTGTGCGGGACCCTCGTGCTTCCTCTCGAGTGGAGACGGGTATGTCGGGGAACTTCTTGAGTTGCAGCAAGGGTGTGTAGGACCCTTTGGAAGTTCCAGTGGTTAGATGTGATTAGCCTCGAGAAGCCTCAGCGGAAATGGGCCTCATCTCGCCTGTAGGGCAAAACCTCCTGGATTGTCTCGAGTTGCGGCAGGTGCTCTCGACTTACGACGGGGACCTGAGGGACCCGCTCTGGTGGCCTCAGGAAAGCCCAGTCCCCATGCGAGTTCTTCGGGGGCCTCTCGGGATTCCTCTCCCGTCGATGCCGGGGCCTAAGACCTTGTGTGGAGTCGGGGCCGGAACCTGAGGATTCCTCTCCAGTGCTGACATGGATCTTGCGGTATTCTGGAGTCTCCCCAGGAGAGTCAGTCCTCGCCTCGAATGCGGGCATGCACTTGCGCTTTCCTCCAGAGCGGTAGCAGCAGTGTCACGCAATCCGCCACGTGGGTCAAAGGATCTATGTTTTTCCCTCGAGTCTTTCCAAGAGGCTTTCCCACGAGGCTTGCCCACAGGGCTGTCCCACGTGCACACGTGGTGGGAGTCGATCCTCGGCTTGAACGTCAAGGCAGTGCAGGGAAAACAGGTTCCTCTGGAATGGACTGACACATCTGAGGGACTCTTGGAATGGTGGCACGATCCTGGAGTTCCTCTCGCCTTTCCTGTGGAGAGCGCCTCCTCTTGAGATGCGACGGGAACGCCGGGAATTCTTTCCCTACCAAAAAGGGAAAGGATCCCTCAGCTCTAGCTAGGAGGAGGAAACGGGGCTCCCCTGGATGTGTGCGGGACCCTCGTGCTTCCTCTCGAGTGGAGACGGGTATGTCGGGGAACTTCTTGAGTTGCAGTAAGGCTGTGAAGGACCCTTTGGAAGTTCCAGTGGTTAGATGTGATTAGCCTCGAGAAGCCTCAGCGGAAATGGGCCTCATCTCGCCTGTAGGGCAAAACCTCCTGGATTGTCTCGAGTTGCGGCAGGTGCTCTCGACTTACGACGGGGACCTCAGGGACCCGCTCTGGTGGCCTCAGGAAAAGCCAATCCCCATGCGAGTTTCTCGGGGGCCACTCGGCATTCTTCTCCCTTCGATGCCGGGGCCTAAGACCTTGTGTGGAGTCGGGGCCGGAACCTGAGGATTCCTCTCCAGTGCTGACATGGATCTTGGGGTACTTCTGGAGTCTCCCCAGGGGAGTCAGTCCTCGTCTCGAATGCGGGCATGCTCTTGCGCTTTCCTCCAGAGCGGTAGCAGCAGTGTCACGCATTTCGCCGCGTGGATCAAGGGATCTATGGCATTCCCCCGAGGCTTTCCCACGAGGGTTTCCCACAGTGCTGTCCCACATGCCACCGTGGTGGGAGTCGATCCTGGGCATGAACGTCCAGGCAGTGCAGGGAAAATACGTTCCTCTGGAATGGACTGACACATCTGGGGGACTCTTGGAATGGTGGCACGACCCTGGAGTTCCTCTCGCCTCTCCTGTGGAGAGCGCCTCCTCTTAAGATGCGACAGGAACGCCGGGAATTCTTTCCCTACGAAACAGGAAAGGATCCCTCATCTCGAGCTAGGAGGCGGAAACGGGGCTCCGCTGGATGTGTGCGGGACCCACGTGCTTCCTCTCGAGTGGAGACGGGTATGTCGGGGAAATTCTTGAGTTGCAGCAAGGGTGTGAAGGACACTTTGGAAGTTAGAGTGGTTAGACGTGATTAGCCTCCAGAAGCATCAGCGGAAATGGGCCTCATCTCGCCTGGAGGGCAAAACCTCCTGGATTTTCTCGAGTTGCGGCAGGTGCTCTCGACTTACGACGGGAACCTCAGGGACCCGCTCTGGTGGCCTCAGGAAAGGCCAGTCCCCATGCGACTTCCTCGGGGGCCTCTCGGGATTCCTCTCCCGTCGATGCCGGGGCCGAAGACCTTGTGTGGAGTCGGGGCCGGAACCTGAGGATTCCTCTCCAGTGCTGACATGGATCTTGGGATACTTCTGGAGTCTCCCCAGGGGAGTCAGTCCTCGTCTCGAATGCGGGCATGCACTTGTGCTTTCCTCCAGAGCGGTAGCAGCAGTGTCACGCAGTCCGCCGCGTGGATCAAAGGATCTATGTTTTTCCCTCGAGTCTTTCCCACGAGGCTTTCCCACAGGGCTGTCCCACGTGCACACGTGGTGGGAGTCGATCCTCGGCTTGAACGTCAAGGCAGTGCAGGGAAAACAGGTTCCTCTGGAATGGACTGACACATCTGGGGGACTCTTTGAATGGTGTCACGACCCTGGAGTTCCTCTCGCCTTTCCTGTGGAGAGCGCCTCCTCTTGAGATGCGACGGGAACGCCGGGAATTCTTTCCCTACGAATCAGGGAAAGGATCCCTCATCTCGAGCTAGGAGGCGGAAACGGGGCTCCCCTGGATGTGTGCGGGACCCACGTGATTCCTCTCGAGTGGAGACGGGTATGTCGGTGAACTTCTTGAGTTGCAGCAAGGGTGTGAAGGACCCTTTGGAAGTTCCAGTGGTTAGACGTGATTAGCCTCGAGAAGCCTCAGCGGAAATGGGCCTTATCTCGCCTGGAGTGTAAAACCTCCTGGATTTTCTCGAGTTGCGGCAGGTGCTCTCGACTTACGACGGGGACCTCAGGGACCCGCTCTGGTGGCCTCAGGAAAGGCCAGTCCCCATGCGAGTTCCTCGGGGGCCTCTCGGGATTCCTCTCCCGTCGATGCCGGGGCCTAAGACCTTGTGTGGAGTCGGGGCCGGAACCTGAGGATTCCTCTCCAGTGCTGACATGGATCTTGGGGTACTTCTGGAGTCTCCCCAGGGGAGTCAGTCCTCGTCTGGAATGCGGGCATGCACTTGCGCTTTCCTCCAGAGCGGTAGCAGCAGTGTCACGCAGTCCGCCGCGTGGAGCAAAGGATCTATGGTTTTCCCTCGAGTCTTTCCCACGAGGCTTTCCCACGAGGCTTTCCCACAGGGCTGTCCCACGTGCACACGTGGTGGGAGTCGATCCTTGGCTTGAACGTCAAGGCAGTGCAGGGAAAACAGGTTCCTCTGGAATGGACTGACACATCTGGGGGACTCTTGGAATGGTGGCATGACCCTGGAGTTCCTCTCGCCTTTCCTGTGGAGAGCGCCTCCTCTTGAGATGCGACGAGAACGCCGGGAATTCTTTCCCTACGAAACAGGGAAAGGATCCCTCATCTCGAGCTAGGAGGCGGAAACGGGGCTCCCCTGGATGTGTGCGGGACACCACGTGCTTCCTCTCGAGTGGAGACGGGTATGTCGGGGAACTTCTTGAGTTGCAGCAAGGGTGTGAAGGACCCTTTGGAAGTTCCAGTGCTTAGATGTGATTGGCCTCGAGAAGCCTCTGCGGAAATGGGCCTCATCTGGCCTGGAGGGCAAAACCTCCTGGATTTTCTCGAGTTGCGGCAGGTGCTCTCGACTTACGACGGGGACCTCAGGGACCCGCTCTGGTGGCCTCAGGAAAGGCCAGTCCCCATGCGAGTTCCTCGGGGGCCTCTCGGGATTCCTCTCCCGTCGTTGCCGGGGCCTAAGACCTTGTGTGGAGTCGGGGCCGGAACCTGAGGATTCCTCTCCAGTGCTGACATGGATCTTGGGGTACTTCTGGAGTCTCCCCAGGGGAGTCAGTCCTCGTCTCGAATGCGGGCATGCACTTGCGCTTTCCTCTAGAGCGGTAGCAGCAGTGTCATGCAGTCCGCCGCGTGGATCAAAGGATCTATGGTTTTCCCTCGAGTCTTTCCCACGAGGCTTTCCCACAGGGCTGTCCCCCGTGCACACATGGTGGGAGTCGATCCTCGGCTTGAACGTCAAGGCAGTGCAGGGAAAACAGGTTCCTCTGGAATGGACTGACACATCTGGGGGACTCTTGGAATGGTGGCACGACCCTGGAGTTCCTCTCGCCTTTCCTGTGGAGAGCGCCTCCTCTTGAGATGCAACAGGAACGCCGGAAATTCTTTCCCTACGAAACAGGGAAAGGATCCCTCATCTCGAGCTAGGAGGCGGAAACGGGGCTTCCCTGGATGTGTGCGGGACACCACGTGCTTCCTCTAGAGTGGAGACGGGTATGTCGGGGATCTTCTTGAGTTGCAGCAAGGGTGTGAAGGACCCTTTGGAAGTTCCAGTGGTTAGATGTGATTGGCCTCGAGAAGCCTCAGCGGAAATGGGCCTCATCTCGCCTGGAGGGCAAAACCTCCTGGATTTTCTCGAGTTGCGGCAGGTGCTCTCGACTTACGATGGGGACCTCAGGGACCCGCTCTGGTGGCCTCAGGAAAGGCCAGTCCCCATGCGAGTTCCTCGGGGGCCTCTCGGCATTCCTCTCCCGTCGATGCCGGGGCCTAAGACCTTGTGTGGAGTCGGGGCCGGAACCTGAGGATTCCTCTCCAGTGCTGACATGGATCTTGGGGTACTTCTGGAGTCTCCCCAGGGGAGTCAGTCCACGTCTCGAATGCGGGCATGCACTTGCGCTTTCCTCCAGAGCGGTAGCAGCAGTGTCACGCAGTCCGCCGCGTGGATCAAAGGATCTATGGTTTTCCCTCGAGTCTTTCCCACGAGGCTTTCCCACGAGGCTTTCCCACAGGGCTGTCCCACGTGCACACGTGGTGGGAGTCGATCCTCGGCTTGAACGTCAAGGCAGTGCAGGGAAAACAGGTTCCTCTGGAATGGACTGACACATCTGGGGGACTGTTGGAATGGTGGCACGACTCTGGAGTTCCTCTCGCCTTTCCTGTGGAGAGCGCCTCCTCTTGAGATGCGACGGGAACGCCGGGAATTCTTTCCCTACGAAACAGGGAAAGGATCCCTCATCTCGAGCTAGGAGGCGGAAACGGGGCTCCCCTGGATGTGTGCGGGACACCACGTGCTTCCTCTCGAGTGGAGACGGGTATGTCGGGGAACTTCTTGAGTTGCAGCAAGGGTGTGAAGGACCCTTTGGTAGTTCCAGTGGTTAGATGTGATTGGCCTCGAGAAGCCTCAGCGGAAATGGGCCTCATCTCGCCTGGAGCGCAAAACCTCCTGGATTTTCTCGAGTTGCGGCAGGTGCTCTCGACTTACGACGGGGACCTCAGGGACCCGCTCTGGTGGCCTCAGGAAAGGCCAGTCCCCATGCGAGTTACTCGGGGGCCTCTCGGGATTCCTCTCCCGTCGATGCCGGGGCCTAAGACCTTGTGTGGAGTCGGGGCCGGAACCTGAGGATTCCTCTCCAGTGCTGACATGGATCTTGGGGTACTTCTGGAGTCTCCCCAGGGGAGTCAGTCCTCGTCTGGAATGCGGGCATGCACTTGCGCTTTCCTCCAGAGCGGTAGCAGCAGTGTCACGCAGTCCGCCGCGTGGAGCAAAGGATCTATGGTTTTCCCTCGAGTCTTTCCCACGAGGCTTTCCCACGAGGCTTTCCCACAGGGCTGTCCCACGTGCACACGTGGTGGGAGTCGATCCTTGGCTTGAACGTCAAGGCAGTGCAGGGAAAACAGGTTCCGCTGGAATTGACTGACACATCTGGGGGACTGTTGGAATGGTGGCACGACTCTGGAGTTCCTCTCGCCTTTCCTGTGGAGAGCGCCTCCTCTTGAGATGCGACGGGAACGCCGGGAATTCTTTCCCTACGAAACAGGGAAAGGATCCCTCATCTCGAGCTAGGAGGCGGAAACGGGGCTCCCCTGGATGTGTGCGGGACCCCACGTGCTTCCTCTCGAGTGGAGACGGGTATGTCGGGGAACTTCTTGAGTTGCAGCAAGGGTGTGAAGGACCCTTTGGAAGTTCCAGTGCTTAGATGTGATTGGCCTCGAGAAGCCTCAGCGGAAATGGGCCTCATCTCGCCTGGAGGGCAAAACCTCCTGGATTTTCTCGAGTTGCGGCAGGTGCTCTCGACTTACGACGGGGACCTCAGGGACCCGCTCTGGTGGCCTCAGGAAAGGCCAGTCCGCATGCGAGTTCCTCGGGGGCCTCTCGGGATTCCTCTCCCGTCGATGCCAGGGCCTAAGACCTTGTGTGGAGTCGGGGCCGGAACCTGAGGATTCCTCTCCAGTGCAGACATGGATCTTGGGGTACTTCTGGAGTCTCCCCAGGGGAGTCAGTCCTCGTCTCGAATGCGGGCATGCACTTGCGCTTTCCTCCGGAGCGGTAGCAGCAGTGTCACGCAGTCCGCCGCGTGGATCAAAGGATCTATGGTTTTCCCTCGAGTCTTTCCCACGAGGCTTTCCCACAGGGCTGTCCCACGTGCACACATGGTGGGAGTCGATCCTCGGCTTGAACGTCAAGGCAGTACAGGGAAAACAGGTTCCTCTGGAATGGACTGACACATCTGGGGGACTCTTGGAATGGTGGCACGACCCTGGAGTTCCTCTCGCCTTTCCTGTGGAGAGCGCCTCCTCTTGAGATGCGACGGGAACGCCGGGAATTCTTTCCCTACGAAACAGGGAAAGGATCCCTCATCTCGAGCTAGGAGGCGGAAACGGGGCTCCCCTGAATGTGTGCGGGACACCACGTGCTTCCTCTCGAGTGGAGACGGGTATGTCGGGGAACTTCTTGAGTTGCAGCAAGGGTGTGAAGGACCCTTTGGAAGTTCCAGTGGTTAGATGTGATTGGCCTCGAGAAGCCTCAGTGGAAATGGGCCTCATCTCCCCTGGAGGGCAAAACCTCCTGGATTTTCTCGAGTTGCGGCAGGTGCTCTCGACTTACGACGGGGACCTCAGGGACCCGCTCTGGTGGCCTCAGGAAAGGCCAGTCCGCATGCGAGTTCCTCGGGGGCCTCTCGGGATTCCTCTCCCGTCGATACCGGGGCCTAAGACCTTGTGTGGAGTCGGGGCCGGAACCTGAGGATTCCTCTCCAGTGCTGACATGGATCTTGGGGTACTTCTGGAGTCTCCCCAGTGGAGTCAGTCCTCGTCTCGAATGCGGGCATGCACTTGCGCTTTCCTCCAAAGCGGTAGCAGCAGTGTCACGCAGTCCGCCGCGTGGATCAAAGGATCTATGGTTTTCCCTCGAGTCTTTCCCACGAGGCTTTCCCACGAGGCTTTCCCACAGGGCTGTCCCACGTGCACACGTGGTGGGAGTCGATCCTCGGCTTGAACGTCAAGGCAGTGCAGGGAAAAGGGGTTCCTCTGGAATGGACTGACACATCTGGTGGACTCTTGGAATGGTGGCACGACCCTGGAGTTCCTCTCGCCTTTCCTGTGGAGAGCGCCTCCTCTTGAGATGCGACGGGAACGCCGGGAATTCTTTCCCTACGAAACAGGGAAAGGATCCCTCATCTCGAGCTAGGAGGCGGAAACGGGGCTCCCCTGGATGTGTGCGGGACCCCACGTGCTTCCTCTCGAGTGGAGACGGGTATGTCGGGGAACTTCTTGAGTTGCAGCAAGGGTGTGAAGGACCCTTTGGAAGTTCCAGTGGTTAGATGTGATTGGCCTCGAAAAGCCTCAGCGGAAATGGGCCTCATCTCGCCTGGAGGGCAAAACCTCCTGGATTTTCTCGAGTTGCGGCAGGTGCTCTCGACTTACGACGAGGACCTCAGGGACCCGCTCTGGTGGCCTCAGGAAAGGCCAGTCCCCATGCGAGTTCCTCTGGGGATTCCTCTCCCGTCGATGCCGGGGCCTAAGACCTTGTGTGGAGTCGGGGCCGGAACCTGAGGATTCCTCTCCAGTGCTGACATGGATCTTGGGGTACTTCTGGAGTCTCCCCAGGGGAGTCAGTCCTCGTCTCGAATGCGGGCATGCACTTGCGCTTTCCTCCAGAGCGGTAGCAGCAGTGTCACGCAGTCCGCCGCGTGGATCAAAGGATCTATGGTTTTCCCTCGAGTCTTTCCCACGAGGCTTTCCCACGTGGCTTTCCCACAGGGCTGTCCCACGTGCACACGTGGTGGGAGTCGATCCTCGGCTTGAACGTCAAGGCAGTGCAGGGAAAACAGGTTCCTCTGGAATGGACTGACACATCTGGGGGACTCTTGGAATGGTGGCACGACCCTGGAGTTCCTCTCGCCTTTCCTGTGGAGAGCGCCTCCTCTTGAGATGCGACGGGAACGCCGGGAATTCTTTCCCTACGAAACAGGGAAAGGATCCCTCATCTCGAGCAAGGAGGCGGAAACGGGGCTCCCCTGGATGTGTGCGGGACACCACGTGCTTCCTCTCGAGTGGAGACGGGTATGTCGGGGAACTTCTTGAGTTGCAGCAAGGGTGTGAAGGACCCTTTGGAAGTTCCAGTGGTTAGATGTGATTGGCCTCGAAAAGCCTCAGCGGAAATGGGCCTCATCTCGCCTGGAGGGCAAAACCTCCTGGATTTCCTCGAGTTGCGACAGGTGCTCTCGACTTACGACGGGGACCTCAGGGACCCGCTCTGGTGGCCTCAGGAAAGGCCAGTCCCCATGCGAGTTCCTCGGGGGCCTCTCGGGATTCCTCTCCCGTCGATGCCGGGGCCTAAGACCTTGTGTGGAGTCGGGGCCGGAACCTGAGGATTCCTCTCCAGTGCTGACATGGATCTTGGGGTACTTCTGGAGTCTCCCCAGGGGAGTCAGTCCTCGTCTCGAATGCGGGCATGCACTTGCGCTTTCCTCCAGAGCGGTAGCAGCAGTGTCACGCAGTCCGCCGCGTGGATCAAAGGATCTATGGTTTTCCCTCGAGTCTTTCCCACGAGGCTTTCCCACGAGTCTTTCCCACTGGGCTGTCCCACGTGCACACGTGGTGTGAGTCGATCCTCTGTTGAACGTCAAGGCAGTGCAGGGAAAACAGGTTCCTCTGGAATGGACTGACACATCTGGGGGACTCTTGGAATGGTGGCATGACCCTGGAGTTCCTCTCGCCTTTCCTGTGGAGAGCGCCTCCTCTTGAGATGCGACGGGAACGCCGGGAATTCTTTCCCTACGAAACAGGGAAAGGATCCCTCATCTCGAGCTAGGAGGCGGAAACGGGGCTCCCCTGGATGTGTGCGGGACACCACGTGCTTCCTCTCGAGTGGAGACGGGTATGTCGGGGAACTTCTTGAGTTGCAGCAAGGGTGTGAAGGACCCTTTGGAAGTTCCAGTGGTTAGATGTGATTGGCCTCGAGAAGCCTCAGCGGAAATGGGCCTCATCTCGCCTGGAGGGCAAAAACTCCTGGATTTTCTCGAGTTGCGGCAGGTGCTCTCGACTTACGACGGGGACCTCAGGGACCCGCTCTGGTGGCCTCAGGAAAGGCCAGTCTGCATGCGAGTTCTTCGGGGGCCTCTCGGGATTCCTCTCCCGTCGATGCCGGGGCCTAAGACCTTGTGTGGAGTCGGGGCCGGAACCTGAGGATTTCTCTCCAGTGCTGACATGGATCTTGGGGTACTTCTGGAGTCTCCCCAGGGGAGTCAGTCCTCGTCTCGAATGCGGGCATGCACTTGCGCTTTCCTCCAGAGCGGTAGCAGCAGTGTCACGCAGTCCGCCGCGTGGATCAAAGGATCTATGGTTTTCCCTCGAGTCTTTCCCACGAGGCTTTCCCACGAGGCTTTCCCACAGGACTGTCCCACGTGCACACGTGGTGGGAGTCGATCCTCTGTTGAACGTCAAGGCAGTGCAGGTAAAACAGGTTCCTCTGGAATGGACTGACACATCTGGGGGACTCTTGGAATGGTGGCACGACCCTGGAGTTCCTCTCGACTTTCCTGTGGAGAGCGCCTCCTCTTGAGATGCGACGGGAACGCCGGGAATTCTTTCCCTACGAAACAGGGAAAGGATCCCTCATCTCGAGCTAGGAGGCGGAAACGGGGCTCCCCTGGATGTGTGCGGGACACCACGTGCTTCCTCTCGAGTGGAGACGGGTATGTCGGGGAACTTCTTGAGTTGCAGCAAGGGTGTGAAGGACCCTTTGGAAGTTCCAGTGGTTAGATGTGATTGGCATCGAGAAGCCTCAGCGGAAATGGGCCTCATCTCGCCTGGAGGGCAAAACCTCCTGGATTTTCTCGAGTTGTGGCTGGTGCTCTCGACTTACGACGGGGACCTCAGGGACCCGCTCTGGTGGCCTCAGGAAAGGCCAGTCCCCATGCGAGTTCCTCGGGGGCCTCTCGGGATTCCTCTCCCGTCGATGCCGGGGCCTAAGACCTTGTGTGGAGTCGGGGCCGGAACCTGAGGATTCCTCTCCAGTGCTGACATGGATCTTGGGGTACTTCTGGAGTCTCCCCAGGGGAGTCAGTCCTCGTCTCGAATGCGGGCATGCACTTGCGCTTTCCTCCAGAGCGGTAGCAGCAGTGTCACGCAGTCGGCCGCGTGGATCAAAGGATCTATGTTTTTCCCTCGAGTCTTTCCCACGAGGCTTTCCCACGAGGCTTTCCCACAGGGGTGTCCCACGTGCACACGTGGTGGGAGTCGATCCTCGGCTTGAACGTCAAGGCAGTGCAGGGAAAACAGGTTCCTCTGGAATGGACCGACACATCTGGGGCACTCTTTGAATGGTGTCACGACCCTGGAGTTCCTCTCGCCTTTCCTGTGGAGAGCGCCTCCTCTTGAGATGCGACGGGAACGCCGGGAATTCTTTCCCTACGAAACAGGGAAAGGATCCCTCATCTCGAGCTAGGAGGCGGAAACGGGGCTCCCCTGGATGTGTGCGGGACCCACGTGATTCCTCTCGAGTGGAGACGGGTATGTCGGTGAACTTCTTGAGTTGCAGCAAGGGTGTGAAGGACCCTTTGGAAGTTCCAGTGGTTAGACGTGATTAGCCTCGAGAAGCCTCAGCGGAAATGGGCCTTATCTCGCCTGGAGGGTAAAACCTACTGGATTTTCTCGAGTTTCGGCAGGTGCTCTCGACTTACGACGGGGACCTCTGGGACCCGCTCTGGTGGCCTCAGTAAAGGCCAGTCCCCATGCGAGTTCCTCGGGGGCCTCTCGGGATTCCTCTCCCGTCGATGCCGGGGCCTAAGACCTTGTGTGGAGTCGGGGCCGGAACCTGAGGATTCCTCTCCAGTGCTGACATGGATCTTGTGGTACTTCTGGAGTCTCCCCAGGGGAGTCAGTCCTCGTCTGGAATGCAGGCATGCACTTGCGCTTTCCTCCAGAGCGGTAGCAGCAGTGTCACGCAGTCCGCCGCGTGGATCAAAGGATCTATGGTTTTCCCTCGAGTCTTTCCCACGAGGCTTTCCCACGAGGCTTTCCCACAGGGCTGTCCCACGTGCACACGTGGTGGGCGTCGATCCTTGGCTTGAACGTCAAGGCAGTGCAGGGAAAACAGGTTCCTCTGGAATGGACTGACACATCTGGGGGACTCTTGGAATGGTGGCATGACCCTGGAGTTCCTCTCGCCTTTCCTGTGGAGAGCGCCTCCTCTTGAGATGCGACGGGAACGCCGGGAATTCTTTCCCTACGAAACAGGGAAAGGATCCCTCATCTCGAGCTAGGAGGCGGAAACGGGGCTCCCCTGGATGTGTGCGGGACACCACGTGCTTCCTCTCGAGTGCAGACGGGTATGTCGGGGAACTTCTTGAGTTGCAGCAAGGGTGTGAAGGACCCTTTGGATGTTCCAGTGGTTAGATGTGATTGGCCTCGAGAAGCCTCTGCGGAAATGGGCCTCATCTCGCCTGGAGGGCAAAACCTCCTGGATTTTCTCGAGTTGCGGCAGGTGCTCTCGACTTACGACGGGGACCTCAGGGACCCGCTCTGGTGGCCTCAGGAAAGGCCAGTCCCCATGCGAGTTCCTCGGGGTCCTCTCGGGATTCCTCTCCCGTCGTTGCCGGGGCCTAAGACCTTGTGTGGAGTCGGGGCCGGAACCTGAGGATTCCTCTCCAGTGCTGACATGGATCTTGGGGTACTTCTGGAGTCTCCCCAGGGGAGTCAGTCCTCGTCTCGAATGCGGGCATGCACTTTCGCTTTCCTCCAGAGCGGTAGCAGCAGTGTCACGCAGTCCAGCGCGTGGATCAAAGGATCTATGGTTTTCCCTCGATTCTTTCCCACGAGGCTTTCCCACGAGGCTTTCCCACAGGGCTGTCCCACGTGCACACATGGTGGGAGTCGATCCTCGGCTTGAACGTCAAGGCAGTGCAGGGAAAACAGGTTCCTCTGGAATGGACTGACACATCTGGGGGACTCTTGGAATGGTGTCACGACCCTGGAGTTCCTCTCGCCTTTCCTGTGGAGAGCGCCTCCTCTTGAGATGCGACGGGAACACCGGGAATTCTTTCCCTACGAAACAGGGAATGGATCCCTCATCTCGAGCTAGGAGGCGGAAACGGGGCTCCCCTGGATGTGTGCGGGACCCACGTGCTTCCTCTCGAGTGGAGACGGGTATGTCGGGGAACTTCTTGAGTTGCAGCAAGGGTGGGAAGGACACTTTGGAAGTTCCAGTGGTTAGACGTGATTAGCCTCGAGAAGCCTCAGCGGAAATGGGCCTTATCTCACCTGGAGGGTAAAACCTCCTGGATTTTCTCGAGTTGCGACAGGTGCTCTCGACTTACGACGGGGACCTCAGGGACCCGCTCTGGTGGCCTCAGGAAAGGCCAGTCCCCATGCGAGTTCCTCGGGGGCCTCTCGGGATTCCTCTCCCGTCGATGCCAGGGCCTAAGACCTTGTGTGGAGTCGGGGCCGGAACCTGAGGATTCCTCTCCAGTGCTGACATGGATCTTGGGGTACTTCTGGAGCCTCCCCTGGGGAGTCAGTCCACGTCTCGAATGCGGGCATGCACTTGCGCTTTCCTCCAGAGCGGTAGCAGCAGTGTCACGCAGTCCGCCGCGTGGATCAAAGGATCTATGGTTTTCCCTCGAGTCTTTCCCACGAGGCTTTCCCACGAGGCTTTCCCACAGGGCTGTCCCACGTGCACACGTGGTGGGAGTCGATCCTCGGCTTGAACGTCAAGGCAGTGCAGGGAAAACAGGTTCCTCTGGAATGGACTGACACATCTGGGGGACTCTTGGAATGGTGGCACGACCCTGGAGTTCCTCTCGCCTTTCCTGTGGAGAGCGCCTCCTCTTGAGATGCGACGGGAACGCCGGGAATTCTTTCCCTACGAAACAGGGAAAGGATCCCTCATCTCGAGCTAGGAGGCGGAAACGGGGCTCCCCTGGATGTGTGCGGGACCCCACGTGCTTCCTCTCGAGTGGAGACAGGTATGTCGGGGAACTTCTTGAGTTGCAGCAAGGGTGTGAAGGACCCTTTGGAAGTTCCAGTGGTTAGACGTGATTAGCCTCGAGAAGCCTCAGCGGAAATGGGCCTCATCTCGCCTGGAGGGCAAAACCTCCTGGATTTTCTCGAGTTGCGGCAGGTGCTCTCGACTTACGACGGGGACCTCAGGGACCCGCTCTGGTGGCCTCAGGAAAGGCCAGTCCCCATGCGAGTTCCTCGGGGGCCTCTCGGGATTCCTCTCCCGTCGATGCCGGGGCCTAAGACATTGTGTGGAGTCGGGGCCGGAACCTGAGGATTCCTCTCCAGTGCTGACATGGATCTTGGGGTACATCTGGAGTCTCCCCAGGGGAGTCACTCCTCGTCTCGAATGCGGGCATGCACTTGCGCTTTCCTCCAGAGTGGTAGCAGCAGTGTCACGCAGTCCGCCGCGTGGATTAAAGGATCTATGGTTTTCCCTCGAGTCTTTCCCACGAGGCTTTCCCACGAGGCTTTCCCACACGGCTGTCCCACGTGCACACGTGGTGGGAGTCGATTCTCGGCTTGAACGTCAAGGCAGTGCAGGGAAAACAGGTTCCTCTGGAATGGACTGACACATCTGGGGGACTCTTGGAATGGTGGCACGACCCTGGAGTTCCTCTCGCCTTTCCTGTGGAGAGCGCCTCCTCTTGAGATGCGACGGGAACGCCGGGAATTCTTTCCCTACGAAACAGGGAAAGGATCCCTCATCTCGAGCTAGGAGGCGGAAACGGGGCTCCCCTGGATGTGTGCGGGACCCCACGTGCTTCCTCTCGAGTGGAGACGGGTATGTCGGGGAACTTCTTGAGTTGCAGCAAGGGTGTGAAGGACCCTTTGGAAGTTCCAGTGGTTAGACGTGATTAGCCTCGAGAAGCCTCAGGGGAAATGGGCCTCATCTCGCCTGGAGGGCAAAACCTCCTGGATTTTCTCGAGTTGCGGCAGGTGCTCTCGACTTACGACAGGGACCTCAGGGACCCGCTCTGGTGGCCTCAGGAAAGGCCAGTCCCCATGCGAGTTCCTCGGGGGCCTCTCGGGATTCCTCTCCCGTCGATGCCGGGGCCTAAGACCTTGTGTGGAGTCGGGGCCGGAACCTGAGGATTCCTCTCCAGTGCTGACATGGATCTTGGGGTACTTCTGGAGTCTAACCAGGGGAGTCAGTCCTCGTCTCGAATGCGGGCATGCACTTGCGCTTTCCTCCAGAGCGGTAGCAGCAGTTTCACGCAGTCCGCCGCGTGGATCAAAGGATCTATGGTTTTCCCTCGAGTCTTTCCCACGAGGCTTTCCCACGAGGCTTTCCCACAGGGCTGTCCCACGTGCACACGTGGTGGGAGTCGATCCTCGGCTTAAACGTCAAGGCAGTGCAGGGAAAACAGGTTCCTCTGGAATGGACTGACACATCTGGGGGACTCTTGGAATGGTGGCACGACCCTGGAGTTCCTCTCGCCTTTCCTGTGGAGAGCGCCTCCTCTTGAGATGCGACGGGAACGCCGGGAATTCTTTCCCTACGAAACATGGAACGGATCCCTCATCTCGAGCTAGGAGGCGGAAACGGGGCTCCCCTGGATGTGTGCGGGACCCCACGTGCTTCCTCTCGAGTGGAGACGGGTATGTCGGGGAACTTCTTGAGTTGCAGCAAGGGTGTGAAGGACCCTTTGCAAGTTCCAGTGGTTAGACGTGATTAGCCTCGAGAAGCCTCAGCGGAAATGGGCCTCATCTCGCCTGGAGGGCAAAACCTCCTGGATTTTCTCGAGTTGCGGCAGGTGCTCTCGACTTACGACGGGGACCTCAGGGACCCGCTCTGGTGGCCTCAGGAAAGGCCAGTCCCCATGCGAGTTCCTCGGGGGCCTCTCGGGATTCCTCTCCCGTCGATGCCGGGGCCTAAGACCTTGTGTGGAGTCGGGGCCGGAACCTGAGGATTCCTCTCCAGTGCTGACATGGATCTTGGGGTACTTCTGGAGTCTCCCCAGGGGAGTCAGTCCTCGTCTCGAATGCGGGCATGCACTTGCGCTTTCCTCCAGAGCGGTAGCAGCAGTGTCACGCAGTCCGCCGCGTGGATCAAAGGATCTATGGTTTTCCCTCGAGTCTTTCCCACGAGGCTTTCCCACGAGGCTTTCCCACAGGGCTGTCCCACGTGCACACGTGGTGGGAGTCGATCCTCGGCTTGAACGTCAAGGCAGTGCAGGGAAAACAGGTTCCTCTGGAATGGACTGACACATCTGGGGGACTCTTGGAATGGTGGCACGACCCTGGAGTTCCTCTCGCCTTTCCTGTGGAGAGCGCCTCCTCTTGAGATGCGACGGGAACGCCGGGAATTCTTTCCCTACGAAACAGGGAAAGGATCCCTCATCTCGAGCTAGGAGGCGGAAACGGGGCTCCCCTGGATGTGTGCGGGACCCCACGTGCTTCCTCTCGAGTGGAGACGGGTATGTCGGGGAACTTCTTGAGTTGCAGCAAGGGTGTGAAGGACCCTTTGGAAGTTCCAGTGGTTAGACGTGATTAGCCTCGAGAAGCCTCAGGGGAAATGGGCCTCATCTCGCCTGGAGGGCAAAACCTCCTGGATTTTCTCGAGTTGCGGCAGGTGCTCTCGACTTACGAAGGGGACCTCCGGGACCCGCTCTGGTGGCCTCAGGAAAGGCCAGTCCCCATGCGAGTTCCTCGGGGGCCTCTCGGGATTCCTCTCCCGTCGATGCCGGGGCCTAAGACCTTGTGTGGAGTCGGGGCCGGAACCTGAGGATTCCTCTCCAGTGCTGACATGGATCTTGGGGTACTTCTGGAGTCTCCCCAGGGGAGTCAGTCCTCGTCTCGAATGCGGGCATGCACTTGCGCTTTCCTCCAGAGCGGTAGCAGCAGTGTCACGCAGTCCGCCGCGTGGATCAAAGGATCTATGGTTTTCCCTCGAGTCTTTCCCACGAGGCTTTCCCACGAGGCTTTCCCACAGGGCTGTCCCACGTGCACACGTGGTGGGAGTCGATCCTCGGCTTGAATGTCAAGGCAGTGCAGGGAAAACAGGTTCCTCTGGAATGGACTGACACATCTGGGGGACTCTTGGAATGGTGGCACGACCCTGGAGTTCCTCTCGCCTTTCCTGTGGAGAGCGCCTCCTCTTGAGATGCGACGGGAACGCCGGGAATTCTTTCCCTACGAAACAGGGAAAGGATCCCTCATCTCGAGCTAGGAGGCGGAAACGGGGCTCCCCTGGATGTGTGCGGGACCCCACGTGCTTCCTCTCGAGTGGAGACGGGTATGTCGGGGAACTTCTTGAGTTGCAGCAAGGGTGTGAAGGACCCTTTGGAAGTTCCAGTGGTTAGACGTGATTAGCCTCGAGATGCCTCAGCGGAAATGGGCCTCATCTCGCCTGGAGGGCAAAACCTCCTGGATTTTCTCGAGTTGCGGCAGGTGCTCTCGACTTACGACGGGGACCTCAGGGACCCGCTCTGGTGGCCTCAGGAAAGGCCAGTCCCCATGCGAGTTCCTCGGAGGCCTCTCGGCATTCCTCTCCCGTCGATGCCGGGGCCTAAGACCTTGTGTGGAGTCGGGGCCGGAACCTGAGGATTCCTCTCCAGTGCTGACATGGATCTTGGGGTACTTCTGGAGTCTCCCCAGGGGAGTCAGTCCTCGTCTCGAATGCGGGCATGCACTTGCGCTTTCCTCCAGAGCGGTAGCAGCAGTGTCACGCAGTCCGCCGCGTGGATCAAAGGATCTATGGTTTTCCCTCGAGTCTTTCCCACGAGGCTTTCCCACGAGGCTTTCCCACAGGGCTGTCCCACGTGCACACGTGGTGGGAGTCGATCCTCGGCTTGAACGTCAAGGCAGTGCAGGGAAAACAGGTTCCTCTGGAATGGAGTGACACATCTGGGGGACTCTTGGAATGTTGGCACGACCCTGGAGTTCCTCTCGCCTTTCCTGTGGAGAGCGCCTCCTCTTGAGATGCGACGGGAACGCCGGGAATTCTTTCCCTACGAAACAGGGAAAGGATCCCTCATCTCGAGCTAGGAGGCGGAAACGGGGCTCCCCTGGATGTGTGCGGGATACCACGTGCTTCCTCTCGAGTGGAGACGGGTATGTCGGGGAACTTCTTGAGTTGCAGCAAGGGTGTGAAGGACCCTTTGGAAGTTCCAGTGGTTAGACGTGATTAGCCTCGAGAAGCCTCAGCGGAAATGGGCCTCATCTCGCCTGGAGGGCAAAACCTCCTGGATTTTCTCGAGTTGCGGCAGGTGCTCTCAACTTACGACGGGGACCTCAGGGACCCGCTATGGTGGCCTCAGGAAAGGCCAGTCCCCATGCGAGTTCCTCGGGGGCCTCTCGGCATTCCTGTCCCGTCGATGCCGGGGCCTAAGACCTTGTGTGGAGTCGGGGCCGGAACCTGAGGATTCCTCTCCAGTGCTGACATGGATCTTGGGGTACTTCTGGAGTCTCCCCAGGGGAGTCAGTCCTCGTCTCGAATGCGGGCATGCACTTGCTCTTTCCTCCAGAGCGGTAGCAGCAGTGTCACGCAGTCCGCCGCGTGGATCAAAGGATCTATGGTTTTCCCTCGAGTCTTTCCCACGAGGCTTTCCCACGAGGCTTTCCCACAGGGCTGTCCCACGTGCACACGTGGTGGGAGTCGATCCTCGGCTTGAACGTCAAGGCAGTGCAGGGAAAACAGGTTCCTCTGGAATGGACTGACACATCTGGGGGACTCTTGGAATGGTGGCACGACCCTGGAGTTCCTCTCGCCTTTCCTGTGGAGAGCGCCTCCTCTTGAGATGCGACGGGAACGCCGGGAATTCTTTCCCTACGAAACAGGGAAAGGATCCCTCATCTCGAGCTAGGAGGCGGAAACGTGGCTCCCCTGGATGTGTGCGGGACCCCACGTGCTTCCTCTCGAGTGGAGACGGGTATGTCGGGGAACTTCTTGAGTTGCAGCAAGGGTGTGAAGGACCCTTTGGAAGTTCCAGTGGTTAGACGTGATTAGCCTCGAGAAGCCTCAGGGGAAATGGGCCTCATCTCGCCTGGAGGGCAAAACCTCCTGGATTTTCTCGAGTTGCGGCAGGTGCTCTCGACTTACGACGGGGACCTCAGGGACCCGCTCTGGTGGCCTCAGGAAAGGCCAGTCCCCATGCGAGTTCCTCGGGGGCCTCTCGGGATTCCTCTCCCGTCGATGCCGGGGCCTAAGACCTTGTGTGGAGTCGGGGCCGGAACCTGAGGATTCCTCTCCAGTGCTGACATGGATCTTGGGGTACTTCTGGAGTCTCCCCAGGGGAGTCAGTCCTCGTCTCGAATGCGGGCATGCACTTGCGCTTTCCTCTAGAGCGGTAGCAGCAGTGTCATGCAGTCCGCCGCGTGGATCAAAGGATCTATGGTTTTCCCTCGAGTCTTTCCCACGAGGCTTTCCCACAGGGCTGTCCCCCGTGCACACATGGTGGGAGTCGATCCTCGGCTTGAACGTCAAGGCAGTGCAGGGAAAACAGGTTCCTCTGGAATGGACTGACACATCTGGGGGACTCTTGGAATGGTGGCACGACCCTGGAGTTCCTCTCGCCTTTCCTGTGGAGAGCGCCTCCTCTTGAGATGCAACAGGAACGCCGGAAATTCTTTCCCTACGAAACAGGGAAAGGATCCCTCATCTCGAGCTAGGAGGCGGAAACGGGGCTTCCCTGGATGTGTGCGGGACACCACGTGCTTCCTCTAGAGTGGAGACGGGTATGTCGGGGATCTTCTTGAGTTGCAGCAAGGGTGTGAAGGACCCTTTGGAAGTTCCAGTGGTTAGATGTGATTGGCCTCGAGAAGCCTCAGCGGAAATGGGCCTCATCTCGCCTGGAGGGCAAAACCTCCTGGATTTTCTCGAGTTGCGGCAGGTGCTCTCGACTTACGATGGGGACCTCAGGGACCCGCTCTGGTGGCCTCAGGAAAGGCCAGTCCCCATGCGAGTTCCTCGGGGGCCTCTCGGCATTCCTCTCCCGTCGATGCCGGGGCCTAAGACCTTGTGTGGAGTCGGGGCCGGAACCTGAGGATTCCTCTCCAGTGCTGACATGGATCTTGGGGTACTTCTGGAGTCTCCCCAGGGGAGTCAGTCCACGTCTCGAATGCGGGCATGCACTTGCGCTTTCCTCCAGAGCGGTAGCAGCAGTGTCACGCAGTCCGCCGCGTGGATCAAAGGATCTATGGTTTTCCCTCGAGTCTTTCCCACGAGGCTTTCCCACGAGGCTTTCCCACAGGGCTGTCCCACGTGCACACGTGGTGGGAGTCGATCCTCGGCTTGAACGTCAAGGCAGTGCAGGGAAAACAGGTTCCTCTGGAATGGACTGACACATCTGGGGGACTGTTGGAATGGTGGCACGACTCTGGAGTTCCTCTCGCCTTTCCTGTGGAGAGCGCCTCCTCTTGAGATGCGACGGGAACGCCGGGAATTCTTTCCCTACGAAACAGGGAAAGGATCCCTCATCTCGAGCTAGGAGGCGGAAACGGGGCTCCCCTGGATGTGTGCGGGACACCACGTGCTTCCTCTCGAGTGGAGACGGGTATGTCGGGGAACTTCTTGAGTTGCAGCAAGGGTGTGAAGGACCCTTTGGTAGTTCCAGTGGTTAGATGTGATTGGCCTCGAGAAGCCTCAGCGGAAATGGGCCTCATCTCGCCTGGAGCGCAAAACCTCCTGGATTTTCTCGAGTTGCGGCAGGTGCTCTCGACTTACGACGGGGACCTCAGGGACCCGCTCTGGTGGCCTCAGGAAAGGCCAGTCCCCATGCGAGTTACTCGGGGGCCTCTCGGGATTCCTCTCCCGTCGATGCCGGGGCCTAAGACCTTGTGTGGAGTCGGGGCCGGAACCTGAGGATTCCTCTCCAGTGCTGACATGGATCTTGGGGTACTTCTGGAGTCTCCCCAGGGGAGTCAGTCCTCGTCTGGAATGCGGGCATGCACTTGCGCTTTCCTCCAGAGCGGTAGCAGCAGTGTCACGCAGTCCGCCGCGTGGAGCAAAGGATCTATGGTTTTCCCTCGAGTCTTTCCCACGAGGCTTTCCCACGAGGCTTTCCCACAGGGCTGTCCCACGTGCACACGTGGTGGGAGTCGATCCTTGGCTTGAACGTCAAGGCAGTGCAGGGAAAACAGGTTCCGCTGGAATTGACTGACACATCTGGGGGACTGTTGGAATGGTGGCACGACTCTGGAGTTCCTCTCGCCTTTCCTGTGGAGAGCGCCTCCTCTTGAGATGCGACGGGAACGCCGGGAATTCTTTCCCTACGAAACAGGGAAAGGATCCCTCATCTCGAGCTAGGAGGCGGAAACGGGGCTCCCCTGGATGTGTGCGGGACCCCACGTGCTTCCTCTCGAGTGGAGACGGGTATGTCGGGGAACTTCTTGAGTTGCAGCAAGGGTGTGAAGGACCCTTTGGAAGTTCCAGTGCTTAGATGTGATTGGCCTCGAGAAGCCTCAGCGGAAATGGGCCTCATCTCGCCTGGAGGGCAAAACCTCCTGGATTTTCTCGAGTTGCGGCAGGTGCTCTCGACTTACGACGGGGACCTCAGGGACCCGCTCTGGTGGCCTCAGGAAAGGCCAGTCCGCATGCGAGTTCCTCGGGGGCCTCTCGGGATTCCTCTCCCGTCGATGCCAGGGCCTAAGACCTTGTGTGGAGTCGGGGCCGGAACCTGAGGATTCCTCTCCAGTGCAGACATGGATCTTGGGGTACTTCTGGAGTCTCCCCAGGGGAGTCAGTCCTCGTCTCGAATGCGGGCATGCACTTGCGCTTTCCTCCGGAGCGGTAGCAGCAGTGTCACGCAGTCCGCCGCGTGGATCAAAGGATCTATGGTTTTCCCTCGAGTCTTTCCCACGAGGCTTTCCCACAGGGCTGTCCCACGTGCACACATGGTGGGAGTCGATCCTCGGCTTGAACGTCAAGGCAGTACAGGGAAAACAGGTTCCTCTGGAATGGACTGACACATCTGGGGGACTCTTGGAATGGTGGCACGACCCTGGAGTTCCTCTCGCCTTTCCTGTGGAGAGCGCCTCCTCTTGAGATGCGACGGGAACGCCGGGAATTCTTTCCCTACGAAACAGGGAAAGGATCCCTCATCTCGAGCTAGGAGGCGGAAACGGGGCTCCCCTGAATGTGTGCGGGACACCACGTGCTTCCTCTCGAGTGGAGACGGGTATGTCGGGGAACTTCTTGAGTTGCAGCAAGGGTGTGAAGGACCCTTTGGAAGTTCCAGTGGTTAGATGTGATTGGCCTCGAGAAGCCTCAGTGGAAATGGGCCTCATCTCCCCTGGAGGGCAAAACCTCCTGGATTTTCTCGAGTTGCGGCAGGTGCTCTCGACTTACGACGGGGACCTCAGGGACCCGCTCTGGTGGCCTCAGGAAAGGCCAGTCCGCATGCGAGTTCCTCGGGGGCCTCTCGGGATTCCTCTCCCGTCGATACCGGGGCCTAAGACCTTGTGTGGAGTCGGGGCCGGAACCTGAGGATTCCTCTCCAGTGCTGACATGGATCTTGGGGTACTTCTGGAGTCTCCCCAGTGGAGTCAGTCCTCGTCTCGAATGCGGGCATGCACTTGCGCTTTCCTCCAAAGCGGTAGCAGCAGTGTCACGCAGTCCGCCGCGTGGATCAAAGGATCTATGGTTTTCCCTCGAGTCTTTCCCACGAGGCTTTCCCACGAGGCTTTCCCACAGGGCTGTCCCACGTGCACACGTGGTGGGAGTCGATCCTCGGCTTGAACGTCAAGGCAGTGCAGGGAAAAGGGGTTCCTCTGGAATGGACTGACACATCTGGTGGACTCTTGGAATGGTGGCACGACCCTGGAGTTCCTCTCGCCTTTCCTGTGGAGAGCGCCTCCTCTTGAGATGCGACGGGAACGCCGGGAATTCTTTCCCTACGAAACAGGGAAAGGATCCCTCATCTCGAGCTAGGAGGCGGAAACGGGGCTCCCCTGGATGTGTGCGGGACCCCACGTGCTTCCTCTCGAGTGGAGACGGGTATGTCGGGGAACTTCTTGAGTTGCAGCAAGGGTGTGAAGGACCCTTTGGAAGTTCCAGTGGTTAGATGTGATTGGCCTCGAAAAGCCTCAGCGGAAATGGGCCTCATCTCGCCTGGAGGGCAAAACCTCCTGGATTTTCTCGAGTTGCGGCAGGTGCTCTCGACTTACGACGAGGACCTCAGGGACCCGCTCTGGTGGCCTCAGGAAAGGCCAGTCCCCATGCGAGTTCCTCTGGGGATTCCTCTCCCGTCGATGCCGGGGCCTAAGACCTTGTGTGGAGTCGGGGCCGGAACCTGAGGATTCCTCTCCAGTGCTGACATGGATCTTGGGGTACTTCTGGAGTCTCCCCAGGGGAGTCAGTCCTCGTCTCGAATGCGGGCATGCACTTGCGCTTTCCTCCAGAGCGGTAGCAGCAGTGTCACGCAGTCCGCCGCGTGGATCAAAGGATCTATGGTTTTCCCTCGAGTCTTTCCCACGAGGCTTTCCCACGTGGCTTTCCCACAGGGCTGTCCCACGTGCACACGTGGTGGGAGTCGATCCTCGGCTTGAACGTCAAGGCAGTGCAGGGAAAACAGGTTCCTCTGGAATGGACTGACACATCTGGGGGACTCTTGGAATGGTGGCACGACCCTGGAGTTCCTCTCGCCTTTCCTGTGGAGAGCGCCTCCTCTTGAGATGCGACGGGAACGCCGGGAATTCTTTCCCTACGAAACAGGGAAAGGATCCCTCATCTCGAGCAAGGAGGCGGAAACGGGGCTCCCCTGGATGTGTGCGGGACACCACGTGCTTCCTCTCGAGTGGAGACGGGTATGTCGGGGAACTTCTTGAGTTGCAGCAAGGGTGTGAAGGACCCTTTGGAAGTTCCAGTGGTTAGATGTGATTGGCCTCGAAAAGCCTCAGCGGAAATGGGCCTCATCTCGCCTGGAGGGCAAAACCTCCTGGATTTCCTCGAGTTGCGACAGGTGCTCTCGACTTACGACGGGGACCTCAGGGACCCGCTCTGGTGGCCTCAGGAAAGGCCAGTCCCCATGCGAGTTCCTCGGGGGCCTCTCGGGATTCCTCTCCCGTCGATGCCGGGGCCTAAGACCTTGTGTGGAGTCGGGGCCGGAACCTGAGGATTCCTCTCCAGTGCTGACATGGATCTTGGGGTACTTCTGGAGTCTCCCCAGGGGAGTCAGTCCTCGTCTCGAATGCGGGCATGCACTTGCGCTTTCCTCCAGAGCGGTAGCAGCAGTGTCACGCAGTCCGCCGCGTGGATCAAAGGATCTATGGTTTTCCCTCGAGTCTTTCCCACGAGGCTTTCCCACGAGTCTTTCCCACTGGGCTGTCCCACGTGCACACGTGGTGTGAGTCGATCCTCTGTTGAACGTCAAGGCAGTGCAGGGAAAACAGGTTCCTCTGGAATGGACTGACACATCTGGGGGACTCTTGGAATGGTGGCATGACCCTGGAGTTCCTCTCGCCTTTCCTGTGGAGAGCGCCTCCTCTTGAGATGCGACGGGAACGCCGGGAATTCTTTCCCTACGAAACAGGGAAAGGATCCCTCATCTCGAGCTAGGAGGCGGAAACGGGGCTCCCCTGGATGTGTGCGGGACACCACGTGCTTCCTCTCGAGTGGAGACGGGTATGTCGGGGAACTTCTTGAGTTGCAGCAAGGGTGTGAAGGACCCTTTGGAAGTTCCAGTGGTTAGATGTGATTGGCCTCGAGAAGCCTCAGCGGAAATGGGCCTCATCTCGCCTGGAGGGCAAAAACTCCTGGATTTTCTCGAGTTGCGGCAGGTGCTCTCGACTTACGACGGGGACCTCAGGGACCCGCTCTGGTGGCCTCAGGAAAGGCCAGTCTGCATGCGAGTTCTTCGGGGGCCTCTCGGGATTCCTCTCCCGTCGATGCCGGGGCCTAAGACCTTGTGTGGAGTCGGGGCCGGAACCTGAGGATTTCTCTCCAGTGCTGACATGGATCTTGGGGTACTTCTGGAGTCTCCCCAGGGGAGTCAGTCCTCGTCTCGAATGCGGGCATGCACTTGCGCTTTCCTCCAGAGCGGTAGCAGCAGTGTCACGCAGTCCGCCGCGTGGATCAAAGGATCTATGGTTTTCCCTCGAGTCTTTCCCACGAGGCTTTCCCACGAGGCTTTCCCACAGGACTGTCCCACGTGCACACGTGGTGGGAGTCGATCCTCTGTTGAACGTCAAGGCAGTGCAGGTAAAACAGGTTCCTCTGGAATGGACTGACACATCTGGGGGACTCTTGGAATGGTGGCACGACCCTGGAGTTCCTCTCGACTTTCCTGTGGAGAGCGCCTCCTCTTGAGATGCGACGGGAACGCCGGGAATTCTTTCCCTACGAAACAGGGAAAGGATCCCTCATCTCGAGCTAGGAGGCGGAAACGGGGCTCCCCTGGATGTGTGCGGGACACCACGTGCTTCCTCTCGAGTGGAGACGGGTATGTCGGGGAACTTCTTGAGTTGCAGCAAGGGTGTGAAGGACCCTTTGGAAGTTCCAGTGGTTAGATGTGATTGGCATCGAGAAGCCTCAGCGGAAATGGGCCTCATCTCGCCTGGAGGGCAAAACCTCCTGGATTTTCTCGAGTTGTGGCTGGTGCTCTCGACTTACGACGGGGACCTCAGGGACCCGCTCTGGTGGCCTCAGGAAAGGCCAGTCCCCATGCGAGTTCCTCGGGGGCCTCTCGGGATTCCTCTCCCGTCGATGCCGGGGCCTAAGACCTTGTGTGGAGTCGGGGCCGGAACCTGAGGATTCCTCTCCAGTGCTGACATGGATCTTGGGGTACTTCTGGAGTCTCCCCAGGGGAGTCAGTCCTCGTCTCGAATGCGGGCATGCACTTGCGCTTTCCTCCAGAGCGGTAGCAGCAGTGTCACGCAGTCGGCCGCGTGGATCAAAGGATCTATGTTTTTCCCTCGAGTCTTTCCCACGAGGCTTTCCCACGAGGCTTTCCCACAGGGGTGTCCCACGTGCACACGTGGTGGGAGTCGATCCTCGGCTTGAACGTCAAGGCAGTGCAGGGAAAACAGGTTCCTCTGGAATGGACCGACACATCTGGGGCACTCTTTGAATGGTGTCACGACCCTGGAGTTCCTCTCGCCTTTCCTGTGGAGAGCGCCTCCTCTTGAGATGCGACGGGAACGCCGGGAATTCTTTCCCTACGAAACAGGGAAAGGATCCCTCATCTCGAGCTAGGAGGCGGAAACGGGGCTCCCCTGGATGTGTGCGGGACCCACGTGATTCCTCTCGAGTGGAGACGGGTATGTCGGTGAACTTCTTGAGTTGCAGCAAGGGTGTGAAGGACCCTTTGGAAGTTCCAGTGGTTAGACGTGATTAGCCTCGAGAAGCCTCAGCGGAAATGGGCCTTATCTCGCCTGGAGGGTAAAACCTACTGGATTTTCTCGAGTTTCGGCAGGTGCTCTCGACTTACGACGGGGACCTCTGGGACCCGCTCTGGTGGCCTCAGTAAAGGCCAGTCCCCATGCGAGTTCCTCGGGGGCCTCTCGGGATTCCTCTCCCGTCGATGCCGGGGCCTAAGACCTTGTGTGGAGTCGGGGCCGGAACCTGAGGATTCCTCTCCAGTGCTGACATGGATCTTGTGGTACTTCTGGAGTCTCCCCAGGGGAGTCAGTCCTCGTCTGGAATGCAGGCATGCACTTGCGCTTTCCTCCAGAGCGGTAGCAGCAGTGTCACGCAGTCCGCCGCGTGGATCAAAGGATCTATGGTTTTCCCTCGAGTCTTTCCCACGAGGCTTTCCCACGAGGCTTTCCCACAGGGCTGTCCCACGTGCACACGTGGTGGGCGTCGATCCTTGGCTTGAACGTCAAGGCAGTGCAGGGAAAACAGGTTCCTCTGGAATGGACTGACACATCTGGGGGACTCTTGGAATGGTGGCATGACCCTGGAGTTCCTCTCGCCTTTCCTGTGGAGAGCGCCTCCTCTTGAGATGCGACGGGAACGCCGGGAATTCTTTCCCTACGAAACAGGGAAAGGATCCCTCATCTCGAGCTAGGAGGCGGAAACGGGGCTCCCCTGGATGTGTGCGGGACACCACGTGCTTCCTCTCGAGTGCAGACGGGTATGTCGGGGAACTTCTTGAGTTGCAGCAAGGGTGTGAAGGACCCTTTGGATGTTCCAGTGGTTAGATGTGATTGGCCTCGAGAAGCCTCTGCGGAAATGGGCCTCATCTCGCCTGGAGGGCAAAACCTCCTGGATTTTCTCGAGTTGCGGCAGGTGCTCTCGACTTACGACGGGGACCTCAGGGACCCGCTCTGGTGGCCTCAGGAAAGGCCAGTCCCCATGCGAGTTCCTCGGGGTCCTCTCGGGATTCCTCTCCCGTCGTTGCCGGGGCCTAAGACCTTGTGTGGAGTCGGGGCCGGAACCTGAGGATTCCTCTCCAGTGCTGACATGGATCTTGGGGTACTTCTGGAGTCTCCCCAGGGGAGTCAGTCCTCGTCTCGAATGCGGGCATGCACTTTCGCTTTCCTCCAGAGCGGTAGCAGCAGTGTCACGCAGTCCAGCGCGTGGATCAAAGGATCTATGGTTTTCCCTCGATTCTTTCCCACGAGGCTTTCCCACGAGGCTTTCCCACAGGGCTGTCCCACGTGCACACATGGTGGGAGTCGATCCTCGGCTTGAACGTCAAGGCAGTGCAGGGAAAACAGGTTCCTCTGGAATGGACTGACACATCTGGGGGACTCTTGGAATGGTGTCACGACCCTGGAGTTCCTCTCGCCTTTCCTGTGGAGAGCGCCTCCTCTTGAGATGCGACGGGAACACCGGGAATTCTTTCCCTACGAAACAGGGAATGGATCCCTCATCTCGAGCTAGGAGGCGGAAACGGGGCTCCCCTGGATGTGTGCGGGACCCACGTGCTTCCTCTCGAGTGGAGACGGGTATGTCGGGGAACTTCTTGAGTTGCAGCAAGGGTGGGAAGGACACTTTGGAAGTTCCAGTGGTTAGACGTGATTAGCCTCGAGAAGCCTCAGCGGAAATGGGCCTTATCTCACCTGGAGGGTAAAACCTCCTGGATTTTCTCGAGTTGCGACAGGTGCTCTCGACTTACGACGGGGACCTCAGGGACCCGCTCTGGTGGCCTCAGGAAAGGCCAGTCCCCATGCGAGTTCCTCGGGGGCCTCTCGGGATTCCTCTCCCGTCGATGCCAGGGCCTAAGACCTTGTGTGGAGTCGGGGCCGGAACCTGAGGATTCCTCTCCAGTGCTGACATGGATCTTGGGGTACTTCTGGAGCCTCCCCTGGGGAGTCAGTCCACGTCTCGAATGCGGGCATGCACTTGCGCTTTCCTCCAGAGCGGTAGCAGCAGTGTCACGCAGTCCGCCGCGTGGATCAAAGGATCTATGGTTTTCCCTCGAGTCTTTCCCACGAGGCTTTCCCACGAGGCTTTCCCACAGGGCTGTCCCACGTGCACACGTGGTGGGAGTCGATCCTCGGCTTGAACGTCAAGGCAGTGCAGGGAAAACAGGTTCCTCTGGAATGGACTGACACATCTGGGGGACTCTTGGAATGGTGGCACGACCCTGGAGTTCCTCTCGCCTTTCCTGTGGAGAGCGCCTCCTCTTGAGATGCGACGGGAACGCCGGGAATTCTTTCCCTACGAAACAGGGAAAGGATCCCTCATCTCGAGCTAGGAGGCGGAAACGGGGCTCCCCTGGATGTGTGCGGGACCCCACGTGCTTCCTCTCGAGTGGAGACAGGTATGTCGGGGAACTTCTTGAGTTGCAGCAAGGGTGTGAAGGACCCTTTGGAAGTTCCAGTGGTTAGACGTGATTAGCCTCGAGAAGCCTCAGCGGAAATGGGCCTCATCTCGCCTGGAGGGCAAAACCTCCTGGATTTTCTCGAGTTGCGGCAGGTGCTCTCGACTTACGACGGGGACCTCAGGGACCCGCTCTGGTGGCCTCAGGAAAGGCCAGTCCCCATGCGAGTTCCTCGGGGGCCTCTCGGGATTCCTCTCCCGTCGATGCCGGGGCCTAAGACATTGTGTGGAGTCGGGGCCGGAACCTGAGGATTCCTCTCCAGTGCTGACATGGATCTTGGGGTACATCTGGAGTCTCCCCAGGGGAGTCACTCCTCGTCTCGAATGCGGGCATGCACTTGCGCTTTCCTCCAGAGTGGTAGCAGCAGTGTCACGCAGTCCGCCGCGTGGATTAAAGGATCTATGGTTTTCCCTCGAGTCTTTCCCACGAGGCTTTCCCACGAGGCTTTCCCACACGGCTGTCCCACGTGCACACGTGGTGGGAGTCGATTCTCGGCTTGAACGTCAAGGCAGTGCAGGGAAAACAGGTTCCTCTGGAATGGACTGACACATCTGGGGGACTCTTGGAATGGTGGCACGACCCTGGAGTTCCTCTCGCCTTTCCTGTGGAGAGCGCCTCCTCTTGAGATGCGACGGGAACGCCGGGAATTCTTTCCCTACGAAACAGGGAAAGGATCCCTCATCTCGAGCTAGGAGGCGGAAACGGGGCTCCCCTGGATGTGTGCGGGACCCCACGTGCTTCCTCTCGAGTGGAGACGGGTATGTCGGGGAACTTCTTGAGTTGCAGCAAGGGTGTGAAGGACCCTTTGGAAGTTCCAGTGGTTAGACGTGATTAGCCTCGAGAAGCCTCAGGGGAAATGGGCCTCATCTCGCCTGGAGGGCAAAACCTCCTGGATTTTCTCGAGTTGCGGCAGGTGCTCTCGACTTACGACAGGGACCTCAGGGACCCGCTCTGGTGGCCTCAGGAAAGGCCAGTCCCCATGCGAGTTCCTCGGGGGCCTCTCGGGATTCCTCTCCCGTCGATGCCGGGGCCTAAGACCTTGTGTGGAGTCGGGGCCGGAACCTGAGGATTCCTCTCCAGTGCTGACATGGATCTTGGGGTACTTCTGGAGTCTAACCAGGGGAGTCAGTCCTCGTCTCGAATGCGGGCATGCACTTGCGCTTTCCTCCAGAGCGGTAGCAGCAGTTTCACGCAGTCCGCCGCGTGGATCAAAGGATCTATGGTTTTCCCTCGAGTCTTTCCCACGAGGCTTTCCCACGAGGCTTTCCCACAGGGCTGTCCCACGTGCACACGTGGTGGGAGTCGATCCTCGGCTTAAACGTCAAGGCAGTGCAGGGAAAACAGGTTCCTCTGGAATGGACTGACACATCTGGGGGACTCTTGGAATGGTGGCACGACCCTGGAGTTCCTCTCGCCTTTCCTGTGGAGAGCGCCTCCTCTTGAGATGCGACGGGAACGCCGGGAATTCTTTCCCTACGAAACATGGAACGGATCCCTCATCTCGAGCTAGGAGGCGGAAACGGGGCTCCCCTGGATGTGTGCGGGACCCCACGTGCTTCCTCTCGAGTGGAGACGGGTATGTCGGGGAACTTCTTGAGTTGCAGCAAGGGTGTGAAGGACCCTTTGCAAGTTCCAGTGGTTAGACGTGATTAGCCTCGAGAAGCCTCAGCGGAAATGGGCCTCATCTCGCCTGGAGGGCAAAACCTCCTGGATTTTCTCGAGTTGCGGCAGGTGCTCTCGACTTACGACGGGGACCTCAGGGACCCGCTCTGGTGGCCTCAGGAAAGGCCAGTCCCCATGCGAGTTCCTCGGGGGCCTCTCGGGATTCCTCTCCCGTCGATGCCGGGGCCTAAGACCTTGTGTGGAGTCGGGGCCGGAACCTGAGGATTCCTCTCCAGTGCTGACATGGATCTTGGGGTACTTCTGGAGTCTCCCCAGGGGAGTCAGTCCTCGTCTCGAATGCGGGCATGCACTTGCGCTTTCCTCCAGAGCGGTAGCAGCAGTGTCACGCAGTCCGCCGCGTGGATCAAAGGATCTATGGTTTTCCCTCGAGTCTTTCCCACGAGGCTTTCCCACGAGGCTTTCCCACAGGGCTGTCCCACGTGCACACGTGGTGGGAGTCGATCCTCGGCTTGAACGTCAAGGCAGTGCAGGGAAAACAGGTTCCTCTGGAATGGACTGACACATCTGGGGGACTCTTGGAATGGTGGCACGACCCTGGAGTTCCTCTCGCCTTTCCTGTGGAGAGCGCCTCCTCTTGAGATGCGACGGGAACGCCGGGAATTCTTTCCCTACGAAACAGGGAAAGGATCCCTCATCTCGAGCTAGGAGGCGGAAACGGGGCTCCCCTGGATGTGTGCGGGACCCCACGTGCTTCCTCTCGAGTGGAGACGGGTATGTCGGGGAACTTCTTGAGTTGCAGCAAGGGTGTGAAGGACCCTTTGGAAGTTCCAGTGGTTAGACGTGATTAGCCTCGAGAAGCCTCAGGGGAAATGGGCCTCATCTCGCCTGGAGGGCAAAACCTCCTGGATTTTCTCGAGTTGCGGCAGGTGCTCTCGACTTACGAAGGGGACCTCCGGGACCCGCTCTGGTGGCCTCAGGAAAGGCCAGTCCCCATGCGAGTTCCTCGGGGGCCTCTCGGGATTCCTCTCCCGTCGATGCCGGGGCCTAAGACCTTGTGTGGAGTCGGGGCCGGAACCTGAGGATTCCTCTCCAGTGCTGACATGGATCTTGGGGTACTTCTGGAGTCTCCCCAGGGGAGTCAGTCCTCGTCTCGAATGCGGGCATGCACTTGCGCTTTCCTCCAGAGCGGTAGCAGCAGTGTCACGCAGTCCGCCGCGTGGATCAAAGGATCTATGGTTTTCCCTCGAGTCTTTCCCACGAGGCTTTCCCACGAGGCTTTCCCACAGGGCTGTCCCACGTGCACACGTGGTGGGAGTCGATCCTCGGCTTGAATGTCAAGGCAGTGCAGGGAAAACAGGTTCCTCTGGAATGGACTGACACATCTGGGGGACTCTTGGAATGGTGGCACGACCCTGGAGTTCCTCTCGCCTTTCCTGTGGAGAGCGCCTCCTCTTGAGATGCGACGGGAACGCCGGGAATTCTTTCCCTACGAAACAGGGAAAGGATCCCTCATCTCGAGCTAGGAGGCGGAAACGGGGCTCCCCTGGATGTGTGCGGGACCCCACGTGCTTCCTCTCGAGTGGAGACGGGTATGTCGGGGAACTTCTTGAGTTGCAGCAAGGGTGTGAAGGACCCTTTGGAAGTTCCAGTGGTTAGACGTGATTAGCCTCGAGATGCCTCAGCGGAAATGGGCCTCATCTCGCCTGGAGGGCAAAACCTCCTGGATTTTCTCGAGTTGCGGCAGGTGCTCTCGACTTACGACGGGGACCTCAGGGACCCGCTCTGGTGGCCTCAGGAAAGGCCAGTCCCCATGCGAGTTCCTCGGAGGCCTCTCGGCATTCCTCTCCCGTCGATGCCGGGGCCTAAGACCTTGTGTGGAGTCGGGGCCGGAACCTGAGGATTCCTCTCCAGTGCTGACATGGATCTTGGGGTACTTCTGGAGTCTCCCCAGGGGAGTCAGTCCTCGTCTCGAATGCGGGCATGCACTTGCGCTTTCCTCCAGAGCGGTAGCAGCAGTGTCACGCAGTCCGCCGCGTGGATCAAAGGATCTATGGTTTTCCCTCGAGTCTTTCCCACGAGGCTTTCCCACGAGGCTTTCCCACAGGGCTGTCCCACGTGCACACGTGGTGGGAGTCGATCCTCGGCTTGAACGTCAAGGCAGTGCAGGGAAAACAGGTTCCTCTGGAATGGAGTGACACATCTGGGGGACTCTTGGAATGTTGGCACGACCCTGGAGTTCCTCTCGCCTTTCCTGTGGAGAGCGCCTCCTCTTGAGATGCGACGGGAACGCCGGGAATTCTTTCCCTACGAAACAGGGAAAGGATCCCTCATCTCGAGCTAGGAGGCGGAAACGGGGCTCCCCTGGATGTGTGCGGGATACCACGTGCTTCCTCTCGAGTGGAGACGGGTATGTCGGGGAACTTCTTGAGTTGCAGCAAGGGTGTGAAGGACCCTTTGGAAGTTCCAGTGGTTAGACGTGATTAGCCTCGAGAAGCCTCAGCGGAAATGGGCCTCATCTCGCCTGGAGGGCAAAACCTCCTGGATTTTCTCGAGTTGCGGCAGGTGCTCTCAACTTACGACGGGGACCTCAGGGACCCGCTATGGTGGCCTCAGGAAAGGCCAGTCCCCATGCGAGTTCCTCGGGGGCCTCTCGGCATTCCTGTCCCGTCGATGCCGGGGCCTAAGACCTTGTGTGGAGTCGGGGCCGGAACCTGAGGATTCCTCTCCAGTGCTGACATGGATCTTGGGGTACTTCTGGAGTCTCCCCAGGGGAGTCAGTCCTCGTCTCGAATGCGGGCATGCACTTGCTCTTTCCTCCAGAGCGGTAGCAGCAGTGTCACGCAGTCCGCCGCGTGGATCAAAGGATCTATGGTTTTCCCTCGAGTCTTTCCCACGAGGCTTTCCCACGAGGCTTTCCCACAGGGCTGTCCCACGTGCACACGTGGTGGGAGTCGATCCTCGGCTTGAACGTCAAGGCAGTGCAGGGAAAACAGGTTCCTCTGGAATGGACTGACACATCTGGGGGACTCTTGGAATGGTGGCACGACCCTGGAGTTCCTCTCGCCTTTCCTGTGGAGAGCGCCTCCTCTTGAGATGCGACGGGAACGCCGGGAATTCTTTCCCTACGAAACAGGGAAAGGATCCCTCATCTCGAGCTAGGAGGCGGAAACGTGGCTCCCCTGGATGTGTGCGGGACCCCACGTGCTTCCTCTCGAGTGGAGACGGGTATGTCGGGGAACTTCTTGAGTTGCAGCAAGGGTGTGAAGGACCCTTTGGAAGTTCCAGTGGTTAGACGTGATTAGCCTCGAGAAGCCTCAGGGGAAATGGGCCTCATCTCGCCTGGAGGGCAAAACCTCCTGGATTTTCTCGAGTTGCGGCAGGTGCTCTCGACTTATGACGGGGACCTCAGGGACCCGCTCTGGTGGCCTCAGGAAAGGCCAGTCCCCATGCGAGTTCTTGGGGGCCTCTCGGGATTCCTCTCCCGTCGATGCCGGTGCCTAAGACCTTGTGTGGAGTCGGGGCCGGAACCTGAGGATTCCTCTCCAGTGCTGACATGGATCTTGGGGTACTTCTGGAGTCTCCCCAGGGGAGTCAGTCCTCGTCTGGAATGCGGGCATGCACTTGCGCTTTCCTCCAGAGCGGTAGCAGCAGTGTCACGCAGTCCGCCGCGTGGATCAAAGGATCTATGGTTTTCCCTCGAGTCTTTCCCACGAGGCTTTCCCACGAGGCTTTCCCACAGGGCTGTCCCACGTGCACACGTGGTGGGAGTCGATCCTCGGCTTGAACGTCAAGGCAGTGCAGGGAAAACAGGTTCCTCTGGAATGGACTGACACATCTGGGGGACTCTTGGAATGGTGGCACGACCCTGGAGTTCTTCTCGCCTTTCCTGTGGAGAGCGCCTCCTCTTGAGATGCGACGGGAACGCCGGGAATTCTTTCCCTACGAAACAGGGAAAGGATCCCTCATCTCGAGCTAGGAGGCGGAAACGGGGCTCCCCTGGATGTGTGCGGGACCCTCGTGATTCCTCTCGAGTGGAGACGGGTATGTCGGGGAACTTCTTAAGTTGCAGCAATGGTGTGAAGGACCCTTTGGAAGTTCAAGTGGTTAGATGTGATTGGCCTCGAGAAGCCTCAGTGGAAATGGGCCTCATCTCGCCTGGAGGGCAAAACCTCCTGGATTTTCACGAGTTGCGGCAGGTGCTCTCGACTTACGACGGGGACCTCAGGGACCCGCTCTGGTGGCATCAGGAAAGGCCAGTCCCCATGCGAGTTCCTCGGGGGCCTCTCGGGATTCCTCGCCCGTCGATGCCGGGGCCTAAGACCTTGTGTGGAGTCGGGGCCCGAACCTGAGGATTCCTCTCCAGTGCTGACATGGATCTTGGGGTACTTCTGGAGTCTCCCCAGGGGAGTCAGTCCTCGTCTCGAATGCGGGCATACACTTGCGCTTTCCTCCAGAGCGGTAGCAGCAGTGTCACGCAGTCCGCCGCGTGGATCAAAGATCCATGGTTTTCCCTCGAGTTTTTCCCACGAGGCTTTCCCACGAGGCTTTCCCACAGGGCTATCCGACGTGCACACGTTGTGGGAGTCGATCCTCGGCTTGAACGTCAAGGCAGTGCAGGGAAAACAGGTTCCTCTGGAATGGACTGACACATCTGGGGGACTCTTGGAATGGTGGTACGACCCTGGAGTTCCTCTCGCCTTTCCTGTGGAGAGCGCCTCCTCTTGAGATGCGACGGGAACGCCGGGAATTCTTTCCCTACGAAACAGGGAAAGGATCCCTCATCTCGAGCTAGGAGGCGGAAACGGGGCTCCGCTGGATGTGTGCGGGACCCACGTGCTTCCTCTCGAGTGGAGACGGGTATGTCGGGGAAATTCTTGAGTTGCAGCAAGGGTGTGAAGGACACTTTGGAAGTTAGAGTGGTTAGACGTGATTAGCCTCCAGAAGCATCAGCGGAAATGGGCCTCATCTCGCCTGGAGGGCAAAACCTCCTGGATTTTCTCGAGTTGCGGCAGGTGCTCTCGACTTACGACGGGAACCTCAGGGACCCGCTCTGGTGGCCTCAGGAAAGGCCAGTCCCCATGCGACTTCCTCGGGGGCCTCTCGGGATTCCTCTCCCGTCGATGCCGGGGCCGAAGACCTTGTGTGGAGTCGGGGCCGGAACCTGAGGATTCCTCTCCAGTGCTGACATGGATCTTGGGATACTTCTGGAGTCTCCCCAGGGGAGTCAGTCCTCGTCTCGAATGCGGGCATGCACTTGTGCTTTCCTCCAGAGCGGTAGCAGCAGTGTCACGCAGTCCGCCGCGTGGATCAAAGGATCTATGGTTTTCCCTCGAGTCTTTCCCACGAGGCTTTCCCACAGGGCTGTCCCACGTGCACACGTGGTGGGAGTCGATCCTCGGCTTGAACGTCAAGGCAGTGCAGGGAAAACAGGTTCCTCTGGAATGGAC